>NC_134358.1:426854495-427467954 GCF_048569485.1 Anomaloglossus baeobatrachus
AATATGCCTAGGTTAAAGACTATATTCATGAATAAATTTAACAATGGTGATTGCGCATAAGTTACTTAGGGCAAAGTTGCCATCTCCTAGAGCGGCTGTTCCTGATGAAGATAATATGTCAAAAACCTGTACAACAGTCAGAGACGGCAGGTGCACCTGTGTCCCTGAGAGTAACAAGATTATAGTACATATGACACAGGCTTAGTAATACTCAAGTTCAAGAGTTCCTAGAACAATATAGGATCTTAGTAAGATATAAATAATAAACCAGCTAGGAAAACCATAATGACAATGCAAAACTAGACAACAGCTAGATGGAAATGAGATATTACAAGGAGAATACCAAAGCAAGCGCAGATACCAATAACCCAGCCGGGTGATTATCACAGAGTGGGAGGGCTCCGCGTGGATACCCTAACTCACGCGTATCGCCACCTTAGAAAGTGGCTTCCTCAGGGCAAAGGGGGCAATGTATGACGGGTGGTCACTCTATTTAAATGTAGAGTTAGCGGTTTAATTGCTTACCAGTGTGTAGAGAATACAGCGTGGTGCGAGGTAGCAGCGATGGCGGCCGCCATCTTGACTGAATCACATGATTCAGATCAATCAATAGGATTCCAAGTTTCATTTCTGCTGTGCGCATGCGAATAGGAAATGATGAAGTTGCTACTGCGCATGCGTTACGGACACAGCGTAAAAAAACATTCATAGGAAAAAGAATCAGGGCATGCTTGTTCAGGACTAACGTAAATAGCGTACGTCCGAGCAAAAGTACATAGATAATAGAGGAAAAGCAGACGCATGCGCAAGCCCACGACCCCATCCAAATGATAAGGTCATAGGTCTATTTTTGCAACATTAGATCATACATTAGCGATATAATAAGGGGCTGAGCTTGCCCATTGAGAACATAGAGCAATAATAAGATCAACATTATAGCCCACATAATTGCAAGGTACATGCCATCTAAAAGAACGTGAGGTCAAGATAGATTAAGTCAGTTGTGGGGAGGACCTCATCAAAGGATGGAGAGTAGAGTGAGTAGAGATGCTCATTAAAATAGGAGTTTAGCAAAAAAACAAAATTCTATTCTAATGATAGATACGGCTGGCCCTGTGGTTACAATAATGTAGATAGAGAGGATCGAGCGCGACATACAGCAGAGGGGCAAGGGCTTACCAATGTATATCACAGAGGACAGCCAAGACTATTAAGGAGACAATTTCAATTATGTAACCAAAGAAAGTCTCCATACAAGGCACATCCTGTGTGTTGATAAGTGCATGGACATGACACACATACAATAACAAGGAGGGCCTAGGAACCCACACATTGTATTAAAAGACAAATAGGAGACCCAAGTAAATTTGCCCTATTAGTATAGGTAAAGATAATCAGGCAGTAAATTAAAGTTAACGGAGTTCATGAAGATGTCCAAAAGATGTCCCAAACGTGCTGAATTCACTAGGGATTTCCTGTGCCCTGATGTGGCTCTCAGTCATACTTTATGCAGTTCCTCAAAATCTCCGTTGATCCGATGTAACTAAGTGAAACCCAGTTTCGTGAGATGCCTCTTCATCCAAAGGGATCCTATCAAGTTTCCAGTGATGGTAAGTTAGTTCTTAAGAAAAGGTCAGCCTGGGATATGATGTTGGTAGACTGAAAAGGAAAAGTAAAGTTAGATCAGCCTTATATCACATTATAGAACCCCGTATAGAGAAGTTCTTCATTCAAGCCCAGTGGAGCCATGCTTTTGAGGTTATAAATCCATTTAGATTCCTTCTGAAGCAAAATCCTCACACAGTCTCCCCCCCTGGAATTCTGTTTTACCGAATCCACTACTAGAACTCTGAGATCAGAGAAACGTCCCCCATGTTGGGTATGAAAGTGTGAGGCCACTGAAGTCAGGGTTTTACCCTTTTTCAGATCTGCCTCAGCGGTGTTGATAGTGGACAGGTGCTGCTGAATCCTCCTTCTTACCTCCTGTGTTGTTTGACCTACGTAGAGCTTCGGGCATCCACAAATGAGGACGTAAATTATGTTTCTTGAGCGGCAATTGTAGTAGGCTTGACTTGAGATGCGTCTGGGGAAGATTGGCAGAAGAATACATTCATCAGCAACCATATATGGGCATACCGTGCAGGACCCACAAGGAAATGTGCCCTTAAGTCTCGTGCCAGTGCCCAGATTGTAGACAGGCCTTTTAAAATGACTGCTTGATAAGAAGCCCCCCAGGTTCTGGGCCCTTCTTGCAACCAGCCTTGGTTTGGCATCCAAAAACTGGGACAGCTTCCTGTCACTGCATAGTATGTCCCAGTTGTTATGGAACAATTTGTACAGATCCTGCCACTGATTATTAAAGGGAGTTATCATACTCACTGTGGTGGTCTTCTGTCTGTTCCGTGGTTGTAGAAGAGGCTCTCTTGAGAGATTTTGGCAATGATGTAAAGCACTAGATATCGTCTTCTTTGGGTATCCCCTCATCTGGAGCCTGTTGGATAGGTCGGAGGCATGCATGTTAAAATCTGCGGTATTGGTGCAGTTTCTTTTCACCCTCAGAAATTGACCTTTAGGTATTGCATCCTTCACATGTGTAGGGTGGAAACTACTATAGTGAAGTAGGCTGTTGCTGGCAGTTGGTTTACGGTAAAGGGTAGTGCGGATCTTATTGTTCTCTCGATGTAGTTGTAGATCCAAAAATTCCACTGTTTCGGCAGAAAGATGTGAAGTTAATTTGATATTTAAGTTATTCTGATTCAAAGCAGAAATAAATTCGTTACACTCTTCGGCCGAGCCGGACCACAGGAGAAGCACATCATCAATGTACCGAAACCATTGAACTGCGTGAGCCTTGAAGGACTCTGACATATAGACAAAATTCTTTTCCCACCACCCCAAAAAGATGTTAGCATAGGGTGGCGCGCAGCAAGCTCCCATCGCGGTACCGGACGTCTGGCGATAGTATGTTCGATCGAAAATAAAATAACTTCTGTCTAGTACCATGAAGAGTAGATCTAGGACGAACGAGTCATGTCGTCTATTGCCAGTTGTTCTTCGATCCAGATAGGAAGACACGGCCTGTGTCCTCAAAGTATGGCTGATGGAGGTATAAAGGGATTCCACGTCCAGGGTGACCAATAACGTGTCAGATGGAAGCACCAAATTGGACAACTGTTCAATTAGGTGAGTGGAGTCCCTGACGTATGAAGGCAGTGACTGGGCCAGAGGTTGTAAATAGAAGTCTAGGTAGATACAAGGCCTTTCGAAAAGACCCCCTATCCTTGAGACTATTGGCCTACCAGGTGGTTCAGGTTGGCCTTTATGTATTTTTGGCAACATGTAAAAAGTGGGTGTCACTGGGTGCCTAGTTGTCAAAAAGATTTTTTCTTTTTGTGTAATGATGCCATGACTGAAAGCCGTTGAAATGAGTCTATCTAAACCTTTCTTGAAGGTCAGAGTCGGGTCCGAAGGTGGTGCTACATAGCACTCCTTGTTTAATAGTTGACGCTTGGCTTCCCTCATGTACATATCAATAGGCCGCAATACAACATTCCCCCCTTTGTCTGCCTCTTTGATTAGAAAATCTTGGTTGTTCTTAAGGCTTGCCAGGGTCCCTCTCTCCTCTCGGGTCAAGTTGTTGGCCCTATTGTTATCAAGTTTAAGCTTATCAATATCACATCTTGTTAAAAAAGATATTGATAGCAGGGCAAAGTGCAAAGGGTGGAGTAGCCTGAGACAAAAGTCGACCCGTAAAGGGAGCCTTCTTACCTGGGTCTCTTTCGTTCACCTCCAGAAGGCATAAGAGGTCGTTGAAAACCTGTCTATCCTCAGGTGGCAAGGTGTTAATCAGATCCGGTCGATTATATAGAAATTTAAACATGAGCTGCCTACAAAAGAGGTAAAGATCTTTAGTGACAATAAACTTATTGAGACAGTTCATTGGTGCAAATGACAGACCTTTGGAGAGCAAGGAAATTTCAGCTTCTGTAAGGGAATAGTTGGAAAGGTTAACTACCTGTAAGCTCTCGTTGTCCATAGCTACCAGTTGCGCCGCCTGCTCCTCATTTCCCTCTGTGGAGGTGATTGCCATGGTTGTTTCCTTCGACCTTTTCTCCTTGGGTTTTGGTTTGCAGTGACCCCTCCTAGTGCGCCTTCCTGGTCGCTGGTATCGGTCGATAAAAAATCGCTAGAGGAGGGTTCAGATACTGCCTGTACAAGTGCCGGTTCTCTATTAGCTACTCTCCGCTTGTTCCCCCGATGGGTCCACTTATACGCTCTATTTTCTGCGTAATCGTTCCTATCTCTTTGGAATTTTTGTTTCTTCCCCTTTATAACGTCCTTTTCAAAGGTATCAAGAATATTTTTTAGCCTGTTGTGAAAGGGGGTGACTATTGTTGGTGCATCTAACTGAAAAAGGATATGTTCCTTGTTCTTGATCTCCTCCTTCAACTGAACCAATAATGACCGATCGTGTTCAATAAGCATGTCCAGTAAAATAACTGAACAGGCTTGTAACCCCTTTTCCCAGGTGGCTTTAAAGTGTATATCGGTCTCCCAAGCTGGGAAGATCTAAACACGTAAGCCCCTGGGAGTAATTCTAAGTTTTTTGTATTCTTCAAGCGTTCTCACATTCCACCAAACTCTCACTACTTTCTTATGCAGATCAATCAAGTCTTGCATAAGACGTTGATTCTCATCAGGAATGACTATTGAGGAGCTAGAAGCCCCAGGATTGGGGGAAACTCCAAACACATCGGATGATTGATCACACCACGCTGCTTCTCTTGCTGCCAAATCCATGTGCAGCTATGCAAAAAAACAAAAACTGACTACCACAATTGAATACTCTAACAAACTCTAAAGGTTTAGATCAAATAGTAGAGGTGTGCCACCTTCCAGAATTGGTGACTAGTGCACCAGTAAACGTTTTGAGGACAAAAGTAGAAGGGCACCACCCAGGGGGATCTCCTGGTATACTATAGAAACATTATACATAGACAAGAAAAAGGTATACCAATACAGGGATCACCAAACACAAATAATTGGCAAAATTACAAAACTTTATAAGTAAGGCACAGCTACAGCTAGTGAAACACACTAGGTAAATAGGACACACCAATTATAAAAACATTTAAAAAGCCAGAAGGCATAGAACACAAAGTCGGAGCCCTCAAATAAGATGATAAATAGCAATTGTATGCTGTAAAACCCCTCTGTGACAACATATACAGATCAAGGTGAAATATTAAAGAATATGCCTAGGTTAAAGACTATATTCATGAATAAATTTAACAATGGTGATTGCGCATAAGTTACTTAGGGCAAAGTTGCCATCTCCTAGAGCGGCTGTTCCTGATGGAGATAATATGTCAAAAACCTGTACAACAGTCAGAGACGGCAGGTGCACCTTATCTTTACCTATACTAATAGGGCAAATTTACTTGGGTCTCCCATTTGTCTTTTAATACAATGTGTGGGTTCCTAGGCCCTCCTTGTTAGTGTATGTGTGTCATGTCCATGCACTTATCAACACACGGGATGTGCCTTGTATGGAGACTTTCTTTGGTTACAGAATTGAAATTGTCTCCTTAATAGTCTTGGCTGTCCTCTGTGATATACATTGGTAAGCCCTTGCCCTTCTGCTGTATGTCGCGCTCGATCCTCTCTATCTACATTATTGTAACCACAGGGCCAGCCGTATCTATCATTAGAATAGAATTTTGTTTTTTTGCTAAACTCCTATTTTAATGAGCATCTCTACTCACTCTACTCTCCATCCTTTGATGAGGTCCTCCCCACAACTGACTTAATCTATCTTGACCTCACGTTCGTTTAGATGGCATGTACCTTGCAATTATGTGGGCTATAATGTTGATCTTATTATTGCTCTATGTTCTCAATGGGCAAGCTCAGCCCCTTATTATATCGCTAATGTATGATCTAATGTTGCAAAAATAGACCTATGACCTTATCATTTGGATGGGGTCGTGGGCTTGCGCATGCGTCTGCTTTTCCTCCATTATCTATGTACTTTTGCTCGGACGTACGCTATTTACGTTAGTCCTGAACAAGCATGCCCTGATTCTTTTTCCTATGAATGTCTTTTTACGCTGTGTCCGTAACGCATGCGCAGTAGCAACTTCATCATTTCCTATTCGCATGCGCACAGCAGAAATGAAACTTGGAATCCTATTGATTGATCTGAATCATGTGATTCAGTCAAGATGGCGGCCGCCATCGCTGCTACCTCGCGCCACGCTGTATTCTCTACACACTGGTAAGCAATTAAATCGCTAACTCTACATTTAAATAGAGTGACCACCCGACATACATTGCCCCCTTTGCCCTGAGGAAGCCACTTTCTAAGGTGGCGATACGCGTGGGTTAGGGTATCCACGCCGGAGCCCTCCCACTCTGTGATAATCACCCGGCTGGGTTATTGGTATCTGCGCTTGCTTTGGTATTCTCCTTGTAATATCTCATTTACAACTAGCTGTTGTCTAGTTTTGCATTGTCATTATGGTTTTCCTAGCTGGTTTATTATTTATATCTTACTAAGATCCTATATTGTTCTAGGAACTCTTGAACTTGAGTATTACTAAGCCTGTGTCATATGTACTATAATCTTGTTACTCTCAGGGACACAGGTGCACCTGCCGTCTCTGACTGTTTTACAGGTTTTTGACATATTATCTCCATCAGGAACAGCCTCTCTAGGAGATGGCAACTTTGCCCTAAGTAACTTATGCGCAATCACCATTGTTAAATTTATTCATGAATATAGTCTTTAACCTACACATATTCTTTAATATTTCACCTTGATCTGTATATGTTGTCACAGAGGCGTTTTACAGCATACAATTGCTAATTATCATCTTATTTGAGGGCTCCGACTTTGTGTTCTATGCCTTCTGGCTTTTTAAATGTTTTTATAATTGGTGTGTCCTATTTACCTAGTGTGTTTCACTAGCTGTAGCTATGCCTTACTAATAAAGTTTTGTAATTTTGCCAATTATTTGTGTTTGGTGATCCCTGTATTGGTATACCTTTTTCTTGTCTATGTATAATGTTTCTATAGTATACCAGGAGATCCCCCTGGGTGGTGCCCTTCTACTTTTCTCCTCAAATACTCAATTAAATAGACAACATATGATGAACTACAATATCAGAATTAGAGATGAGCGAACCGGTCCCGGTTCGGCTCGAGGTCGGTTCGCTGAACAGAGGTCCCGTTCGAGTTCGGCTCGTCGAACGTTCGACGAACCGAACTCGAACTGCATTGGAAACAATGGCAGGCAATCACAAACACAGAAAAAAACCTAGAAAACACCCTCAAAGGTGTCCAAAAGGTGACAAACAACTCACAACACATGGGAAAGTGACAAGGACATATACTCATGCGAAAACAAAAGAGCTGGACAAGGAAAAAGAGGAGGACACACAGATATATGAGTATATGCAAGGAAACATCGATTCCATTATTGTGCAACTTGAGCCCTGCTCATTTTAGGCTTCCAATCTGGATAAATTGCCTGAGCTCGCCACGTACGCCTTGGGGATCTTGTCGTGTCCTGCAGCCAGCGTTCTCTCGGAACCTGTCTTCAGTGCTGCTGAGGGTCTGCTGGCAGATAAGCACACGTGTCTGTCCACTGACAATGTGGACATGGCTCTCAGAGGACTTTTCTTCTCCTGGGTCAGCCAGGGGAGGCGAAAGGCACACGTATTTTTGAGAGTGCTTCATGCAAAGCATCTTTTTCATTTTGAAAAGGGGCATCAACTGATGTCAGTCAAGAGGAGTGTGTGTGGCCCAATTAGTGGCAATGAGTCACTGTAGAGATAAAAATATAGCGCATATGAGAAGCACGCGTATTTTTGAGAGTGCTTCATGCAAAGCATCTTTTTCATTTTGAAAAGGGGCATCAACTGATGTCAGTCAAGAGGGGTGTGTGTGGTCCAATTAGTGGCAACGAGGGAGACTGTGGTTGGAGTCCCCTCGCTGTGTTTCTAAAAGAACCAAAATGAACAAATCATGGCTCTCAGAGGACTTTTCTTCCCCTGGGTCAGCCAGGGCACGGGAAAGGCACGCGTATTTTTGAGAGTGCTTCATGCAAAGCATCTTTTTCATCTTGAAAATTGGGTCAACTGATGCCAGTCAAGTGGGGTGTGTGTGGCACATTTAGTGGAAACGAGGGAGACTGTGGTTGGAGTCCCCTCGCTGTGTTTCTAAAAGAACCAAGATGAACAAGTCATGGCTCTCAGAGGACTTTTCTTCCCCTGGGTCAGCCAGGGGACGGGAAAGGCACGCGTATTTTTGAGAGTGCTTCATGCAAAGCATCTTTTTCATCTTGAAAATTGGGTCAACTGATGCCAGTCAAGTGGGGTGTGTGTGGCCCATTTAGTGGAAACGAGGGAGACTGTGGTTGGAGTCCCCTCGCTGTGTTTTACATGCTTTTAGAAGGGCATGACATGGCTTGGAGGTTGACTTTCAGCATCTGCAAACTGTTGGCTACCAAAATGCTGCCTTTCCAACACCTGTGGTTATAGACAATGAGGAACATACTGATGAAGATGAGACGCAGATACCTGATTGGGATGACAACTTAAATATTCGGTCAGGGCAAGAAGAGGCTCGGTCTGAGGGGGAGGGGAGTGCAAACACAACAATTGATGATGAAGTTCTAGATCCCACCTACTGTCAACCCACAGTCAGACACTCGAGGAGGTCAACAGAGGCGGTGGAGGAGGATGCAACCGACGACGAAGTTACCTTGCGCCTTCCTGGACACAGTCGGAGCACTGGTAGCACGTCTACAACTGCATCCTCAGCCACCACTCTGCCTCTGAGCATTATTCGGGGTGGATCAACAGGTCGCATGGCCTCTAAGCCTTGCCTAGCCTGGTCCTTTTTTGACATAGAAAAAGATCGCCCAAATTATGTGATCTGTAAAATTTGTCATGGTTCTCTTAGTAGAGGTCAAAACCTCAGCAGTTTGACAACTTCTTCCATGAATCGTCACATGAATAAATATCATATGGCCTGGTGGGAAGCTCACCGTGCTGCAATGCGGCCTAGCGGAGCGAACCATCCACCGCCTGCCCCTTCCAGTGCATCCGCGCGCTCGTCATCTTCTAGGACTGTGGGGACAGCTGTCACACCTGTTTTTCCACCCACAACTTCCACCACTGTAACCGCAACAGGCAGTTTGCTTGGTAGGTCGTCAGTTGGTTTGGAAGGGGAAACAAGTGAGTGTGTACAGCTCTCTCAAACATCGATAGCACCAACGTTGGATGAAGGCAACATCATGTCTCCGCCTGCACTTTCCTCACAAACCTGCATTTTTCCAGGGACACCCTACTCAACACCATCTACACACAGCAGCCAGATCTCTGTCCCTCAGATGTGGTCAAATAAAAGGCCACTTCCTGCGACCCATGACAAAGCTAAGAGGTTGACTCTATCCCTCTGTAAGCTGTTGGCTACCGAAATGCTGCCTTTCCGCCTAGTGGACACACAGGATTTTAGAGACCTTATGTCTGTCGCTGTGCCCCAGTACCAGATGCCCAATCACCACTGCTTCTCCAAGAAAAGCATGCCCGCGCTACACCAGCATGTCGCACACAACATCACCACTTCCTTGAGAAACTCTGTGTGCGACAGGGTGCATTTCAACACAGATACTTGGACCAGTAAGCATAGACAGGGTCATTACATGTCACTGACTGGGCACTGGCAAACTATGGTGAGAGATGGAGAAGGGTCTGCTGTACAAGTCTTGCCGTCCCCACGAGTTGTTTCAATCCTTCTTCTGTATGTAGAAGTTAATACACTGCTTCTGCCTCTTCAACCTCGTGTGGGTCCTCCACCTTGGCGCAAACCCTGTGTGGTCAGGCCACCCTTCCTTGTAACTGCGCACAAGGACTACCACACACCTCCTTACTATGCTGGCAGCAGAGCTCAATGCCATCAGGCGGTCAAAGTTTTACTTTGAAATGTATGGGAAATGTGAGTCACACCGCTGAGAAGTTGTGGACGGTTAGCTCTGGATTTCATCAATGGTTGTCTCCACTCAACCAGCAGCCAGGGAAGGCCGGGTGCGACAATGATGCAAACATGGGTGCGGCCCTTCGCTGTGACAATGTGACACACATGCCTTGTGTGGTTCACGTGTTGAACCTGGTTGTCCAGCAATTTTTAAAGCACTAGCCTGGCCCACATGGCCTGGAGAGAGCATGGTGTAATGCCTTCCTTGATCCACACACTCAGATGGGCTGTTAATGATAGGCTAGAGGGAAGCCACTCACCAAGCAGGACCCCTAGAACCCTGAAACCCTTTAACCCCTATACAGGGATTAGGAATTGCACAGGGCCCAAGGTGATTAATACCTGTGGAAGGCTGCAGTTCCAGAGAATAGTAGTCAGGCAGGGTCAAAACATTAATTGAGGAACAGGAACAGAATGGGACGGCCAGGACTTAATCAGAAAACAAGCAGAGGTGAAATGCGGATCGGCCAACAAGGTACATAAACAGCAAGCAGGAAAAGTAGTCAGGTAACAAGCACACAAAATCATAAAACTGAACTGGGGGTAAAATTAACCAGAGGTTCATAGCTATGTCTGGCAGTGGTCTGCAGACAGGATGTGCATAAAAAAGGGTGTGGTGTCTTCCCATTGGTTGTAGCTGAATGATGGTATTTCATCTGTGAGATACCCACCAGCTACATTCAGCCAGAGATTCTGCATCTGTCAAGGTAATGCAGCCCAGTGGGTGAGCATAACCTGCGTCCACCTGCGCCGCTGGCATCGACTCCTCTCCCATCATCAGCACTATTCATGAAAGGAACACGTTGTCACCTGGCGACCGGAGTACAAATTGACGGAGCGGACTCCGTTGGTGACTTAATAGCCGTGTGCGGCAATTATGCAAACCTGGCTGCGGGCCATCGTCAGGGCAATGTGACACACGTGCCTTGTATGGCTCACGTGTTGAACCAAATTCTCCAGCAATTTTTAAAACACCATCACGGCCTACATGGCCTTGTGCAGCGTGCACGCTCGCTATGTGCTCACTTCCATTGTGCACACACAGCAGCTCAACAACTTTCGTCGCTACAGAAGTCTTTAGGTCTGGTGGTTAAACGCCTGAAATGCGATGTGCCGACACGCAGGAATTTGAATCTGCACATGTTGCAGCGTTTGTGGCAGCACCGCCGAACCCTGCTGCAATACGTTATGACATATAGCCTGGGATAACTTGATCCAGAGGTGGTGCAGATCACGCTGCTGGAGTGGTGTCAGATCAAGGACCTATGCACCCTGCTACACAGTTTTGAAATGTCGACGAAGATGTTTAGCACTAGCAATGTCATTCTCAGCGTGACAATTCTGGTCATCTACATGATGGAGCACACTGTAATTATTATTCGGAGTCAGGTGTTGGGACAAGAGGAAGGGGAGGAAGTACAGGAGGAGTCATATGCGGAAGGGATAACAAGATCTACGAGGTCCAGATGGTCAGCGGCACCTATGCGGCAGTCATGGTGAGGGAGAGGGATTAACAAGGGCGCATAGTATCAGCAAAAAGTGTTGAGGAAGGTGCAGGAGCCCATGAAGAAATGGAGGACGAACTGGCGATGGGCATGGAAGACTCAGCAGATGAGTGAGAGCTTGCTCACATTTCGGTTGTGCGAGGTTGTGGGGAGAGGGCAGAGGAAGGAGGCACGATTCTCACCTCTCTGCCACCAACACACCAAGGACTTGGTCCTCCTGGATGCCCAAGACACATGAGCGGCTTCTTGCTGCACTACCTACAACATGACCCTCGGATTGTATGAATTCAAAGTAATCCAGAATACTGGGTTGCCACACTGTTACATCCCCGGTACAAGACAAAATTTTGCAAAATAATTCCTGCCATAGAAATGGACGCACGTATACAGGAGTATCTGCAGAATGTGGTACGCAATCTTAGATCTACTTTTCCACTAAACACCAGTGCTGCACAGAGTTAATCTCAACGCTTTGTCATGGATAGGAGGAAATGGTCTTTTACTTGTCCACATCTGAGGGACCGAGGGCTGGCTGCTGTGCTGAGATGGCGTTGAGTACGGTGTCCCTGCACAGTTGCACTTTTGGTCATATACCAAAATGAGTTGAAAAAGGACAGATGCTGGTGGAAAGGGGAACAGGTGTGTTGGAAAGGGGAAAAAAGTTTTGGTCCGTGGATTTGGTGGTTAAGCAACAGTAACATTTGCTGAAGAAACACCATCTGTTACAGTGGGACTGGCAGATTTGGATAAAGTGGTATATACTATGTTACCGCTATATAACGAAAATTAATAAGAAAAGAAAGAGAAAGGTATATATCCCCATCAGCAGTCAGTGTCCACCGTGCTCCCAGTTGGAAAAGGAGAGGTTGGCAACTGGAAGGTTTGGTGGAGGATACAGAGCTATGTGGCTATGAAACTAATAGTAGCCTGAACCGAGTTAGACGCCATTCGGATCTGGAGACTGTGAGCCCTGTTAGCGTCACAGGGTCCACATGCCCACCCAGCCCAGGAACTCCCTGTTAACAACACAGGGGCCATTGAGTACGCTGACCGTGTGCGTAGGGGCACACCTGTGGACAGCAGGCGCATCAGCAGCAGCAGGCCTGTTAATGCCACTGGGCTGCACAAGCAGGACTGGTAGGACAGGAGCTGGTCTTAACCGTTCTGCGTTACCAACTGTGGTGGTGGCCTGCATCGACACCCTATCCTTGCCTACCTCTGGCCTAAAGCCGCAATGGGTTCAACACATGGAGGTGTGCTCTTTCGGAGCATAATAGAAGACTGCGCACCTCCTTGTTGGCTCCAGCCCCTTTTATAACCTGGGTCCGCCCCAAACCAGGGTGAACCACAATGCACCTCCTGGAGACAAAAGTAGAGTGACACGTCATGAGTGGCATAACTAGCGTCCTATTTGGAACCGCAACTTCAATGATGACCTCATGGCTGCCATGACCCAAACACCTCACCAGTCATCGTCTGACCATCAATAATGCGGTGACAAGTCATAGGGGTGGCCCTCTGCAAGCCATTTGGGAGGACACCTGATGCCCTGTGGTCTATATGTGCCCCCCCACATCAGGGGCAGGGCCAAAGAGTTCATTACCGGACCTAGTCTCTGATGCAGTAAGTGCCTGAGCATTCTCAGTAGCATGAAATACAGTATCTGAAAAAAGACTATCAGCTTTAGCATGGTGTCTAGGCACAAAACAGGACTTAGACCCGGCACGTAATGCAAGCACCTGTGCAAAGAGGGTTTTCACACTTAGTGTGGGAGCATGCGCTGTATCCCGAAATGAAGACTTAGCGTCAGGAATAGCACAGTCAGGCTGAGCATACTCACTAGGCGAAACACTGTAATTAGGCTGCAGCTGGGGTAAATCGGCACACGCATGCGCACTAGCTGCCTCTCCACACTTAGACGTGGAGGGGAAATTGCTCTTGGAGATGCTGTCTATGAACAGAAGGAAAAGCTAAAGGAAGCCTGACTTTCTATCCCTCCGAATTATCAAATGCAGCAATGAATTCCATGAGTTTGCTATAACATTAGCGTAGCAAAATGTGCATGAGGGTGTCATGCAGAGGTGCTAGAAATAGCTTGGCACCAGTGGGGCACTAATGGAATACAACAGCCAGTTCTATGATGCCACTAAATGGCAGTATTTTTTGCTATCATTATAGCTTATTAAAAACAGAGCAGGAGGGTGTCATGCAGAGGTGCTAGAAATAGCTTGGCACCAGTGGGGCACTAATGGAATACAACAGCCAGTTCTATGATGCCACTAAATGGCAGTATTTTTTGCTATCATTATAGCTTATTAAAAACAGAGCAGAAGGGTGTCATGCAGAGGTGCTAGAAATAGCTTGGCACCAGTGGGGCACTAATGGAATACAACAGCCAGTTCTATGATGCCACTAAATGGCAGTATTTTTTGCTATCATTATAGCTTATTAAAAACAGAGCAGGAGGGTGTCATGCAGAGGTGCTGCACATAGATTTGCACTAGTGTGACTAGACAAAAGTCCAATAGCCACGTTTAGGATGCCACTAGGTACACTGACTGTTTGCTAGTATAATGGCTTAGTTAAAAAAAGTTGCAGTGTGCAATGCAGGCAGACGTGCTGCAAATATCTTTACAATAGTGTGAATAGACAAAAGTCCAATAGCCACGTTTAGGATGCCACTAGGTACACTGACTGTTTGCTAGTATAATGGCTTAGTTAAAAAAAGTTTGAGTGTGCAATGCAGGCAGACGTGCTGCAAATATCTTTACAATAGTGTGAATAGACAAAAGTACAATAGCCACGTTTAGGATGCCACTAGGTACACTGACTGTTTGCTAGTATAATGGCTTAGTTAAAAAAAGTTTGAGTGTGCAATGCAGGCAGACGTGCTGCAAATATCTTTACAATAGTGTGAATAGACAAAAGTACAATAGCCACGTTTAGGATGCCACTAGGTACACTGACTGTTTGCTAGTATAATGGCTTAGTTAAAAAGAGTTGGAGTGTGCAATGCAGGCAGACGTGATGCAAATATCTTTGCAATAGTGTGACTAGACAAAAGTACAATAGCCACGTTTAGGATGCCACTAGGTACACTGACTGTTTGCTAGTATAATGGCTTAGTTAAAAAAAGTTTGAGTGTGCAATGCAGGCAGACGTGCTGCAAATATCTTTACAATAGTGTGAATAGACAAAAGTACAATAGCCACGTTTAGGATGCCACTAGGTACACTGACTGTTTGCTAGTATAATGGCTTAGTTAAAAAGAGTTGGAGTGTGCAATGCAGGCAGACGTGATGCAATTATCTTTACAATAGTGTGACTAGACAAAAGTACAATAGCCACGTTTAGGATGCCACTATGTACACTGACTGTTTGCTAGTATAATGGCTTAGTTAAAAAGAGTTGGAGTGTGCAATGCAGGCAGACGTGATGCAAATATCTTTGCAATAGTATGACTAGACAAAAGTACAATAGCCACGTTTAGGATGCCACTAGATACACGTACTGTTTGCTAGTATAATGGCTTAGTTAAAAAAAGTTTGAGTGTGCAATGCAGGCAGACGTGCTGCAAATATCTTTACAATAGTGTGAATAGACAAAAGTACAATAGCCACGTTTAGGATGCCACTAGGTACACTGACTGTTTGCTAGTATAATGGCTTAGTTAAAAAGAGTTGGAGTGTGCAATGCAGGCAGACGTGATGCAAATATCTTTACAATAGTGTGAATAGACAAAAGTACAATAGCCACGTTTAGGATGCCACTAGGTACACTGACTGTTTGCTAGTATAATGGCTTAGTTAAAAAGAGTTGGAGTGTGCAATGCAGCCAGACGTGATGCAAATATCTTTGCAATAGTGTGACTAGACAAAAGTACAATAGCCACGTTTAGGATGCCACTAGGTACACTGACTGTTTGCTAGTATAATGGCTTAGTTAAAAAAAAGTTTGATTGTGCAATGCAGGCAGACGTGCTGCAAATATCTTTACAATAGTGTGAATAGACAAAAGTACAATAGCCACGTTTAGGATGCCACTAGGTACACTGACTGTTTGCTAGTATAATGGCTTAGTTAAAAAGAGTTGGAGTGTGCAATGCAGGCAGATGTGATGCAAATATCTTTGCAATAGTATGACTAGACAAAAGTACAATAGCCACGTTTAGGATGCCACTAGGTACACTGACTGTTTGCTAGTATAATGGCTTAGTTAAAAAGAGTTGGAGTGTGCAATGCAGGCAGACGTGATGCAAATATCTTTACAATAGTGTGAATAGACAAAAGTATAATAGCCACGTTTAGGATGCCACTAGGTACACTGACTGTTTGCTAGTATAATGGCTTAGTTAAAAAAAAGTTGGAGTGTGCAATGCAGGCAGACGTGCTGCAAATATCTTTACAATAGTGTGACTAGACAAAAGTACAATAGCCACGTTTAGGATGCCACTAGGTACACTGACTGTTTGCTAGCATAATGGCTTAGTTAAAAAGAGTTGGAGTGTGCAGAGGACAGGAGGGTACAGTGCCAGGATTGTGGGGCTCTGGGTAGAGGAATGGAAGCCTGCCTTTCTATTCCCTCCTAATGGGGAAATGCAGCAACGAAATCCCTGACCTTGGCTACACAGACGCTGTCTCTGTTTTCAGGACCTGTCACCTATGGCTCTGACCCTACCGGTTTCAGCCCTTCAAAGGACTGATAGAAAGTGCTATCCCTATGCTGTCTAACGCTGTGTATGGAGCGCATACAGCTGTATCGGCAATAGGACTCAGGAGGACGGAGCTGCGACAGTGATGTCTGACACCAAAGACGCAGAAGAGATAATGGCGTCCTGGAGGAAAATGTCCGGTTTTATAATGCAGGGACATGTGACATGGACATCCTATCACACATGCCGTTGCTTCTCTGGCTAAAAGTCCACTTAGCTGTGTGTGTGTCTGGGATTGGCTGACATGCTGGCCCGCCCCACTACACGCGCGCGCTTAGGGAAGGAAGACAAGGAAAAAAAAAAAAAAAATGGCGATCGCCATTATAGAAACAGCAGTGATCTGAAGGCGCTGTTCCCGCACACTATACACTAGAACAGGCCCCAAAATCACTCGAGCCTAGAACTGGAGAACCTCGAACCACGAACCGCGCTCAACTCTAATCAGAATGTCTTCATTGCAAATTAAGGCATTTTATTTAAAGTTTGCCCATTACGATGGTTACTTTCACATCGACATTTCTTGCAGACACATCTGTAAAATCCTTTTAATTCTGTAAATAACAAATTCTCATTATTGTTTGTTTAGGTTTTTCTTCAATCTGCTTGGGCTATTTGTTTCAAACGGTTTTATTTATTTATATCTTTATTTTTTGTGGGGGGATTATATTCTTTAAAACTGATCAAACAACAACAGATGCTGTGGGGGTTTTTTTTACGGTTTTTCTAATAAAAACTTGTGTTATGTATAGTAAAAAAGTTTCTTTTATATTTATGTTCCTTTATCATGTCTTCTGTTTTTTTCCATTAAAGTAGCAGTTTAGGGATTTTTTTTTAATTCATCATTGTCCTGATCCCACCCTGTGTTTCAGTGCCTGTTGGTATTACAGTACTAGTCCTGTCTGTATCACTGTACCCATCCTGCCTCATATTCTGAGTTCATACCCACAGCCCTAACCCTTGGGGTTAACTGCTAGTGTATCAGAGACTGCCCTGGAGTGATACTTGGTGGCTACCTAATACTCAAGCCTAGCCTCACCAAGAGAGGCTCTAGTGAAGACTAGGTAGCCCTTAGTCATGCCCCCTAGGGTACGCCCAGCCCTGTTGTGTAGTGGGTCCACACCCACCAGCGTGACACCCAGCATGTACAGATGGTACTGAATCTATGGTCTATGTATGCCGTTCCATCAAGTGCAGCTATAGAGTGCACATTAGAAATATTCCAGAAATGTAATCCCATGGTATTCAGTGGGTGAAATAAGTATTGAACGTGTCACCAATTTTCAAAGTAAATATATTTCTAAAGATGCTATTAACATGAAATTCTCACCAGATGTTAGTAACAACCCATCTAATCCACACAAACAAAGAAATTAAACCATAGATCTCCATATTTTAGTAGTTTGTAATAATGAGAAATGACACAGGGAAAAAGTATTGAGCATGCTTACGGGAATTTATTTAATACTTCCTACAAAAGCCTTTTTTTGGTGATGACAGCATCAAGACACTTTTTGTATGAAGAAACTAGTGGCATGCATATCACAATGTTTTTGAGATAGGGGGGAACCCTGGGTCTTAAGCGGGCTTTACACACTGCGATATCGGTCCCGATATCGCTAGTGTGGGTACCCGCCCCCATCTGTTGCGCGACACGGGCAAATCGCTGCCCATGGCGCACAACATCGCCTAGACCCGTCACACATACTTACCTTCTAGCGACGTCGCTGTGACCGGCGAACCGCCTCTTTCTAAGGGGGCGGTCTGTGCGGCATCACAGCGACGTCACTGAGCGGCCGCCTAATAGCAGCGGAAGGGCGGAGCTGAGCGGGACGTAACATCCCGCCCACCTCCTTCCTTCCGCATAGCGGCCGGGAGGCAGGTAAGGAGAGCTTCCTCATTCCTGCGGTGTCACACGGAGCGATGTGTGCTGCCGCAGGAACGAGGAACAACCTCGCTACTGCTGCAGTAATGATTTTTGAGAATGGACCCCCATGTCACCGATGAGCGATTTTGCATGTTTTTGCAACGATGCAAAATCGCTCATCGGTGTCACACACAACGGCATCGCTAATGCGGCTGGATGTGCGTCACCAATTCCGTGACCCCAACGAGTTCGCATTAGCGATGTCGTATCGTGTAAAGCCTGCTTTAATCTGTCCCCCAAGCTAGGGGGCTCTATGCTATCTCTATTCTCAGGGATACTTCTAAAGGTGAAGAGGCCTGAGACTTCTTCCTGGCCCTGCTCCTGACCAATCCTACTCTAATCCCCTCTCCCCCTCCCCCAGGGAGAGATGGGACAGGAGTGTGTTGAAACCACAGAAAAAAACAGAAAAGGGGAAAAAAGAAAACTCTGTCACACAGCACGGATAAACATAGGATAAGACAATAAGATGTTCAGTAGAAAAACAAGAGCAGGAAGGAAGTACAAAACAACAGGGGTACACTCCACAACCACACCAAGCAAAAAGTACCACTAAACACATCTTTCACCAAAGAGAGTCTGGGACGCCACACCTCACAGACCAACACAGAATAAACTATAGCTGGCATGGGTAGAAGGATTTCAACAGTATAAATAGGAGGCGAGCAGATGTGATGTGTCTCCCCATAACACATGATTAAAGGAGCAAGTAGACTAGAAGACATTAACTCTTGCTAGCCTGAATATGGATCAGCACACAGCAGGTTGACCCCTCAGTCTGCCTGTGTTGATCCCAGACACCAGAGTAATAATTGGGCTGATTGTCAAAATGCGCTATCTGAACAGAGTCTAATGCCGCCATGATAGTTGGCGAAGTTTGTGCCAAACTCCGTGTAGCAATGCATTGCTCAAGTGTGATCTTTGTTCATTTTTCCGCACAAACACTCTTCAAATCCTGAATGTTCCGTGGCCTTCTTCTTTGAACTCTGAGTTTTATTTTTGTTCATAAATTTTCTATTGGATTCAAGTCAGGTGATTGGCTGGACCATTCTAGCAGCTTTATTTTCTTATTCTGAAACTCACTGAGAGGTTCCTTAGCTGTGTGTCTGCAATCATTGCCTTGCTCAAATGCCCACTCTCATTTCATGTTCATCATCCTGGTAGATGGCAGCAGATTTTCATCAAGAATGTTTCAGTACATTTCTCCATTCATCCTTCCTCAATTACATGAATTTGCCAGTGCCGTCTGCTGAAAAACAGCCCCAAACCATGCTTTTTCTATCTCCAAACTTCACTGTTGATATGGTGTTTTGGGGGTAATATGCAGCGCCTTTTGGCATTCAAACATGGTTTGTATTATGGCATTCACAGAGTTCAATTTTGGGCTCATCTGGCCAGACTATATTTTCCTAGTAATTCACAGGCTTGTTTACATGCTGTTGAACAAACCTTTGCACTCTTGAACACGCTTTTTGATCAGAATTGCAGTCTTGCATGGCAACTGTACATACAGGCTACAGAAGTTAAGTTCATTACTTACTAGGGTTTTGTTTTTTTAATAATTGTACCTGCTGATTCCAGGTCTTTATGTAGCTCTCTGCAAGTGGTTCTTGACTCTTGGACACCTCTTCCGATAATGCTTTTCACTCTCCTGTCTGAAATTTTGCGGGGAACTCCTAGTCATGGCCGGGTTATAGTGAATTGAGATTCTTTCCATTTCTGGATTAAGGCCCTAACAGTGCTCAGTAGAACCCCCACTAAATTCTTCTGTATTGAATGCCATCAGTATCTTTTGCAACAATAAAGGGCACTTTACACGCTGCGATTTTTCTATCGATATCGCTAACAAGTGTATCCGCCCCCATCGGTTGTGCGTAACGGGCAAATTGCTGCCCGTGGCGCACAACATCGCTTACACCCGTCACACGGACTTACCTTCCCTGTGACGTTGCTCTGGCCGGCGAACCGCCTCCTTTCTAAGGGGGCGGTTTGTGCGGCGTCACAGCGACATCACATGGCAGCTGTCCAATAGAAGTGGAGGGGCGGAGATGAGCGGGCGGAATATCCCGCCCACCTCCTTCCTTCCTCATTGCCGGTGGACGCAGGTAAGGAGATGTTCGTTGTTCCTGCGGTGTCACACATAGCGATGTGTGATGCCACAGGAACGACGAACAACCAATGGCATGCACCACCAACGATATTATGAAAAGGAGCAACGTGTCAACGCTCAATGGTTTTTGACGTTTTTGCGATCGTTGTTCATCGCTCCTAGCTGTCACGCGCTGCGATGTCACTAACGACGCCGCATGTGCGGCACAAACACCGTGACCCCAACGATATATCATTAGTGATGTCACAGCGTGTAAAGCACCCTTAAGTTTTCGTAGGTGTTGCGAGAGCTCACTGGTTTTACCCATCATGAGATGTTTCTTGTATGGCATCTTGGTAATGAGACACCTTTTTATTAGTTTAACCAGCAGATAGAAAACAATCTTGCCATTTAATGAAAAATCTAATTACTGATATATTTCAGCTGGTTTCATGACTCTCCATAGCTTTATGCACCTCTCTATCTTCATGTTTTCAATGCTTTTTCCCCTGTGTCATTTCTCATTATTACACTTCACTAAATTTATGGACATCTATGGTTTGATTTATTTGCCTATGTGGATTGGATGGATTGTTACCAACTCCTGGTGAGAAATTCACTCAATAGCACCTTTACAAGTATATTTATTTAGAAATTTAGTGACATGTTCAATACTTATTTCACCTGCTGTATATCCTTAAATGTTACCACCACCTTTGATCTCACCATCTATCTTGCTCATCTATAAGTATTTCTCCTGTTTCCTGATTAAAACAATCCTCAAATCTAATTGACTCTATTGATCCAAATTCACCTACATATCTGTCTATTTGTGGTATGTGTTTTCATCCTCTGCTGTGTAACAAGCAAACTGTTTATAGCCAATTGTAAGAAAAATAGAGCTCACCTGCTTAGTGTCTATGAGATCTGGGAAATGGATCTGTAGGATACAAGAAAAAAGGCTGGTGCAGCTCAGCACAGACATAGGAGACAAAAAAGAGTCTGCACAAACCATCCAGGAATATTCTTCTTTATTTTAAAACTAGCTGTACTACCCGGCTTTGCCCGGGTTACTAACTGTTGTTAACAAAATAGAATGTATTAACAAAAATGTATTCTGCACACAAAAAACACAAAACAAATAGATAGAAATGTAATTTTTTAAAGGCAAAAACTAAGATAATAGAAGCATTTCACAACATATATTTCAACACCCCAGATATTCCACACAGATTTAACTAAATTGGCCAAGTAATGTACTCCGTCTGTCTCTTTCCAGGTCTGTCTCTTTCCAGGTCTGTCTCTTTCCCGTCTGTCTCTTTCCCCGTCTGACTGTCTCTGTCTGTCTCTTTTTTTGTCTGTCTCTATCTCTCTGTTTCTTTCCCCATCTGTCTCTTTCTAGGTCTGTCTCTTTCCCAGGTCTGTCTCTTTCCCTGTCTATCTCCCCATCTCTTTGTCTGTCTTTTCCTGTCTGTCTCTTTCCCTGTCTGCCTGTCTCTGTTTGTCTCTTTCCTTGTCTGTCTCTATTTCTCTGTCTCTTTCCCCATCTGTCTCTATCAAGGTCTGTGTCTTTCCCCATCTATCTTTGTCTGTCTCTCTGGCTGTCTCCTCCTTTCCTGTCTGCCTGTCTCTGTCTGCCTGTCTGAATGTCTGTCTGTCTCTTTCCCCATCTGTCTCTTTGCCCATCTGTCTCTTTCCAGGTCTGTCTCTTTCCAGGTCAGTCTCTTTCCAGGTCTGTCTCTGTCTGTCTCTTTCCAGTTCTGTCTCTTTCCCTGTCTGTCTCTGTCTGTCTCTTTCACCGTTTGTCTCTGTCTGTCTCTTTCCCTGTCTATCTCTATCTCTCCGTCTCTTTCCCTGTCTGTCTCTCTGTCTGCCTCTGTCTGTCTCCCTGTCTGTCTCTCTGTCTGTCTCTCTGTCTCTCTCTCTGTCTGTCTCTGCCTGTCTCTTTCACCGTCTGTCTCTTTCACCGTTTGTCTCTGTCTCTTTCCCTATCTGTCTCTATCTCTCTGTCTCTTTCCTGTCTGTCTCTCAATATCCATCTCCCCACCAACATCTTATTACCTCACATATAAGCTTCTTATACTATGAATGTCTTTTGTTCCTATAGCAACCAATCACAGCTCCTACTAATAACCTGTAGTTCCAGGCTCCATTTACTTTAATGGAAGTATGTTTTTTGGAGAGTAACTGTAAAGCGCGGGGTTAAATTGTCCTGTCAAAACATAGTCTACGACGTTCCCTGGGTCACCTGAGGTGTCGGTGCAAAATTTCGTGATTGTAAATGCGACGGTGTGGATACACTTTTCGTTTCACTTTTTCCCCATTATGTAGATAGGGGCAAAATTGATTGGTAAATTGGAATGCGTGGGGTACAAATTTCACCTCACAACATAGTCTATGACACTCTTGGGGTCCAGACGTGTGAGTGTGCAAAATTTTGTAGCTGTGGCTACGACGGTGCAGATGCCAATCCCGGACACACACACACACACATCCAGCTTTATATATTAGATTCATCACACAGGCAGGTATTTATATCCTTCCCCATCCCATGTGTGTGATTTTATCATGAATTTATAAATAAAGAAGAATATTACCAGGTTTGTGTAGACTCCTTTTTCTCCCAAACTGTTTATAGAATATTAGCTCTTCTCACTTAGTTCATCCCCTCCTTTGGTTCTCTTACCTGTCTCCATGTGGCTTCTCCCTTCTTCTCACACCTCGTAATTTTCATGTGCAATTAAAGGTGCATAAATTTGGATATCTTGGTCTATGCTAATGGTGATATAGTGCACAATATAAATATACCAAAAATGGAACAGAAGTGTCCAGAGGATAAGAGCTACAACTATTTCCTAACTGCCCCTTTTTTTATCTCCCCACACTTATTTTCTCCATGCTTACATATGCCCTTACAGTTCTTGCTCTACTAATCCTTACTTTCCTTTGCTATCCCCAAACCCCAACACTCTCCAAATAAATAATTATCGTACCTTACCTCTTATCCCTCAACTGACCTCGTCAGCTGACCTATTCCTAAACCTCATATCCCTCCTTCTAAAACACTAAACAAGCAAGGCCCTCTCCTTCTCCCACTTATTTTGCTCTCTCGTTGCTTCTCCTCACTGTTGACAATATATCGCCACATCCTCCTGTTTTCTACAACGCCACACTCATATACGCTACTGACTTGGTTGCCTTTCTCATGCATGGCATAGTACGACAATAATGGACAACCCTAACATACCAACCTCACTAATAAGCTTGAGGAAGTGTCCAGGTCTGCTGAGTGGCGCTGGAAGAAAACGCACTCACTGGAAGACTTCACCATGTTCAAATAAACAACTTTCACATTCAATTTGGCCCCAACTTCTGCTAAACATGATAACTTCACAACCCTCATATCTTCTTTATCTCACAACTCCAAACACTTGTTCAACACTTTTAGCGCTCTCCTCCACCCACCATTGCCCCCTCTAATCTCCCTAATCTCTGCAGAAGACTTTGCTGCACTTTTCAAACTTTATCAACTTGTGCATTTCACCCAATCCCATCCCACTTCCTTCCCAACCTCACCACCACGCTTGTCCCAGCCATAATTCATCTCTTCAAGCGATCATTATCTTATGGTGTCTTCTCTCCTGCTTTCAAACATGTCACAATTACAACTATCCTGAAGAAATAATCCCTTGACCCAACTATCATCCTATATCACTGCTCTTGTTCACCACCAAACTCCTCAAGCAGCATTTCCTCACTGAACATTTCTAACATTTATCATATAACTCACTTTCCAACAACCTCATAATATAGATTCCGTCCCACCACCCCAATGAAACTGCCCTAACCAAATTTACTAATGACTTACTGCAAAAATTAACAAACAATTTTTTATGGTCCTCCTTCTAGACCTGTCCTATGCATTCAACACAGTCAACTACTCTCTCCTACTACAGATCCTCTCTTCCCTTGGTGTCAATGATCTTGTCCTCCCCTGAATATCCTCTCACCTCACTAACTGCACATTTAGTGTTTCCCATTCTAATACTACCTCCTCATCCTGTCCTCTCTCTGTTGGTGTCCCTCAAGGCTCTATCCTGGAACACCAACTCTTATCCATCTATACTTTTGGCTTGGCACAACTTATTAACTCCCATAGCTTCCAGTACCATCTATACGTGGTCGGCACGGTGGCTCAGTGGTTAGCACTACAGTCTTGCAGCGCTGGGGTTCTGGGTTCAAATCCCACCAAGGACAACATCTGCAAGGAGTTTGTATGTTCTCCCTGTGTTTGCGTGGGTTTCCTCCATGTACTCCGGTTTCCTCCCACACTCCAAAGACATACAGATAGGGAATTTAGATTGTGAGCCCCAATAGGGACTATGTGTTCCTAATGTATGTTAAGCGCTGCGGAATATGTTAGCGCGATATAAAGATTTATTATTTTTTATTTTATGCGCAGATAACACTCAGATCTGCATTTCTGGTCATGTCTCTGTTGTCCAGGATCCTGGCGTGTCTATGAGCCTCCTTAAGCTCAATTTGGACAAAATTGAACTCATCATCTGTCTTCCATCCAACTAAACTCCTTTATAGGATCTATATATTGCAATAAATGATATCACGCTTTCCCATGCATCAAAAGTCCGCTGACTCACAGTAACCCTTGACTCTTCACTGACCTTCTAACTAGAGTTGAGCGATATTCGAGTCGAACGGTTCGCCAATTTCAAATTCGAGTGATTTTGGGCGACGTTCGAGTCGTTCGACGAACTCGAACGATTTGCTTCAAGTTCGGTTGTTCGAGTTACGTTCGATAACGGTTCGCTCACCAAAAAGCGTAGCTAGTTACTAGCTGGGTGTTCACTGTAATACTGTGAGTCACTGTGAATCATGATATTATTAAAATTCAGCGTATAGTGTGTGGAGGTACCGGGGTTTAGATCAGTGCTGCTGCTGAGAGCTGAAAGAATGGCGATCACCATTTTTTTTTTCCTAACCGCGCGTACAGTGGGGCGGGCCAGGCTGTCAGCCAATCACAGACACACACACACAGCAAAGTGGATTTTTGCCAAACAAGCCAGGGCATGTGTCATTGACTGTGCATGTCACATGTCTTTGCCCTATAAGACCCGGACATTTTCCCCGTCGCCGCCATTATCTCTCTGCTGCGGGTGGGTGACAGTCACCGCTCCCGCTCCCACTGCTGCTGCTGTGTGCGCTATAGACATACAGTGCAATCTACACATCGCTTTAGGGATTAGGGACTACTTGTAATTTCAGCCCTTTTCAGGGCTACATTACAGCTGTTCATAGCCATTTCTGCTAGGCAGGTCTGTGCCAGCGCTGTGCAGGGGTTTATATCACAGCGTCTGGCTAAATCAGCTCAGGCAATTCCTTGGGGCATTGTTTCATTGGCAGGGATAGAAAGTGAGGCTTCCTCTGCTGACAAGCTAGCTACAGTACCTGTGCATTCTACACACCTGTCCATTTTTGCTACACAATTTTAATTGCAAAAGTGCTGCCACTTTTAGGGGCATACTAAAATTGTCTGGGATACTAACTTAGGGTTCCTCTGCTGTCAAGCATGGTACACCAAGTGTGCATTCTACACACCTGTCCATTTTTGCTACGCAATTTTAATTGCAAAAAGTGCTGCCACTTTTAGGGGCATACTAAAATTGTCTGGGATAGTCAGTGTTGGTTCTTCAGCTGTCAATAAAGCTAGACCAGCTCTGCAATCTACACCACCTCTCCATTTTTGCAACGACATTTTAAATGTCCAATTTGGTCACAAACAAAATGAGTGGCAAAAGGACAGATGCTGGTGGAAAGGGGAACAGGCGTGTTGGAAAGGGAAAAAAGGTTTGTGTCCGTGGGGTAGGTGGTAAAGCTACAGTAACATCTGCTGAAGAAAGGCCATCTTCCAGAAAAAGTAAGATGTCTACTACTTTCTGTGGACAATCTGATGTGATCCCTTTTTTATGGAACCGAACAACTCTAACAAAGGTAGATGATGCACAAAAAAAGCACATGCTTGAATGGATCTCAAGTGCTCCATCAAGTGGCCTCTCCTCCACCTCAACTTCAACATCCAAAAAACTCCAGTCCTCTGAGTTGTCACCTCAATCGCACTTGCTTTCTACCAGCTCTCAAGTCTCCACCCGCCTTGCAGAGTATGGGGTAACAGAGATGGGTGAGTCTACAGAGCTGTTCAGTCATACTATAGCCTGGGAATCACAGGTCTGCTCCAAAGCTACAGTGAGTCCAGACCAGGAAATGATCTGCAGTGATGCCCAAAAGCTTTGTGAGTCAGATTCAGGCCCTGATGAAGAAGTTTCTGAGCATAATGTAGACCCTCATTCCCAAACTGTAACTCCTTTTGGTGGAGACAATGAGGAACATACTGATGACGATGAGACTCAGATACGTGATTGGAATGACAACTTAACTATTCAGTCAGGGCCGGAAGAGGTTAGGTCTGAGGACGAGGGGAGTGCAAACACACAGGTTGATGATGAGGTTGTAGATCCCACTTACTGTCAACCCACAGTCAGGCACTCGAGGAGGTCAGCAGAGGCGGTGGAGGAGGATGTGACTGACGACAAGGTTAGCTTACGCCTTCCTGGACAGAAACGGAGTACTGGAAGCACGTCAACAACTGCATCCTTAGCCACAACTCTACCTCTGAGCACAAGTCGTGGTTGCTCTGCAGGTTGCATGGGCTCTAAGCCTTCCCTAGCCTGGTCCTTTTTTGACATCGCAAAGGATCTCCCAACTCATGTCATCTGTAAGATTTGTCACTAATCTATAAGTAGAGGCCAAAAACTCACTAGTTTGACTACTTCATCCATGAACCGTCACATGGCTGACAAGCATAAGTCCCAGTGGGAAGCTCACTGTGCTACAATGCGGCCTAGCGGAGCGGGCCAACCACCATCTGTCCCTTCAAATGCATCCGAGCGCTCTTCATCCTCTATGACTGTGGGGACAGCAGTCATACATGCTTTGCGACGCAGACCTTCCACCTCTTTAACCACAACAGGTAGTGTGTTTGGCAGGTTGTCAGTTGTTTTGGAAGGGGAAACAGCTGCTGGTGTAGAGCTCTCTCAGACATCGAGAGCACCACCTTTGGATGAAGGCAACATTATGTCTCCGCCTGCACCTTCCTCACAGACGAGCAGTTTTCATGGGACACCCTACTCAACGCCATCTCAGCACAGCAGCCAGCCCTCGGTCCCTCAGATGTGGACAAGTAAAAGGCCATTTCCTCCTAGCCATGACAAAGCTAAGAGGTTGACTTTCACCCTCTGCAAGCTGTTGGCTACAGAAATGCTGCCTTTCCGCCTGGTGGACACAGAGGATTTTTGAGACCTTATGTCCGTCGCAGTTCCCCAGTACCAGATGCCCAGTCGCCACTGCTTCTCCAAAAAAGGTGTGCCTGCGCTACACCAGCATCTTGCACACAACATCACCGCTTCCTTGAGAAACTCTGTGTGTGACAGGGTGCATTTCACCACCGATACTTGGACCAGTAAGCATGGACACGGGCGTTACATGTCGCGGACTGGGCACTGGGTAACTATGGTGAGAGATGGAGAAGGGTCTGCTGTACAAGTCTTGCCGTCCCCACGAGTTGTGCGTCAATCCTCTGTATGTAGAAGTTCCTCCACTGCTTCTGCCTCCTGAACCTCGTCTCCCCTCCGCCCAAAGTCTGTCTCGTCAGGCCACCCACGTTGTAACTGCGCACACTGAAACCCGCACACCTCCTTACTATGCTGGCAGCAGAGCTCAACGGCATCAGACGGGCTTTACGTTGAAATGTCTGGAAAATAAAAGTCACACAGCTGAGGAGTTGTGGTCAGCTCTGGAGAGCGAGTTTCGTAAATGGTTGTCTCCACTCAACCTGCAGCCAGGGAAGGCCGTATGCGACAATGCTGCAAACCTGGGTGCGGCCCTTCGCCGGGGCAAGGTGACACACGTACCTTGTATGGCTCACGTGTTGAACCTTGTTGTCCAGCAATTTTTAACCCACTATCCCGGCCTAGATGGGCTTCTGCACAGGGCACGGTCACTATCTGCTCACTTCCGCCGTTCAAACGGCGCAGCTGACCGACTTGCATCGCTACAGAAGTCTTTCGGCCTGCCGGTTTACTGCTTGAAATACAATGTGGCGACACGCTGGAATTCGACTCTCCACATGTTGCAGTGACTGTGGCAGTACCGCAGAGCCCTGGTGCAATACGTTATGACGTATAGCCTGGGCCAATGAGATGTAGAGGTGGGGCAGATCATGCTGATGGAGTGGTCTCAGATCAAGGACCTATGCACCCTTCTGCACAATTTCGACATGGCGACAAATATGTTTAGCGCTGACAATGCCATTATCAGCATGACAATTCCAGTCATTTACATGCTGAAACACACTCTAAACAGTATTCGGAGTCAGGTGGTGGGACAAGAGGAAGGGGAGGAAGTACAGGAGGATTCATATGCGGAAGGGATACTAACATCTACAAGGTCCAGACGTTCAGCATCACCAAGGCGGCAGGCATGGGACGGTGGGGGAGAGGGATTAACAAGGGCACATGGTAGCAGCCAAACTGTTGAGGAAGGTGCAGGAGCCCAGGAAGAAATGGAGGACGAACTGGCGATGGGCATGGAGGACTCAGCAGATGAGGGAGACCTTGATCAAATTTCGGTTGTTCGAGGTTGGGGGGAGATGTCAGAGGAAGGAAGCACGGTTATCACCTCTCCGACACAAACACAGCAAGGACTTGGTCCGCATGGATGCGCAAGACACATGAGCGCCTTCCTGCTGCACTACCTACAACATGACCCTCAGATTGTCCGAATTAGAAGTAATGCTAACTACTGGGTTGCCACACTCTTAGATCCCCGGTACAAGTCAAAATTTGCCAAAATAATTCCAGCCATAGAATGGGACGCACGTATGATAGGAGTATCAGCAGAAGCTGTTATACAATCTTAGCTCGGCTTTTCCACTAAACACCAGTGGTGCACAGAGTGAATCTCACAGTTGTAACTTGCCAAACATGGGACTGTCGAGTCATCATCAGTCAAACCGTACCAGCAACACCGTATCTGGTGGTAACAGCAATTTTATGGAATCGTTTCATGATTTTTTTAGACCATCCTTTGCAAGGCCACAAGAGACAAGAAGTCTGACACATAGTCAACGGCTGGAGAGGATGATACAGGAGTATCTCCAAGTGAATATAGATGCCATGACTCTGCAATTGGAGCCTTGCTCATTTTGGGCTTCCAATCTTGAAAAATGGCCTGAGTTCAACACTTATGCCTTGGAGATCTTGTCGTGTCCCGCAGCCAGCGTTCTCTCAGAACGTGTCTTCAGTGCTGCTGGGTGTGTGCTGACAGATAAGCGCACGCATCTGTCCAGTGACAATGTGGACAGACTAAAGTTCATCAAGATGAACAAGTCATGGATCTGCAAGGACTTTGCTACCCCTATGTCATCCTGGGGAGAGTAAAGGCTGGCGTATTTTTGAATGTGCTTGATGCAAATCAACATGTCAAGTTTGCAACTGGGGGACAAGGGATGCCACTGAAGTGGTGTGTGTGGCCTAATTTTGTGGCCCAATTTTTGGAAAAAAGGGAGACTCTGCTTGGAGTCCCCTTGCTGTTTTTTTTAAAAATGTTCCAAATGAACAAGTCATGGTTCAGCAAGGACTTTGCTACCCCTGTGTCATCCTGGGGAGAGTAAAGGCTGGCGTATTTTTGAATGTGCTTGATGCAAATCAACATGTCAAGTTTGCAACTGGGGGACAAGTGATGCTACTGAAGTGGTGTCTGTGGCCCAATTTTTGGAAAAAAAGAGAGACTCTGCTTGGACTCCCCTTGCTGTTTTTTTTAAAAATGTTCCAAGATGAACAAGTCATGGTTCAGCAAGGACTTTGCTACCCCTGTGTCATCCTGGGGAGAGTAAAGGCTGGCATATTGTTGAATGTGCTTGATGCAAATCAACATGTCAAGTTTGCAACTGTGGGACAAGTGATGCCACTGAAGTGGTGTCTGTGGCCCAATTTTTGGAAAAAAGGGAGACTCTGCTTGGAGTCCCCTTGATGTGTTTTGCATGATATTAGAAGGGCATGACATGCCTATATCTGTGTCTCATCCTCCTTTTACTCATCCAGCTCTTTTGTTTTCGCATGAGTATATGTGCTTGTCACTTTTCCATGTGTTTGTGTTGTCTTGTGAGTTGTTTCTCACCTTTTGGACACCTTAAAGGTGTTTTCTATGTGTTTGTATGTGTTTGTGTTTGCCTGCCATTGTTTTCAATGGGGTATGAAGGTGTTCGTCTAACGTTCACCGAACTGAGCCGCCGTTCGACGAACCAAACCGAACTCGAAGACGCGCTGTTGAGAAGGATGATCTCGAGAGCAAACCATAAGGTATTTCCACCGGACAGAAGAACATTCTGCTCATACATAGAGTTCTTGCAGCCTGCTTAACCTTTTAATCTGGAAATTAATGTTCCTTAAAGATGCATTTATACTGAATGATTACCTTAAACCAGCATTCTTCTTTTAGTCTAAAAGTTGTACTGTACTTTGGCTTCATCTGACCAGAGCACCTTTTTCCACATGCTAGATGAGTCCCCTACATGGCTTTTTGAAAACCACAAAACAGGTCTTATAATGGCTTGCTTTCCAAAATAGCTGTTCTTCTTGCCACTTTTGTATAAAGGCAATATTTGTGGCGTATACGACTAATAATTATCCTGTGGACAGATTCTCCCACCTGAGTTGTGATTCTCTGAAAGTCTTCCAGAATAACCATGAGCTTCTTGACTGCTTTTCTACTTAGTTCTCACCTTGTTGATGTCAGTTTAAGTAAATGGCCATGTCTTGGTAGGTTGGCAGTTGTGACATACTCCTTCCATTTTGGGATGGTGACTTGAACAGTGCTCCTTAAGATGTTCAGAGCCTGGGATATTTAGTTTTTATAACCTAACTTTGCTTTACTTTTCTCCATAATCCTTGACCTGTCTGTTGTTTTCCTTATTTTTCATGATTCTTTTTGATCCCTAATGTTCTCAAACAAACCCCTGATGCATTTACAGAACAGCTGTAGGTATACTGAGAATAAATTAGACACAGGTGGACTCGATTTACTAGTTGTTATGCTTGTGGGTGTATATAAATTCCTTGAGGAGTCTAGTTTCCAAACTGGAGTCACTTGTGGGGGATTTTGACTGTTTAGGCACATCAGTGGCTCTCTAATTGTGACATGGCGTCTGCTAATGAATATAGCTAGTTTTGCATTCATGAAGCCAAATGGAGCACTTTCTCTTACGAGCCCTACTATGTTCCCAAACAGTAGTTTCATAACATATGTGATATCAGTGTACTCAGAAGAAAATTCACAACAAATTGCAGAGTGCATTTTCTTTTTTGGTTATAATTAAGGGCATCAAGTCATAAACGCGTTAATGTCTCTGTGCATTGTCTGTATTGCACTGAATAAATCACCGTGAGCACTCAGCTGGATTACTTTCTTCATTTATTGCTGTACGGCCAGGGCAGGGCCGATATCCGAGACTGAAGCACGGTGAAATCAGGCGTGGGTGAGCTGGATCTTTCTACAAGTTAAAGCAACATGTTTGTGGTAAAGATCAATTTTTTCACTTTCATGGCTCAACGTTATAAAATTCTATAAAGCACCTGGAGGTTCAAGGTGCTCATCACACATCTATAGAAATTTCCTGAAGGGTCTAGTTTCCAAAATGGATCACGTGTAGGGAATGTCCACTGTTTAGATACATCAGGGGCTCTTAAAATGCGACATGCTTTCAGCGATCGATTCTAGACAATTTTGCATTCAAAAAGTCATATGGCATTCCTTCCCTTCTGAGCCCTGCTGTGTGCCCAAATAGTACTTTTCCACCACATATAGGGTATCGGTATACTCAGAAGAAATTGGACAACAAATTGTACAGTGCATTTTCTACTGTTACCCTTGTGAAAAGCAAAATATGGGGCTAAAGTAACATTTTTGTGAGAAAAAGTTAAATTTTCATTTTTTCCTTCCACATTGCTTTATTTCCTGTGAAGCACCTAATCGGTTAATAAACTTCTTGAATGTGGTTTTGAGCAATGACATAAGTCTCGGATTTATGGGCATAACATTTCAAATGTTGAATATTGCGAAATTTTCAAAACTTTACGATGTTTTCACAAATAAATGCAGAAAATCTCGTCTTAAATTTACCAGTAACATGAAGTACAATAAGTCCTGAAAAAAACAATCTCAGAATCACTGGGATCCGTTTAATCATTCCAGAGTTATTAACTCATGAAGCGACACTGGTCACAATTGAAGAAATTGGCCTAGTCAGGACCGTGAAATCAGAATGGGGGGATGAAGCGGTTATTCTCATTTATGTGGCCTGATCTGACAGCAGCATGGGATAGGTGATGAGCTGCTGAGAAGATACATGAAAAATGTATTATTATATAAATGTGCAGAAGACGTTTGGCTATGAAAACTGTCTTACAAAACATCTAGACTCCCCCCCCCAAAAAAAAATATCACATAGAAGAGCTTCCATCATTTTAGTTAATCCTATGATTATGTGAATATTGTACTTTATACATGCTTGAGAAATAGCCTAAATAGAAAAAACGAAAACTCCTAAAACTCTTCGTCTAGCACTCTGTATTCTGCCAAAACGTCCCCAGCTCCCATCATCACTCGGCTGATAGATTTCATGGAAAGGAAAGAAAATGTTAAATATAATGTTGGCATCTCAATTATCGGCGTTTGAACTCCTGAACTTTTGAGTGGTGTTATCTACCAGGGCATCATTTAACATAGTCACTAAGTAATTTCTACACCATCCCCGAGGCAGCTTAGGCTGGAAACTGTGAATTAAGCATGCCATCCTTTTGAATGCTAATGTTGTACTATGTAGAATCTGGATCTAAGATTTCAAAGCCTGTAGTTGTCAAGGGATGTGGTAATGCGTCGTATGTGGGATGCTAGTTAAGGGATTTAAATGCAGAAATGTTGGAAGCCCAGTGTTTTTGTAGTATAAATATTCAGCACAGCGCGAGGACCGTTCTTTTAAGTGTCATGCACTAGCTAATGAAGCTCTTGGGGTTATCTCAGTATACAAAGAAAATTATGTGGAACAAACTAGTGGTCATTAGCTCAACTGTTGCATACAGGAGTCACAGCCCTGCAAACATCCATATTGTATGTATCAGTCACATCCGTAGAATGCACACAGCATCTGTTTGTTTCGCTTGTAGACTCGCATTTCACAATAGGACAATCATCAAACAATGTGTTTAGCTAAAGTTAGACGGATGGGATTTTGATGTGAGCTATCTCATCTGAGATATATATTTTTCATTATTATGCTTTTGTAGTTTAGAATTCAGCCCTAGTCTCAAGACTATAAATTTTGTATGATGTCTCTTTTAGTCACATCATTGGAGTGCAAGCTTAATTGTGAAAGATAAACTGTTCTTTAAAAAAAAAAAAAAATTCTAGCAGTCTTTAAATAATGTATTTAACACAAAGACAGGAGACAAAGCTATGATATCCATGATCTTTATATAAGGATCAGCATACTGAAGCACAGAATGTGAAAGTCTTTAGAGTTGGATGTGTTGTACCTATGCTCAGCCACAGGGCCACCAACAGAGATTTTCAGGTCCCATACAGCAAATGACACTGGGGCCTTGCCAAACCCTCATTACAAGGTGCTTCACAGAGTGTGATGGGAGGGCAGTTAGGGTGAAAATACAGAAGCTGTCACCTGTATGCTATATCTGACACCCGGACTGCTGCATCACTCACAATGGGTGTTGGCAACATCCATTGCTGTTTAACTCCTTAGATCCCACTTTTAATAGTGACTGCAGCATCTAGATGGTTAACAGAGTGTGGTGGGCTCCCCTTTAACCTCATCGGCAACCTGCGATCGTGATTGTGGTTCTTGAAAGTTGCCATTTCAATTCACAGCCAAATAACAGAGTTAGAGTCCGCCAGCTATATTGACCTGTTCAGAAGTTGGCATGTAGGTGGTAACATAATATTTTTCTTTCCTATCATGCCTGCATTAATTCATGAAATGCAGCTGAAGGGTTAATAAACTACCTGACAGCAGTTTTGCATATGTTGAGGGGGGGTTTGTTTATAAAATGGTGTCACTTTTCTTTTTTTGTTTTTGCAATATATAGGTCTCACAAAGTCACTTCAAACTGAATAGGTCCATAAAAAATAGGTTTTGTAAATTTTCTTGAAAAAATGAAAAATGGCTGCTACTATTTTTAAAGCATTTAACATCCTAACAAAATAAAAGAACATTTTACAGCTGGTGCTGAAGTAAAGCAGACATGGGATAGATGCTATTTATTAACTGTTTTCTGTGGTGTGACATCTAGATTAAAGGAATAATTATTCACAGTTTGAAAATTGCTATTTTTTAGATTATTCTGTTAAATTTTGATTTTTTTTTTATAAATATGCACAAAAATATTGACCTAAATTTACCGTTCATCATAAAATATCATGTGTCATCAAAACTATGTCAAAATTACTAGGATATGTTGAAACATTGCAGAGTTTTTAGCACATAAAGTGACACTTCAGATTTGAAAAATTGTGCGTGTCACTAAGGGGTTAATAAAATATTTCCACTGGTCGACCAAGGTTCAGATGCACACTGAATTACCCATAATAGAAAGTGCAGTACGCATAGGCTGCTTTTGTTCTCTGCGGGAATTATAGATGAAGACGCGCTGTTGAGAAGGATGATCTCAAGAGCAAACCATAAGGTATTTCCACCGGCAGAAGAACATTCTGCTCATACATAGAGTTCTTGCAGCCTGCTTAACCTTTTAATCTGGAAATTAATGTTACTTGGAATGCTGGTTTAAGGTAATCATTCAGTATAAATGCATCTTTAAGATCAAAACCAATATGACCATTATTTAGTGATCATATAGTAGTAAATAGCACTTCTGTAACCTTTGTAACTAATTTCAGTACTGTTATATTTATATATACATATAGCGTTTTACAAGTACCGTATATGCCGGCGTATAAGACGACTGGGCGTATAAGACGACCCCCAACTTCTGCCCTAAAAATATAGAATTTGGGATATACTCACTGTATAAGACTACCCCTCTCCAAAATGAAAAAAAGTCTGCTTTGATTGCAACATGTTAATTTTAATTCCGCTTGAGCCGTACAATATGTTTTTAAAGGGCCATTGACAGATCAATCGCTCCAATGTTCACTTAGTACAGCAAGGAATGCTCCTCCCTGCTGTATAAAGCCACAACTGGACTGAAACAATGGTACTACACTCTGCTACAAACAGACACACACAACTCTGCTACAAACAGACAAACACACACAACTCTGCTACAAACAGACAAACACACACAACTCTGCTACAAACAGACAAACACACACAACTCTACTACATACAGACAAACACACACAACTCTGCTACATACAGACAAACACACACACACAACTCTGCTACATACAGACAAACACATACAACTCTGCTACATACAGACAAACACATACAACTCTGCTACATACAGACAAACACACACAACTCTGCTACATACAGACAAACACACACAACTCTGCTACATACAGACAAACACATACAACTCTGCTACATACAAACACATACAACTCTGCTACATACAGACAAACACATACAACTCTGCTACATACAGACAAACACATACAACTGTGCTACATACAGACAAACACATACAACTCTGCTACATACAGACAAACACACACAACTCTGCTACATACAGACAAACACACACAACTCTGCTACATACAGACAAACACATACAACTCTGCTACATACAGACAAACACATACAACTCTGCTACATACAGACAAACACACACAACTCTGCTACATACAGACAAACACATACAACTCTGCTACATACAGACAAACACATACAACTCTGCTACATACAGACAAATACACACAACTCTGCTGCTCTGTGGGGCCTGCACCCGCGGCTCGGCGGGTACAGCACCCGCGGCATCGGCGGGGGGGGGGATTGGCAGGGCATACATCTGGGGGGTTAGAAGCAGCTCACCGGGGCCCATAATGGGGAGGCGGGGAGGGCATTTACCCGATTAGGTCACGGTGGAGAGGGGGCCCACACAGCGCCGGACAGAAGCTCGCCTCCTTCATCTGTGGGACTGAGAAGGCGGTAGCTCTGCCCACAGATGAAATTCAAAACAGGATGTCTGCGCGCCTTAAAGTGACGGCGCCGCAGATTGCTGCCGAGGACTGCGGTCCCCGGAACTCGGCCGGGGGCAGCAGAACTATAAAGGCGAGTGGGCCCCGGCCAAGGGACAGGAGAACTGACGAGGCCGAGTGGGCCCCCCCGGCTCTCCAGGGCCCCGGCATTTGCCCATAGACAGGTAGAAGCCCTGTCTGCGAGCCAGATACGGCCATCAAAAGAGCCATATCTGGCTCGCGAGCCATAGGTTCCCGACCCCTGCTGTATGATATATACCGTATTTTTCGCTTTATAAGACGCACCTGATTATAAGACGCACCCCCAAATTTGGTGAAGGAAAAGAGAATTTTTTTTTTTAATGTTAAATGGGGTCCATCTTATAATGCCAGTGTCCCTCTAACAAATCATATAGGGTATATGTCCCTCATAGCCCCCCCATCCTAAAATTAGCCCCCTTAATCTGGATATGGCCCCCTTATATTGAATATAGCCCCTTGTGATGGCACACGTTCCCCTGTGATGCCTATGGTCCCCTATGGATTGCACACGTTCCCGTGTTAGATAACGCCCCCATGCTGCTGCCCATGGCCCCTATAGATTGCACAAGTCCCCCTGTGTTAGATATCGCCCCCATAGTGCTGCCCATGGCCCCTATAGATCGCACAAGTCCCCCTGTGTTAGATATCGCCCACATAGTGCTGCCCATGGCTCTTATATAGATCGCACAAGTCCCCCTGTGTTATATATCGCCCCCATAGTGCTGCCCATGGCCCCTATATAGATCGCACAAGTCCCCCTGTGTTAGATATCTCCCCCATAGTGCTGCCCATGGTCCCTATAGATCGCACAAGTCCCCCTGTGTTAGATATCGCCCCCATAGTGCTGCCCATGGCCCCTATATAGATCGCACAAGTCCCCCTGTGTTAGATATCTCCCCCATAGTGCTGCCCATGGCCCTTATATAGATCACACAAGTCCCCCTGTGTTAGATATCTCCCCCATAGTGCTGCCCATGGCCCCTATAGATTGCACAAGTCCCCCTGTGTCAGATATCGCCCCCATAGTGCTGCCCATGGCCCCTATATAGATCGCACAAGTCCCCCTGTGTCAGATATCGCCCCCATAGTGCTGCCCATGGCCCCTATAGATCGCACAAGTCCCCCTGTGTCAGATATCTCCCCCATAGTGCTGCCCATGGCCCCTATAGATCGCACAAGTCCCCCTGTGTCAGATATCGCCCCCATAGTGCTGCCCATGGCCCCTATAGATCGCACAAGTCCCCCTGTGTCAGATATGGCCCCTAGGCTGCTGCCCAAAGTAAAATAAAACCCTCTTTCCTTATCTCCTCCAGCGCTGATCTCCCTCCTGTCTGGCTCCATGCTTCTGTTCTTCCACTTCCTGGTTCTCAGTGCGGTCATGTGATCGGCACAGTAGGCTGAGCTCTCTGCCTGCCTGATCACAGTGGAAGCAGGGACACGGGGAGAAACGCTGCAGGGGTAAGTAAAGCTTTTTTATTTTAGAATGAGCAGCAGCCTGGGGGCCAATTCTAACACAGGGGTGGGCATGTGCGATCACACTGGGACGCAGGCTCATATAATATGCACCGCTCCCTCAGCCCATCACTGCGTGCGATTTCAGCACCATTGGAGATGGACAGCGGCTGTGCATATTATATGAGCGGGTGCAGGAGATCAAAGGCTGCAGCCCGCAGCGTTCCCCTGTGCTCCAGAGCTGCTGCCCCCACCTCCCCTGGACGCTGCAGTGTACATATATATATACACCCCCCCCCGTATATCCGGCGTATAAGACGACCCCCCACTGTAGCCATTATTTTAAGGGGGTAAAAAGTCGTCTTATACGCCAGTATATACGGTAACATTCTTTATGATTTCAGTCACTCACTTTTCCTGCCTTTTCCATCTTGTCCAGACTGCTATATACAGTATATATCTCACCAATCACTACAGTTTTGAATGTGAGACTACCTTCATTTTATAGACAATCATCTTAGCATATGATTAGGTTATGCAGATTTTTGTCATGTCACTGCATTGTTACTGTTTTGTTCCTAAAAATCTAAATTTGAATTTTTATTATTTTATTAGTATTTTGAAAAGTCAGCTTTGGCTTTCAACACTGCCAAAAAAGATGGTAATAATTCAGTTAGCCATTAAAAGGTATCAACTACTGAGGACTCTCAGTTCTTTTAAACAAACTTTTTTTTATCTCTACTGGCTAACACGGTACAAAGATACAGTTAGGTCCAGAAATATTTGAACAGTGACACAATTTTCGCGAGTTGGGCTCTGCATGCCACAACATTGGATTTGAAATGAAATCTCTACAACAGAATTCAAGTGCAGATTGTAACGTTTAATTTGAAGGTTTAAACAAAAATATCTGATAGAAATTGTAGGAATTGTACACATTTCTTTACAAACACTCCACATTTTAGGAGGTCAAAAGTAATTGGACAAATAAACCAAACCCAAACAATATATTTTTATTTTCAATATTTTGTTGCGAATCCTTTGGAGGCAATCACTGCCTTAAGTCTGGAACCCATGGACATCACCAAACGCTGGGTTTCCTCCGTCTTAATGCTTTGCCAGGCCTTTACAGCCGCAGCCTTCAGGTCTTGCTTGTTTGTGGGTCTTTCCGTCTTAAGTCTGGATTTGAGCAAGTGAAATGCATGCTCAATTGGGTTAAGATCTGGTGATTGACTTGACCATTACAGAATGTTCCACTTTTTTGCACTCATGAACTCCTGGGTAGCTTTGGCTGTATGCTTGGGGTCATTGTCCATCTGTACTATGAAGCGCCGTCCGATCAACTTTGCGGCATTTGGCTGAATCTGGGCTGAAAGTATATCCCGGTACACTTCAGAATTCATCCGGCTACTCTTGTCTGCTGTTATGTCATCAATAAACACAAGTGACCCAGTGCCATTGAAAGCCATGCATGCCCATGCCATCACGTTGCCTCCACCATGTTTTACAGAGGATGTGGTGTGCCTTGGATCATGTGCCGTTCCCTTTCTTCTCCAAACTTTTTTCTTCCAATCGTTCTGGTACAGGTTGATCTTTGTCTCATCTGTCCATAGAATACTTTTCCAGAACTGAGCTGGCTTCATGAGGTGTTTTTCAGCAAATTTAACTCTGGCCTGTCTATTTTTGGAATTGATGAATGGTTTGCATCTAGATGTGAACCCTTTGTATTTACTTTCATGGAGTCTTCTCTTTACTGTTGACTTAGAGACAGATACACCTACTTCACTGAGAGTGTTCTGGACTTCAGTTGATGTTGTGAACGGGTTCTTCTTCACCAAAGAAAGTATGCGGCGATCATCCACCACTGTTGTCATCCGTGGACGCCCAGGCCTTTTTGAGTTCCCAAGCTCACCAGTCAATTCCTTTTTTCTCAGAATGTACCCGACTGTTGATTTTGCTACTCCAAGCATGTCTGCTATCTCTCTGATGGATTTTTTCTTTTTTTTCAGCCTCAGGATGTTCTGCTTCACCTCAATTGAGAGTTCCTTAGACCGCATGTTGTCTGGTCACAGCAACAACTTCCAAATGCAAAACCACACACCTGTAATCAACCCCAGACCTTTTAACTACTTCATTGATTACAGGTTAACGAGGGAGACGCCTTCAGAGTTAATTGCAGCCCTTAGAGTCCCTTGTCCAATTACTTTTGGTCCCTTGAAAAAGAGGAGGCTATGCATTACAGAGCTATGATTCCTAAACCCTTTCTCCGATTTGGATGTGAACACTCTCATATTGCAGCTGGGAGTGTGCACTTTCAGCCCATATTATATATATAATTGTATTTCTGAACATGTTTTTGTAAACAGCTAAAATAACAAAACTTGTGTCACTGTCCAAATATTTCTGGGCCTGACTGTATATTTTACCTGTATCAACACTGCCTGAGTCATTCTGGGCGTGCTCTAGATCAGAATCAAGCATGTCTCGACTGAAATCTGATCCCAGGTCTCTTCTACACATTCCCAATGTTTGTGCGTAATGGTCAACTCACATGGGGATGTATACAGCTTTTTCTTCAACTCTACCCACAAGTGTTTGATTAGGTTTGGGGACTGTGGGGGGCAATGCAGCATCTCTACTTCTTGTTATTGAATCCTTTCTTCGTCAATCTTAACGTATGCTTTAGGTCGTTGTCCTGCTGGAACATTATGTCGTCCTTTTCATACCCATAGTACTTGAGTGTACGAAGTACCATGTCTTGTAGTATACTTACATATAGCTCAGCACTGAGACCATCATTGATCCTGGTCAAGTATCCAACGCCTTTGGCTGTGAAACAACCCCAAATCATCAGGCGTCCTCCACCGAACTTGACAGTTTTTTCAATTTCTCAATCCATTACTCTTTTTTCCCTTGTTTCTTCCAGACCCATTTGCACCCATCAGAGCCTACTCTATTGACTTTCGCTCATTGAACCAAATCACCCATTTACAATTTTCTGCTGTCCTCTTTTCTTGCTTTTTTTGCAAATTAAAGCCAAAGCTTTTTATGACGATATTGAAGTTGAAACTTCTTCACATATTCTTGATCCAAAATTCCAGACTTGCGTAACGTGTGTCGCACAGTGCTTGCATGGACATCTATGATCTCACTATTATGAAGTATACAAGCCACCTCCACACTCATAGACCTTATAAACAGCTAACTTGTTGACTCTGATATTGTCATGAACTCTAGAGTTCGATTCGGTGATCTCTGGTTGTTTGTTGGTTTCCCTCTTGGCTTTACTACAGCCTGTTTTATGTTGGTCACATTGTTAAAGGGTCTCTTGTCTTTATATCTTCTGGTATGTGTCTTTTGTTTCACTTCTATTCAGGTGTGCACACTTTCTTTTTTGGCTTTCCTTATTTTGCGAGGGTCTATATATACTTACTAATCACATGCTTCGGTGCTGGCTATATTTCTGGATGGATAGTTGTCTGAAGTCCCAGCTTCTTGGTTAAGGTTTTCTTACTGAGACATTGCTTTTGCTATTCCCCTGCAGTTTGTTTATGTGAATCCCTCCAATTTATCTCTTATTTTGTTTCACATAGGTTTGGAAGGGTTTCCACATATTCTCAAGTCTTTTTGGGTTCTTGTATTCCATCATTCCTGTACAACATATTCTTAGGCAAGTATTTCACCCTTTCCCGAAGTGGACTTCATTTATGTTTATTATGGTTTTTGTGTTACACTTGGTTTATAGCTTAGGGTGCAGTCAAGGACACTCAGGGTCAGCCGCCGATGAGTGGAGGGCGCCATTATGTGATCTAAGGGTGCCAACCTCCGATGTCAGACAGGGAGAAATCAAGGTCAGGCCTAGGGAAAGTACTAGCCTTTTTTGGGATCTGTGGATTTCTGGTTTTACATCTCCCCTGCTTTGTCCATCCTTGTGAGAGTGCTAGGGTTAAATTGTAACATTATAACCAGCCCATTTGGTGCATTGTGGGGGCTTCCTTATGGATCTAGTGCTTGGCCGCATACCTACAAGCCTTGTCAATGGAGGATGCTGAAATTAGGGACCAACAACAGGATGCATGTTTGGCCATTACCATTGATCAACGTCATCAGTGCATGCCGTTGGAACCCACGATAAAGATGCCTTATTGCTTTGACGGTGACCGAAGTAAGATCTCTGTTTTTTCTACTTCAATCAAGTTACTCTTCCATGTAAGTCCAGTATCCTCTGGATCCAAGAGTCAGCAAGTAAGTATTATTTTATCTTTGCTTCTTAGGGATCTACAGGCTTGGGTTTTTTCCTTGCCTGAGGATTCTCCAGAATTGGCCTTTGTAGAGGTATGTCTCTCTGCTCTCAGTTTAATTTATAATGATCCTGATAAGATCATTGTTGCAGAGTTCAAGATTTGTGGATTAGTTCAGGGAGATCGCAGAGTGGAGGACTTCTACTCAGAGTTTAGATGATGGGCTGTGGAGACCTCTTGGAAAGATCCTGCTTTTTGGAGTCAGTGCTGCCAGGGATTCTGTCTGATTAGATCAAGGACAGGGTGGCTTACAATTCTAGTCCTCAGTCTTTTCTCCCCAGGAGATTGCTATGTTTCTTGCTATTCATCTGGAAAGACTTCTGAGGGATAGAAACAGGTGAACTTATGCAAATAAGTGCTTGTAGGGGGACTGACTTTTCTTTATGGTCAGCTGACGGAGAGAATGCATTTCTGCTCTCAAGATAACCTTTTCTAAAGCTCCTGTTCTCAGTCAAGCTGATATTGAGCTGCCTTTTGTGGTTGAAGTAGATGCTTTTGCTGTATGAATGGGGGCCGTTTTTTCCACAGAAATGAATGGTTACCTTTGTCCCTGTGCTTTTTATTTTCAGAAGTTCTCTTGAGCCAAATCTAACTATGATATTGGTGATCGTGAGATTTTGGCAGTTAAGAAAGCCTTTGAGGAACGGAGACACTGGTTGGAGGGAGCTAGGCATAAGGTAACAGTCTTTACCGATCATAAAAACCTACTATATATTGATGCTGCTAAGTGTCTAAACACCATAGAGGCCCGGTGGGCTCTTTTCTTTGCTCAGTTATCGTTCAGACAGGGAAAAACCAGTGTCAGGTCTAGGGCAAGTACTAGCCTGTTTTGGGCTTTGTGGATTTCTTATTTTACATCTTCCCTGGTTTGTCCATCACCATGAGAATGTTAGGGATCAGTTGTAATAGATATTTTCCCTAGATGTTCACCACTTAACTTTTGAAAAGATTAATGGAATTTATTTTGTATTCTTCCAACTGTCATGATGCGGTTTGGCAATTTTCTTAAGAGACCACTATCAATGAGCTGGATCATGTTTTATCTCTTATCTTGGGAAATCTTCTTTATGGCTGACCCTAGGAATCAACCTAATAACACAGTGAGCTATTAGAGAATGTGAGAACAGGGTGTATTTGTAGTATACAGTAAGAAAAAGATTTTCTGGCACTAGGAGTAAAAAAGTAACAATGCAGTGACATGACATGAATCTGCATAACTAGTCATGTGTTAAATAGTTGCAAGTCAAATTTATATATGGGACAAAAAAGAGCTTACAATACCATCCAAAGACATTTTGACAAAAAATATTTTTTTTTCTTTACAAAAACAGACTATTTTCTGGAATCTAAACCTCTTTAGAGACAGGAACCATAGGCTGAAAAGAGTGTGATATGAGACAGGAAGGGCAAATGGTGTTATCCACTATAAGTGGAATTTATTTATTTTTTTATTAACTTATTGAATTCCACACACAATTTAATTTTAGTTATTCAGTATTTTGACTCTGTTCTCCTGAACAAAGGATTTTTTTTAATATAAGTTGCATGTAATTCATTTTTTTCAGCACACACATTTGAAGTCTTCAAAAATCAGTCTCTGCAATCTCTCTTGAGGTCTGAACGAACCTGTTAGAAAATTGCTGAATTTCCCTGTGGCAATACAACCAATATTCTTCAAGTATCCTCTAAATGACATGGAAAAAGAACATAATTTCATCCCCATATCACAAATTACTCATTACTTCTCTTTATTGATGTAGAATCCTATTCAAGACTGAAGAATGTAGAAAATGTGAACAATTTTCATATCATGTGATGCATCGACTTTCAATCCACTCTGAAATTCCTTCGTTATTTAGAAAATTATATTTGTTTACAGAGATTCAGAGGCATTCCTGTGACACATTTACTTCAACATGATATTTTATATTTAAAGGAAACGTGCCACGACAAAGCTATTTACATGCAGATTTATTAATAATCTGCAAGTAAATAGCATTTAAATCATGCCTGTCTGCCTTCCTGGAAGCATGGCCGCAGGAAGAAAATTTAGTGAGGGCACTGTAATACCTTCCATGTACATTGACTGACAGTCTGCTCTGCAGAGTGTGTGTGTGTGTGTGTGTGTGTGTGTGTGCACAGCAGCTGTCAATTAGTGTGCAAAGGAGTGATAATAGTGCACCCACAGTATAGTCATCCAGGCGTGTCATGCTTGACAGACAGTCATGTGTCAGGCTGTAGAAGATCACAGCGTTTGCCTACACAAACTGCTCCCAGACATTCTCTTCTTCTCTCCTTGTAGTTAATCCCTTATCCTTTAGGACCCTGCAGATATCTTCACTTGTAAGCTGCTAATCATCAGCACTTCCCTTTGTGTCTTTAAATACTCTCATTCCCCTTTGGTCTTTGCTGGTAATAGAGTTAAAAACCTATACAGGCCTTGGATGCAAGCAGTTGGCTTGTATCCATCTGAAGAAACATTGTTTGTTACTGTACCTCTCCCTAAATCATCCTGGAGATAAGTTGTTCATATTCTTTCCCATGTGTCTGCTCCCTCTGTCTTCTTTAGAGCTTAGTTGGGTTGACTAGCATTCATCCCATTAGTTCCCTATCTAGGGCCCAGTTCTAGGGTCGGTCAGGGTCAGATATCCTGCTTGGTGCTTAGGTGCACAACCTCTCTAGGGTGGTTAGGGGAGCCAAGGGCCAGCGGAAGGTTTGGTCAGGGGTCACAATCTCCCTTTTCCCTAGACATAGGGTTTCCCTTCCCTGTTGGAGTATGCATGGTACTTCCCTATACCTAGCATGACAACTGTGAGCACAGACAGTAACAACGCCCTGCCCCGAAGACTGCAGGGAGAATATAACTTAATTTTCTCCCTGTAGCTGCTCTTCCAATGTGCCTGCCAGGCATGATTTTAATGCTATTTAATAACAGATACCATTATTTTTGAAGGAAAATAGCATTTTTGGAGCTAACAGGTTACCTTGATGGCATGTGATAGTTGTAGTTAAAATAGATTTCTCTATTGTTCTAGGTATTCAAACAAAAATAATATAATGTGATTTGCTCATACAGTACTGTCCCATAACGATTTAGGTACTTGTAGAAAAATTAAAAAATAAAAGTGTTCATAGTTTATCTTTTCTCAATTAACAAAATAAAAAATTAATTAAAAAAAAAAAAAATCTAAATCAAATCATTATTTGGTATTATCACCCTTGGCCTTCAAAACATCATGAGTTCTTCTAGGTACAGTTGCTCACAAGTATTGAAAGAACTCGGCAAGAAGATTGTTCCAAACATCTTCAAGAATTGACCACAGTTCTGTGGATATAGGCTTTTGCAAATCTTTTTGTCTCCTCATGTAATCCCAGAAAACCTCAATGATGTTGAGATCAGGGCCCTGTGTGGGTCATATCATCAATTCCAGGACTCTTTTTTTCTTCTTTACACTTCTCACATTCAGGTACTTCTTTTCTGCAACTCAGTTCCTATGTTGCTTGGCCCTGTTTTTGTGATACCCTGGACAAGTCAGGTAGTCACAGATAGTGCCCCACACAACACCAGTCCCCTCACTAGGTAACACCAGCCAACCACATAAAACCCTAGTCACCTCCCTCAGGGCTGGATGGACACACCAGGGGGCAGAGCCAGGCAGTTGGCCATGCCCACCAAGGAGTTCAGATAGCCTGAGGCGGGAAAAGTAGTCAGATGAGTTAGGAGTTAGTTTTGAGAGATGAGTAGAGGAGGTCAGGCCTGTAGGTCAGGCTTGTGACAGACTGACAGGTGCCAGGGTTGGAGTCCGGGCACCTTTGGCTAGGAGGCATATGGAGGCCTCTGTCTGCAGGAGTCGGGAAGACGACTCGGTGGAACCGTGGTGGACCGGGACAGGGTAGTGGTCCGCCGGTACCGACGGGGAACCGACTCGGAAACCGGAGCACAAGATGGGGGTACTCAGACCCTGAAACGAGGTCTAGAAACTACTGGACTGAGTTAATTAACTCATTGCGGTCTGGACTTTAGGTCCTTTCCCACCCAAAGTCCCTCATAGAAGACAACAGCCCAACGAGGGGGATAGAAAGCCACCGCCAAGGCTCAGAGATCCCACGGGCCAGCGTCTGCGGGCAACCGGGCTCTTCCGACATCCACAAGTTGGAGAGTGGACTCCTGACGCTGCAAGTGCAGGTAGTCCAACAACTCAAACAGGTGCAGGAGAAAGGCAGAGGCCACCAACCTGGTGGGGGGGAACCTGACTGCAACCGGCTGCGGGTACCCACCACCATCATCTTGGTTTACCAGAGACTCGAGTGTTTCATTCTAATAGTGAGTACACCAGTGCCCTCCAGCTGCCCATCTCCCTACACTGCCAAAACACCCCCAACGGGTCCCGGGGCCACCATCCCTGCAAATGGAGGGGTTAACAACTTGCTGCATCCCATCTCCCCTGGGTGCCCTGTAACTGCAGCGGTGGTGTCCACCTTCACCACACCCCGTGGGTGGCATCCCGAACTTAAAACACGGCTCTGGCCGTACACCTACGTCCCCAAACCGCCAACCCCTTTTTGGTCAGAGTGACCGCAGGACCCCTGGGTCCGGAGACCCTCGAGCCACCCACTGAAGGTCTGGACCCGAGCTGCTCGGTTGCAGCCGAGCACGGGGCGGCACATTTTCATGCTCAATACAGTTAGGTCCAGAAATATTTGGACAGTGACACAAGTTTTGTTATTTTAGCTGTTTACAAAAACATGTTCAGAAATACAATTATATATATAATATGGGCTGAAAGTGCACACTCCCAGCTGCAATATGAGAGTTTTCACATCCAAATCGGAGAAAGGGTTTAGGAATCATAGCTCTGTAATGCATAGCCTCCTCTTTTTCAAGGGACCAAAAGTAATTGGACAAGGGACTCTAAGGGCTGCAATTAACTCTGAAGGCGTCTCCCTTGTTAACCTATAATCAATGAAGTAGTTAAAAGGTCTGGGGTTGATTACAGGTGTGTGGTTTTGCATTTGGAAACTGTTGCTGTGACCAGACAACATGCGGTCTAAGGAACTCTCAATTGAGGTGAAGCAGAACATCCTGAGGCTGAAAAAAAAGAAAAAATCCATCAGAGAGATAGCAGATATGCTTGGAGTAGCAAAATCAACAGTCGGGTACATTCTGAGAAAAAAGGAATTGACTGGTGAGCTTGGGAACTCAAAAAGGCCTGGGCGTCCACGGATGACAACAGTGGTGGCTGATCGCCGCATACTTTCTTTGGTGAAGAAGAACCCGTTCACAACATCAACTGAAGTCCAGAACACTCTCAGTGAAGTAGGTGTATCTGTCTCTAAGTCAACAGTAAAGAGAAGACTCCATGAAAGTAAATACAAAGGGTTCACATCTAGATGCAAACCATTCATCAATTCCAAAAATAGACAGGCCAGAGTTAAATTTGCTGAAAAACACCTCATGAAGCCAGCTCAGTTCTGGAAAAGTATTCTATGGACAGATGAGACAAAGATCAACCTGTACCAGAATGATGGGAAGAAAAAAGTTTGGAGAAGAAAGGGAACGGCACATGATCCAAGGCACACCACATCCTCTGTAAAACATGGTTGAGGCAACGTGATGGCATGGGCATGCATGGCTTTCAATGGCACTGGGTCACTTGTGTTTATTGATGACATAACAGCAGACAAGAGTAGCCGGATGAATTCTGAAGTGTACCGGGATATACTTTCAGCCCAGATTCAGCCAAATGCCGCAAAGTTGATCGGACGGCGCTTCATAGTACAGATGGACAATGACCCCAAGCATGCAGCCAAAGCTACCCAGGAGTTCATGAGGGCAAAAAAGTGGAACATTCTGCAATAGCCAAGTCAATCACCAGATCTTAACCCAATTGAGCATGCATTTCACTTGCTCAAATCCAGACTTAAGACGGAAAGACCCACAAACAAGCAAGACCTGAAGGCTGCGGCTGTAAAGGCCTGGCAAAGCATTAAGAAGGAGGAAACCCAGCGTTTGGTGATGTCCATGGGTTCCAGACTTAAGGCAGTGATTGCCTTCAAAGGATTCGCAACAAAATATTGAAAATAAAAATATTTTGTTTGGGTTTGGTTTATTTGTCCAATTACTTTTGACCTCCTAAAATGTGGAGTGTTTGTAAAGAAATGTGTACAATTCCTACAATTTCTATCAGATATTTTTGTTCAAACCTTCAAATTAAACGTGAGAATCTGCACTTGAATTCTGTTGTAGAGATTTCATTTCAAATCCAATGTGGTGGCATGCAGAGCCCAACTCGCAAAAATTGTGTCACTGTCCAAATATTTCTGGACCTAAGTGTATATGGCATTTTGGTTGAAATTCTTCCATGACGTCTACTTGTGGCCAGAGCAGTAGATGGGCATAGCTGGGCTCCAATAATTGCTGCCAGTTCTGAGCTTATAGCATTTTCTGATTTCAAAGGGAAGTAACTAAGCAAAATGTGTCTTTCATCTGCTGCACTAATGCCTACTTTACACGAGTCGATCTATCGTGCAATAGCATGAGCGATCGTACCCGCCCCCGTCGTTTTTGCGTCACAGGCAAATCGCTGCCCGTGGCGCACAAACTCGTTTAACCCCCGTCACACGTACTTACCTTCCAGATGACCTCGCTGTGGGCGACGAACGTCCACTTCCTGAAGTGGGAGGGATGTTCGGCGTCACAGCGAAGTCACACAGCCGCCGGCCAATAGAAGCGGAGGGGCGGAGATGAGCGGGACGTAAACATCCCGCCCACCTCCTTCCTTCCGCATAGCCGGCGGGTGCCACGGGACGCAGGTATGCTGAGTTCATCATTCCCGGGGTGTCACACGGAGCGATGTGTGCTGCCCCGGGTACGATAAACAACCAGCGCCATTTTAAATAAACAATATTTTGAAATTGAGCGACAAGTACACGACTCACGATTTGTGAGCGATACTGCATCGCTCAGAGGTGTTACACGAGACGACGTCGTGAACGATGCCGGATGTGCGTCACGAAAACCATGACCCCGACGATGCATCGCACGATAGCTCGTCTCGTGTAAAGCACCCTTAAGATTCATTGGTCAATCACTGAGTCTCGAATCATCAATGTTGTCCATTTCTTGGTGCTTCTTCAAAAGAACTTGATCAGCACATCTTGAAACCAGTCTGCTTTGAACTCTTTGCCTGGGTAAAGTTTTGCTAATAATACAGTATAACTACGATGCTTCCTGTTGCTGTGCTTAGTCTTGCCATTGTGTATGACCTGTGACCTGAATCTTTCTTCCACAACCTCACCTCTGTAGCAGAGTTTGGCAGTTCCTCACCCAGTTTTAAGCCTACCACCTGTTGCCTCTGTTTTTACTGAATAAGGGTACTTTCACACTTGCGTTCAGCGCAGTCCATCACTATGGAGAATAGCGCAGCCCGTTAACGCCCTGCGCTATTCTCCATAGACTTGTATGGACAACGCACTGTAACGCAAGTGTCAGCGTTGCATCCGCTGGACGACGTAGCGTCGTTATTTTGGCGCTGCGTCGGGCGGAAGGAACGCAGCATGTAATGTTTTTTTGAGCGGCGGATACCTTTATTTTTCACTGCGCATGCTCTTTTTTTTTTTTTTTTAATCCCAGAAGCTTTATTTTGTTTCTTGGTGGCCGAACGTTCAGCTGAGCGCCCGGCCGCCGGCATGTGAGAGCGCTCAGCTGAGCACCCGGCCGCCGGCATGTGAGAGCTCTCAGCTGAGCACTCGGCTGCCGGCATGTGAGAGCGCTCAGCTGAGCGCCCGGCCGCTGGCTATTGAGAGCTCTCAGCTGAGCGCCCGGCCGCCGGCATGTGAGAGCTCTCAGCTGATCACCCGGCCGCCAGCATGTGAGAGCTCTCAGCTGATCGCCCGGCCGCCGGCATGTGAGAGCTCTTAGCTGAGCGCCTGGCCACCGGCATGTGACAGCGCTCAGCTGAGCGCCCGGCCGACGGCTATTGAGAGCTCTCAGCTGAGCGCCCGGCCGCCGGCATGTGAGAGCTCTCAGCTGATCACCCGGCCGCCAGCATGTGAGAGCTCTCAGCTGATCGCCCGGCCGCCGGCATGTGAGAGCTCTCAGCTGAGCGCCTGGCCACCAGCATGTGACAGCGCTCAGCTGAACGCCCAGCCGCCGGCTATTGAGAGCTCTCAGCTGAGCGCCCGGCCGCCGGGTGATCAGCTCATTGTTCACAATAGTCTGCCGCCGGTAAAACTGTAAAGAAGAAAAATAAATAAATAAATTAAAAAAAAGTTTTCCGTTGTTTTGTATGAGCCGTTGTATCCGTTGTGCCATTATATGCAACGCATCCGTTGCATCCGTCACGCAACGCAATGCCGTTCAACGCAAGTGTGAAACTAGCCTTACTGTTTCAGCTTACATATGAAAATGATGATCATTTCCACCTGTTTAGTAGAATTGGTTACTCATGTTTTTGACTATAATTTTCCAACATTCTTGACTTTCTGCAAGTGTAACTTGAAGAATTAATGCTGTTTTGATGGCAAAGAGTGGTCACACCAAATATTGAATTGATTTAGACTTCTCGTTTTTTCATTCACTTTGCATTTGGTTAATTGGTACAAATAAACAATTAATCCTTCAATTTTGATAGCATTCTTACTTTGCTGTATGTTTTTCATACCTGCTTAAAACATCAATAGGCAAAACTACAAGAAGTTTACAACATATATTTCCTGCAGTACTGCTCCACAATTCTTGTGTTTAAGAAGAAAACAATAAAAAAATCCAGCATGCTTTTATCATTTTTATAATAAAAGATTCAAAACATTGCTGTTGAAGACAATTATCTGCAAGAAAGGGGCGAGTATGAGGTGTGGAGATGTAAAGCTGCAGGAACCACATTTTTCTCTCAGGTAAAATTATAAAGACTTTACTCACCTGCCGTACCGGTGCCCTTTCAGCATTGTCCGGGATCACGGTGCCGGGGCTCATGTGGGGTTGTAACATCACATGAGCCCCGTGTCCATCCGGCTTTTGTCTTGCTGCCCTTGGACCAAACAAGTTAATCTACAGCAAGTGAGCACAGCAGCTTCCACTCACTTCCTGTTGATTACTTGTGTGGTACGAAGACAGGGAGAAGGAAACCAGCGCTGATTGGACACAGGGCTTGTGTGACATCATAACCCCGCATAAGCCCCGCACAGGGATCCCAGACATCGCTGGAATGGCACTGGTATGGGAGGTGAGTACAGTCTTTATAATTTTACCTGGAAGAAACATTTAATCAAAAAGAGTTGTTCTAGTAGTGGACAACCCCTTTAAGTTTTCTAGGGAAGTGGAGCACCATTAGACTTCTGTATTATACATCAGATTGTTAAGCAGGCCATAGACCATGTGAAATCTACAAGTTCTAGTTTTATTGAAATATTGTTTATCTCCACAGTATACTCCTTACTACTGCATAGCAAACCCATGAAACAGTATACAGTTCTGTAGTCTAGAGAAACTGTAACCATATGCACAATAAAGTTGAAGACTATTTCCACCTGTGTGACTCCATCTGAAGAAGAAACATGAAACGCGCTTCAGGGGGCTTTTCCTGGTGGGCTCACAAATATTTGGCAACATGTTTATTTATTGACAACTTAACCCCTTAATGTATCTGACTTTACCCTGCTACATAGCAGCCTGTCTTGCAACCTCTTCATAGAACCTTTTTCTTTATATCTTGGTATTTTTGTTTTTGTTTTAGTCAGCCTAAGAACCTCATTGGCATCCAGGCATTTACCATATGTAGTAACTATTTAGACATATTAGCTACTGCATCTTTTAATGAGCCCTCTATTAACATTGCATTACATAATTAAAACTAGGGACCATTAATTTGGATGTGACTTAATTTGGATGTAACTTTGCCAATATATCCTTTTCATTGTTGTAGGCATCTTACCTAATCTCTATTATTGTTCTAAACCTCAGGTTATTATGTAACCGTTTCATACCCACTTTTTCCTTTATGCCAACATCTCTCTATTTGGTATCCTTTTTACATCTATTTTTATGATAACATTAAGCACTTTATCCACGTTCAGCATTTACCCATGGCGCGTATTTTACTGCCATAGGCACCTTCACTTATATATAAGGTTTATTTAACACTTATCCAGCATGTTCAGAAACAGTCACTCTTTTGAATGAGACAATCACTAATTAGATCATTTGTAATTGATTGCTGGTGAATGTGCTAGTTACCTATTATATATGAATTATTCATCTGGGTGCAAAAATGGTAGGATACGCTTCCTTTCCTTGGTTTTAAGGGTCCATTACTTTGTACATACAGTGCCTTGCAAAAGTATTCGGCTCCCTTGAATTTTTAAAACTTTTCCCGCAATTCAGGTTTCAAACATAAAGATAAAGATGTTAAAGAAGTTGTCCAGTTACCAAAACTGATTTTTTTTTCTCTGATAAATCTTGCTAATATGTGCCCCTCAACACATCTATTATGTTTTTTCAGCAAAATTACCTTTTATTGTGCACTAGCAGCACTCGGTCATTGCTGGCTCCAGCTCTGATGGGGTTAATCTCTCCTCTGACTTCCTGTGTTCAGTTCCTACAAGTCCCAGAATTCTTTGTGGCTCTAGGGCGGTGTCTAGCTTATCTAACACACCCACTGTGTCTAATACACCCACTCTGCTTCCACCCAAACCCTCCTCCCTGCCTCTTCCCAGTGGATGTGCACTGAGATCAATCATACAGAGACAGCAGCAGCTATACACAGCCAGGGGAAGAAAGTGTGTGTGCGCGTATATACAGTGTATGTGTGTATATACAGTGTGTGCGCGTATATACAGTGTATGTGTGTATATACAGTGTGTGTGCGTATATACAGTGTGTGTGTGTATATACAGTGTGTGTGTGTATATATACAGTGTGTATGTGTGTGTGTATGTCATACTCACCTGTCTGCAGGGTCCCGGTGCCATGCCTGCTTCCAGCCCCTGTCTCGGTCCCGCCGCTCTGGCTGTGTGCAGTCTCCCCGGGGCACGTACGAAGCTTGCAGTACCTGGCGGTGGATCACCTGATGCAGTCACCTGACGCATCAGCTGATCGATTCTCGTGGTGTCGCCAGCTTCTTCGCGCCCGGCCGGCTATCAGCTGATCCTGCCGTCAGGGGACTTCATCAGCTGATTACCGGCAGCTCCTGCAGTGATGGGCCAGGATCAGACTCCCCTGCAGGAGCTGCCGGTAATCAGCACAGACGTATTTATTTATTTATTTTTTTTTTTTGCACTGATGCTTCAGCTGATTGTATAATCGGCTTTTATACAATCAGCTGATGTGTCATGTGATTCACGTAATTTAATCTGACACATCATCTGATCGCTTTGCCTTCCAGCAAACCGATCAGATGATATTGGATCCTGATTGGACGGCGCGGGACCCTAACCCAGGATTACTGCGGAGGAGGGTTTATTTCAATAAAGATGGAGTCACTAATTGTGTTGTGTTTTATTTCTAATAAAAAAAATTTTCTGTGTGTTGTGGTTTTTTTTTTTATCATTACTAGAAATTCATGGTGGCCATGTCTAATATTGGCGTGACACCATAAATTTCGGGCTTAGGGCTAGCTGATAATATACAGCTAGCCCTAACCCCATTATTACCCAGCTAGCCACCCGGCATCAGGGCAGCTGGAAGAGTTGGGTACAGCTCCAGAAGATGGTGCTTCTATGAAAGCGACATTTTCTAGGGCGGCTGCGGACTGCAATTCGCAGTGGGGGTGCCCAGAAAGCTTGGGCACCCTTCACTGTGGATTCCAATCCCCAGCTGCCTAGTTGTACCCGGCTGGACACTAAAATTAGGCGAAGCTCACGTCATTTTTTTTTAAAATTATTTCATGAAATTCATGAAATAATTAAAAAAAAAAAGGGCTTCTCTATATTTTTGGTTCCCAGCCGGGTACAAATAGGCAGCTGGGGGTTGGGGGCAGCCCGTACCTGCCTGCTGTACCCGGCTAGCATACAAAAATATGGCGAAGCCCATGTCATTTTTTTTTTCTTTTTGGGTAAAAAACTGCATACAGTCCTGGATGGAGGATGCTGAGCCTTGTAGTTCTGCAGCTGCTGTCTGCTCTCCTGCATACACTAGTGAATGGAGGATGCTGAGCCTTGTAGTTCTGCAGCTGTTGTCTGCTCTCCTGCATACAATCAACATTTTGAATAAGGAAATGACATCAGACCTTTTTTTTTTTTTCATCAACAATCATTAATGGCATTGTGCACTGATTAAAAACGCAGTGAGCAAAAACGCAGCAAAAAAGGCACCAAATCGCGGCAAAAACGTGACATGCAGCACCGCAGGTGACAGAGCAGAGCAAGTTGGTGACATGCTCTGCTCTGACACATAGTGTGCTGCATGTCACAGTATCCACTCTGGGACTTGTTGTGCAGGTGACCGGATGATACATGTCACTAACTGCCCCACTCTGTGATTTCTGCTGCATAGTACCAACTGTATACACTCTCACCTGCACAACAAGTCCCATAGTGGAGATAGTTAGTGACATGTAGCATCCGGTCACCTCCACAACAAGTGCCAGAGTGGAGAAAGATAGTGACATGCAGCACACTATGTGTCAGAGCAGAGCATGTCACTGTCTCCACTCCGCTGACCTCACAGCCTGTACACGCTGCGATGGATGCAGGGGGACACAGAACAAGTAATCGGCCGACACTGGAGTCATCTGATTACTTGGGATGAATGAGAAGTAAAATGCTCTGGTGCTCGATGGGCGAAGCCCATGCCGATTTTTTTTTTAAAAAATTCATTAAAAATAAAAAAACAAAAAAATCACATTGTTTGTGGGCTCCCGCTGCATTTTCTATTGTTAAGGGTAACCAAAGCAGCTACTGGCTGCTAGCCCCCGCTGCTTGGTGTTACTTTCACTGGCAATAGAAATGCAGGGAAGCATTTTTTTTTTATAAAGGTTTTTCCCTGAAAACGTTTTTAAGAAAATGACGTGGCTTCGCCATATTTTTGTATGCTAGCCAGGTACAGCAGGCAGCTACGGGCTGCCCCCAACCCCCAGCTGCCTAGTTGTACCCGGCTGGGAACCAAAAATATAGAGAAGCCCTTTTTTTTCATGAATTTCATGAAATAATTAAAAAAAAAAAAAAAAAAAAGATGTGGGTTTCACCAAATTTTTGAGTCCAGCCAGGTACAACTAGGCAGCTGGGGATTGGAATCCACAGTGCAGGGTGCCCAAACTTTCTGGGCCCCCCACTGCGAATTGCAGTCCACAGCTGCCCCAGAAATTGGCGCTTTCATAGAAGCGCCATCTTCAGGCGCTGTATCCAACTCTTCCAGTGGCCCTGGTGGCAGGTGGCACGCTGGGTAATAAGGGGTTAATACCAGCTATGTTTTACAAGCTGGTATAAAGCCCGAGATTCTTAATGTCAGGCCAAGTTTAACCTGGCCATTAAGAATTTCCAACAAAGGGTTTTAAAAAAAAAAAAAGACATCACACAGAGAAAAATACTTTATTAGAAATAAATACACAGACACAGTAGGGACTCCATGTTTATTACTCCCTCTCACCCCTCCACGATGGAGAGATTTCTGTACTGACCATGCCAGGAGAGAGCGAGGAAAAGAGAGCGAGCGGGGGGGAGAAGAGAGCGAGCGGGGGGGAGAAGAGAGCGAGCGGGGGGGAGAAGAGAGAGAGGGGGGAGAAGAGAGAGAGGGTGGGGAGAAGAGAGAGAGGGTGGGGAGAAGAGAGAGAGGGGGGGAGAAGAGAGAGAGGGGGGAGAAGAGAGAGAGGGGGGGAGAAGAGAGAGAAGGGGGGAGAGTAGAGAGAGGGGGGGGAGAAGAGAGAGAGGGGAGAGAGTAGAGAGAGGGGGGGGGGAGAAGAGAGAGGGGGGAGAAGAGAGAGAGAGGGGGGAGAAGAGAGAGAGAGGGGGGAAGAGAGAGGGGGGGAGAAGAGAGAGAGGGGGGGAGAAGAGAGAGAGGGGGGAGAAGAGAGAGAGGGGGGGAGAAGAGAGCGAGGGGGGAAAAGAGAGCGAGGGGGGAGAAGAGAGCGAGGGGGGAGAAGAGAGCGAGGGGGGAGAAGAGAGCGAGGGGGGGAGAAGAGAGCGAGGGGGAGAGAAGAGAGCGAGGGGGAGAGAAGAGAGCGAGGGGGAGAGAAGAGAGCGAGGGGGAGAGAAGAGAGCGAGGGGGGAGAGAAGAGAGAGAGGGGGGAAGAGAGAGGGGGGGAGAGGAGAGCGAGGGGGGAGAAGAGAACGAGGGGGGAGAAGAGAGCGAGGGGGGAGAAGAGAGCGAGGGGGGAGAAGAGAGCGAGGGGGGGAGAAGAGAGCGAGGGGGGAGAAGAGAGCGAGGGGGGGAGAAGAGAGCGAGGTGGGAGAAGAGAGAGAGGGGGGAGAAGAGAGAGAGGGGGGAGAAGAGAGCGAGGGGGGGAGAAGAGAGAGAGGGGGGGAGAAGAGAGAGAGGGGGGGTGTGATACCAATGTGATATGACTGAAAGAATGTGTGATTAGATAGGAATCATAAAAGATAGGAGTGATCCCAAATATTATTTGACCTATCAATAATTCAGTATCAAAGAGATGTCCTTTGGAAGGCCGATATGATGACCAAAGAATACATGTCACAGGTTTTTGAAGCAGTTTCAAGATAATGAGGACAGTTCCACTTACCGGAAACTTGTTGTTGGCTTAAAGACTTAAGGAAGCTTGCATATGAAATTTACGGCTCATTGCAATATTTCACTAACACTATGGTCAAACTGTGGTAGGCCAGTTGTCAACTGGCAGGATGTGCAGGAAATGTGCAGGAAGCTGTTATTAAAAAACACAAAAACCTGAGCTGAAACAATGTTCAGTAAACATGCAACATTAAGCATGTGAATTGCAGCCTTAAGACTAGAAAAAACCAAGGAGAAAAATTGTATGAAAAATACCCTGAATATAAATAAATAAATTGCAAGTGCTTAATAACAGGGTACTTAGTGTATACATTTTTGCAAAAAGGTAAAAAGCTGTCTCACCTCGTCACGGTGTACCCATCTGAGACAGTCCCTAACCTACTAAAGTTAAAAACATTATCAATACCTGACTTGTGTCATTTCAAAACTCCAATATGGATGGTGGCAAGTGGTCAGCTGTGTCCCAGATAAAATACACAGCAAAGTGAGACGCAATCAGCTGTTCAGTCTCAGTACTAGGAGGGCTGCACCCCCAACTTGCAACCAAGCAAGAAAACATACAAAAAACACAAAAACCTGAGCTGAAACAATGTTCAGTAAACATGCAACATTAAGCATGTGAATTGCAGCCTTAAGACTAGAAAAAAACAAGGAGAAAAATTGTATGAAAAATACCCTGAATATAAATAAATAAATTGCAAGTGCTTAATAACAGGGTACATAGTGTATACATTTTTGCAAAAAGGTAAAAAGCTGTCTCACCTCATCACGGTGTACCCATTTGAGACAGTCCCTAACCTACTGAAGTTAAAAACATTATCAATACCTGACTTGTGTCATTTCAAAACTCCAATATGGATGGTGGCAAGTGGTCAGCTGTGTCCCAGATAAAATACACAGCAAAGTGAGACGCAATCAGCTGTTCAGTCTCAGTACTAGGAGGGCTGCACCCCCAACTTGCAACCAAGCAAGAAAACATACAAAAAACACAAAAACCTGAGCTGAAACAATGTTCAGTAAACATGCAACATTAAGCATGTGAATTGCAGCCTTAAGACTAGAAAAAACCAAGGAGAAAAATTGTATGAAAAATACCCTGAATATAAATAAATAAATTGCAAGTGCTTAATAACAGGGTACATAGTGTATACATTTTTGCAAAAAGGTAAAAAGCTGTCTCACCTCATCACGGTGTACCCATTTGAGACAGTCCCTAACCTACTGAAGTTAAAAACATTATCAATACCTGACTTGTGTCATTTCAAAACTCCAATATGGATGGTGGCAAGTGGTCAGCTGTGTCCCAGATAAAATACACAGCAAAGTGAGACGCAATCAGCTGTTCAGTCTCAGTACTAGGAGGGCTGCACCCCCAACTTGCAACCAAGCAAGAAAACATACAAAAAACACAAAAACCTGAGCTGAAACAATGTTCAGTAAACATGCAACATTAAGCATGTGAATTGCAGCCTTAAGACTAGAAAAAACCAAGGAGAAAAATTGTATGAAAAATACCCTGAATATAAATAAATAAATTGCAAGTGCTTAATAATAGGGTACTTAGTGTATACATTTTTGCAAAAAGGTAAAAAGCTGTCTCACCTCGTCACGGTGTACCCATCTGAGACAGTCCCTAACCTACTGAAGTTAAAAACATTATCAATACCTGACTTGTGTCATTTCAAAACTCCAATATGGATGGTGGCAAGTGGTCAGCTGTGTCCCAGATAAAATACACAGCAAAGTGAGACGCAATCAGCTGTTCAGTCTCAGTACTAGGAGGGCTGCACCCCCAACTTGCAACCAAGCAAGAAAACATACAAAAAACACAAAAACCTGAGCTGAAACAATGTTCAGTAAACATGCAACATTAAGCATGTGAATTGCAGCCTTAAGACTAGAAAAAACCAAGGAGAAAAATTGTATGAAAAATACCCTGAATATAAATAAATAAATTGCAAGTGCTTAATAACAGGGTACTTAGTGTATACATTTTTGCAAAAAGGTAAAAAGCTGTCTCACCTCGTCACGGTGTACCCATCTGAGACAGTCCCTAACCTACTGAAGTTAAAAACATTATCAATACCTGACTTGTGTCATTTCAAAACTCCAATATGGATGGTGGCAAGTGGTCAGCTGTGTCCCAGATAAAATACACAGCAAAGTGAGACGCAATCAGCTGTTCAGTCTCAGTACTAGGAGGGCTGCACCCCCAACTTGCAACCAAGCAAGAAAACATACAAAAAACACAAAAACCTGAGCTGAAACAATGTTCAGTAAACATGCAACATTAAGCATGTGAATTGCAGCCTTAAGACTAGAAAAAACCAAGGAGAAAAATTGTATGAAAAATACCCTGAATATAAATAAATAAATTGCAAGTGCTTAATAACAGGGTACTTAGTGTATACATTTTTGCAAAAAGGTAAAAAGCTGTCTCACCTCGTCACGGTGTACCCATCTGAGACAGTCCCTAACCTACTGAAGTTAAAAACATTATCAATACCTGACTTGTGTCATTTCAAAACTCCAATATGGATGGTGGCAAGTGGTCAGCTGTGTCCCAGATAAAATACACAGCAAAGTGAGACGCAATCAGCTGTTCAGTCTCAGTACTAGGAGGGCTGCACCCCCAACTTGCAACCAAGCAAGAAAACATACAAAAGTGTACGTACGCACTGTTCCTGTGATGCAAGATGCCATGTTGATTCCTTATCATTAACTCGAGTTCCCTCCGATGTGAAAGGATTGCTACAACATAACGGTAATGTTGATGCATATTTCTGTTATTGTATAAGTTTCTATGACTATAGTTCTAAATGCCTATGTACCATTGATTATATTCATGTGCTATTAAAATAAATAGTATCTTGCTATAAAGAATATTAGTATTCGTGCCTGATTAGGATATCAGTGAGCGCTTCGTAAGTACGGGCTTTCAGCCCCCTTTTTAGTAGAATTTAGCAAGACAGGGGGAGAAGAGAGAGAGGGGGGAGAAGAGAGAGGGGGGAGCAGAGAAAGAGGGGGGGGAGAAGCGAGAGAGGGGGGGAGAAGAGAGAGAGGGGGGAGAAGAGAGAGAGGGGGGGGAGAAGAGAGAGAGGGGGGGAGAAGAGAGAGAGGGGAAGAGAAGAGAGCGAGGGGGAGAAGAGAGCGAGGGGGGAGAAGAGAGCGAGGGGGGGAGAAGAGAGAGAGGGGGGGAGAAGAGAGAGGGGGGGGAGAAGAGAGAGGGGGGGAGAAGAGAGAGAGGGGGGGAGAAGAGAGAGAGGGGGGGAGAAGAGAGAGAGAGGGGGGAGAAGAGAGAGGGGGAGAGAAGAGAGAGAGGGGGGGAGAAGAGAGTGGGGAAAGAAGAGGGCGGGGCAGAGGTGCTCTGTCACCAACTGTCTCCACTCTCTGACTTGTGGTGCAGGTGACAGAGTGCATATGAAATTTACGGCTCATTGCAATATTTCACTAACACTATGGTCAAACTGTGGTCGGCCAGTTGTCAACTGGCAGGATGTGCAGGAAATGTGCAGGAAGCTGCCGGTGCCCACAGTAGTTTGTGGTCAAGTTACATGAACATGACTCAGCTGTCACATGCTGGTGACCATTTAAACCCAACCTACAAAGTTTTCCTATAAAAATTACACCGGACTCGCTTAATGTTAGGGAAACCTTCCAGGACATTGAAGTGTACGTACGCACTGTTCCTGTGATGGAAGATGCCATGTTGATTCCTTATCATTAACTCGAGTTCCCTCCGATGTGAAAGGATTGCTACAACATAACGGTAATGTTGATGCATATTTCTGTTATTGTATAAGTTTCTATGACTATAGTTCTAAATGCCTATGTACCATTGATTATATTCATGTGCTATTAAAATAAATAGTATCTTGCTATAAAGAATATTAGTATTCGTGCCTGATTAGATTATCAGTGAGCGCTTCGTAAGTACGGGCTTTCAGCCCCCTTTTTAGTAGAATTTAGCAAGACAGGGGGAGAAGAGAGAGAGGGGGGAGAAGAGAGAGGGGGGAGCAGAGAACGTGCTTTCAGCCCCCTTTTTAGTAGAATTTAGCAAGACATAAATTGGCGTAGTCGGCAGGATTACTTCTATAAGAAGTAATTAACGAATTTTTGTAATTTAGAAGTTAAAAACATATATTTGGCAAATTTCCAGATATGTTTCAATCTTTTTGCATAGTGTCAAAATGTTCAGAAAATGTAAGGATAATGTTAAGGAGGTTGTTGTGGAGATCCCATGCTGGACTGAGGCTCCCTACAATCTTATAGCACATAAATTGGTCAATTGTGGATTGGCAGAACAATGGCAGAATAAGCTCAAGGGTTGTGAAGCTACTGATGTTGTGAATGTACTCAGTGGTGCCCCTGTGAAAACAGGTGATGTAGTGTCTTGTGGATTGGCAGAACAATGGCAGGACAAGCTTAAGGGTATTGAAGCTACTGATGTTGTGAATGTACTCAGTAGTGCCCCTGTGAAAACAGGTGATGTAGTGTCTTGTGGATTGGCAGACCAATGGCAGGATAAGCTTAAGGGTTGTGAAGCTACTGATGTTGTGAATGTATTCGGTAGTGTCCCTGTGAAATCAGGTGATGTAGTGTCTTTAGCACGGCGCAAACAATGGCAGGATAAGCTTAAGGGTAGTCACGGTCCATACCCGGACCCGTGAAAGCACCCCTAGTGGTGCGAAACGGTACCGTCGTCCTCGTGCTCCCCTCCCTGCATTCCCTCATGTCCGTCTCACCTGTCAGCATTAAAAAATAAAAAATAAAATAGTCCTAGTTTATCGGTGAGTGCTGCCCTGTCTCTCTTTGTTCTATCAATTGACAAAACTGGTTGCTCATATGAGGAGTAAAGGATGGGAAATCATTGATGCCAAGGTTCAAGGACCGTCTCAGGTGGTAACATTTCTAGGGATTCAGTGGAACAAGGGGCACAGAGAGATCTTGCCCAATGCCAGACAGAAAATTATTAATTTTCCGGTCCCTAAATCCAAACAGGAGACTCAGTCTTATATTGGATTGCTTGATTTTTGGAGACAACATATCCCTCATTTGGGACAAATGTTGGCTCATTTGTACAAAGTAACGAGGAAAAAATATGAGTTCCACTGGGGAGAGGAACAGCAAAATGCGTTTGAGATGGTCAGGGAAGTGTGGCAAGACATTGAAGGGATTATTCAATCTACCAAGACCACTGTATTTCATGTCGATGCTCATGTCCCTACTAACTCACTTGAACGTTTGTTTAATTCAGAAGCAGATAAAGCAGCAGCCATCAGACAAGTCAGTCCAACAGTTGACAAGGCAAGGTACAGCTGTTTGGGCACACCAGAAAGAGCGACACCTTATTCAGCAGGTTTAGACCTCAGTACATTGGAAACTGTCGTGGTACCCCCAGGTAAGGTAAAACCAATTTCAACAGGATTGGGTTGCCAGATACCAAAAGATCATTATGGTCAACTAGCCACTCCTAGTTTAGTGTTAAAAGGAGCCATAGTGGTGGGAGGGGTAATAGATGCAGATTATCAGGGAGAAATCAAGGTACTGATGCTAAATTTTGGAAATGAACCTTTGATCTTGATGAAACACCAGAAGGTGGCTCAGGTGTTGATAATTCTAATAAACTTGTCTGAAATAAGAGAAGGAACTGCCCCGGCAGAATTAACAATACGGGGTACTAAAGGTTTTGGATCCTCTAATATTAAAAATGTAGGAGCAAAAATATGGATTCAAAACCTCCAAGGACCGCCCTCAGAGACAGAGGTAATAGCGGTCGGAAAAGATCGTACTCTCCTGATAATGAGACCAGGAGTCGAGAAGTGGGAATATGTTCCACAAGAAAAATGTTATTTACGAGAATAATAGTGTATCTTTATTTGCAGATGGTGTTGTAAATAAGCAGAATCCATGGTATCGGTTACTGGGAAGAGCTCGATAGTGATGAGATGGAGAAATTCCTGTGTTTGATGTTTGCCTCTTTGGTCGTTGGATGGACAAGTCTACATCAGGAGGAACCTATGGCGAATAAATTTCTGATGCACCATCACATTTTCAACACACAGATTGCTGGATCTGTACATATTCTTCGCTTACAGCCACCAGTATCCCTTATCTGGATGTCCCGGTATCGATGGAGGAAATCTTAAAGTAGAAAAGTTGTTCTGATTATCTTGCTGATAAAGACACTCGAAGTGTTCGTCTATAGAATACTACAGTACCCATTTCCATAGTGGGATGGATCAATCTTCCATGGTGGCAAGGCAATTTGAATGCAACAGTCACCAATTTGCAATATCTGGCTTTTAAGGGAGGAATTTGAGTACTAAGAAATAAGACTGGACTGACTAACCTGGGATTCATCTCTATGGGGAATATAAAAATAAGTTTTGGGACAGTTATAAATACTGTAGATGCTTTTAAACCCAGCTTAGTGGAAAGGACAATTCATGATATGTTATGGCCTTATGCCAATATGTTCATAAATGGGACTAGTGAAACTTCTAATAACATATCGGGAAATGTAATGTGTAATGATTCCTTTGAATATCGAGCAAATGCCAAAACACATGATGTTCAAGGGAGCTTTTCAGATAATATTGCTTTTAGTTTTAATATACTGTACAAAAGTAGTGAAAGTGCAACGTTTATCTAAACAAACCAAGAAAACAAAATTTGTGGCAAACAATATTTCTTGGTCATGGTATGGTATATTCCGAGTGATCTTCTTCTAGTGGAATACTGATGATGGAAAATAATCCCTGGGATCAAGGACCGATTGTGATACCAATGTGATATGACTGAAAGAATGTGTGATTAGATAGGAATCATAAAAGATAGGAGTGATCCCAGATATTATTTGACCTATCAATAATTCAGTATCAAAGAGATGTCCTTTGGAAGGCCGATATGATGACCAAAGAATACATGTCACAGGTTTTTGAAGCAGTTTCAAGATAATGAGGACAGTTCCACTTACCGGAAACTTGTGGTTGGCTTAAAGACAGGTTTAAGGAAGCTTGCATATGAAATTTACGGCTCATTGCAATATTTCACTAACACTATGGTCAAACTGTGGTCGGCCAGTTGTCAACTGGCAGGATGTGCAGGAAATGTGCAGGAAGCTGCCGGTGCCCACAGTAGTTTGTGGTCAAGTTACATGAACATGACTCAGCTGTCACATGCTGGTGACCATTTAAACCCAACCTACAAAGTTTTCCTATCAAAAAATTACACCGGACTCGCTTAATGTTAGGGAAACCTTCCAGGACATTGAAGTGTACGTACGCACTGTTCCTGTGATGCAAGATGCCATGTTGATTCCTTATCATTAACTCGAGTTCCCTCCGATGTGAAAGGATTGCTACAACATAACGGTAATGTTGATGCATATTTCTGTTATTGTATAAATTTCTATGACTATAGTTCTAAATGCCTATGTACCATTGATTATATTCATGTGCTATTAAAATAAATAGTATCTTGCTATAAAGAATATTAGTATTCGTGCCTGATTAGGATATCAGTGAGCGCTTCGTAAGTACGGGCTTTCAGCCCCCTTTTTAGTAGAATTTAGCAAGACAGGGGGAGAAGAGAGAGGGGGGAGAAGAGAGAGGGGGGGAGAAGAGAGAGAGGGGGGGGAGAAGCGAGAGAGGGGGGAGAAGAGAGAGAGGGGGGAGAAGAGAGAGAGGGGTGGAGAAGAGAGAGAGGGGGGGAGAAGAGAGAGAGGGGAAGAGAAGAGAGCGAGGGGGGAGAAGAGAGTGAGGGGGAGAAGAGAGCGAGGGGGGGAGAAGAGAGAGAGGGGGGGGGGAAGAGAGAGGGGGGGAGAAGAGAGAGGGGGGGGAGAAGAGAGAGGGGGGGAGAAGAGAGAGAGGGGGGGAGAAGAGAGAGAGGGGGGAGAAGAGAGAGAGAGGGGGGAGAAGAGAGAGGGGGGGAGAAGAGAGAGAGGGGGGGAGAAGAGAGTGGGGAAAGAAGAGGGCGGGGTAGAGGTGCTCTGTCACCAACTGTCTCCACTCTGTGACTTGTGGTGCAGGTGACAGAGTGCAGACAGTTGGTCCCATGCAGCAGGACAGATGGCAGAGCACAGCGGTGACATGCCTGTCAGTGTCTTGCTGCTGGGAGGACCACACGATCACACTGCCCGACACCGGCCGCTCTCCTGACATCGCAGCAGAGCGGGCGGGTGGACAGTGTGAGCACATACTTACGTGCAGGGGGAGATTCAGCTGAAGAACCCCCCCCCTGTACTGCACACTGGCGCCCCGTGCCTCACCATCTGCAGGACGCTTCTGGCTCCACACTGACGTTCTCCGGATCCTCCCCTCGATTCTGGGCTGTGCCGTGCGGTAGTCACCGCCCACAGCCCTGTCACTCAATCTGAGTGGCGCCGGCATCCTGTGACGTACCCGTCTTGTTTGAGAGCCTGGAAATGCTGGGACGTCAGAGGATGCCGGCGGCCACAGCTCCAGGGGATCATTTGACAGGCACTGAGCGTGCAGGATAGCGCCGCTCAGTGCCAGAAATGGAAATACAAGCCAATGGAGAAAATACCTAGAATTGTAAGTAGAACTTCGACAGAAAATAAAAAAAATGGGTGAACCACCCCTTTAAGGTTATGGTGAAGAATCAACAACAAGTGGGACACAATTGTGAAGTTGTACGAAATGTATTCCTTATTTTAAACTTTTGTAAAAAAGAATAAACTGAAAATTGGGGCGTGCAATATTATTCATCCCCTTTACTTTCAGTGCAGCAAACTCACTCCAGAAGTTCATTGAGGATCTCTGAGTGATCCAATGTTGTCCTAAATGACTGATGATGATACATATAATCCACCTGTGTGTAATCAAGTCTCCATATAAATGCACCTGCTCTGTGATAGTCTCAGTGTTCTGTTTAAAGCACAGAGGGCATCATGAAGACCAAAGAACACAACAGGCAGGTCCGTGATACTGTTGTGGAGAAGTTTAAAGCCGGATTAGGTTACAAAAAGATTTCCAAAACTTTAAACATCCCAAGAAGCACTGTGCAAGTGATCATATTGAAATGGAAGGAGTATCATACCACTGCAAATCTACCAAGACCCGTCCGTCCCTCAAAAATTTCATCTTAAACAAGGAGAAGACTGATTAGAGATACAGCTAAGGGGCCCATGATCACTAAGAGTGGCAAGAAGAAAGCCATTTCTCAAAGATATCCGTAAAAAGTGTTGTTTAAAGTTTGCCACAAGCCACATGAGAGACACACCAAACATTTGGAAGAAGGTGCTTTGGTCAGATGAAAGCAAAATCAAACTTTTTGGGTACAATGCCAAACGATATGTTTGGCGTAAAAGCAACACAGCTCATCACCCTGAACACACCATCCCCACTGTCAAACATGGTGGAGGCAGCATCATAGTTTGTGCCTGTTTTTCTTCAGCAGGACAGGAAAGATGGTTAAAGTTGATGGGAAGATGAATGGAGCCAAATACAGGACCATTCTTGAAGAAAACCTGTTGGAGTCTGCAAAAGACCTGAGACTGGGAAGAAGATTTGTCTTCCAACAAGACAATGATCCCAAACATAAAGCAAAATCTACAATGGAATGGTTCACAAATAAACGTATCCAGGTGTTAGAATGGCCAAGTCAAAGGGGTACTTTACACGTTGCGACATCGCTACCACTATATCGTCGGGGTCACGTCGTTAGTCACGCACATCCGGCGCTGGTAGAGACATCGCAATGTGTAAATCCTAGATGGAACAATGAACGAGCACAGAAGCGTACAATCTCGCTGATCTGTGTAACGTTGTTCATTTCCATAATGTCGATGCGACCGCAGGTACGATATTGTTTGTCGCTCCTGCAGCTCCACACATCGCTGTGTGTAAACCCGCAGGAGCGAAAAACATCTCCTCACCTGCGCCCCGATGGCATTGCGGACGGGAGAAGGTGGGCGGGATGTTATGTCCTGCTCATCTCCGCCCCTTCGCTTCTATTGGGCAGCCGATTAGTGACGTCGCGGTGACGTCACTGTGACGCCGAACGCACCTCCCCCTTGAAGGAGGGATAGTTTGGCAGTCACTGCGACGTCGCCGAGCAGGTATGTGCGTGTGACGCTGCCGTAGCGATAATGTTCGCTACGGCAGCAATCACCACATATCGCATGTGCAACGGGGGCGGGTACTATCGCGCTCGGCATCGCTAGCCGATGCTAGCGATGTCGCAACATGCAAAGTACCCCAAAGTCCAGACCTGAACCAATTTAAAATCTGTGGAAAGAGCTGAAAACTGCTGTTGACAAACGCTCTCCATCCAACCTCACTCAGCTCCAGCTGTTTGCAAAGGAAGAATGGGCAAAAATTTCAGTCTCTCGATGTGCAAAACTGATAGAGACATACCCCAAGCGACTGGCAGCTGTAATCACAGCAAAAGGTGGCGCTACAAGTTATTAACTTAAAGGGGCCGAATAATATTGCATGCCCCAATTTTCAGTTTATTATTTTTTATAAAAGTTTAAAATAAGCAATACATTTCGTTCAACTTCACAATTGTGTCCCACTTGTTAATTCTTCACCATAACATTAAAGTTTTTATCTTTATGTTTGAAGCCTGAAATGTGGGAAAAGGGTGAAAAATTCAAAGGGGCCGAATACTTTCGCAAGGCACTGTATATCACTTTTTTCAGTATTCATCTGCAGGGCCATCTTAACAGCATTGTGGCCACTGGGCAAACCAGTGTGCTAGGGCCCCTAAGACAACTACTCACAGGAATAAAAAGTAAATGGTCAATAATATTAAACATATATTTGTTTTATTGCCACCTAAACAATATTAGTGTTAAAACATTAAAATCATGCTGTACAGCAGCAATTAATCAACAAGATAAACATTTGAACAATACAGAAGGCTTGAAAAACACTATAATACTCAGTAAGCCACGCAGATTATATGGCACAGCATGAAAGTACGAACTTCTTATTACAGCAAGTATTTGCGTCATGTCTTTTCAAGGAATTGCTTTATTGTTGACCTGAACTCAATGGACGTCAGCATGTTACTTTCTATGCTTAAGTGGAAGCCAGTTGAAACAATGCTGTTCCATTGCACTATGAAGCAGATATGTTACAGATTTCAGTTTTGATAAAGAACTTTCTCCCGTACAGTTGGTCACCGTCATACACATGAACAATTTGAGTTTGTGATGCCCTGGCAAAATCAGGTAGTCACAGAAAGAATTAATCCTCCTTGGCAGCTACACAATCCCCACACAGATGTACACTAGCCAATCAGTCCCTACTCATCCCCTCCCCAGGAAAAGGGATGGGGGGCGAGAGGAGCTAAGGATGTGGAGAGAGTTTTAGTTTCAGTTGTGCAGTAGTCAGTGGAGCACTGACAGGGGAAGCTTGGAGCTCCCCGGACTAGGTGGCTGTGAGGGCCACAGGCGACGGAGATCCGGTCGCGGGAATCCTGAGGCGACCGGGACAGGGTTGTAGCCCGCCGGTGCTGGGAGAAGGACCCGATCCGGAGGCCGTTCAAACGGACTAGTCCAGACAAGAAAGAGACAGACAGAGAGTGTGGAAAGAAGGGCCCCTGGCTGTACGTCTGGGTGTGGGACCCGAAGACACCCGCCAAAGGTGACTGGCCATTTGGCAAGTCGGTTTCCTGACCCAAAACATGAAATGAGACTCATCCAACACCAGGACAACCGAACTGTAAGTGTGCTGATCCCTGCAAGCCCTGCCACCACCACAACTCCAAATTGGGCCCCGGGACTACAACTCCCCTACCCGTGGAGGGGGTCCCACTTTGCTGCCCCCACACCATCAGTCCAGGGCACGGTCCCCAGTGGCAGCGGCGGTGCCACCATCTCATCACCGCAACCCATGGGTGGTGTCACACAGACAATCTCCCTTTACATATTCCCCTTTTGTTGTGGCGCCTGGGATCACAGACCGGGTCACGCCACCGTGATACCTCTAGAAGCGACCCCATTGGCCCGGTTCTGAGTACCCCCCTATCCCTGGGCGACACAAGTGCAATTTAAACATTTGGGAATACAGATTTATTTTTTTTAATTCAGTGCAGGGAGAGTCTCATGATTTTCATCATGAGCCATGTAGTGCTTAAGATGCTCACATTCGTTTAACCCCTTCACCCCCAGCCACTAAAACACCCTAATGACCGGGCCATTTTTTGCAATTCTGACCAGTGTCACTTTGACAGGTTATAACTGTGGAACGCTTCAACAGATCCTGGCGATTCTGAGATTGTTTTTTCGTGACATATTGTACTTCATGTCAGTGGTAAATTTAGGCCGATATTTTTTGCGTTTATTTGTGAAAATTTAGGAAATTTTGCAAAAATTTTGAAAATTTCGCAATTTTCAAATTTTGAAAATGTATGCCTATAAATCTGAGAAATATGTCACACAAAATAGTTACTAAATAACATTTACCACATGTCTACTTTACATCAGCGCAATTTTCGAAACAAAATTTTTTTCCGTTAGAAAGTTACAAGGGGTCAAAGTTCATCAGCAATTTCTCATTTTTCCAACAAAATTTACAAACAAATTTTTTTTAGGGACCACATCACATTTGAGGTGACTTTGAGAGGCCGAGGTGACAGAAAATACCCAAAAGTGACCCCAATCTAAAATCTGCACCCCTCACTCTGCTCAAAACCACATCCAAGAAGTTTATTAACCCTTTAGGAGCTTCACAGCAACCAAAGCAATGTGGAAGGAAAAAATGAAAATTTTACTTTTTAACACAAAAATGTTACTTTAGCCATAAAATTTTAAATTTTCACAAGGGAGAAAAGAGAAAGTGCACCCTACAATTTATTGTGCATTTTCTCCTGAGTACGCTGATACCCCATATGTGGTAAAAATCAATTGTTTGGGCATACGGCAGAGTTCGAAAGGGAAGGAGCGCCATTTGAATTTTTGAACACAAAATTAGCTGCACTCATTAGCAGACACCATGTCGGGTTTGAAGACCCCCTGAGGTGCCTAAACAATTGAGCTACCCCACAAGTGACCCCATTTTGGAAACTAGAGCCCTCAAATAATTTTTCTAGATGTTTGGTGAGCACTTTGAGCCTCTGGGGGCTTCACAGAAGTTGATGACGTTGAGCCGTGAAAAGAAATTTTTTTTTTTACCACAAAATTGTTGCTTCAACTAGGTAGCTTTTTTTTCACAAGGGTAACAGGAAAAAATGCACCATAAAATGTATTGTGCATTTTCTCCTGAGTACGCAGATACCTCATATGTGGTGGAAATCAAATGTTTGGGCACACGGGAGGACTCAGAAGGCAAAGAGCGCTATTTGAATTTTTGAGTGCAAAATAAGCTGCACTCATTAGCAATGGAGCTCCCCCAAAAGTGACCGCATTTTGGAAACTAGAGCCCTCAAATAATTTTTCTAGATGTTTGGTGTGCACTTTGAACACCTGGGGGCTTCACAGAAGTTTATAACATTGAGCCGTGAAAAGAAAAAAATAAAATTGTTATCACTAAACTGTTGCTTCAACTAGGTAGCTATTTTTTCACAAGGGTATCAGTAAAAAATGCACTATGAAATTTATAGTGCATTTTTTCCTGAGTACGACGATACCTCATATGTGGTGGAAAGTAATTGTTTGGGCGCATGGCGGGGCTCAGAAGAGAAAGAGCACCATTTGACAGCAAAATTGATTGGAATCATTAGCTGACGTAATGTTGCATTTGGAGACCCCCCTGAGGTGCCTAAACAATGGAGCTGCCCCACAAGTGACCCCATTTTGGAAACTAGACCCCTCAAGGAATTTATCTAGATGTTTAGCGAGCCCCAAGGGGCTCCACACAAGTTGATAATGTTGAGCCATGAATACAATTTTTTTTTTCACCACAAAACTGTTACTTGAACCACGTAGCTTTTTTTTTCACAAGGGTATCAGGAAAAACTGCACCATAAAACGTATTGTGCAATTTTTCCTGAGTACGCAGATACCTCATATGTGGTGGAAAGTAATTGTTTGGGCGTATGGTGGGGCTCAGAAGAGAAGGAATGCCATTTGACTTTTCAAACGCACAGACGCAGTGCACTGATCGACTGCTGCAGGACGCACATTCAGATGAGATACAAAAAGCGTCGGTGATACGGAAAAAAAGAAAAAGTCACGCCAAAAATTGAGCAAGAATGCCGATCCGTTATGTGCATCCCTGATCAGCGCTCGGCGGGACGCACGGATAGATGCGATACAAAAAGCGTCGCGGATACGGAAAAAAGTTACGCCAAAAATTGAGCAGGGATGCAGATTTGTTATGTGCATCCCTGATCAGCGCTTGGCGAGACGCACGGATGGATGCGATACAAAAAGCGTTGCGGATACGGAAAAAAGTCACGCCAAAAATTGAGCAGGGATGCAGATCCGTTATCTGCATCCCTGATCAGCGCTCGGCGGGACGCACGGACAGATGCGATACAAAAAGCGTCGCGGATACGGAAAAAAGTCACGCCAAAAATTGAGCAGGGATGCAGATACGTTATCTGCATCCCTGATCAGCGCTTGGCGAGACGCACGGATGGATGCGATACAAAAAGCGTTGCGGATACGGAAAAAAGTCACACCAAAAATTGAGCAGGGATGCAGATACGTTATCTGCATCCCTGATCAGCAATTGGCTGGATGCACGGACAGATGCGATACAAAACGCGTTGGGGATACGGAAAAGAAAAAGTCACGCCAAAAATTGACCACGGATGCAGATCCGTTATCTGCATCCGTGATCAGTGCTCGGCGGGACGCACGGACAGATGAGGTGTAAAAATGGACAGGATACAGGGAAAAAAAAAAAATAAAAAGTTATACTCACAGTACCCAGAGGAGTAGCAGGAGGAACAGAAGGCAAGCGAGATAGACAGCTGTACAGGAGCCGCAGGCAGGACGTTGGACAGATCAGCAGAAGACCCAGGAAGAAGGACCCAGAGATGGAGGCAGATGTGATCGGGCCAGTGAAGAAATCGGACGACCCGGTGAAGGCAGGTAAGTGGACGTCAAGGGGAGGGGGAGAGCAGAGGGGGGCGCGGGAGAGCAGAGGGGGATACCGGAGAAGCAAGGAAAGAAGGAAGGAAGGAAGGAAGCAGAATAGAGATGACAGAGGAGGCAGGCAGATCGCAGGGGGAGCAGATCGGGATGTCGGGGGGAAGATCGGGGCGTGGGGTAGCAGATCTGGGGGGGCACGGGCAGGGGCCATAACGGGAGCGTGCAGGGGCCATAACGGGAGTGGAATACTCACGTGGAGCAGGCGCAGAAGCGGTGACATCAGAGGCGGCGTCTGCGGCGGCAACGGTGGCGTGGTACCACAAGTACCAGCCACTCCACGCTGCAGACATGTTGCGGGAGGCTCCGCAGACCAGCACAGGCCTGGGGAGGGCGGCCACCTGCAGATCAGACCGCCCCACTGCACACTGATTGGAGCAATTGCGCATCATAGCACGATCGCTCCAATCAGTGCTGCAGGGGCTGGGGGCGGCATGTTTGAGATCCACCTATGATCTGCTGTAGCTGCTACAATAGATCATAGCAGGATCTCATAGTATCGCACTAATTCGGGCATTATTTTTGCCAAAATCAGTGCGAATGTTGTGGTTGGCGGTTCAGATTTGAACAGCCAATCACAACGATCGTCGATGGGGGGTTGCGATGCCACCCCCCCTGGGGTCAAGCAAAGGTCCCCTGCTGTAAGAAACAGCAGGGGACATAATTTGAAAGCCCTTGCTATGGCCACGGCAATCAAATGAAGTTTAGGCAGTAAAATTACGTCCCTGGTCGTTAAGTCACGTTAAAATAGGACATAATTTTACTGCCCGCGGTCGTGAAGGGGTTAAAAGGCGATCGTAATTCAGGTTTTTTGTGATATTTAGCCAACGTTCACACTCTGTCTTTACTGCATCAGAATAGGGAGGAAAGTTTCCACCTTGAACTTTTCAATTTTACCGAGAGGTACCTCTTCCTCTGTGATCCAATAGTATCTATTAAGAAGGGCATATTTTTTTGGACAGGATACAGCCAGGCCCCTTTCTGTTGTGCCTTGCACTGTAGAGTGTCTGTCCGTGCATGATACACAGTGGGGTACGGCTTGGCAGCCCGCCTGATCAAATAGTATGGGCGTCACCTAATAGGCTGCGGGTTTGTGACTGTGTTATCTGCATGTGTGAACAGCGCTCTATACAAGCCACTAGTGTGCAGTTTTATCATCTAGCAATCGCCCTCCTCCATTCTATGGAGGTGTGTGTGTGATTTGCTCCTCCTGCACCTGTGACGCTTCCACTTTAGTGGGGGTTTAGCTGTATCCTGCTAGAGTACTAGTTTTTGGCCAGGGCGATGTACACACTGCAGCCCATCTTGCTGTAAGTAATATCTATTAAGAAGGGCACTTAATTTTCCTTCCCATTTTTTCCCATCACTGTAACACTTACTTGCGGCTTTGAATTCAAATTCACTAAATTTGCCTCCTGAATATAGGTTTTCATAGGCTCAAGAAGATTTGTGACAACAAGGATGTTCACATACTTTGATTGCAGGGCCTTGCTTGTTTTGTTAATTCTTATTAGCATGTCATTCCAAAGAATTGTGAGAAAGAATATTTCCAGGTTTTCTTTTTTTTTTTTTGCTCAATCATCCTGCATCTTGTCTTGCATTTGTAGCACCCGTGCGGCCTCAGGCGTCACAGGGTACTGTACCTCACCCGAGGTTCAGTATTCATCATGACTACGGAGGAGGTTATCACCAGTAACATTCACAACGACATTCAACCAACACATAACACGGGGGTTCTATCACTGGGACCAGACTAAGGTAGGTACTGGGGTGGCCATCACGAGTTATGGAGCCTCATGCCAACTAGTTCATGCCCACCCGGGTTCTGAGGAAAGAAGGGAAATCCCAGGATTCACAGGGAGTGCAGAAGGCACCCGTGACCCATTCCACGGCCCAGGAGTCGGGTGGAGGGAAACCATCGAAGGGAGACACACAGAAGGAATCACCGACCACGACCTCCGTAATATTCGGGATCGGCTAGGGCCCATGAAAGCGTAGCCCGGTGCTCCAACGGCAGTGTGTGACCAGTGAGTAAAAGACCTTGAACTGTTCCGCCTGAGTCATCCTGTTACTGCCAGCGCACTCTCTATCGCGCCACCGCGCCATCAGCACCTGACAAACTACTCCCACCATCATCCTCCCTGGGGCTATAGCTCTGCCTGTGGAGACCTGAACCATCCAAGCTGCGTTGTTATCCGCCCCAGCAGAGAAGTCCCTCAGCGGTGGCTAATACTGGCCACACACCACAGGTGGCGTCACGAACAACTACCCACAGCATCCCCATCCCCAGCCTTTTATTAACACTCAGGGTCATGGAACTGGGCAAGGTCACCGTGGCGTCCCAGGAGCACCACAGCCTGATGACGAGTAACCCCCAACCCCGTGGGCGCGTCAATTTGGCGTCACAAATAGGATTCTGTGCCCGCAACCATGGGTACTGTACGCCTATAGACTGTATGTCAAGAGACTGTACACTGGTGGCCATTGAAAACTACAGGCACCATGTGTAATCACACCGTCTGGTTGTGGCCGATCTTTGAGAGCTGGGTGACAGAATGGTGTGAAGTGCTGTGCCCACCCACCCAGGCCAAAGGGGAGAAACGAAACTTAGCAGGAAAAGCTGTCCTGCCCCCTTGGAGAGTGCATAAGAATGGGCTAACTGCGCAGCCAGTGACCGGATGCAAGATGGCAGAGAGCAACCGGAGCACCCAGGAGCGCATGGTGGAAGCAGTCAACTCCCCTGGTCGTCCTGAGGAAGAACTGGTGACACAACCCGTAATCACCCCTGAGCTGTTGGAGGAAGAAGTGAGGCGGTTGCAGGCTCAGTTGCTAGAGCTGCAGGAGGGAACCATCCGGAGGTGGCAGGAGACCCTGATGGGAGCACTGGCGACGCCAACCCCGAGGAGGTGCGTGGGGCGGCAGCACCTATGGTCTTGTAAGCCGGCAACGGTGACCTGGCAGGACCACTGGCAGATCCTCCAGCTGTTGCACCTGGCCGCAGCAGAACAAGCTTGGCCTGGGACGCAATGGTCAATAAGGAGACAGGCCTGCAGGCTCCCCTGAAACCCACCATCACGGCAGATGCAAATCGGTTGGCCTGCGAGCTGCAACTGCTGGAGCTGCTCTCAGAACAGGAGGAACACCGGATAAGGCAAGAAGCTCTGGAGGCCAGGAACCTGGCCACCAAACAACGGTGCCACATAGAGCGACCCTCAGCCTGGGGGCCACTGAGGCACGTTGTGGTGGTCCGTTTCGACTTCGTCTGTCTCTGTCTGTCTCTTTCCCTGTTTTTGTCTGTCTCGTTCCCTGGCTGTCTGTCTCTGTCTGTCTTTCCCTAGCTGTCTGTCTCTGTCTTTCCCTGTCTGGCTGTCTCTGTCTTTCTCTTTCCCTGGCTCGCTGTCTCTTTCCCTGGCTGGCTGTCTTTGTCTATCTGTTTCTTTCCCTGGCTGGCTGTCTCTGTCTGTCTCTTTCCCTGGCTGGCAGTCTCTGTCTGTCTCTTTCCCTGGCTGGCTGGCTCTGTCTGTCTGTCTCTTTCCCTGGCTGGCTGTCTCTGTCTCTTTCCCTTGCTGGCTTTCCCTGTTTGTCTGTCTCTTTCCATGCTGGTCTGTCTCTTTCCCTGGCTGGCTGTCTCTGTCTGTCTGTCTTTCCCTGGCTGGCTGTCTCTGTCTGTCTTTCCCTGGTTGGCTGTCTCTGTCTGTCTTTCCCTGGCTGGCTGTCTCTGTCTGTCTGTCTCTTTCCCTGACTGTCTCTGTCTGTCTGTCTCTTTCCCTTGCTGTCTCTGTCTGTCTCTTTCCCTGGCTGTCTGTTTTTGTCTGTCTGTCTCTCTCCCTTTCTCTCTCTATTCGTCTCTCCATCGATATCATATTACCTCACATAAGCTTCTTATACTCCTTCATTGCCTATAGCAACCAATCACAGCTCTTACTAATGACCTGTGGCTCCCAGCTCCAATGACTTTAATGTAAGGAGGTTTTTTGGTGAATAACTGTAAAGCGCGGGGTTAAAATTTTCCACTCTAAACATAGTCTATGACGTTCCCTAAGTCACCTGAGATGTCTGTGCAAAATATCGTGATTGTAAATGTGACTGTGCGGATTCCTTTAGCGGACACACACATACACATACACACATTTAGCTTCATATATTAGATATACGCATATGGCTGACGATTCTGGGGCTCGTCATGGGTGAAACTCCATGGGTGAAATGCCCCAGAACACTGTGCCCCACTGGCCCTTCCTCCCTCCATCTTGGATATTTCCAATGTCTTCCTCCACATACTGTGTGTGCCCTGGCTCCATAGTTACATAGTTACATAGGTTGAAAAAGACCTAAGTCCATCTAGTTCAACCTTCCTCCACCAGTTCTACATTTTGTCCCTAATTCACTTTTAACCAACAATGTTGTGTGTACTGAGGAAATCATCCAGCCCTTTTTTAAAAGCTGTTATAGTGTCTGCCATTAGCTGTCGAAATCGCTTTTCTTCCATTCGCAGTGTATGCCCCTGGTCCTTAGTACTGTTTTTGGAAGAAATAAGTAATGTGCCAGTGCTTTATATTGACCACACATGTATTTATACATATAAATGACATCTCCTCTGAGACGTCTTTTTTCTAAGCTAAACATATCTAACTTTTTCAACCTCTCATCATATGGGAGGCCTTCCATTCCTTGTAATAGTCTAGTTGCCTGCTGTTACGGTTGCTGCGAGCACTGGAGACTATGTCCAGATTTCTTGCTACTGCACATGTGCGAGCGCTGGAGACTAAGTCCAGATTTCTTGCTACTGCACATGTGCGAGCGCTGGAGACTAAAGGCTACTTTACACACTGCGATATCGGTCCCGATATCGCTAGTGTGCGTACCCGCCCCCATCTGTTGCGCGACACGGGCATATCGCTGCCCGTGGCGCACAACATCGCCCAGAGCCGTCACACATACTTACCTGTCCGGCGACGTCGCTGTGACCGGCGAACCGCCTCCTTTCTAAGGGGGCGGTCCGTGCGGCGTCACAGCGACGTCACTGAACCGCCGCCCAATCGCAGCGGAGGGGCGGAGATGAGCGGGACGTAACATCCCGCCCACCTCCTTCCTTCCGCATAGCGGCCGGGAGGCAGGTAGGGAGACGTTCCTCGCTCCTGCGGCGTCACACGCAGCGATGTGTGATGCCGCAGGAACGAGGAACAACCTCGTTACTGCTGAAGTAACGATTTTTGGGAATTAGGACCCGTGTAGCCGATTAGCGATAAATCACGCTTTTGCGACGATTTTACATCGCTGAACGCTGTTACACAAAGCTATATCGCTAACGATTGCGGAAGTGCGTCACCAAAACCGTGACCCCAACGACAAAATTCAGGCGATATCGCAGTGTGTAAAGCCCGCTTAAGTCCAGATTTCTTGCTACTGCACATGTGCGAGCGCTGGAGACTAAGTCCAGATTTCTTGCTACTGCACATGTGCGAGCGCCGGAGACTAAGTCCAATCTTGGAGCCATTGCACATGTGCGGGTGACATCATCGCTGACACGAGGTCACATGTCTCTGACACCTTCTATGCCGATTGGTCGCTGGTCATGTGCTTGTGACGTCTTGCTCGGTGATAGGCCAGCATGACGTCACTCCTGTCGTTCTGGCAGCGGATTGGCTCTGGTGTCCTCCATCTTGGATGAGGCACAGAGTCTATATAAGACCCTGACACACGCCGCATGGTGCTCAGTCCTCTTGGTTCATGCATATGAGTAGACGCTCTGTGCGCGTTCCTCTAGGCATTCCTCTGTCTATGCTAGGTGAGCGCTACCGGCAGGGTAGCGTTCTTATACCTTACAGCTTCGGCTGCTGTCCGTATCCTTACCTCTTAGGGGAGCGGACATAGGCAGGTGCCTGAGGCACATGGTCTGGCTGGGCCTTGTGATTCTACTCGTAGGTGGACGTTGCCGCTAGGGTAACGTTCCTTATACTGCGTCTGGCAGTTGTTCGTATCCTCGCACACTAGGGGAGCGAACAGAGGTAGGAGCTTTGTGCGGCTTACGCTGCTGTTCGTCTCTTTTGCACCACTAGAAGAGCGGACCTAGGCAGGTGCCATATCTAGTGGTTCGTGTCCTCGCACACTAGTGGAGCGAACGCAGGTAGGAGCTTTGTGCGGCTTACGCTGCTGTTCGTCTCTTTTGCACCACTAGAAGAGCGGACCTAGGTAGGTGCCATTTCGCACACATTGCCTTTGTCTCTGTGATTATTAACAGAGATCATTCCACACACCCTCTAAGTAAGAGAGGAATTGCTTTACTTACTTATTATATCCTTCTGTGAGTTAACAGAGGTATTGCACTCTGCCATAGTCTGCAGCAAAGTCTTTGCACGGTGGACCCTGACTGTCTGATACTCATTTCGGTTATTATCAGACAGCCCCCCGTAACACCTGCCTTTGAACTGATTCTAACTTCTGTATGTCCTTCTTAAAATGCAGAGCCCAAAACTGGATCCCATATTCCAGATGTGGCCTTACAAGTGATTTATAGAGGGGTAACAATACATTAGGATCCCGGGATCTAATCTCTCTTTTTATACACCCTAGAATCTTGTTTTCTTTAGCAGCTGCTACTTGACATTGCGTACTGCTGCTCAGCTTATTTGTAATGAGAATACCCAAGTCCTTCTCCTGTTCTGTAGTCCCTAGTTTAGTTAAATTTAATGTATATGCAGCTATAGGATTACTCCATCCTAGGTGCATAACTTTACATTTATCAACATTAAATCTCATTTGACAAGTATCTGCCCATTCTGACATCTTATCCAGATCTTTTTGTAATATTGTACTATCAAAATGTCAGTTTTTAATATCCTACATAGTTTGGTGTCATCAGCAAAGACTGACACTGTATCAATTCCTTCCACAAGGTCAGTAATAAAGAGATTAAAAAGAATTGGTCCTAGCACAGATCCCTGCGGCACCCCACTGGTGACTATAGCCCATTTAGAGAATGTACCATTTATGACTACTCTTTGTTTCCTATCTTTTAGCCAATTCCTTACCCAGGTGCATATAGTTTATCCTAATCCTTGCTTATGGAGTTTTAGTATAAGGCTATTATGTGGTACAGTATCAAATGCCTTTACAAAGTCCAAATAAATCACATCAGCTGCATTACCAATATCCAGATTTGCACTTACCCCCTCATAGAACCCCAACAGATTGGTTAGACACGACTTATATTTCATGAATCCATGCTGTCTGTCAGTTATTATATTATTTTCTGCAATATATTTTTGTATGTCATCCCTTAAAATGCCCTCAAAAACTTTGCATGCTACTGATGTTAGGTTTCTGAATGGTAGTTGCCTGGATCCACCCTCTTACCTTTCTTAAATATCGGTACCACATCAGCAATCCTCCAATCTTGAGGCACTAACCCTGTTACAAGCGAGTCTAAAAAGATGAGATACAGCGGTCTGTCGATTACGTAGCTCAATTCCCTCAATATTCGTGGATGAATCCCATCTGGCCAGGGGGATTTGTCAATGTTTAATTTACTCAGACGCAGGCGTACTTCTTCTTGTGTTAAATTAATAAAATCAGGTGGAGAACTTTGAATTTTCACTTGTTGAATGATCCCTGGAACAGTCTGCTCCTTGGTGAACACTGATGAGAAGTGCCTGTTTAATATCTCAGTCTTTTGTTTGTCCTCTATAGCTAACTTGTTATTATATTTTAAGGGGCTGATACTATCCTTTGTTTTCCTTTTTGCATTAATGTATTTATAAAAGATTTTGGGATTTATTTTAATGTCCTTGGCGATTTTTGTTTTAGTAGCCAATTTTTCTTGCTTGAGTTATTTTTTTGCGTTTCCTATTAATATCTTTATACTTCTGAAATGCTATTTCTGTATTCTCAGCCTTTAAGATTTTAAACGCCCTTTGTTTTTGTTTTATTATACTTTGTACAGTCTTATTTATCCAAAGTGGTTTCTTTTTATTCCTGGACATTTTATTACCAGAGGGTATAAGTTTTTTACAGGACTCTAGGAGTATATCCTTAAACTTTCCCCATTTATGTTCGGTATCCCCAGTTACCATGACGTTGTCCCAATTTACACATTTAAGCTTTTCCCTTAATTTGTTGAAATCAGATTTCCTAAAATTCCAGGTTTTAGCATTTCCCATTTGAAATGTTCTATTGAATATTACGTTGAAGCTTACCATATTATGATCGATGGTGCCCAAGTGCTCCCGGACCTGTAGATCTGAAATTGTATCTGGTCTATTTGACAGGACCAGATCTAGCAAATTATCTCCCCTGGTCAGTTCATCTACCATCTGAGAGAGATAGTTGTCTTGAATTTTAGATGAGAACTACAGCTTTTAGCACAACCAGAAGATTCTATGTCCCACTGTATGTCTGGATAGTTGAAATCCCCCATAATAAGAACCCAATTATTATTATTATAATTATCTGCCTTTTCAATTTGTTCCAGCATTCACCCTCTACTTGTTCAGGTATGTTAGGAGGCTTATAGCAAACTCCAACTAGCATTTTTCCATCATTCCCCACCCCATGTACATTTACCCATACTGACTCTACATTGTTGCAGTTCCCCCCAATGTCATCATTCAACACAAGTTTTAGAGTAGATTTGATAAATATACACACCCCACCACCTTTTTTTGTCTTTCCTGTCCTTCCTGAATGTAGTATAACCTTCTACTTTTGTGACACAGTCATGGCTTTCGAGAAAGAAACAGATATGGTGGTCCAAAAATTATTTTTATTATTATTATAATTCTTCACTCATTTGCAAAATATCGAGTTGTAACCTTCATTCATTTCATGAACGTTTTCGGTATTAAATAGCCTTTATCAAAAAATTAGGTCTGCATAAACAAAATAACAGAATTAACAATCAGTATATATGTATTTTTTAAGAGCCATATATAACATCATTTTAATTTACAATAACAGTCGCCACTGGATCATAATAATATAATAGAACAAACAAGTATGCGTGTATCATGAAAAAGGGAAAAAGGACTGTAAGCGCCCATGTACCTAAGTTTACTGGGTCACAGAGTGTGGGCACCCATAGAGGTCTGTATAACCGGAAAGGCTGTAAAACGAAAGAAAAAAACCATGTGACAGGCCGATTGGGAATGTAAAGAAGGAAGAAAAAAAAAAAAAAAAGAGAAAAAATAAGATGATAAAATGATAAAAAAAGAAACAGAAAGACAACAATAAATGTTAGAAAGGCACAAAAGTAAATCATTGAGAACAAGAGAGAGAGACATGAAGACACAGGAAAAGGCAGGTGTGCAGGAGCCAGATAAAACACTGGTGTAATCTAACAGGTAAAACCATATGAACAAATACCTGGTAAAACTGGGAATTGGCATATAAATAGAGGCAAAACACCTATACAAAGAATAAGTGAGTTAGCACCATTTGTCACAAATAGAAACATAAGATCTAAGGACCTATAAACCATACCTCATGTGATACAAGAAATACAAGCAGGGCTGTGCTCCAGTGTGGTGCAATCAGGACACCATGCAGAGATCTTTAAATAGTATAAAGACTGGTCTCCCAACCAACCCAGAGAGACACCAACAGTCACATGTTATTAGACAAAGCAGCAGGAATGAAAGCTAACTAATAAAGTGAAGGCAAGTGTGGCTGAAGGAGCTCATTACCATGACAGTAAATGAATGACAGAGGCAGAAAAGAAGAGATAAAGGACAGTTCCTGCACAATTCTTGGTAGGTGAATATGCAGATTATAGTAAAGCCAGAAAAAGAGATTAAAACATAAAACTACAAAAATAGGAACATAGAAAAAAAAAAAAAAATCGGCTCACCACTTGACTCATGTAGCCTAAAATAAACAAAACCAGAGAATATATATATATGCTGTGATAAATATGGACCCCACAAACTATCGCCCAGCCTCAGCACCTACAGGAGAATATCACACTCCCTGTTGAGACCCATCGGCTCCAACGTCTGAAGCGTGTATATCCAAAAGGATTCACGTGTTTTTAAAAGTTTAACCCTATCACTTCCCCTCCGCGGAGCTACCACCTGCTCGATAATCTGGTATCTCAGTTGTGACATGGAGTGCCCCATTTTAATAAAGTGATTGGGAATAGGTAAGAGAAGTCTCTTGCACCTAATGGTGGACTTATGGTGGGAAATGCAGTCTTGGATATGTTGAGTGGTCTCACCAACATATCCGAGACCGCAAGGACACTTGATCAGATACACCACATACGATGTATCACATGTAAAAAAACCCTTTTTTGGGAAACCTTTTACCAGATCTAGGGTGTGTAAAGGTATCACCTTTAATAATGTTGGAGCACTGTAGGCAACCCAGGCATGGAAATGTCCCATTCCTGCGATGCCCTAATGTGCTCTGTATCAAAGTCCGTCGGTCACTCCCTAGATCCGCCCTAACTAGCTCGTCCCTCAAATTTGGGGCTCTCTTGTAGCAAGTCAATGGAGCAACTTGAAACTGGGGGATAGAAGGGTAAGCTTGTTGGAGTAGTGGCCAATGTTTGCGTATGATAGAGTTGATGTTGGGCATAAAAGGATGAAAGGTAGAAACAAAAGCAAGTCTGTCCCCCTGTTTTTCCCTTCTGCGTCTGTTCTGGTCAGGATTAAGGGTATACTGTGGATACCCTCTGGCCTGAAATTTTTGATCCATTTCAATATGACGTGAACGTCGAGTGCTCTCATTACTGACTATCCTATCCACTCGTGCATGCTGGGATTTAGGAATAGCTTTCTTAATATGGGCAGGGTGGCTACTTGAGAACAGTAACAAACTATTGCGGTCAGTCTTCTTGACAAATAAGTCGGTAGTAAGGCCACCCTGTACATCGATAGCCACCACTGTATCCAAAAAATTAACGGAAGAATCACTATAATGGAGTGTGAAGGATAGACCCGGAACACTGACGTTCAAATCATTGAAAAAAGATAATAGTGATGATGAGTCGCCATGCCAAATTACAAAGACATCATCTATATAACGCCTTCATGCCACAACATGTGCGTCATATAGATGATGGGGGTATACAAAAGTATCCTCAAAGATAGACATAAAGATATTGGCGTACGGTGGGGCCATGTTTGACCCCATGGCCGTACCAGTGCGCTGATAATAATACTGATCTTGAAAGAGAAAAAAGTTCCTAGTCAGAACAATACGCAAAAGGTCCAAACAGAAGGATCTTTATATATATAAATTGGGGTTTGTCTGTAGCTTACATCGGCTCCTCCTCATCTTCCTCTTACTGGTGGAGGTCGGCGTGACCCTAAAAAACGTGTGGATCTCTGTTGAATGTATTCTCCATCAGAGCTTCCAGAAGAATCTGTATTGTGAGTAAGAAAGCTCTCAACAGACCTCAATCCTTCTTCGTGTTTAATGCTAGTATATAGACTGGTGACATCCATGGTCACCAGTAAGCACCGAGAAGGAAGAGGAACGAGAGATTTGAGACAGTCTAAAAAATAAGATGTGTCACGTAAAAAAGAAGGAATTAATGGTATTAGTGGACTTAAGATTTTTTCCAAAGTAATGGCGAGGGGCGACAAAATTGAATCAGTCGATGCTACAATAGGCCTCCCTGGTGGATGACTCAAGTTCTTGTGAATTTTTGGCAGTGTATAGAACACTGGAATTACAGGGTGCTGCTTCACCAAATATTCAGACAGTTTAGAGTCAATGACTCCTAATAACTGATATTTAGAGATAAAAGCTCTGATCTGTTGTGCTATCTCAAATGTAGGGTTATGTGGTATAGGTTCATAAGTAGTACCATCACCCAACTGCGATAATATCTCTGACACGTAATAGGATCTGTCCATAATCACTATGGAACCCCCTTTATCGGCTGGCTTAATTATAAGGTCCCTGTTAGACTTCAATTCCTCAAGCACTCTAGACTCTTCAATAGAGAGGTTATGCTTAAGGCGCAGTTCTCCATGTTTAATTTTACCAATAGTAGAGTCCACTTCTCGCTGGAGCAATGAGATAAAAGTTTCAATAGCGTGGTGACTACGAGGTGGAAAAAAAGAACTAGGCATCCGTAAATGAAATTTACTCAGGGAAAACACACCATTAAATTGTGATTGTGTACTAGAGTCAACCACCGGATTCGAAACATGTTGTATAGAAGAGAAATGCGCCTTAAGCCTAACAGTTCGAAAGAACCTCACCAACTCTCGGTTAAGTCTAAAGAAATTAAACGAGGGAGTCGGACAGAAAGACAGGCCTTTTTGTAAAACATTCAATGCAGTGGGAGATAAATTCACAGAAGATATACAGTTAGGTCCAGAAATATTTGGACAGTGACACAATTTTCGCGAGTTGGGCTCTGCATGCCACCACATTGGATTTGAAATGAAATCTCTACAACAGAATTCAAGTGCAGATTGTAACGTTTAATTTGAAGGTTTGAACAAAAATATCTGATAGAAATTGTAGGAATTGTACACATTTCTTTACAAACACTCCACATTTTAGGAGGTCAAAAGTAATTGGACAAATAAACCAAACCCAAACAAAATATTTTTATTTTCAAAATTTTGTTGCGAATCCTTTGGAGGCAATCACTGCCTTAAGTCTGGAACCCATGGACATCACCAAACGCTGGGTTTCCTCCTTCTTAATGCTTTGCCAGGCCTTTACAGCCGCAGCCTTCAGGTCTTGCTTGTTTGTGGGTCTTTCCGTCTTAAGTCTGGATTTGAGCAAGTGAAATGCATGCTCAATTGGGTTAAGATCAAGTGATTGACTTGGCCATTGCAGAATGTTCCACTTTTTTGCACTCATGAACTCCTGGGTAGCTTTGGCTGTATGCTTGGGGTCATTGTCCATCTGTACTATGAAGCGCCGTCCGATCAAATTTGTGGCATTTGGCTGAATCTGGGCTGAAAGTATATCCCAGTACACTTCAGAATTCATCCGGTTATTCTTGTCTGCTGTTATGTCATCAATAAACACAAGTGACCCAGTGCCATTGAAAGCCATGCATGCCCATGCCATCACGTTGCCTCCACCATGTTTTACAGAGGATGTGGTGTGCCTTGGATCATGTGCCGTTCACTTTCTTCTCCAAACTTTTTTCTTCCCATCATTCTGCTACAGGTTGATCTTTGTCTCATCTGTCCATAGAATACTTTTCCAGAACTGAGCTGGCTTCATGAGGTGTTTTTCAGCAAATTTAACTCTGGCCTGTCTATTTTTGGAATTGATGAATGGTTTTAATCTAGATGTGAACCCTTTGTATTTACTTTCATGGAGTCTTCTCTTTACTGTTGACTTAGAGACAGATACACCTACTTCACTGAGAGTGTTCTGGACTTCAGTTGATGTTGTGAACGGGTTCTTCTTCACCAAAGAAAGTATGCGGCGATCATCCACCACTGTTGTCATCCGTGGACGCCCAGGCCTTTTTGAGTTCCCAAGCTCACCAGTCAATTCCTTTTTCTCAGAATGTACCCGACTGTTGATTTTGCTACTCCAAGCATGTCTGCTATCTCTCTGATGGATTTTTTCTTTCTTTTCAGCCTCAGGATGTTCTGCTTCACCTCAATTGAGAGTTCCTTAGACCGCATGTTGTCTGGTCACAGCAACAGCTTCCAAATGCAAAACCACACACCTGTAATCAACCCCAGAACTTTTAACTACTTCATTGATTACAGGTTAACGAGGGAGACGCCTTCAGAGTTAATTGCAGCCCTTAGAGTCCCTTGTCCAATTACTTTTGGTCCCTTGAAAAAGAGGAGGCTATGCATTACAGAGCTATGATTCCTAAACCCTTTCTCCGATTTGGATGTGAAAACTCTCATATTGCAGCTGGGAGTGTGCACTTTCAGCCCATATTATATATATAATTGTATTTCTGAACATGTTTTTGTAAACAGCTAAAATAACAAAACTTGTGTCACTGTCCAAATATTTCTGGACCTAACTGTATTAAAGACTATATTGTCCTTGGTACCTGTGAACGAGTCACAATTGGGGTTTGTCTGTAGCTTACATCGGCTCCTGCTCATCTTCCTCTTACTGGTGGAGGTCGGCGTGACCCTAAAAAACGTGTGGATCTCTGTTGAATGTATTCTCCATCAGAGCTTCCAGAAGAAGAATATTGGTATCGACGTCGTGAATTATCAAAATTAGAGAAATTGGTGGACCGCCATCTATACACCTGATTATTCCGATAATCATCAGCATCACGTATAAATTTCAGCTTCTTTCTTTGTTGTAGTTGTTCTCTGAACTCCTTCATGGTATTATCTATTTTGGACTTCATAGTATCGTAATCAGCAGAAGGCATGGTAGAAGAAAGTTGCGTCTCAATGCTACTCAAGCGTACACCAGTATCTGTAATTTCTCTCTCCAGATAATCAATGGCCAAAATCAACAAATCCATTGAGCATTTGTTAATAATGCTCTCAAACGTGTTGCAAAAATCAGCATTGTCATGAAACAGGGTAGGTCTCAATTGAACTCTCATTCCTCTTGGGATCTGCTGAGCCTTATAATACTCAGCCAACATCACGCTATGTAACTCTAAAGCAGTAAGTCTACGTTTCTCCTTTTCCAAGTCCCGGGATCTATGTTCCTCAACAGGAATGTGCAAAAATTCGCCCTGGGCCGAGACCTTAGACACAATGCCGCTCACCTTTTCGTCATTATATAAAAACTGTGGTAATGACATAATTGTAAGAAAAAAGGCATACAGGAGCCAAGTAAAAATAGCAATATTATAAATGGATAATCTTGCTCACTGTCAAGTAGAGGGGTGCTCATAGAAAAAGAGACGATACTGAAAAGCGTAGCTCTGGCACACCCAAACGAGAAAGAAACAGATATGGTGGTCCAAAATTATTTTTATTATTATTATAATTCTTCACTCATTTGTAAAATATCGAGTTGTAACCTTCATTCATTTCATGAACGTTTTCGGCATTAAATAGTCTTTATCAAAAAATTAGGTCTGCATAAACAAAATAACAGAATTAACAATCAGTATATATGTATTTTTTAGGATCCATATATAACATCATTTTAATTTACAATAACGGCCTGTCACATGGTTTTTTTTTTTTGTTTTACAGCCTTACCGGTTATACAGACCTCTATGGGTGCCCACACTCTGTGACTCAGTAAACTTAGGTACATGGGCGCTTACAGTCCTTTTTCCCTTTTTCATGATACACTCATACTTGTTTGTTCTATTATATTATTATGATCCAGTGGCGACTGTTATTGTAAATTAAAATGATGTTATATATGGATCTTAAAAAATACATATATACTGATTGTTAATTCTGTTGTTTTGTTTATGCAGACCTAATTTTTTGCTAAAGGCTATTTAATGCCGAAAACGTTAATGAAATGAATGAAGGTTACAACTCGATATTTTGCAAATGAGTGAAGAATTATAATAATAATAAAAATAATTTTTGGACCACCATATCTGTTTCTTTCTCGTTTGGGTGTGCCAGAGCTGCGCTTTTCAGTATCGTCTCTTTTTCTCTGAGCACCCCTCTACTTGACAGTGAGCAAGATTATCCATTTATAATACAGTCATGGCTTTCATCCAGCCAGGTTTCCGTAATGCCCACCACATCATAATCTATGATTGACATAAGAGTCTCCAATTCATTCATTTTGTTTGCAAGACTTCTTGCATTTGCCAGTAGAAATATAATACTATTAACACATTTATTACTCCTAGCCTCCCTACGTTCATTGCATTTCCCAGCCCCCCCTAATCCTTCATTGACCCCTACCATTTCAATGTCTTTATCTGCTCTATCTATCCCGTTATTTGCTCCACTTCCCTCCCTCCCCCCAGATCCTAGTTTACAGCTCCTCCATCCGTCTGATCATATTCTCCCCCAGCACCGCTGCACCCTCCCCATTGAAGTACAGTCCGTCCCTACCTTAGAGCCTGTAGCTAACTGAGAAGTTGGCCCAGTTCTCCATGAACCCGAACCCTTCCCAATTTCTAAGCCACGTATTTATCTCCCTAAGCTCCCGCTGTCTTTCTCGTGACGTTCATGGCACCGGTAGTATTTCTGAAAACACCACCTTAGAGGTACTGGACTTCAGCTTCTCTCCTAGTTCCCTGTAATAATTTTTAAGGACCTTCCACCTGTCTCTAACTTTGTCATTAGTACCAATGTGCACCATGACCGCTGGGTTTTCCCCAGCCCCACCCAGCAATCTGTCTATCCGATCCGCAATATGCCGAACCCTAGCACCTGGCAGACAACACACTGTTCGGCATTCACGGTCTCGTCGACAGATGACCCTGTCTGTCCTCCTAATTATAGAGTCCCCTACCACCAACATCTTTCTGGCCTTTGCGGCACTCCTATTTCCCTCCTTCCTACAGCAGTCGTTTTCCTTGTTGCTAGGAGCATCGTCCTGCTGTAGTGATCCTAGTCCTGGGCCTGCATTCCTAATATCAGCCAAACAGGCATATTTACTAGGTTGTGCCAGATCAGGGCTAGGCTCCCTGACCTTCCCCACCTCCACCCTCCTCCATATCACTGGCCCCAGCCAGAGAAGGCTCAGTGAGTTCTAAACCCCTCTCCAGGTTTGCAATGCTCCTGAGTGTTGCAAGCTGCTTATTTAGATTAGTTACCTGGGCTTCTAAATATGCAACATACTTGCATCGAGTGCAGATATATTCACACTCGAACGGCTGCTCAAGGCATGCATATATCTGACAAGATACACACCTGGTAGCATTGTCCATGGAGCCACTATTAAATGGGGATAAACAGTACAGAGAAAAGTAGAAAAACAGAAAAAAACAATGGGAGACTTATAAGGCTAACTTCAAACTATTCTCTTGTGTCAAACTATGAACTTGTGCTAAACTACGCACTTATCTGCAATCCCTGCACTTTACCGTAGACCCTTGCACGCTCAGCAACCTCGCTTGCTTTGGCTGCAATATATAGTTCCACAAGAACTACCAGTAGTTTCTAGAAGCTTCTAAAAACAGCTGTGGCTCTTACTACTAATTAAATTACAAGACAAACACTTTTTTTTTTTTTCACAGTATCCCAGACAAACAGACACACAATTCCCTTATGAAATTAAACAATTACAGTTATCATAACTAACAACTTGTGCTAAACTATGCACTTATCTGCAATTCCCGCACTTTACTGCAGACCCTCCCATGTTCAGCAACCTCGCTTGCTTTGGCTGCAATATATAGTTCCACAAGAACTACCAGTATTTTGTAGAAGATTCTAGAAATAGTTGTGGCTCCTACCACTAATTAAATCACAAGACAAACACTTTTTTGTTTTGTTTTTTTTTTCACAGTATCCCAGACAAACAGACACACAATTCCCTTATGAAATTAAACAATTACAGTTATCACAACTAACAACTTGTGCTAAACTATGCACTTATCTGCAATCCCCGCACTTTACTGCAGACCCTCGCACGCTCAGCCGTGATCCATCAGGATATTCTGCATGTATCATGATATATGTAGTGGATATAATGGAGGGGCACCCACAGTGTGCAGGCCGGGGACATCTGCCCCATGTAGTTTCAGTCCACACCAATCCCTTACCCCATATATATTTTAACTACTACAATAAGGCCATGTGCCCTCATTCAGTATTTGGTGAGGTTTTTTTCTACCTCAGTATTTTTTACAAATACAGAGGTAAAAAAGTCATCAAATGCTGAACGTGCACACATGGCTTTACAAGTAATGAGGTAAAAAACTCACCAAATACTCAATATGTGCACATGGCCTAAGGAATCGTGCACACGCTCAGTATTAGAATTTTTGTTACGTTAGTATTTGTTAAGCTATGTTCACATAGGGCAATTTTTCGTTGGTTTAATGTAAATCCATGCTAATAATAAGCTGCTGCTTTTGCTCAGATTTTGCTGCAGAAAAAAACCCCTGTGTGAACATCGCCTAAGGCCATTTGTACATGTTCAGTATTGGTGAGTTTTCACCTCAGTATTTGTAAGGTCTCGTGCATAAGCTGAGAATTTGAGTATTTTACTTCAATATTTGTTAAAAAAAATGTTATGTTCACACAGGGTGCTTTTGCTCATTTTTTTCATTATTTTTTTGGGCAATAGTCTTGTTTACAGAATAAAGTTGGACTGATCAATACTCTGCCTTAGTGTTTTTGTTTTTTTAAACTGAAGGGAATATTTATTAGATTAGTGGATGTTTTTTACGTTATAGTTTCAGCAACTATTTTTCAGAAATTATCTGTTTCAGGTGTTTGACACATGACCCATCATATGACCCATCACATGACCCGTGTTTAGGGATGGAGGGGCCCACAGGTCCTTAACAGCCCAGGGCCCTGGTTACCCTTAATCCGCCCCTGGCTGGGCCATCGGACTTGGAATGGCCAGGACATTTGCTTGTAAATAGTTGCACCCGTTGTGCACGCTACCAGAATTAGTAAGAACCAAAAACATGTCGGTGTGCTGAAGAGGAGAAGAAAGGTCCGGAATGCTCTGAGCACATCCAGAGCCCACGTTGGGGGTTCAGGGCAGTTCCCCCATACAATTGCTGCTCTTATGTTGCACTTAATTGAAAATGTTTTTTTATGTGAAATGAAAAATGTTATGTGATATGCAAAGTGAATGTTTGCATCGCACAAGTGAAAGTGAAAGTTCGCTGAGAAAGGGAAATGTTTATTGACAAAAAGTGAATATTTTATGACGATGTATTATGCATTTGTTGCGGACGGGTGCCGCCTCCGCTGCGGCAACTGGGGCTGCTCAAGTGGCGCTCGGATCCAGCATTGTGTCCTGGACTTGAGTGGTGACCGGACCCGGGGGTCGTGCAACCACCCGTCCTCGCATACAGTGAAAAAGGGAGGTATTTACAGGGGAGATTGTCTGTGACGCCACCTGTGGGTTGCGGTGATGGGATGGTGGCACCGCCGCTGCCTCTCGGGGCCGGCGTCTGGGACTGATGGTTTGGGGGCAGCAAGGTGGTATCCCGGGGCCCAGGTGTAGGTAAGGAGCAGGGCTGGGACGCTGTTGGCAGGTTGGACAGGATAACACCGGTGTACTCACAATTAGGAAGAATTCACACCAAGTCTGTGTTGTAAACCAAGGCCGGATGCCAGTTGCCTCTGGAGGGATGTGCTGGTCCCGCACACGGGTTGGCAATGTAGGGGCCCTTCCTCCTGCACTTGTGGTGTATGGATTAACCCTGCTTGGAACGGTAGAAATCCACTCCCCTGCAGCTTTGGATGCAGAGGAAGCCGTTGCCCACAGACGCTTACCCGTGGGACTTTAATGGGTTCTTGGCGGACATCTTGTCCCCCGCTGCCGGTCTGCTCTATCTGGGCTTCTCTCTTCGGGAACAAGGCCTGGTACATTGTCCCGCTGGTCAATTAACAAGGGGCTTGAAGCGTGCCTCGTCCTAGGGTCCAGGTACCCCACCTGTGCATGGCCTCCGGATCGGATTCCCGTTGTCGGTACCGGCGGGCCACTACCCTGCCCCGGTCCACCTCGGGTTCCCCGCAAGTGGCTGGCCTATTCCTGTGGCCCTCACTGCCCCTCTCCCCAAGCTCCACACCGGAGCTCCTTCCAGACTCCACACCTCCTGTAGACTGCCCTCTGTAAACTGGAACTCCCTATATAGTTCCCACCCAGACACTTCAGACCTCTCTGCTCCACCCACTGGTGCTGTCTGTAACTGTGTTGGAAACTCCCCAAGGGAGAGTGAGATCTGCACCAAAAAGATGGATGCAGACCTCTGTGACACCCTGGTTTTGCCAGGGTGGCACACATTTACAGTGTCAACCGGTTCCATGTGGCAAATGGGAAATGTGTAATTTTAAGAGTCCATACCTCCCATAAAGGGAAGTAAAGTTGTTGTTACTATGTTAACCAAATTTTGCAGTATCCACTGTATCGCTTTTCTACAGCCCACGGACGTGTTGTGATTCGCTGTGGGCCTCAGGCACCACAGGGTACCTCATGCCCACTAGTTCAGGGACTTGGGAGGCGGGGCACCCAGAGGTGAAGTAAGTAGCCATCTGACACACTACAGGCAGTTAGCACTGGATGGTGTCCGAGTCAGGTTGGACTCCGGAACTGACAAGCAAGCAACGACAAGGAAGGTTCGGGGCCCGTGGTCTGGAGCCAGAGGCTCGACCCAGGTTTTGAGGAAGGAAGGGGAATCCCAGGGTTCGCGGGGAGTGCAGAAAGCGCCCGTGACCTGTTCCACGGCCAAGAAGCTGAGGCGGAGGGAAACCATCAAAGGGAGACACACAGAAGGAACAAGCAGCCACGACCTCTGAAGTATCCGGAATCGGCTGGGGCCCATCACAGCGTAGCCCGGTGCTCCAGTGCCAGTCTGTGACCAATGAGTAAAAGACCTTGTACTGTCCGCCTGTGTCGTCCGGTTACTGCTGGTGCCCTCTCCATCGCGCCATCAGCACCTGAGAGACTACTCCCACCATCATCCTCCCTGGGACCATAGCTCTGCCTGTGGATAGCTGAACCATCCAAGCTGCGTTGTCATCCGCCCCAGCAGAGAAGTCCCGCAGCGTTGGCTAATACTGGCCACCACAGCGTCCCACCAGGAGAAGCACTGACAAGTAACCCCCGACCCCGTGGGCGCATCACATTCACTTGCTGTTTATTGTCAAGTGACAGAGAATCCAATGCATGAACAGCATCAATATGTGATGACCATCGTGTGTCAGATAGATGCCTGACCAAAACATCTTTTCCTAAAGATGATTTCTAAACATTCCAGAGATGATTAGAACCAGAAATAAATGAATACAGATGCTGAACAAAGTTAACAAATTTTACAGTCTGTAGATAACATTCTGCTGCTTTTACTCCCAAGTTCAGGCTGTGTCCAGCACAGGGGATATAGATGGAAAACTCATTAAGTTGAAGAATTCATGCTTGCAATCTAGTATATCGTCCTGACATATTAGAGCCATCATCATGTGACTCACCAAGGGAGTTTGATTGTAGAATTTTGTTCTCATCAAGAAAATCCACAACAGCGTCTGTTAGATCATTTGCTCCATTAGAAAAGGTGGTGTTAAACATCAAGAAAAGTTCCACGGGCTCACAACCTTTAATATATTGCACAGTAAATGTATCTACATAAAAAAGAGAGAAAACAAGGCAAACGGGAGATAATTTCACACAAAACTCCAAAAATGGGCTAAACAAAATTGTTAGCAACCTCAATTTAATATTTGGTTGCACATCCTTTTTCAGTAAATAACTGCAGTCAATCATTTCTTCTAACCATCATCAAGCTTCTTACAGCTCTCAACTGGCATTTTGGACCATTCGTCTTTTCCAAACTTCTCCATGGCTCATATTTGAAGGGTGCCTTCTCTCAACAGCAAGATCCCTCAACAGGTGTTCAATAGGATTTAGATTTTGACTCGCTGCTGATGACTCTCCATCACTTTGTTTCCATCCATTTCTGGATGCTTATTGATGTATGTTTGGAGTCATGTCCTGCAAACCATGTCCACGCAAACCATGCTTTCTGACACTGGGCAACTCAAAATCCTTTGGTAATATTCAGATTTCATGATGACTTGCACACAGTCAAGTCACCCAGTGCCAGAAGCAGCAAAACAACTCCAAAACATCTTTGAACCTCCATCATATTTGTTGGAACTGTGTTCTTTTCTATGTAAATCAAAAAAGTCTGTGGAGCCTCTGTTAGGAGTCTCGACACAGAAACCAGCCAGGTATCCCTCCGGGAAGGACCCAGCCAAGGAGTGGCTCTTTTTAGGAGACCACCATAACCACCATATTAAGTGGCCCTTTAAGTCAATATCCAACTTTTTGACAAGTTTAAAGATATGACAAGGGAAATACCAAGGCCAGGTATCCATCCACAGACAGCTGTTTCGGCGTATTGCCCCTCATCAGTGTGGAGTAGGATTCTGGCCAGGACTTTTTTGATTTGCATATTTCCCAGGGGGCAATGCACCTAGGATTTCACTCTCTTGAGCACCCTTGTTGGCTTTGTTGGCTGCTGGCAGTGTTTTCTCTGGCTGGTCTCCCCGAGATCAGTGATTGTTTTGTCATATTTGCAAAATGGCAGAAAGAACCTTTTTTAATCAATTATAGTGTATTATTAAATAAAAAAATAACATGTTGGATTCTGGGCAATCAAAGTATATTTATCAAATGCACTCACTATTAAAATTACTAGCGCACAGCCTTCCCAAAATGTTTCACCAGAAATTGCATCATCAGGGGGATTGAGACTATAGTACACTACAGACTACAGCCTTAATCCCCCCTAATGATGCCATTTCTGGTGAAACATGTTGGGGAGGCTGTGAGTTAGAAAATGTAATAGCTATTGCATTCGTTAGATATACTTACTATAATTGCCCAGAGTCCAACATTTTATGGACTGCAGCCATAACAAAGAAGTTAATGTGATTACAGTATATTGAGAAAGACAGAGCTAGACTTATAGATAGCAAATACCATATTTTTTGTTTTACATAAATGATATATAAAGAGTATAAGATACACCCAAAATTTATAGATAAAAAAGGTAAAAAAAATATGGGGTCCATTTTATAATCTGGTGGTGTCTTACCGGGGTGGTGCTGCAACGGTGGTGGAGCGGGGTCACAGGAGGCAGGTGCAGTGCTGGACTACGGCAATACTGCGGTCGGTGCAGAGAGAGGCCCAGATGCTGACTGCAGTCTGCTGCGCTTTGGCCGCCGGTACTGCTCGGTGCTGGTGCTCGCTGCTGGTGCTCGCTGTGAAGCACTGGCTATTCTGAAGACGTCGGCAGTGCGGGCTTCAAAGAAATGGTGGCCGGAGTTGGTGCAAATGTAGCGCCCCTGAAGCCATCAGGGAGCTACAAGGTACTGCACCCAACCGGGATTCAGAGCCTACCCCCTAGGAACCCAGAAAATCAGTGCTGGTAACACACAAACACTCCAGGTAATCCCTGTTTTTCCCCAATTATCCCCCATAGAATTGTACAAGGCTAGGGTCGGACCAATGGATGGCCGCCTAGAGGTGGAGCCAGTCTAGTCCACTAGACAACCAGGTGGGAGGGGCAGACTGTGGACAGTCAGAGTGAGGAGTTATTGAAAACAAGAAAAACACCATCACATGTTTCTCAACGCTGGCAGGAAACTAGCCAGGTCTTTCACCGAGAAGGAACAATCACGGGAAGGGCAGTCTCCAGTCAAGGAGACCACCTATGCCAAACATGGTATCCATCCACAGACAGCTGTTTCGGGGTATTTGCCCCTCATCAGTATGGAGTAGGAAACTGGCTAGTGGGAGCAATGCCTAGTAGAAGACTACATAAGGAAGGATGGTTGACCTTAGGGAGATCAACATCCAACACCGCGGAAACACCATCACGTGTTTCTCAACGCGGTGATTCTAGAGCAATGCCCCCTGGGAAATATTGAAAACAAAAAAGCCTGCGGAGACACCATCACATGTTTCTCAACACTGGCAGGAAATTAGCCAGGTCTTTCACCGGGAATGAACAACCATGGGAACGTCAGTCTCCAGTCAAGGAGACCACCTATGCCAAACATTGTATCCATCCACAGACAGCTGTTTTGGGGTATTTGCCCCTCATCAGTGTGGAGTAGGAAACTGGCTAGTGGGAGCAATGCCTAGTAGAAGACTACATAAGCAAGGATGGTTGACCTTAGGGAGATCAACATCTCACACTGCGAAGACACCATCACGTGCTTCTCAACAAAGTGATTCTAGAGCAATGCCCCCTGGGAAATATTGAAAACAAGAAAACCGGCGGAGACACCATCACATGTTTCTCAACACTGGCAGGAAACTATCCAGGTTTTTCACCGGGAAGGAATAACCATGGGAAGGGCAGTCTCCAGTCAAGGAGACCACCTATGCCAAACATGGTATCCATCCAACCATGTAATAGTGTCTCCGCAGGCTTTCTTGTTTTCAATATTTCCCAGGGGGCATTGCTGTAGAATCACTGCGTTGAGAAACACGTGATGGTGTCTCCGCGGTGTTAGATGTTGATCTCCCTAAGGTCAACCATCCTTGCTTATGTAGTCTTCTACTAGGCATTGTCCCACTAGCCAGTTTCCTACTCCACACTGATGAGGGGCAAATACCCCGAAACAGCTGTCTCTTTGACTGGAGACTGCCCTTCCTGTGGTTGTTCCTTCCTGGTGAAAGACCTGGCCAGTTTCCTGCCAGCGTTGAGAAACATGTGATGGTGTCTCCGCAGGCTTTCTTGTTTTCAATTTTTCCCAGGGGGCATTGCTCCAGAATCACTGCGTTGAGAAACACGTGATGGGGTCTCCGCGGTGTTGGATGTTGATCTCCCTAAGGTCAACCATCCTTGCTTTTATAGAGTGAGGAGTTAGACAGTGAGGGAAACACAGTAATGGTGGAAGGAGAATAAAGAGTTTGACAGTGAAAGTGAGCAGATGTGCTGACCTGAGGGAACACTGACCTGAGGGCCCAGGCGGTTAGTTGCCGGTGGAGTATGGTGGAGTACTCCCGGTACAACGCACCAATGGGGTACAAAATACTAAGTCAGGCAAAAGCTCCAGGCAGACCTGATAAAATCTGCACTGTGAGGGGACCATCAAGGACCTCACTGACCTTGAAGTTCGGGACTTGGTAGCAAAGGGAGAACTGGGGTCAGGACCATAGACCCCAACCCCACAGGATTCACTCTACTGTCATACGGACTGCTGAAAGAAAACAACCAGGAGGGGACCCCCAGCTGCTCTATGCCATGGGGACCCACCAACCAAAGACAGGTGCAGGGGAAAGAAGCCACCAGGTCACTAAACCGGCACTGGGACTAAGGGAACCTGCACTTAAGACCAGCCAGCCTCGGGTGACCAGTTACCACCAGAAAGTGAGAAAAGAACCAGCTGCACTGAAACCCTTGAGTGGCCTACCTTCTTTCGACACCCATCACATCACCTAACCTCTGGGGCCCGGCCCTGCTTGCGGAGGGCCTAACATCCAGGCTGCCACTAACACCAGCCCCAGTAGTGAACATTGTGCAGCGGTGGCTCCACCCCAAAAGCCGAAACACCGCAAGTGGCGTCACGTATAAACTTTATTCAACAATCCCCTGTAAATATCCCCTTTTCAAAAAGCACCCAGGGCACGGAACTGGGCAACGGCCACCAAAGTGACATTCCCAAGTTATAAACTGCCCGGGACCGAGTACCCCATAACCCTGGGCGACACACGTGTGCAGATGAGAGCTGGAGTCGAGAGCTCCATCTGGACACGCGCCTACTCTGGGTGCCATTATTTTAAGCTCTTACAGCCGACTTCTTCAGAATGGCCCATACATCACTGCTCGCCGCATAAAGCCTCGCTGCCTGCTGCACAGAGCAGCACCACCCTCCACACAGAGCAGTACCGCCCACCGCACAGAGCAGTACCGCCCACCGCACAGAGCAACGCTGCCTGGCGCACAGAGCCTCCTGTGACCCCTCTCCACCACACCCTGGTAAGCTACATTCAAATTTTAAGACGCACCTGTGCCGCCTCCACGCCTGTAGCAGCCAAGCTGCTCAGATCCGGACCCGCTGTGTGGCTTGAGAGATCCTCTGGACCCGGGGGTCATACGGACACGCCAAATGAAAAGGGTGGACATAGTTGTACGGGCTTGGCCGTATTCAGTTCGTGACGCCACCCACGGTGTGTGGTGAAAGGTGGCACCACCGCTGCTGTTGTGGGACACCCCGGGGGAGATGTAATGGCAGCTGGATGTTAACCCCTCCGTGAGTAGGGATGGTTGCCCCGGGGCCCAGTGGCTCTGTGCAGGGGATGGTGATGGCAGGGGCCTGTGCGCCCGGACGTACCAGGGGATGTTTGGTTACTCACAGTTGAATAAATCACACGAGTCTTTTGGTAAACCAAGGTGCTGGTGGCCGGCCGCCGCGGCCGGTTGTACTCTGGTAGCCCACCTGGGCTGGTGGTCGATGTCTTTTCCCTCTGCACTATTTTTGCTTGTGTTGGACTTTCCGGTATGGAACACGGGAGTCCACTCCCGGCTTGTTGTGTACCTGAGGAGCCGTGCCCGCTGCCGCTGACCCGTGGGATCCACCGGGCCCTGGCAGTTTCCCTATCGCTCTCCGTGGGTGGATGTCTACTTTTGGGACTTTGGTTGGGACAGGACCTAAAATCCTGCTCTCAATTGGTTAATTAGCTAGGCCGTTGGTTCCGGTCCTGGCTTCAGGGTCCAAGTACTCCTCTGTGCATGGTTTCCGGGTCGGTCCTCTGGTGTCGGTACCGGCGGGCTCCAACCCTGTCCCAGTCCTCCTCGGATCTCCGGCTGCCGTCTTCCCGTCGCCTGCTGATGGGGACCACCATCTGCTACCTAGCCAAGGTACCAGGGCTCTGACCTGGCACCTGTCAACTTGAGCTACACCTAGCCCCAGCCTCCACTCCTCTCCACTTGAATTCTCGACTTCGACTGAACTAGAACTCATCTGCCTGTTTTCCTGCCCCGGGCTGTCTAGACCCCTAGGTGGGCGTTTCCTAACCCCCTGGTTCCGCCCACTGGTGTGCCTGTCTTGCCCTGAGGTGGGTGGCTAGGGTTTCAGGTCGGCTGTATCTAACCCAGTGAGGGATGGTGTTATGCAGGGGCCTCTTGTGTGACTACCTGGTTTTGCCAGGGCGTCACATTCCCCCTTGGTTTAATACACACCATCCGCGAGCTGTCCATTTATTTAACAGCAACTGAAAAGATAAGAAACAGGGATACAAGGATAATAACATTTGTACAATTCTCTTTTTCTTCCCTTACGGGAGGCACTTTTCTTAAACGTTACACAACTAAAACGGGACGGGACGGACCGAGCCACTTCTCACTGCACCCCCACCCAAAACAACCTGCCCCCTGGTGCCACCGCTAAGCACTGGTGCGCACCCGTTTGCCCAAGTCCAGGAACAGGTCCGGGTGTCGCCTACACGGGCCTGGCAGTCTTTTGTCACGGGCCCCAAGTCCGGAGACCCCTGCTTCCTTCATGCTCCTCAACATGTCTTTGGCGTACTGGTAATGCGCAGGTGGGATCGGTCAGTATCTTTCCTTGATGGGTGGATGTGTACCGGTGGGAATGTGGTGTTCGACCCCTTGATCCTGCCGAAATCTAATGGGTGTTTACTGAATACCTGCTCATACTCTCGCACTACCCTGTACACCCCTCTCTTGTGGTGTGCAGGTGTGGAGTCGGTGCCTACGTGTAACTCTTGACACCACTCTTCTAACTGCTTTGGTGAGTTGTCACTGGCTAGCTGTGATGCAGTAATAGTGGAGGCTGCTGCTTGGATGGCATCAGTGTCTACGGTGAATAGTTTAGCAATGGTGGCGTAACGGGGTGGCCTAACCTCTTCCTCTCCGCAATACATCACTCTCATGGGCACTCTTCCCTTCTTGACATCAATCAGCCCTCTGGCTGCCATTACTGTGGGCCAATGTTCTGAAGGCAGAGGCTCCACCACTGCTGGGTAATCCTGTCCACGGGGACCTACTGCTGCCCTGCACCAAATCATCATCTCACTCCGCGGAGGCACCACTAGAGGCGCTACATTCATCACCCGCATGCTACCAATTTCTCCACCTGACATGTTCACCTGTTGCCGCTGCAGGAGAGTCCGGATCTCACGTAGCAGAGCCCTCTGTCGGCCGTCTGCTGCTGTGACAGACAGTTGCTGCAATAGATGCAGCACTTCGCCCATGTAATTTTCAATCACGTTTGTCCCTAGGACCATCTTTGGGTTACGGTCACTGGGATCATTCTGTACTACAATAAGTCCTTGATGCTTCAGCTCCACACATCCCACCTTCAAGGTTACCTCCGTAAACCCTACTTGGGTCATGGGGAGCCCATTGGCCGCAATGATGGTCAAGCTGGCATCAGGTGGGGTGAGCTCACTATCAGACCAATAATGTTTGTACAGTACATAAGGCATAGTTGTTACCTGCGAGCCGGTGTCCAGGAGGGCGGATGTCGGGTTACCATCCACAGCAAGAGAGATGATGGGGTGACCTCCAATGTACCGATCACACCAATCAGCTGGGCCTTAAGGATCTATTCCTGAGGATTGGCCCTTGGCCTCAGGGGTTGCTCGTTGAAAGGACACCGGTGGGAATAATGACTAGTCTTGTTGCACTTGTAGCAGACAGGCTGTCCATACCGGTTGTTGTTGTTTCTTCTCCGCTGCATCCAGACGACGTCTTCCGGACTGTCGGCAAGCTGGATCTTCTCTGCTGGCTTGGCCTTCGGTGGTATCTGTAAGGTGGCCTGAATCCTGGCGACGTCATCACTCAGATGCTGAACTTGCGATGATAAGTCCTCCAGAGTCCCGGTTACTGCTATGGGTGCCGACAGGGCCAACAATGGGGTCGCTACTGAGACATGTGTGGTGTCAGCCGGCTAAGATGGCGGGTCGGGGGCACCAGCTTCAGTTGTCTGTAGTGCTTTAATGGCCCGGTCTTTTAGGACCGCAAAGCTCAAGTCTGAATGTTCTAGGGAGTCACAGCGGACCCCAGCCCCTGCAGGAACTGCTCTACCAGCATTTTGTTGCTTTCGGCCTCATTAATGGAGTCCCTCTGTTTCAATGTACGTAGGGCAGTCTGTAGCCTCAAGGAGTACTCCCGAATGCTGTCCTGAGGACGCTGTCGGCAGTTATAAAAAAATGCATCCGCAATTCCGCTTCGGTACGGGTTTCAAAAGCAACCTGCAGTTTGTCAAAAATGGTGGTTACCGAGGCCCGGTCAACATCCGCCCAAGTCTCCACCTCCTGCTCAGCGGCGTCGGTCAACTGCCCGAGCACCACAGATGCACGCTGCTTGCTGGTCATGGCATACATATCAAGAACAGTACATATTTTCTTCTTGAATACCTGCAGGGCATCGGGCTTCCCATCGTACTGAGGTAGCCAGGCAGCACCAGGCACGTAGGGCAAGGTGATCGGCATTACTTGGGTGATCGCCGTGGCCGCCAATTCCCCTGCTCCTGCGACTGGAGCGAGAGCCGCCACGTCTCCGTCACCTGCCACATCCGCCGGCGCCACTGCTCCAGCGGAACGCGCTACTCCGCCATCCGGATTAGGCGCGGACATCTTCCCGCTTCTCCCCCTTGGTCTTTTGCAAGCACTCCCTCGTGCGGCTGGTTAGTTTCGTTTTCGGCCTCAGGGTGTTGTTTCTTTCCGGCCTCGTTCCCAGGGGGCGGGGCTTCAGCTTTGTGCCCTTTCTCGGGGGAGAAGATGCTGGGCTGTTGTTTTTCGCGCCTAAAAATGGCGGCAAAATGGCGACTTCTCAAAATTTTGCAACGGATCACCGCTGACTGTCCAAAACAAGGCGCACTTCCACTAGGTAGGTGGATGGGTTACAATCCTGTTCATGATGCTAGTTTTTGCGGTGTGCCGCCCCCAGGCCTGTAGCAGCCGAGCTGCTCAGATCCGGAGCTGCTGTGTGGCTCGAGTGATCCTCCGGACCCGGGGGTCACACGGACATGCCAAATGAAAAGAGGGGACGTAGTTGTACGGGTTTGGCCGTATTCAGTTCGTGACGCCAGCCACGGTGTGTGGTGAAAGGTGGCACCACCGCTGCTGTTGTGGTACACCCTGGGGGAGATGTAATGGCAGCTGGATGTTAACCCCTCCGTGGGTAGGGATGGTTGCCCAGTGGCTCTGTGCAGGGAATGGTGATGACAGGGGCCTGCGCGCCCGGACGTACCAGGGGATGTTTGGTTACTCACAGTTGAATAAATCACATGAGTCTTTTGGTAAACCAAGGTGCTGGTGGCCGGCCGCCATGGCTAGTTGTACTCTGGTCCCCCACCTGGGCTGGTGGTCACCGTCTTTTCCCTCTGCACTGTTTTTGCTTGTGTTGGACTTCCCGGTATGGAACACGGGAGTCCGCTCCCGGCTTGTTGTGTACCTGAGGAGCTGTGCCCGCTGACGCTGACCCGTGGGACCTACCGGGTCCTGGCGGTTGCCCTATCGCTCTCTGTGGGTGGTTGTCTGCTTTTGGGACTTTGGTTGCAACAGGACCTAAAATCCTGCCCTCAATTGGTTAATTAGCTACGACGTTGGTTCCAGTCAGGGTCCAAGTACCCCCTCTGTGCACAGTTCTCTGGTGTCGGTACCGGCGGGCTCCAACCCTGTCCCGGTCCTCCTCGGATCTCCGGCTGCCGTCTTCCCGTCGCCTGCTGACGGGGACCACCGTCTGCCACCTAGCCAAGGTACCAGGGCTCCGACCCTGGCACCTGTCAACTTAAGCTTCGCCTCCGCTGGAGCTACACCTAGCCCCAGCCTCCACTCCTCTCCACTTGAACTCTCGACTTCGACTGAACTAGAACTCATCTGCCTGTTTTCCCGCCCCGAGCTGTCTAGACCCCTAGGTGGGCATTTCCTAACCGCCTGGTCCCGCCTACTGGTGTGCCTGTCTTGCCCTGAGGGGGGTGGCTAGGGTTTCAGGTCGGCTGTATGTAATCCTGTGAGGGATGGTGTTATGCGGGGGCCTCTTGTGTGACTAGCTGGTTTTGCCAGGGTGTCACACACCCCTCATTTTCCTCCCAAATTTTTGGGAGGGAAAGTGCGTCTTATAATCCGAAAAATACGGCAATTAATAGACTAGAAAAACACCATATCAACAATTTCACTTGTGGTTTTAATAGCTAGAGTTATTATTTATTAAAAGTTCTTTTTTCTATATAGTCTCTTAAATAAGGTTATTTTTCCCTTTTTTTCAAAATGGTGGTCTGAATAATTCATCCTTATGAGGACTGTGGAACATAACCTTGTTTTTTTGCTTACACTCTACTAGTGGCCTCCACATGTGCACACTTTGCTCACAGACTTAACTAACAACATCTAGGTGTTCTTGTTTTTCGTATACCCAATTAACACTCCCTCCTGCCTAAAGAACCTACAAAGACCAATAGATGGTGCCAAAATCTCTCTCTACATTGTCCAGAATAGGAAACGCACTACAGAAACTGTCTACTGTATATTACAATTAGCACAAAGTCTTAATAAATGCAAGCATATAATAACTTCATTACAATATCCAGGGGCTGACAACAGTTTTTTTTACAATTGTGTTCATTATTTTTATATTTTAATACATTTTATCAAAAAATATTTAAAATTTTTGGCTTAATCCAACTACATTATTTTTCAATTTGATCGCTATCTCATGCACTGCAATTCTTTTGTACAGAACTATTGCAGTGCATGAGCCATGTTAATGTTTTGCCCTGAGGCTTCAGTCGCCACAGGGTACTTCACCTGACTTAAGGTGCAGTGCTGAACCCGGTTCCAGAGGAGGTCAGTGCCGCTTTCACTTACACAACTCATACACACACAACCAGGTTGCTCTTCCTTTATCGTGAACGGGCTAGGTTTGGGTCAAAAGGGGTCGCCAGAGTGGTTGGGTCTTTAGGATAGCACCACACCTGGGATCCCCAATCCACTAGTGGCGGGAACCTGGGATGGGGGGAGCAACCACCTGAGGAAGTCAGGAGCCAACACAACAGTTAGTTCTCCAGCAGGAGAGGAATAGAGCAGTTGGGATTCACCAGTGGCTCTGGTGGGAGACAGGAGTTAATACGGTCGCCGAGGGGAGAGCTTGATTGCTCCCTCTGGATCGGCGCTGACAGCGTGCAGAATTCTAGGGTGGATTATACTTCACGTGGTCCATCAAAATCTGCAGGCTTGGGGGATTGCATGTCCCTCCGGCCCCTGCATTGTTCTTCCAATGCAGATTTTTATCAACAAGCAGGTGACCTAAGAAGGAGGTTCCTCTCTAGGGGTTACGCTGAACAGGTTTTGAGTGCAGCCTATAAAACGCAGTAACTACACCAAGAAGTGTTACACTACAAATGAGGAATAGAGATACAGCCCAGGTGATGAGGATCATTGGGGATTTTGATGACCGGTCAGAGGATGTGCGTAGAATTCTTGGAAAATACTGGAATATTCTGAAGGCAGACCCGGAAATCGCGGGTTCCATACCCCCTTCCCCTTCCATCACATTCAGACGAGGTAGAACAATTCGGGACAGGTTGGTCCATAGCAATTATTGCTCCCCATCTGGATCAACCTGGCTCGACACTAGAAAAGTGGGCACATTTAGGTGCGGGAGATGCACTTTTTGTAAGTTCATCAGACGAGGGGATCGGTTCCTCAGTGAAGTGACAGGGAGAACGTACTTCAACAGACAATTCGCTAATTGCACCACGGTTGGTGTGATCTACCTCTTTAGATGTGATTGTGGGAAGGAGTATGTAGGGAAGACAAAACGTGAATTCAAGAGACGGATAGGAGACCACATTGGGGACATTAGAAACGCCAGGGACACCCCCATATCTAGCCATGTTCGTTTGGAGCATGGGGGAAGATTAGACGGCTTTGCCTTTAATGCCATCGAGGTGGTGTCAAAGCCAGATAGGGGTGGTAACTGGGATAGACTCATCTTGCAAAGAAAGGCCCGTTGGATTCACAGGTTACGTACTGTGAGTCCATCTGGACTCAATGAACAATTACACTTCGGTTGTTTTCTATAATTTTTCTAAAGTGGTTCCCCTTCCTAGGTGTCTCCTTGCTATCTTTGCCCTGAATCTCGCCCGATTCCTTCTGGCCTATTTTTTCTGTCACGCCTATTAGTCCGCAAGGGAGCTGGCTTGATTTATTTACCTTATTGGAGGTCTACATCTTTTTATTGATATCTAATGATTTATCAGAGTTACCTTAAAGGGATCTTTTATGGACCCTATTTATGGATGCTCTCACCATGAACCTATATTATCTTTCTCAATGGCTGGCTATTATTCCAGTCGATTTACAGTCTTTAATCTTAGCACTATCACCCTGCATACTTAGGTCTAAATAACTGGCTCCCCCTCTCTCTGTATACTTTGAGAGAGAAGGGGGCATTATCGGACACCTCAGGACTGCCCCACTTATGAGTGAAAATCTCATCAGTGCGTCTCGGGATGGAACGCATATACTGCGCAGGCGCGAGTAGCGTCATCGGGAAACTCCGCTCACGTGACCAGGACAGCCCGGGACACGTGATGTGGGCCGAGTCTGCCTCCCTGCGAGCGCCTCCTTATTCGCGTCTCAGCCTGGAACGCACATAGTGCGCAGGTGCGGGCTGCGTCATCGGTGGGGTTTCCTCCTCACCTGAGCATAACAGGTGGGACGATCATCTCTTTGTCCTGGCGTTCTGGAGTGGACGACTGAGTACGCGCGTGCGCGGGTCTGCATCATCGGGAAACCCCCGATCACATGACCGTGACACATGGAGAGACGGAAGTGCTTGTGTGGACGCGTACACCTTGTGTATACACGTGTTCCTTCAACAACGGACTGGAAAGGGTTAATCTCGCTGCATCCCAGGTGAGATCACTTGAGATTTGTTCCATAAATAGGCTAATATTCATGTGGGTGGCTCCTTGACCCCTAATCTGCATTCAAGCACTCTAGCCACCTCTGGACTGGAGGTTGGTGAACGGAGGAGCGTACAATATGCTGTAGTGGGGCTTTGGACTCACTCCACATCCAGGGAGTCCTATGAAGAATGTCCCTTTATCGTTGTACACTGCGGTCTAAGATAAGTAGCCAATGCTTGCTATTCTGAACAAATGTTGTTTATCCCCTTGAGTCCACCCCTTATTTGCATAGACACCTTGATTGAATTTGGTTACCCTGGTGGGTGCTAGTAATTTTGGTCCTTTATTCTGGGGTCATTTAGGTGTTGATCATAACACGGTGTTCTGTTGGGACTTGATACTTCTGGGGGAAAGTGGGGGTTTGCCTACTTGCAGTGTCATGGGACCACCAGCATTTTTCATGTTTGAATGTTCCTTGAACTAACTACTAATTTATCCACCCCTGAAGAACCTCAAATAGATGAGGGGAAACGCGTTGGGTGTTTCTGGTTGGAACCATCAGGTTATTGACGGGTGATTTTTGTTTGGGTGATTATACCCTACTATGCTTCCAATTTAATTGTATTGGTCATAGTGTATCTGGATTACATTCTTTAAATTGTTTGTTGGTTCGATATTTGGAATTATCCTCCATAATACTATCACCTCCTAATTGTCAGGGTCAGTTTAGGGCCCGGAGGGTGAGTCTTCGTTGAGCGGGGGCGCCAAACTGCGCAGGCTTTAGGGTGCCGACCTCCGCAGCAAGGAAGGGGGAAATCCAGGGCGATCTAACGGCCTGGCCCCCTCTTTGTGTTTTTGATTTATTGTAATTTATCTTCAATTTGAAAATGTTGGGATTTTTTCCCTTTTAAGACTTATTAATAAAGTATTGTATTTTAGAAGTTTTTTGCCTTAGGTTCATACCCCTGCAGTTCCCAGAGCACAGGGCCAAATAGGATCCGGGGTCGTGTTCCAAGTCAGGCCCCATGTCGGACCCGCGGCACCTGCATACAGGCAGGGAGTAAACACACTTTTCAAAAACGAGGGGTTCCCAAGTGCTTCAGGCCACAGGGATCCATACCAATTGCAGGAGGAAGGTCCCACCATCCAATTCACCGCGATTGACCTCTAAAGGATCCGGTTTCGACGGAGCTCATCACAGCGGGTGACCGATACATCCCGGGCAAGCGGCATAAACTGTGAGTAAAACACCTGGAACCCACAGAGACTGTGCCTGCCTGTCATTCCTGGCACCGCCGCCCCACACCTCGGCGCCAGCCAATACTACTCCCCTCACCATACTCCCCGGGGCCCGATCCACCAGTGAGGAGCAGAAACAAGCAGAAACACCTTAGCTGCTAATACCATCCGCCCCGGAGGACAGCGACCGCAGCGGCGACTAATTCCCTGGCCGCATACTGCAGGTGGCGTCATGAAATCAACCTCCACCCTCTCCCTCTATGTACACCTCGGGGTCATGAAACCATGCAGGGCCACCCATGACATCCCCAGATACTCACCGGCTCGGTGACAAGCATTTTCCCCCGACCCCCTGGGGTGCTACATTAACTTTACACTGATACAGCCTGTTATACCCTGCCCAAAGCAGGGCTGAACAGGCTTTACTTGGCCTTGGGTTGCCATGGCAACTATCGGGACTCATGATTGGAAAAACAGTGGTGCCAATAGATTTAAAGGGAATCTGTCCTCAGAATTTTTGATACCCCATCTGAGAGCAGCAGGATGAGACCCTAATTCTAGAGATGTTTCATTTTATGGGTTGCTTGTGTGGAGCCCCATTACCTTCAGGTCGCCTCAGGGTCTTCAGGGACTCCACGTACTGGGATTCTTCTCACAAAAGGCAGGTCAGGTTAACTTCAATGGGAATCGTGACGCCACTCTCGGTAGTTGCGGTCAGGGGGTGACAGCCACTGTAGTTTAGGGAGCGCCTGGGGCTGATGGTAGATTCAGTCAGTTGTGGCCTCCCGAGAGTGAGACTGGCCCCAGGGCCCAGTGTAAGTGTGTAGTACCACAGGTCACAGAAGAACTCACACACAGGCAGCAATGTCTTTCAGGGTTTTTACTCACTTTCAGATGGTAGCTGTGAGTCAACCCGGGCAAAGCTATGATGAACCAGGTGGAACCAGGTATCCCTTCGGCTGATGTAGGGGTGACTGCTGACTCACCTTCCTAGCCCTTCTTGTTTGGGGTGACTCCTTACTTGTATTATTACGGGGATCACCCAGGGAAGTCGCAACTGCCGTTCTCCCCTTTCTGGCCCATTTGCTGGCAGCGTGGACCAAGGTTAAGATGACTCCAGGCTTAATCCTCTTTATGGGCCCCCTCATTGATGCTGATGCTGAGTACTCTGTGTGTTTCCGTGAGGTACATCCAGTACCCTCACCAGCAGGTTTAGCAGGCCGAGTAGATGGGTTCCTGCTCTAGGGACCTGTTTCCCCATGCGGGCTTGGTCTACCGGTAGTCTCCTTACTCAGCCACCTCTTCACTAGGTGGATTTCAGGCAGCATCACTGGGTAGCCGCTCTCCCCCGCCAGCAGCCACTACAGGTGCAGGGTCTGGCAGTGTCCTGCTCCTCTGCTCTACACTCCAGACGCGGCTCATCCACATCTACTCCTCTGACTGCCACTGCACATCTCTCTGTCTCCAGTCCTACAACCCACCACTAGCTGGGATGTGAGGTCCACGCCCCCTCCCTGGGTCTGTCCAGGGGTCCCCTCTAAACTGTGTGTGTGTTCCTGGTTACCAAGTGTCTGTGTGTCCACACCCTAGTCAGCCTTTGGGATTACCTGTTTGTACTGACCCAGCATAGGTGCAGTACTCAGTGGTGCCTGACCAGGTCAGGGGTGCCACACTTGCTGCAGTTTTGATAAATTCACTTTTGATCTGCTGCAGATCTATCATTTAACTGAATGGGAAGCTCTCTATAGCCACACCCACACCACTGTTTGACAGTTTTATGTGTACACTGTGCATAGACTGAAAGCTGCCAATCAGTGGTAACAACAGGTTTATGCAGAGCTACCGAATATAGAGTACTACATGGCAGCAGGTTAATTTCTGCTGATTACACAGTGATTTAATCTAAGCTACAGCAAGCAGCCCAATAAGTGACATTGTTGGAATCAGAATCTCTGTCTCTGAATTATGCTGCTATTGGATTAGGTGGCAAAAATCTGGTAACAGATTCACTTTAAATAAGAAACCTTCTTCCTCTGTTAACCAAATAGATGCCAATGTCACCATTTACATTGGAATTTAGGTTGTTAAAAGGCCACTATAACCCTTTGTGGACAATGTACATGAGACCAGCTGCATATTTGCCAGTGGATGGGCACCATTTCATCACCGCTGTATAAAAGGGGCACTGAGGTATAAATGCTCCTTAATGACCTCTGTAAAAAAGGCATATTGTCAGCCTTTAAGGTGTTTAACACTTTGTTGCTTTTGTAGCCATCTCTAGTAGTGCACCACCTTAACCTTATTTATCATCCCACTCAGATAAATTAATTCTGCACAGCACCTATTCAGCTTTGAATCCCACTATTAGCTGTAAATCCCTGAGACTGTAATAGATCTGTAATAGGGGCTTTGTTGCCTCTGCTTTTCCAAATGTAAGTGCTGCAAACGAGCCTATCTTGGATAAACTTTATATGAGATCTAAGGAGTTGTACAATCTAAAGGAAAATGGCTCTCATTTCCTTGTAGATGAGTGTGACCCTTAAAAAATAATGGAAATACAATCTTATGTCAGGCAAATGTGGCATTAAATGTGTATCCTTATACATACGTCTTCACATTTTGCGCAATGTTTTCTAGTGTATATTTATTGTTTATATAATAAATACTTAAAATAAACACTTAATAGATTCTTTTCTACTTAAATGGGATCTGTCAACACTATGTGATTATGAAAACAAGCATAAAAATAACACTGGAGAATACGTAAAAAAAAAACCTATTTGGAGCTGCCTCAGATATTACTCTTGGTTTTAGGTGTTTTCAGTTCTCATAATATGTCATTTATTTTTTGTTCAGCCTGACAGGTTCAATATGCACCCAGATCCACGAGCAGTTCTGGGTGCATATTGCTAATCCCTGTCTAACCGTCCCTATATACACTAGCATAGATAAAGGAATCTATAGAAAAAGTATTTCTAAAGGTCTTATATCATATGGTAATGAGGCCCACGACTAATCGCAAAGGCTAGTTCATGCGCTCATTCCGCCCTCTTAGCATGTTAGTGTGACGCCCAGGCCGGGCCAGGTAGTCACAGATAGGCCCCTGCACTACACCTTTCCCTCACAGGTGACATCAGCCAACCTTAAAACCCTAGTCACACCCCTCAGGGCTAGATAGACACACCAGGGGGTAGAACCAGGTGGTTGGAAGACGCCCACCAAGGAGTCTAGACAGCCCGGGGCGGGAAAGTAAACAGTTCAGTTTCACAGTTCAGTTTGAGAGTTCAAGGAGAGTGGAATTCAAGCCTGTGTGTAAGGCCTGAAGCAAACTGACAGGTACCAGGGTAGGAGCCCTGGTGCCTTTGGCTAGGAGGCAGACGACGATCTCCGTCTGCAGGAGCCGGGAAGACGGCTCGGTGGAAATGAGGTGGACCGGGACAGGGTAGAGGCCCGCCGGTACTGACCCGGGGAACCGACTCAGAAACCGGAGCACACGGGGGGGTACTCAGACCCTGAAGCTAGGTCCATAAGCGACTGGAACTGGTTAATTAACTGATTGAGGCCAGGGCTAGAGGTCCTGTCCCACCCAAAGTCCCGATTGAAGGCAACAGCCCACCAAGGGGGATAACAGGCCACCGCCAGGGCTCAGAGATACCACGGGCTAGCGTCTGCGGGCAAGGGCTCCTTAGGCCACATACAGCTGGGAGCGGACTCCTGAAGTTGCAAGCACAGGCAGTCCACCATTACACAAAAGTGCAGGAGAAAGACAGAGACCACCAGCCGGGTGGGGGACCAGAACGCAGCCGGCTGCGGGCACTGACCACCATCACCTTGGTTTACCAGAGACTCGTGTGTTTCCTTTACTAGTGAGTACACCAGTACCCTGCGGTCGCCCATCTCCCTGCACCAGCAAATCCCAACGGGTCCCGGGGCCACCATCCCTGCTCACGGAGGGGTTAACAACTTGCTGCACAACATCTCCCCCCGAGTGCCCCGTAATTGCAGCAGTGGTGTCCAAACTCACTACATACCGTGGGTGGCGTCACAAACCTAGTACGGCCCAGCCCATACATATACATCCTACATCCACCACCCCCAAAACCCTATTCATTCGGAGTGTCCGCGGGATCCCCCGGGTCCGGAGACCCTTGAGCCACCCACCGGAAGGCCCGGACCCGAGCTGCGGTAGGCTGCAGGCACGGGGGCGGCAAACCCCGAAACTTGGCGTCACGAACAGGATACTTACCCATCCACTTAATTAATAGTAGAAAAATGAACAGCACTCACCGATAGTTGCTGTGCAAGAGGTGGGTATTTTATTCACATGTGCAGGTTAACATGCTGTAGGCAAAGCAGGGAGGGAATGAGACGGGACAGCACGTCAGACGACGGCCGTTTCGCACCCTATACTGGTGCTTCGACGGGTCGACCAACCATAACAGCCCACTGAAATCCCAAGCGGGAGCTCCTGAGAGCACAGCTCCTTCACAAAAAAAGTGGGGAGCGGGGCCTAGACAGCTTCAAGCTTACGGGCCACTTAGACTACTAAAATCTGTGCACAGAGGCAGACTCCGGACCATCAGGCAGTACTGCAGGGGACGGAACCCGGGTGAGCTCCCCCAAGAGGGCAGCGGCACCCAGAGACTTGGTTTATAATGTTGTCAGCATCTGCTTTCCTTCTGAGGGAGTACCTGAGCATCCCTTGCCCCAGCGAGCCTGCGCTCCCCTGCAATCCATCCCACCATCCAGAGTCCCAGGGCCTTCCCTACCCATGGAGGGTAACGTCATCTAGCTACCCCAATTCCATCACCCCAGGTACTCCAAACGTCAGTGGCGGTACTCCCTATTACCGCACACCACGGGTGGCGTCACAAACTATCTAATCCCCCTGTAAATAACCCCCAATCATATTTTAGAGTGACCCCGAGCCCCCGGGTCTGGAGACCCTCGAGCCATGAGCAGCGACACCCGGATCCGAGCTGTTCGACCACTACTGGGGAGCTATATATGCGTCACCGCTGATGGCGCTAGGCAATGGGTATTAAATAGCATGTTTGCACACCCTCTGTGGGCGTGCAAACATGCTAAGAGGGCAGGAACTAACACCTTTGCAACTGGTCCCTGCACTCATAAGCATATCGTAAAGGATCTTTAGAAATACTGTTTCTAAAGATCTCATTATATGCTGCTAGATGCTGGGACAGTTAGGCAGGGATTAGAAATATGCACCCAGAACTGCTTGAGGTTCTAGGTGCATATTGCACCCGACTGGTTCCCTTTAATTATAGAATCAATGATGATCTGTAAGGTATGTGACAAATAATTCAATACTTATTAAATCCAGTGTGCATTTGAATAAGTTTTAAGATCCTAGTCAAATACGTAACTGTCTAGCTGTGATTCTATATAGACCAAGCGAATGGCTGCTATTCTTAAACAGTTCTAAGTGGAGCCTAAACTGTATCTTAATTGCATTCTCGGGGGGCCTGTGTAATATGCAGTGTCGGAGAGTAAATTGGTTTTACTTGCAGGGATGCTGGTGCTACCCCCCCTTTACGCCCCCCTTCACCAGGCCTGAAGGAGATTTCTTCTACAGCAACTAGTCTTCAAAGATGGTAGGTGAAGCAATGGCCAATGGACGGGGAGGGCTGGAAGGCAGGTGCTGGAGTGACTCGTTCCTGGATCCTGAAAGGCGGACAGCACCGACTCCAGAGTAGGCCTCACTGGAGCTTCAGAAATCAAATGTCTTTCTAGCCTCACACAACATGCATGAATGAAGTGTTCTGCACCTCAGGAGTAGAAACACAGTCCCATGGCTTGACGGTAGTCTCGATGGTCCAACGTCCTGACATGGTTGACCTACATGGGTTCAGGAGCAGGAGTGGCAATTGGAAAATGGGACTTTAGCAGCCTCTGGTGGGATGAAACCAGATGTATAGCTCCTCTGTCACATTTCACCTCAATGGATGGCTCCTGGAACCCAGGTAGCCAAGAAAATCATATCATCCAGAAAAACGGGAATATGACTGCCAGACAGTTCATCCTTTATTTTCCCTGACAAGCCTTCCCAAAAGGCAGCAACCAGTGCCTGATTATTCCAGCCTAGCTCAGAAGAAAGGATGCAGAACTGAACGACATATTGGCCGACAATCTGTGCACGCTGACGTAACTGCAGGAGGGAAGATGCAGTTGTGGCAACATGACCAATTTGTCAAAAACCTTCTGAAAGGCTTCCAGAAAGTCTAGGACATCTGAGGTGACTGGATCTCTTCTTTCCCACAGAGGATTCAGCAAAGTGAAAGCCTCCGTGCCGAGATGTGACATCAGGAATGCCACTTTGGCAAGCTCCAAAGGTAACCGATGTGGCAAACGTTTAAAGTGCAAAGAGCATTGGTTAATGAACCCTCGGCATTGCTTGGGATTGCCGTGAAAACGAGGTAAAGCAGACAAACAGGGCCAAGATTTTGCCAATGTTGGAGCTGCGGGCTGGACGGGTGCCGAAGAACTAGCTGGACTCAAGTCGTTCAGACAGGTGTTGGCAGTCTGCTGGAAGGACAAAATCTGTTCTTGCTGTTCCCGCATTTGTGACATATCCCAGTACAGCGCTGGCAGAGAAGGGGTGTCGGAGTCGGTGGAGTCCATGGACTGCGCAAACTGTAACACTCACGGCCAGTGTTGGGGTAGCGAGCAGGGTTAGTGGAACCACTGGACCACAGGGAGGACCTGGGCTTACCTTTTAGTGGGAGGAGCTTAACTAAGCATCCTCTGCGAAGCGGATGCCAGGTACCACTCCCAGGGTAGAGATCGGGATTGTGGCAGCTGACCCCCAGGACATGTACAGACAATGGTACAGGCACAAGTATAGGCAGGTACAGTCAGAGTGACTGAGGTAGACAGACAGGTGAGAATGGACAGATATGATGGGCACGGTAGGGACAGCTAGGTATGGGAAGGCAAGTACAGGTGATGGACACAGTGATAACGAGACAGGAGCACGGGAACCTGACAACTAGCTAGCCCACTGAAGACTGACTAACTCAAGTCATTGCACAGGCTCCTTCCCTAGTGGGAGGGTGCCTTAAGAAAAGGGCCGATTTGCACATGCGTGCCCTAAATGCATTCCTGGGGAGCGTGTGCAGCGTTTAAAGGCCCTGGGGGTAGAGGGAGGCAGGCGAACACATGGGCAGCTGTGGAGCTGTGGAGGAAGACGCAACCCGGTGGCGGTGGTGAATATGTCAGTGTCCCTGCAGAGACGCTGGTGCTACAGATGACTGAGAAATAAAACACAATTGCTCTGGTCCTACAGAAAATATCATACCACACAAATCTGTGTGGACCTAAAGATGTTGAATATGCTCCATGGACAGCAGAGTGGAAACACAAAGAATTCCTGCTTTATCTGTCTCTGGGATAGTAAACAAAAAATGAGCACTGGATGAGAAAACAGTGGCCTCTGAGAGAAGACATGGTAGCAGGAGTAAAAATGTAATTGCAGAACCATTGGCTGACATGAATAAATTCATCTAATTAGGTTTAATGAAGCAGTCTGTAAAGGTTCTAAACAAAGACTACATCTACCGAAAATTTCCAGCGCTGATCATGGAGAAGCTAAAGGCGAGTGTTTCTGACGGTCCTCAAATCAGAGAACTCATGAAAGATCCACACTTCAAAGATTCGTTGAATGATGTTGAACAGATTCATGGTCTTTTTTCACTATGGTTATACAGAATTTTCTTGGGAACTATAAAGCAGATAATTTCACTGAATCAGTAGAAAGAATGCTATCTTCTTTCTGTCACCTTGACTGTGCAGAAAACCTTGGTAACTAATGTGAATGGCAGATGAACAATTCCACCAAGATTTAAGAAATATAGAAGGCTACCGAGGACACTGGGATACCTATATGATAGCGGATTATTGCTGGTCTATTCATAGTGATTGCCAAGGCACAACTCATTACAAGAAATCTTTAAAGAGCCACTTTCGCGAGGTATCTCAGGAAATGAAAAGTGTACTAATGGCATCTCTTTATTCCTGTTTAATGCTTATTCTAAGAAGTAAATTCTTCATAAATAAAAGAAATTTACATGTATGAATTTGTTTTAATAGACAAAAATAATAATGTTAAGTAGACATCGGTCCCAGTGTTTGATCAGATGCACATTCAGTTAAAATGTATTTTGGTGCAGGAGAGCTTTCCTGCATCGTAAAAGTTAACATAACTGCCAGCCTATCAGAGGCCAGCAACTGACATCGGTGCACACATCACTGGTTAATGAGATTATTGACATGCGCCAGCCCTTCCGACTGCATATGTAGCAGGAAGAAGGCCCTGCTGGACCATGGACAGGTAAGTAAAAAAATGTTTTTTAATTCAAAAGAGCAGCCATATGCGGAGCAGGATGGGAGACATATGGGGACCAGGATGGGAGACATATGGAGACCAGGATGAGAGGCATATGGGGACCAGGATGGGAGACATATGGGGACTAGGATGTAGCACATATGGGGACTAGGCTGGGAGACATATGGGACCAATATGGAGCCAATATGCAGACCAGGATGGATCGCATATGGGAACGAGGATAGATTTCATTTGGGGACCAGGAAGCGGCACATATGAGAACCACGATGGAGGGTATATGGGGACTAGGAGAGATAGCATATGGGGACCAGGATGGGTGAAATAAAGGGACAATGATGGGGACGTTATTGCAGGAAAGGCCAAGGATGGGGACATTATTACAGGAAGGGGCCAGGATGGGTGACATAATTAATATATGGGGGCCAAAATGAAGAACATACGTTATTAGTTTATGGTGGCAAGTGGGTGACATAATTACTGTAGGGGCCAATTAAGGGACATTATCACCACTGTAGTATATATTACTTTTGACGATACTGGTTTCAATGGGGGGTGGAGGGAAGATCTTTTACTGTGCAGGGTGGCATTATGTTGCTTTTTTTCTTCATCTGGCACAGTGTACAAGTCAGGGAAAAAGTGGGCAATGTGTTATAGAAATGATCAGCTATAGATGTCTGTGTATTATTTTCTACAGAGACGAGTCCTTGCTGGAACAGATGAAGAGGAATGGCGAAGATGAATAATTTCACGTAGAGATGGCACTAGAAAGTCAGTAAATAACATTTACACACACATAGACTATATACTATATAGTATACACAAAGTACATACAAAACTCCTGTGTATATTAACCTTAATAGTAATATCAGTGTTATCAGTTTTGTGTTTTTTATTATTGATCAGTATTGTAGTATTCAGTCACTATGTGGGAGTAATATGTGGTCTGGTCATGGAGTAGCGATATTTTCCCATTGTATATGGTATTATTCAGTCACAATGTGGTGGTAATATGTAATCTGGTCATAGGGTGGCAGTATTTGTCTCTTGTATGCAGTATTATTTGGTCACTATGTGGTGGTAATGTATGGTCTGCTCACAGTGTGGCATTATTTGTTCCTTATATGTAGTATTTAGTCACTATCTGTCTGGTCATGGTGTGGCAGTATATCGCACATATTTGGACTGTGGCTGCTGAGGCCAGAGTTTAAATACAGCAGACAGGTGAAGCGACAGATTGACAGGAGGATGTCATTTCAATTTTGAACAGAGTCCCTTTACTACTAATGCTCAACACTTGTAAAATCTCTTTAATACTACTCACCATACTAAGAAGTGACTGGAAGAATGTGGACCTGGCAGTAGGCAATAAGACTGTACATGAAGTTATAAGTAGGGGATAGCACATTTACTTTTAATTACCATTACCTGTGTTTTGTGACTGAAGAAACTACGTGGGGAATGGCTAGCAAATTGGGTGTGGTATTTAAATGGCCATAGTTTCCTAACACAAAAAAAGGTTGTAAAAAAAATTGTACCCCACACCTGGATATATCACATCTCATTAACTAGAGCTGATGGAAGAAAAATAAGGGCAGGTTTTAAATCAGCAACAAAAGCAATCCTACAAAACGGTTAAATATGTCAGACACTAATTTTCTTATTCCTTTGTGTAAAATTTGTGTAATATAACAAAAAGTCATACCTTTAGTGTTCAAATTCATTGCTGTTTTGACCAGAAATGATTATTCATGTATCTAATAAAGTGCTTAGTACACTCTTGGCATAACAGAAGAATTTAGTGCTTCTTCCCATGTATCTCTAACACCCTCTGGCTTCTGTTTGCCAGACCTGTCAATCATGGAAGAAGGGGTGTAAATAAAAGCAAAATAAGAATCCCAATGAAAAAAAATAATTTACATATATATTTATGAATTTGTATGTAATGCAATCTTTCAAACTTGCACCATTTTGCACTTATCATACTTCTAAGGATGCCCCACCAGATTCTATTTACTCCAAAGACATACTGATAGGGGATTTCGATTTTGAGCCCCAATGGGGACAGTGATGCTGATGTATGTAAAGCGCTATGGAATTAATGGCACTATATAAGTCTTTAAATATTATTATTACTATTATTCAGTTGCCATTTAAACAAAGTTGTGTTTGCAACCTGCTGCTGAAATATCAGTGATGTGAAACTACCACTGTATTAGTACATATTTGCATTTTCACATCACTGATCTGTCTGCAGCATGCAAAAATCACGACTCTATACTGCCGTTAGTTGTGTAGGCAACTGAAATCTTGCTATAGGAGTGCAGTAACCAACAGGAATAGCATAGATGTATTGGGAAATTGGTATCTTGCCAGTAGAAATACCTTTACACACATGAATAAGATGTTTAGACATTGAGATATTGCTAGCAGAAGTGCAGTTGTTTAGACGGACTGATATCTTGCTAGCAGAAGTGCAGTTGTTTAGACGGACTGATATCTTGCTAGCAGAAGTGCAGTTGTTTAGACGGACTGATATCTTGCTAGCAGAAGTGCAGTTGTTTAGACGGACTGATATCTTGCTAGCAGAAGTGCAGTTTCACACAGGGATAGCAGAGTTGTAAAGAAAAACTTACAGAAGAATAACAGAAATGTATTAATCAGACACCTTGATAGCAGCACGTCTGTTAACATGCAACTTGACACAGCACCAGAACTAACATGACTGAGCTTAATAATAGTAGTTGGTGACTGGATTGCAGATGAAAAGGGTTAATATCTGAAATTAGTTTGTTAATATGTAATTTGACAAAGCAGAGCTGAGAGTGCTGTTGCTGTAGCACCAAGATGAACTGGATTGAGCTAGGAAGTAAAAAGTAACAAAAAATAGAAATGAGCACATCTTTTGAAATTCAGTGAATTTTCCCACATAATTTGATTTGCAAATCACATAACTCAAATGCCTCAAATTGCCTTAAAAATATTTGTGTATCACTCAGAATTCCCTTCTGCAAACACAGCCTTTTAAATGTCAAATTGATCTCAACCTATCTGGCTAGTGAGAAATGGATGCAGCGCTTAACAGCAAATTACTTAACCACACAGAGCAGTTTCAGGCATTGTACACTATTGAAATTGTATAAAAAGTCCAAAAATTATTCCGTTATGGGGGCAGATGTCTGCCTTGCTGTGGTTTATACACAGGAGGTGCAAATGGAAGAAGCCAAATTTATCTAAGAACTTCGTACTTTGCTAAACGAAGAAGCAATAGTTTTTTCACAAGTCGTCCAAAAATAATCCCTTTAATTAGTGACACAAAAAAGGTGTGTTCAATAGATAGAATAGAAAAAAACAGCATATGCCAAAAGAAATTCCTTAAAACATCACATAGATTTATTCCAAATTATTAAAATGAAAAAACAGGTTAAAAGCAAGGGGGTAGACAGTCCACAGGTCTATGTGTTTCAGGCAAATTGTGCTCTTATTCATATCTTCATCTGTGAAATACGTGATTCAGACAGAACCCTTGATGGGATATTCCCTATAATGAGGCAGTTGAAGTTACTATGGATTATTTCTGGACTATTTGTCACAAAGCTGTCGCCCAATATGCCCTAGGGACACAGTGAGTGACAGCTCAGCCGCCCAATAGATAGAGGCATACTAGGGTGTCAGTATTGTTTTAGGATCATCCAGTTGCCCAATTATGGACTGGACCTGCTAGGTTTTCTCCAGGTGTCACCTTTCAGGGTGATTGCCTGGCTTTTTAGCTGGCTGGCTGTGGTCATACCATTGTTAGTCGTTGCTATGCTCTGTGGAGTATATGCTTTGTGTTTGTTGTTTTTTATCTTTTTCTGCATAACCTTGGACCTTTGCTTTGACTACTCTCTGCCTAGCCCCTTTGCCTCTATCCACACTGTTTTGATTGCTGACCATGGACTGTGACCTGTTTACTCTTTTGTCTTGCCCCTCTGCCTTCGACATACCCTCTCATGTTTTTGACCCTGTACTTTTTGACTGCTCTGCCTCATGGCTTAGCCGTGAAAAGTGACGATATCCAATAGCCAGTATCATACTATTATCCTGCAGTGTTCGTCTTTTTCAGTTTGAATAGCACAGTCAACCACTGTTTTCTGCACTTCTGAAAAGAAGACCAATTCTCAATAGAGGCCAGACTGAGTCTGGAGTAATTCTGCTGTCTCATTAAAGTGACTTGATTAGTTGGGGTTTCATCTTAATTACATCATTTGGAGATTTAAATGGAAACCCCGATATAAGTGTTCCATGCAGACGACAGAATTAATGTGATCCAAAAATCATATGTAAAATGTTTCCATGAGAAGGTTCAACTCATTCAACCACAAAAAAACAAGTCCCCATACAGAGCCATAATCGGTTAATGGAAATGTGACACCCTGGCATATCAAGTTGTCACAGGGTATTGTGCAATCTGCCCTCCCGCACAGTATCCACCCTCCTTGGTTAACGGATCCAAGTCCTCCGGTGTTGTTAACAGCTAGTCCAATTAAAATCCTAGGAACACTTCCCACTTGAACCTACTAGACACACCATTGGGGGGCCTGAAGGGAATAGGGCCACCCACATGGGGGGTTGGTGAGGAGAAAGTGAGGACAGTGACAGTTGAGAGTTGAGGGTCGAGAGTGAAGGAGAGGAGGTGAAGTGGCTCTCGTGAGGAGAGGCCACGGAGGAGAGCTCCTGTATACTAGGTGGCAGACGTTGGTCTGGACTTGGTAGGAGCTGGAACCCGGTCGCAGGGGACAGTGTCAAGGGGCACGGACTGCTGAGGAGGGCAGCCGGTGGCCTTGAGCTATCACCGGGCAGGGGCCAGGGCATGATGGGGTACATGGACCCTAGGCTGGAAAGTAGCTTCACGCGTTCCAGTAATTTACCCGACGGGGATGAAGACTTAAAGTGTCATCCCCAACCCGCTCCAAAATCAGGGTACTAGCGCACCGATGGGATAGGACTTTCCCACTACAGTCCAAAGAAATCCTACGCGTGAACCCTGAGAGCAAGCTCACTCTGTTAGCCATACAGATGAGCGGGACCCGGAGAGTTTCATACCAACGGGTCCAATCAAGGCTAAGGTGCCAGGGATAGGTGTTACATCTCGTGGCTCTCCTGAGGCAAGGACTGAGGCAGTCTCCCATTCCTTGCCTGCCACGAGCACTCCTTCTCAGCAGCGCCGAAGGTCTGCCAGACTGCGCAGTGTGCAGGAGATACCTTCTCAGAGAGGCAGCAGAAGGGTGACACCTAGTGGTTCACCTGTTACAAGGAGTGAAGCGGTCTCCCATTCCTGGCCTGCCGCAGACTCTCCTGCTCAGCGGCCCCGAAGGTCTGCGAGGCTGCGCAATGTGCAGAGGTTTACTGCTCAGGGAAGCAGTGAGATTCCCGTTATCTCTGCACATTGTGAGACCGAGGATCCCGCCTCTATTTCCCAGAGGCAGGAGGGTGAGCATGTGCAATGCGTGGTGGGTCCTGATTCGCTCACTGACGTCACACGGCTTGATGACAAGGCTGGTGACGTGGTGAATCCTGACTGGCCAGGCTGGGACGTCGTGGACCCTGATTGGGTCAAGTCCGTCATCTCCGCCTCGCGCCCGCCCTCGGGTGGAGCTGCACCTCCTTAAAAGCTCCCCCTGCCATCATGGCGGCGCGCGACCGTCCTTCTATGTTTGGATGTCTGGCAGCGTGCTGCCACGCCACTGCTCAGGCATTACTGTCTCTTGTGGGCTTGGCCCTTGCTGCTCCGGCAGTACCTCGTTTGCAGGGCGTGTTCCTGCCTTGCTGCTCCGGCAGTACCCCCGTCAACAGGCCGTGTTCCTGTCCCAGGTGAGCTCCTCAAGTCTCCATTGGACTCACCTGGTTATTGAAAGCACACGTGCGTGGGCACCTCTGTGCTACCCTCGTGCCATATTCTCGTGACTTCCACTGGCACACGTGCGTGGGCACCTCTGTGCTTCCCCGTGCAACAGGTACACCGAGCCGTGAGATCTGTGCCATACAACCCTCACGGGTTAGGGCAGATCGGTGTACATAGATCGTCTGTGACATTCCAGACGATCGCTAGCAGCAACCCGATCACTCTTCACCCACCATAGCGGCGGTCCCTTACACCGCACAGTGGACCTTGACCGGCGGAAGCAGTCCATTTCCCATCTTGGCACGCTTCCCCGGGTCCCCCTCGTAACATTACGGTCGCGCCAAAGGTCTGGCTATGGCTGAAGAGCAGCAGCAGTTGCTGCGTTATGTGCAGCAGTTGGAGTCACGATTGGCAGCAGTGGAGCAGTCTTCCTCCGATAAGACTACTCTGACGACAGTCGCCACCCAGGCGACTACCCAGGCTGTGCTATTGGGCGGAAGGTCTCCTCGCCTTGCGCTTCCAGAGCGCTTTAGCGGCAACAGCTCTGAGTGCCGTGGTTTTATAAACCAGGTTACCACCTACTTAGAGCTGTCCGCGACTCTTTACGCTACCGAGAAGGCGAAGGTAGCCTTCGTCCAGTCCCTGCTCACAGGGAGAGCGCTGAAGTGGTCCACGCCGTTGTGGGAGCACGGAGATCGTGTGGTGAATAACTTAGCAGCTTATCTTGGGGCCATGAGAATGGTGTTCCTCGGGCCTCAAGTCACCCACGATTCCGCGCTGCGCCTCCTACGACTTCGGCAAGGGTCTGCTTCAGTCGGGGACTTTGCTGTACACTTTAGGACACTGGCCGCAGAGCTGGACTGGCCGGATAAGGTCCTTGTCCCTGTGTTTTGGGAGGGCCTGGCAGGGTTTGTAAAAGACGCACTGGCCACACGTGAGGTGCCTGCCACTTTAGAGTCCTTGATTCAGGTTGCCTCTCGCATAGACATCCGCCAGGCGGAGCGAAGGCTCGAGGTCTCTTCAGCACCCACGTCTTCTCGGCCTAAAAAGCGTCTGACTCCCGTCTTCCATCAGACAGGTCCCCCAGCCAGTCCTGTAGGCGACTCCGTGGAGTCAATGGAGGTGTCCAAGGTGGTCTCCTCTGCCCCATGTTCTCGGTCTTGTGTCATCTGCTTTTCCTGTGGGCAGAGGGGACACATAGCTACCCGATGTCCCAAACCGTCGGGAAAAGACAGCGTCTAGTTTCTATCAGAGGGGGGACTCTAGACGCTACTTGTCCCTCTAGGTTGACTATCAGCGCCCAGTTGCAGTTCGGCACTACTCTCTTCTCTGCCCTGGCTTGCTTGGACTCAGGCGCTGAAGGCAATTTCATCTCGACCTCCCTGGCAACCCGATACTCAGTTCCCCTGGTTCTGTTGCCCAAGCCACTCAGGGTCCGGGTAGTCGACGGGTCCATACTACTCGATCCTATCACCCAGATCACCATCCCTCTCAGGATGGATGTACCACCGGGACACCATGAGCAGGTGTCCTTCCTGGTGCTTCCAGGGGGGACGGATGAGATCCTACTGGGCCTTCCCTGGTTGAGACAGCATGCTCCTATACTCAACTGGGCAACAGGGGAGATCTCATCCTGGGCAGGATCCTGTAGAGAGCACCTCGTGACTACCGAACCACCCGCTACCATTAGGTCGGTTGGGTCCTCAGGGAATACTGAGGGGCCGGGTTTACCAACACCTTATGAGGCCTACGGGGATGTCTTTTCCAAAAGGGCCGCAGATACTCTTCCTCCCCACCGGCCATATGATTGCCGAATAGACCTGAAGCCAGGCTCCGAGCCCCCCAGGGGCAGAGTGTATCCACTCTCTGCTCCAGAGACGGAGGCTATGTCCAAATATATTCAGGACAGCCTGGCGAAGGGGTTCATTCGCAAGTCTATTTCACCGGCTGGTGCAGGGTTCTTTTTTGTGCAGAAGAAGGAAGGGGATCTGCGCCCCTGTATCGATTACAGGGGATTAAATGCAATCACAATCAAGAACAAATACCCTTTGCCCCTCATTACTGAGCTATTTGATCGATTCCGCGGGGCAAAGGTCTTCACAAAGCTGGATCTACGCGGGGCGTATAATCTAGTGCGAGTCCGAAAGGGCGATGAGTGGAAGACCGCCTTTAACACCAGGGACGGTCACTACGAGTATCTAGCAATGCCCTTCGGACTCTGCAATGCCCCCGCCGTATTTCAAGACTTTGTGAATGACATTTTCCGGGATTTGTATCTTTCCGTGGTTGCATACCTGGATGACATTCTTATCTTCTCCCCCGATCTTACCACCCATCGGAGGGATGTCATCCGAGTACTTAAGAGGCTCCGCACCCATTCGTTATATGCTAAGCTGGAAAAGTGCGTTTTTGAACAGGAATCCTTGCCATTCCTGGGTTACATAGTGTCCAGTCAGGGGTTAGCAATGGATCCGGGGAAGTTGGAGACAGTGATGAACTGGCCTGAGCCCCGCTCGCTGAAGGCGATCCAGCGATTCTTGGGGTTTATCAATTATTATCGCCAGTTCATTCCCAACTTCTCGACGGTGGCAGCACCCATCATTGCCCTTACCCGCAAGGGCGCTAATCCCAAAGCATGGACACGGGAAACGGTAGAGGCATTTCACACTCTCAAAACTCACTTCTCCAGAGCTCCCATCCTTCATCGTCCAGACATCTCCAAACCCTTCCTACTGGAGGTAGACGCCTCTTCGGTCGGTGCAGGTGCAGTCCTGTACCAGAAAAACGAACGAGGAAGGAAACGTCCGTGTTTCTTTTTCTCCAAGACCTTTTCTCCGGCCGAGAGGAACTACTCCATAGGGGATAGGGAGTTACTGGCGATGAAACTAGCATTCCAGGAATGGCGGCATCTCCTGGAGGGTGCGAAGCATCCATTTGAGGTTTTTTCTGACCACAAAAACCTCACATACCTCCAGACAGCACAACGCCTGAACCCAAGGCAGGCCCGTTGGTCTTTATTCTTCTCCCGGTTCCGCTTTATTATCCGCCACCTGGCCGGTGAGAAGAACGTACGGGCCGATGCCTTGTCACGTTGCATGGTTGTGTTGGAGGAGGACGAGGAGGAGCCTCGTCTTATACTACCCCCGGACAGCTTTAGGATGGTCACTCCCACTTCTTTGGACCAGGTGCCACCTGGCAAAACCCTCGTTCCCCCTGAACTACGGAACGAGGTGCTATCGTGGGCCCATGCCTCCAAGGTTGGGGGTCACTTCGGGGTCAAAAGGACCAGAGACCTGGTGACCAGGCATTATTGGTGGCCGAGACTACCCCAGGACATACAGGAGTATGTGGGAGCCTGTATGTCGTGTGCTCGGAATAAGCCGTCCCGGCAGAGACCGGCAGGTCTTCTTCACCCACTGTCAGTGCCGGATCGTCCCTGGGAAGTGGTAGGGATGGACTTCCTGGGAGATCTGCCCAAGTCAGCAGGGCACAGGGTCGTATGGGTCATCACGGACCACTTCTCTAAAATGGTCCACTTGGTGCCTCTCCCACGACTCCCGACGTCACGTGCTCTCGCCACCTTGTTCATTCGGCATGTATTTAGGTTGCATGGCATGCCTGACAAGGTGGTGAGCGACCGGGGTCCCCAGTTCGCGTCTCGCTTCTGGAGAGAGCTCTGTAAGCTCCTGCAGATAGAGCTGAACATCTCCTCCGCATACCATCCCGAGACCAATGGACTAGTGGAGAGGACTAATCAGACCTTGGTAACTTACCTCCGCCATTTTATCTCCGCGCACCACGACAACTGGGCTAACCTCCTTCCTTGGGCCGAATTTGCCATTAACAATTCGGTCCATGAATCCTCTGGCCAGACTCCGTTCCTACTCAATAACGGACAACATCCCAGAATCCCGGTTCCGATGCCCATTACATCACCCGATACTAGAGTGGAGGATTGGGCGACCAAGGCCCGGGAGATCTGGGATGACACCCAAGAGGCTCTTAAAAAGGCTAAAGACCGGATGGTGACAACGGCTGATGTTCGCCGCCGCCCTGCACCATCCTTCACCCCTGGTGACCTAGTGTGGCTGTCCTCTAAGAATGTTAACCTACGGGTACAGGCAGCCAAATTCGCCCCTAGGTATCTGGGTCCGTTTAAAGTACTACAGCAGGTAAACCCAGTGGCATATCGACTCCAGCTCCCTCCACGCTGGGCTATAGCCAACACCTTTCACGTGTCCCTCCTGAAACCCGTACGACTTAATAAATTCTCGGGGTCCCTGCCGGCTCAAACCGACTCCCCGTCCGACGACCCTGAGGTGGCAAAACTTGTGGAGACAAAAGTCATACAGGGCAAGAGGTACTACCTCGTGGAGTGGGCCGGCCGTGGTCCGGAGCATAGATCCTGGGAGTTGGAGGATCATATCCGCGCCCCGGGTTTGATAGCGGCCTTCGAGCACGGCCAGGGGGGGGGGCCTAGATGGGGGGGGTAATGTTACATCTCGTGGCTCTCCTGAGGCAAGGACTGAGGCAGTCTCCCATTCCTTGCCTGCCACGAGCACTCCTTCTCAGCAGCGCCGAAGGTCTGCCAGACTGCGCAGTGTGCAGGAGATACCTTCTCAGAGAGGCAGCAGAAGGGTGACACCTAGTGGTTCACCTGTTACAAGGAGTGAAGCGGTCTCCCATTCCTGGCCTGCCGCAGACTCTCCTGCTCAGCGGCCCCGAAGGTCTGCGAGGCTGCGCAATGTGCAGAGGTTTACTGCTCAGGGAAGCAGTGAGATTCCCGTTATCTCTGCACATTGTGAGACCGAGGATCCCGCCTCTATTTCCCAGAGGCAGGAGGGTGAGCATGTGCAATGCGTGGTGGGTCCTGATTCGCTCACTGACGTCACACGGCTTGATGACAAGGCTGGTGACGTGGTGAATCCTGACTGGCCAGGCTGGGACGTCGTGGACCCTGATTGGGTCAAGTCCGTCATCTCCGCCTCGCGCCCGCCCTCGGGTGGAGCTGCACCTCCTTAAAAGCTCCCCCTGCCATCATGGCGGCGCGCGACCGTCCTTCTATGTTTGGATGTCTGGCAGCGTGCTGCCATGCCACTGCTCAGGCATTACTGTCTCTTGTGGGCTTGGCCCTTGCTGCTCCGGCAGTACCTCGTTTGCAGGCCGTGTTCCTGCCTTGCTGCTCCGGCAGTACCCCCGTCAACAGGCCGTGTTCCTGTCCCAGGTGAGCTCCTCAAGTCTCCATTGGACTCTCCTGGTTATTGAAAGCACACGTGCGTGGGCACCTCTGTGCTACCCTCGTGCCATATTCTCGTGACTTCCACAGGCACACGTGCGTGGGCACCTCTGTGCTTCCCCATGTAACAGGTACACCGAGCCGTGAGATCTGTGCCATACAACCCTCACGGGTTAGGGCAGATCGGTGTACATAGATCGTCTGTGACATTCCAGACGATCGCTAGCAGCAACCCGCTCACTCTTCACCCACCATAGCGGCGGTCCCTTACACCGCACAGTGGACCTTGACCGGCGGAAGCAGTCCATTTCCCATCTTGGCACGCTTCCCCGGGTCCCCCTCGTAACAGATAGGGCCACAGACCAACAACAACACCAGGGGCACGGATCCAGGCATGCTCCCCGCAGACTACAGTGGTGCTGAGAACTTTGGTTTACAAGCTGTCGTTTGGTTTACAAGCTGTGTGGTTATTCTGGGACTGTGTGAGTACATTGGAAACCCCCTGCACCTATCCCCCAACGGCACCCAAACACCATCTATCACCAATGGGCCCCGGGACACAAACCCCCTACCCACGGAGGGGTTAAACATCAGGCTGTCGCACGATTGTCACCGGGCTCTCCAACGGCAGCGGTGGTCCCTCACCTTACCACGCACCGTGGGTGGTGTCACGAACTTTCCAAAATCCCCCTGTACATATCTCCCCCCCTTCTTTTAATCGAGTGGACGCGTGACCCCCGGGTCCAGAGACCCCTCGAGCCACCGCGGATCCGGATCCGAGCGGCGGCAGCAGTCCGGCTACCCACTCGGGGGCGGTACAGAAATATCAGTGTTTCCATGTTACTGGTAACACAAAAGCTCTGGAAAAGCAAAATGGAACTTCATCCTCCAAAAGAAATCCAGCAAATTCTGCGCTTCCAAATTCAAATGCCCCAATAATCCCTTCTGGGCCCCATAGTGTGCCTAATCCACATTTAGCATCCACATGTTTGGCATTATTGTAGTGAGGATTCGTAAAGCCCACCCAATTGGGTCCATCTCTCCAGAAGCATGAGCTGGGAACAATGTACAGACACAACAGTGTACTGGGCACTACAGTGGCAGATTTGAAAACCATGGAGTCAAAATTCGCACTACACCTGTAGATAAATTCACTGAGTTGTATAATTTCCCAAATGGGGTCACTTGAGGGGGAATTCTGTTCTTTTGGTACTTAGGGGCTCTGTATATGGAGTCTGCCAATTATTGTAGGAAAAACTATACTCCAAGAGTTAATTAGCACTCCTTCCCTTCCGAGTCTTGTCGTGTGGCTAAGCAGTACTGTAAAGCCACATGTGGAGTATTGCCACATTCAGCAGAAATTTTGTGACAAATTTTTGGTCCACTTTTACCTATTTCCCCTTGTAAAAATGTAAATTCTGGGTCTAAAAAATGTTTTTTTTGGTAAAAATGTATTCAAATAAATATTATTTTGTCTTCACAATCCAATGGCATAAAATTCTGTGACACACATGTGGTGTCAATATGTTTACTGCACCTCTAGATGAATTCTTTGAGAGTTTTAGTTTGCAAAATGGGGTCACTTATGTGAGGTTTCTGCTGTTTGGGTACTTGAGGGACTCAAGCCATTCCGGCAAAATCTGACCCCTAATGTGACTCTCCTTACCTTCTGAACTTTGCACCATGCCTCAAAGTAATTTTCAACCATATATGGAGTATTGGTGTACTCAGGAAAAATTGCAAAACAAATTGTGCTGTCCATTTTTCCCTGTTACTCTGGTGAAAATGAAAAATTTGGGGCTGAAGCAAAATTTTGTAGGAAAAATGTATTTTTTTATTTTCTCAGCTCAACATTATATAATTCTGTGAAGCTCCTGCTGGTTCAAGGTACTCACCACACCTGTACATTAATTCCTTGAGGGGTATAGTTTTCAAAATTGAGCAAGTTGTAGGGGCTTCCCACTGTTTAGGCACATCAGGGGCTCTGCAAATGAGACATGGGGTCCACTATCTATTCCAGCCAATTTTGCGTTCCAAAAGTCAAATCGATCATGCTCCTTCATTTCCAAGCCATGACATGCACACAAACAGTTTTTCAGCATATATGGAGAGAAATAGCACAACAAATTGTATGGACCATATTCTCCTCATTCCCTTGTGAAAAGACACCAAATATGTTCTTAAAGATATATATATATACAGTCATATGAAAAAGTTTATCGAAAAGGTAGTCCCGGCACACAGTGCAAGAAAAATAGGACAAGTCCAGAAACAAACAGAAAGATTTTTACAATTTGCATCATGACATTGCATAAGGAGAAAACATGAAAATAAATAATAACCTATATGGGAATATAGGAGCTGCCGCCCCACCACCGTGCGGAGCTGCCGCCCCACCACCGTGCGGAGCTGCCGCCCCACCACCGTGCGGAGCTGCCGCCCCACCACCGTGCGGAGCTGCCGCCCCATCTACACCCCACCTACTGTCTCCTCCCCATAATCCTATAGAATGTAAGCCCGCAAGGGCAGGGCCCTCTTCCCTCTGTACTAGTCTGTCTATTGTAACTTGTATATGTATTTTGTATGTAACCCTCTTCTCATGTACAGCACTATGGAACTAATGGTGCTCTATAAATAAATAATAATAATAATAATAATATGAAGACAAAGGGAGACAATTGTCGTAGTGTGGAGTGTGGAACAAAAGGATATAACCGCTAGGGATATAAGTGGAGGACCTAAAGATATAAAAGGAAAACAAAGAAAAGAAGGAAACTAAGGGAAGAGAAAGGAAGGGGGGGGAGGACAAGAAGAGAGGGAAGCATGGGAAAGCGAGAAAGATTCGAAGTAGCCAAAAAGGCAAAAATTCATAGGGGACATACCCGAGGTAAATGGTTGTAATAAGAGATCTTATAGGTGCATCAGGGCCTGAAAACAGGAAGGAAGATCTGGGAGAAAGAAGGGAAGAAAAGGAGATACACTGAATGGAACGAAGTGAAAACAAGGGAGGAGAGGGGGGGAAGGGCCACAGTAGTGGCACCATGAATAACTTACTAAGGAGTCAGCATAAGGAATACTTTGGTAAGAATGTATCGTTGCTACATGTGAAGTAGACAAGGGAGCGCCTAGTGTGGAGACATATGAATAGTGTAAGAGGAATAAGTTGGGGGACAATGATGATGAGAAAAGGGGGGGAGTTAGGATGATGGATCTTTTCAGGCCCTGATGCACCTATAAGATCTCTTATTACAACCATTTACCTCGGGTATGTCCCCTATGAATTTTTGCCTTTTTGACTACTTCGAATCTTTCTCGCTTTCCCATGCTTCCCTCTCTTCTTGACCTCCCCCCCTTCCTTTCTCTTCCCTCAGTTTCCTTCTTTTCTTTGTTTTCCTTTTATATCTTTAGATCCTCCACTTATATGCCTAGCGGTTATATCCTTTTGTTCCACACTCCACACTACGACAATTGTCTCCCTTTGTCTTCATATTCCCATATACAGTGCCTACAAGTAGTATTCAACCCCCTGCAGATTTAGCAGGTTTACACATTCGGAATTAACTTGGCATTGTGACATTTGGACTGTAGAAAAGCCTGGAAGTGTGAAATGCACTGCAGCAAAAAAAGAATGTTATTTCTTTTTTTATTTTTTTTTTTAAATTGTGAAAAGTTTATTCAGAGGGTCATTTATTATTCAACCCCTCAAACCACAAGAATTCTGTTTGGTTCCCCTAAAGTATTAAGAAGTATTTCAGGCACAAAGAACAATGAGCTTCACATGTTTGGATTAATTATCTCTTTTTCCAGCCTTTTCTGACTAATTAAGACCCTCCCCAAACTTGTGAACAGCACTCATACTTGGTCAACATGGGAAAGACAAAGGAGCATTCCAAGGCCATCAGAGACAAGATCGTGGAGGGTCACAAGGCTGGCAAGGGGTACAAAACCCTTTCCAAGGAGTTGGGCCTACCTGTCTCTACTGTTGGGAGCATCATCCGGAAGTGGAAGGCTTATGGAACTACTGTTAGCCTTCCACGGCCTGGACAGCCTTTGAACGTTTCCACCCGTGCCGAGGCCAGGCTTGTCCGAAGAGTCAAGGCTAACCCAAGGACAACAAGGAAGGAGCTCCAGGAAGATCTCATGGCAGTGGGGACATTGGTTTCAGTCAATACCATAAGTAAAGTACTCCACCGCAATGGTCTCCGTTCCAGACGAGCCCGTAAGGTACCTTTACTTTCAAAGCGTCATGTCAAGGCTCGTCTACAGTTTGCTCATGATCACTTGGAGGACTCGGAGACAGACTGGTTCAAGGTTCTCTGGTCTGATGAGACCAACATCGAGATCTTTGGTGCCAACCACACACGTGACGTTTGGAGACTGGATGGCACTGCAAACGACCCCAAGAATACCATCCCTACAGTCAAGCATGGTGGTGGCAGCATCATGCTGTGGGGCTGTTTCTCAGCCAAGGGGCCTGGTCATCTGGTCCGCATCCATGGGAAGATGGATAGCATGGCCTACCTGGAGATTTTGGCCAAGAACCTCCGAACCTTGATCAAGGATCTTAAGATGGGTCGTCATTTCATCTTCCAACAAGACAACAACCCAAAGCACACAGCCAAGAAAACCAAGGCCTGGTTCAAGAGGGAAAAAAATCAAGGTGTTGCAGTGGCCTAGTCAGTCTCCTGACCTTAACCCAATTGAAAACTTGTGGAAGGAGCTCAAGATTAAAGTCCACATGAGACACCCAAAGAACCTAGGTAACTTGGAGAAGATCTGCATGGAGGAGTGGGTCAAGATAACTCCAGAGACCTGTGGCGGCCTGATCAGGTCTTATAAAAGACGATTATTAGCTGTAATTGCAAACAAGGGTTATTCCACAAAATATTAAACCTATGGGTTGAATAATAATTGACCCACACTTTTATGTTGAAAATTTATTAAAATTTAACTGAGCAACATAACTTGTTGGTTTGTAAGATTTATGCATCTGTTAATAAATCCTGCTCTTGTTTGAAGTTTGCAGGCTTTAACTTATTCGCATCTTATCAAACCTGCTAAATCTGCAGGGGGTTGAATACTACTTGTAGGCACTGTAGGTTATTATTTATTTTCATGTTTTCTCCTGATGCAATGTCATGATGCAAATTGTAAAAATCTTTCTGTTTGTTTCTGGACTTGTCCTATTTTTCTTGCACTGTGTGCCGGGACTACCTTTTCGATTGACTATATTTTTTCTCCTGAGCACCAGGACTATAGCAGCTGAGCATAACTTATCCCTCTCTGATATGAAAAAGTTTAGGCACCCCTATTAATGTTAACCTTTTTCTTTATAACAATTTTGTTTTTTGCAACAGCTATTTCAGTTTCAAATATCTAATAACTGATGGACTAAGTAATATTTCTGGATTGAAATGAGGTTTATTGTACTAACAGAAAATGTGCAATCCGCATTTAAACAAAATTTGATAGGTGCACCCTTAATCCTAATTTCCCTATTAAATTGCTACACCTTCCTCCCCTTCATTCCTTCACCAATCCTTTCCCATACCTCCTCACCTGAAAGATATTTTATGCTAAATATTTACTAATGTCACCATTTAATCGCTGTTTCATCTCAGCAATCTCTCTAATTTTCCCCCTTCCTTTAATTTTTGTTAAAAACCTTAATAAATTCATTTTAAAACAAAATTTGATAGGTGCATAAGTATGGGCACCTCAACATAAAAGTGACATTAATATTTTATAGATCCTTCTTTTGCAAAAATAACAGCCTCTAGTCGCTTCCTGTAGCTTTTAATGAGTTCCTGGATCCTGGATGAAGGTATATTTGACCATTCCTGTTTACAAAACAATTCCAGTTCAGTTAAGTTTGATGGTTGCCGAGCATGGACAGCCCGCTTCAAATCATCCCACAGATGCTCAATGATATTCAGGTCTGGGGACTGGGATGGCCACTCCAGAATATTGTAATTGTTCCTCTGCATGAATGCCTGAGTAGATTTGGAGCGGTGTTTTGGATCATTGTCTTGCTGAAATATCCATCCCCTGCATAACTTCAACTTCGTCACTGATTCTTGCACATTATTGTCAAGAATCTGCTGATACTGAGTTGAATCCATGCGACCCTCAACTTTAACAAGATTCCCGGTGTCGGCATTGACCACACAGCCCCAAAGCATGATGGAACCTCCACCAAATTTTACTGTGGGTAGCAAGTGCTTTTTTTGGAATGCCGTGTTTTTTTGCCTCCATGCATAACACCTTTTTGCGTGACCAAACAACTCAATGTTGAATAATCTTTGTTTTCAGATCATTTGAGAGTTGTTTTGAGGAGCCCATGATGCCACTCTTCATAGGAGATTCAAATAGGAGAACAACTTGCAAGTGGCCACCTTTAAATACCTTTTCTCATGATTGGATACACGTGCCTATGAAGTTCAAAGCTCAATGAGGTTACAAAACCAATTTAGTGCTTTAGTAAGTCAGTAAAAAGTAGTTAGAAGTGTTCAAATCAAGAAATTGATAAGGGTGCCCAAACTTATGCACCTATCAAATTTTGTTTAAATGCAGATTGCACATTTTCTGTTAGTACAATAAACCTCATTTCAATCCAGAAATATTACTGAGTCCATCATTTATTAGATATATGAAACTGAAATAGCTGTTGCAAAAACCCAAAATTGTTATAAAGAAAAAAGGTTAACATTAATAGGGGTTAACTTTTTCATATGACTGTATATATACAGTATATATATATATATATATATATATATATATATAAAAATATAAATATATATGTGATAAGGTATAAGGTGTAATGTTATGTGGTATGTAATGTAGGATGCTTAATAAGGCATTATTAGTATTATAGGTATGCAGTTGAAAAGTTAAAGTTGCCCGGTGACAGATAGGTGACAGTTGGGATTCTATGATTAGCTAACTGGAGAGGAGTCCAAGAGCCACGAAAGTGAGATTTTGAGCAGAGAAAAGAGCCATCTACAATACAGAGTGACTGGAGTCGAGTCTGAATCCACTGAGTGAGTGAGTGACCGAGAGACTGATCCCTAAGGGAGACACTCAGCAGTATGGCCCTTAATGGCTTATAGAGCAAGAAGGGACGGGCATAGAAGAAACAGTGCGTGAGTCGAATAGATAGTCCTGGGTAGCAGATCCAGAGGCGTCAGGAGGCGATTAGCCTGGTCCAGCCATATTGGCACAATCTTTACGAGAGAGGAATATGACTCGAAGCCGCAGAGAGGACGGGGTGACTCTAGAGGACTGTGATGTCAGGTGGAGCTGGATGGTGATGAATTGCTCAGGCTTATGTGGACGTGTAAGGACATATGGGAATGAACATGCTGCAGGAATATGTCTGGAGTTACTCTTTAATGCATGTGAAACGTCCGAGAAGCAATGTGCCCACTTTTGTGTATATAGTGTTATCATCAGCCATCTGTTCAGTAAAGACTTTTTGTTTATAAAGAAGTTGTGGTTTCCTCTCTGGAACTGTGTACCATCTGGTGTTGGCCGGCCAAAGGCATCGGAAACATACGGCATGCAAAGGTGTATCGCCACTGTAGTGCACCACACACCCAGCCAGGACCTCCATTTTCATGTAGCATGCCGGGGTGCGGCAGACAATTATCTCGCCCACGACTATCACCCCGCCCCACGTTACACTTGGCTTAGTCGGCAGGATCGGGCCTTAATTCAGGAATAACAGCATGAAGAGGAAAAGGCTCAATACACAGTGAAAACTGCAACCATTCCACGGTCAAAAATGACGCCAGGCACAGACATTAAGATGGCGCACAATGGCGCAGGTTTAAAAGTAGACCCCGCCCATCATGGGTGGAAACAAAGTGAAAGCGCGCCAAGATCCATGCAGCCCTCCAAAGGTTATGCTTGCAAGAGGAGGAACCATGCCTGGAGGTGCTCACCCATATTGAACATAGCCCGCACAAGGAGAGAGTGGCGGAACTAAAGACTCCGCCCATTGCAGCAAGCTTATAGAGAATGTGATGCAGCTCTAAAGAAAATGGCAACTGAGCAGGAAGAAGCTCCACCCTGGAATAGGAGGAACAGCAGAGCCGCATGACATGGGTGTCCTGAAGAGAGGGAGACCATTACATAGAATAGTGTGACAAAGAAAAAGAGGGAACAACTGAGAAAGAGAAAGAGATTACTGTGATACAGAGTGGTCTAGTGGAGCCGGGTCAGCGCACTGACCAAAGGAACAAGTGACAGACAGAGACGGGTCCAGGTGCAAGAAAGAACAGGACAAGGAACAAAGTGAGTGTTTTAAGCAAGAGTCACTGGGACATCTGCAGTAGCTTTTAGCTCAGTCCAGCCATATTGGTAATACCCCCTAGGAGGGAAAAGACGTGGGACTGCTTGAGGAGGAGACTGACTTCCAAGGACTGTGATGTAGTACGAGGCTTGGTAGTGAAAGGAAGAAAAGGACTTATGAAGGTTGGAACGACTAAAGTGAAGAATGTGTGCTTAATGATCCTCTGTGATATTGAAATGTGCAAGAAGATTTGTGTCCACCATCTTATGTATATTGTTGATACCAAGTTAATGTTCAGTAAAACTATATTTTTTATGAACTTGTGGTCTCCCTCAATGAAGTGTGTACCATCTGGTCCTGGCCGGCCAAAACAACAGGCAACAGGTGGCGTGCCAATGCATATAGCCTCTTGAGTGAAACACCACACACCCAGGACCTCCATTTTCATGTAGTGTGCCGGTGTGCGGTAGACGATTGCCTCACCCAAGACTACCACCCCGCACCACGTTATACTAGCAACATTTTTGTGGGAGAAATGTATTTTTCATTTTTACATCTCAACATGATAAAATTCTGTGAGGAACCCGTGGGTTCAAAGTACCTACCACACCTCTACTTACATTTTGTGAGGTGTGTAGTTTCCAAAATGGGGTCATTTCTGGGGGTTTCCACTGTTTAGACACATCAGGGGCTCGGCAAATACCACATGGCATCTGCTGTCTATTTCAGCCAATTATTTTGTGCTCCAAAGGTCCAATGGTGTGTCTTTCCTTCCAAGCCTTGCCATATGCTCAAACAGTAGTTTTTCAGCACATACAGTATGTGGTATGGGTATACTCACAAGAAATTACACAACAAATTGTATGGTCATTTTTCTCATTTTACCCTTGTGACAATGAAAAAGCTGTGCAAAAGCAACATTTTTGTTGGAACAATTAATGCTTCCTTTTTTTCTTCCATTTTGCTTTAATGTCTGTGAAGCACCTAAAGGGTTAATAAACTACTTTGAATATAGTTTTGAGCAATTTGAGGGGTGCAGTTTTTAAAATGGTGTCACTTTGGGGTATTTTTTTATCACATAGGCCCCTCAAAGTCACTTGAAATGTTATGTGCTCTGTAAAACAATGGTTTTCTAAATTTTGTTAAAAAAATGAGAAATTCCTGATAAACTTTTAATCCTTCTAACTTAACAAAAAAAGTTTTTAAAATTACATTGATGTAAAGAAGATATGTGGCAAATGTTTTTTATTAATGATTTCGTTTGCTATAACTATCTGGTTTAAGGGAATGAAAATTCAGCATTTGAAAATTGTGAAATTTTTAATTTTTGTTTTTAAATTTGGTCAGGAAGGAGATGGTCATAGGAGTTAAAGTACTGCAGTATATCACAGATCAAACAATTGTTACACTGAGTGATTTTACAGTACACCACAGTCATATTTGGCCTTTTTCTATCCCTATGCGGTCTGCTCTGAGCTCCTATCCCTACAAAAAACAGGCATAAAATGGTTTTCCTTGGCCAGCCCCTATGTTTTAGGCCCCCTTCACACGTCCGTGAAAAACACGCACATGTGTTACGGGCCGTTTTTCGGGTCCGTGTCCCGTTTTTGTGTCCGTTTTTATGGTCCGTGTGGCACCTGTGTGAATTGCGTATGCTAGCCGTGTTTGTGTGCAGAACGTCCGTGTGTGCGTGTGGAATTAACGTGTATGTGTACGTGTAATGTCCGTGTGTAATGTCCGTGTGTGTGGTGCACAATGTCGTTTATAAATGTCGGCTGACAGCAGACAGAGTTGCGCGATGAGAATGAACTCGGGTGAACTTCACCCGACTTCATCCTCATACCGCGGCTCTGTCTGTGTCGAGTACTGATTAGTGGTCACCTGTGAAGGATTCACCGGTGACCGCTAATCCCCCGAGTGACTGAAGTGTCCCCCCCTCTCTCATACTCACCGATCCCCGATCACCGGCGCTGCACGGCATTCACACTGCTGCGGCGGCTTTTACTATTTTGAAAAAGCCGTCCGCTCATTAAACAATCTCCTATTCCCTGCTTTCCCCGCCCACCGGTGCCTATGATTGGTTACAGTGAGACACGCCCCCACGCTGAGTGACAGGTGTCACACTGCACCCAATCACAGCAGCCGGTGGGCGTGTCTATACTGTGCAGTAAAATAAATAAATAAATAATTAAAAAAAAACGGCGTGCGGTTCCCCCCAATTTTAATGCCAGCCAGATAAAGCCATACGGCTGAAGGCTGGTATTCTCAGGATGGGGAGCTCCACGTTATGGGGAGCCCCCCACCCTAACAATATCAGTCAGCAGCCGCCCAGAATTGCCGCATACATTCTGGGACTGTACCCGGCTCTTCCCGATTTGCCCTGGTGCTTTGGCAAATCGGGGTAATAAGGAGTTATTGGCAGCCCATAGCTGCCAATAAGTCCTAGATTAATCATGTCAGGCGTCTATGAGACACCCTCCATGATTAATCTGTAAGTTACAGTAAATAAACACACACACACCAGAAAAAATCCTTTATTAGAAATAAAAACACACACACATTCCCTGGTTCACCACTTTAATCAGCCCCGAAAAAGCCCTCCATGTCCGGCGTCATCCAGGATGCTCCAGCGTCGCATCCAGCGCTGCTGCATGGAGGTGACAGGAGCTGCAGCAGACACAGCCGCTCCGGTCACCTCCACACAGCAAATGAAGACAGCCGCGCGATCAGCTGATCTGTCACTGAGGTTACCCGCGGCCACCGCTGGATCCACCGCTGGATCCAGTGACAGCGGGTAACCTCTGTGACAGCTCAGCTGATCGCACGGCTGTCTTCATTAGCTGCGTGGAGGTGACCGGAGCGGCGGTGTCTTCTGCAGCTCCTGTCACCTCCATGCAGCAGCGCTGGATGCGACGCTGGAGCATCCTGGATGACGCCGGACATGGAGGGCTTTTTCGGGGCTGATTAAAGTGGTGAACCAGGGAATGTGTGTGTGTTTTTATTTCTAATAAAGGATTTTTCGGGTGTGTGTGTTTATTTACTGTAACTTACAGATTAATCATGGAGGGTGTCTCATAGACGCCTGACATGATTAATCTAGGACTTATTGGCAGCTATGGGCTGCCAATAACTCCTTATTACCCCGATTTACCAAAGCACCAGGGCAAATCGGGAAGAGCCGGGTACAGCCCCAGAACTGTCGCATATAATGTATGCGGCAATTCTGGGCGGCTGCTGACTGATATTGTTAGGGTGGGGGGCTCCCCATAACGTGGAGCTCCCCATCCTGAGAATACCAGCCTTCAGCCGTATGGCTTTATCTGGCTGGTATTAAAATTGGGGGGAACCGCACGCCGTTTTTTTTTAATTATTTATTTATTTATTTTACTGCACAGTATAGACACGCCCACCGGCTGCTGTGATTGGGTGCAGTGTGACACCTGTCACTCAGCGTGGGGGCGTGTCTCACTGTAACCAATCATAGGCGCCGGTGGGCGGGGAAAGCAGGGAATAGGAGATTGTTTAATGGGCGGCCGGCTTTTTCAAAATAGTAAAATCCGCCGCAGCAGTGTGAATGCCGTGCAGCGCTGCGCCGGAGATCGGGGAACGGTAAGTATGAGAGAGGGGGGGAAACTGACCGACAGAGTGTGAGAGAGGGACAGACAAACAGAGAGACCGACAGAGAGACTGACCGACGGACTCAGGGAGATTGACGGACATACACAGAAATAGAAAGAATAGCCGACATCACTAGAAATAAAAACACCAAACGGACACGGACTATAGGTAGATGCATACGTGTTTACTAACGTGTGTGCACATACCCATAGACTTTCATTGTGTCCACGTGTGCGTGCTCCGTGCAGATAACGGACATGCATCCGTGCCAAACGCAAACACATACGGATCACGGACACGCACACACGGACATAATGAAATAACGGACGTGTGACCACAATCATAGATTAACATTGGTGCACGTTTGGCCGTGTCTCCGGTATATACGGAAACGGACCAAACACGCACGTGTATCACGGACGTGTGAAGGGGGCCTTATACAGGCTCTGAGTGGCTGGTCTAAACCATGTGAATTGATTGCTGTAGGGCATTATTGTACATCTCTTGCAATGCATCTACCACTATTAGCATGCTCACATCATTAGTGTGTGAAATGGCGCTGGGCAGTACATACAGTTTCATATAGTTGAAACCAGAAATTTACATACACTATCTAAAAAGACACATGTGCATGTTTTTCTCACTATCTGACATGGAATCAGAATAACTTTTCCCATTTTAGGTCAATTAGGAACCAAAATCATTTATATTTTCTAAATGCGAGAATAATGAGAGAGAGAGAGAGTAGAGAGAGTAGAGAGAAGAGAGAGAGGAGAGAGGGAGAGAGAAAGAGAAAGAGAGAGAGAAAGAGAGAGAGAGAGAGAGAGTGTTTTAGTTTATTTGTATTACTTTCTGCAAAGTCAACAGTTTACATACATTTCATTAGTATTTAGTACCATTGCTCGTAAACTGTATGACTTGGGTCAAACGTTTTGGATATCTATATATATAATTGCCTTATTCTGTCTGTCTGTCTGTCTGTCTGTCTGTCTGTCTGTCTATCTGTCTGTCTGTCTGTCATGCTCCGAAATTGTGTCCTTACGGTGACACAAAGCTGATTGGCCGCTGGGCTCGCCATGGCCCCGCCCCCCCCACGGATTGGCCTCTCGCCCCGGCTCTCTGCAGGCCCCGCCCCCCTCACGCAATGCACGCTCGCTGTGGCCCAACTGACACGGGGCTCCGATTCCCAGGTGAGTACACACACACACATCAGATCACACTCACTCTCACACTCACCTCACACATCACATCCACACATCACAACATGCTGGGATATCGCTTGCTTCTACACCGGCTCCGTCAGGATCCCGGCAGCGCCAGACATAACCTTGCGATGCTGGGATCTTAACGGAGGCCGTGAAAGCTGGTAACCATTATACACATCGGGTAACTAAGGTCCCTTAGTTACCCGATGTGTATCATAGTTACCAGTGTACACCGGCTCACACTCACTCTCACACACACATCACATCACACACACATCACATCGCATCCACACATCAAGGTCCTGCAGCGCCGGAAAATACAGACACATAACAGCACACACACACACACACACACACACACACACACACATCAGATCACACTCACACACATACACACATCACATCGCATCCAAATACTCACAACATCCTGGGATATCGCTTGCTTCTCGGCGGCGATATTGTGCTGTGAGCTTCCAGGACCTGACGGAGGATCACATGGCCAGAAGCATGTGATATCCCCGGAAGTTGTGAGTATCAGCGCGTATGTGCAATATCGTCAGTGTCTGTGTGTGTGAGTGGATGCGATCGGGTGTGTGTGAGTGGATGCGATCGGTTGTGTGTGTGAGTGGATGCGATCGGGTGTGTGTGAGTGGATGCGATCGGGTGTGTGTGAGTGGATGCGATCGGGTGTGTGTGAGTGGATGCGATCGGGTGTGTGTGTGAGTGGATGCGATCGGGTGTGTGTGAGTGGATGCGATCGGGTGTGTGTGAGTGGATGCGATCGGTTGTGTGGGTGAGTGGATGCGATCGGGTGTGGGTGAGTGTCGGCAGAGGAGCACGGCGTGCTGGAGGAGGCTGGGAGCAGAGAGGCTGATCTTGGGGAAGGCTGGGAGGGGGGAGGCTGATGCTGAGGGAGGCTGGAAGGAGAGAGGCTGAGCAAACGTGCTCCATCCGCCATACTGCGCACTCCCCATCGTGCTGCATCCCCCATGCTGCGCACTCCCAAACGTGGTCCATCCGCCATGCTGCGCACTCCCAAACGTGGTCCATCCGCCATGCTGCGCACTCCCAAACGTGCTCCATCCGCCATACTGCGCACTCCCAAACGTGCTCCATCCGCCATACTGCGCACTCCCCATCGTGCACCATCCGGCATGCTGCGCACTCCCAAGCGGATGGAGCATGATGGGGGGTGCGCAGCATGGCGGATGGAGCACGTTTGGGAGTGCGCAGCATGGCGGATGGAGCACGTTTGGGAGTGCGCAGCATGACGGATGGAGCACGTTTGGGAGTGCGCAGCATGACGGATGGAGCACGTTTGGGAGTGCGCAGCATGCCGGATGGTGCACGATGGGGAGTGCGCAGTATGGCGGATGGAGCACGTTTGGGAGTGCGCAGTATGGCGGATGGAGCACGTTTGGGAGTGCGCAGCATGGCGGATGGAGCACGTTTGGGAGTGCGCAGCATGGCGGATGGACCACGTTTGGGAGTGCGCAGCATGGCGGATGGAGCACGTTTGGGAGTGCGCAGCATGGCGGATGGAGCACGTTTGGGAGTGCGCAGCATGGCGGATGGAGCACGTTTGGGAGTGCGCAGCATGGCGGATGGAGCACGTTTGGGAGTGCGCAGCATGACGGATGGAGCACGTTTCGGAGTGCGCAGCATGGCGGATGGAGCACGTTTGGGAGTGCGCAGCATGCCGGATGGTGCACGATGGGGAGTGCGCAGTATGGCGGATGGAGCACGTTTGGGAGTGCGCAGCATGGCGGATGGAGCACGTTTGGGAGTGCGCAGCATGGCGGATGGAGCACGTTTGGGAGTGCGCAGCATGGCGGATGGAGCACGTTTGGGAGTGCGCAGCATGGCAGATGGAGCACGTTTGGGAGTGCGCAGCATGGCGGATGGAGCACGTTTGGGAGTGCGCAGCATGGCGGGTGGAGCACGTTTGGGAGTGCGCAGCATGGCGGATGGAGCATGATAGGGGGTGCACAGCATGGCGGATGGAGCACGTTTGGGAGTGCGCAGCATGGCGGATGGAGCACGTTTGGGAGTGTGCAGCATGGCGGATAGAGCACGATGGGGAGTGCGCAGCATGGCGGATGGAGCACGTTTAGGAGTGCGCAGCATGGGGGATGCAGCACGATGGGGAGTGCGCAGTATGGCGGATGGAGCACGTTTGGGAGTGCGCAGCATGGCGGATGGACCACGTTTGGGAGTGCGCAGCATGGCGGATGGAGCACGTTTGGGAGTGCGCAGCATGGGTGATGCAGCACGATGGGGGGTGCGCAGCATGGGGGATGGAGCACGATCGGAGGTGCACACCTCCCCCCAACACACACACACACGCGCACTGCACAACACACACACACTAGGAATCACAAACAACGCCCTACACAGACACCCACACACACAGACAACGCTGCACACACAAATATACACACATACTGCACAACACACACATTGCTCAAAACATACCTCCCCCCAAAACACACCACAACCACACAAACCGCACAACACACACACACACACAACGCTACAGACACACAGCGCTCCACAAACAACGCAACACACGCAACACACATACAACACCGCTCTCACACCCCGCGACACTCAGAACATGTACAGCGCCCTACACAAACACTTGGTAACTACACACAACAACATCTATATATATATATATAACAAAACTCATACATGAACTACACAATACATAAATTCTAGAAACCCGATGCGTAGAATCGGGCCACCTTCTAGTCCTTCCATAAGCTTCTCACAATATTTTGTAGGAATTTGGACCCATTCCTCCTGACAGAACTTGTGTTACTAAGCCATGTTTGTTGGTCGCCTTGCTCGCACTGGCCTTTTCAGCTTTGCCCAGAAATTTTCAGTAGGATTGAAATCAGAGCTTTGTGATGGCCACCTTCACCTGAGGTGAGGTTGTCAAGGTTGGGAATTTCGGGAAAAATGGGGTTTCTCAGGGTCACAGAGATGGATTTCAAATCAATCTGTGCAGATATATGTATGAGGAAAAATGACCACACAGAGACATGTCTCTATCCAGGAGAAGCTCAATGCTCTTCTAACCAGTATATTGTAAAACAATCACAGTTATACAATTTAATATTTGACCTTGAAACGGGAACAAGGAGTAAGAGATAAAGCCCCAGTTTCACATCCCAGATGGTAAGAACCAACATGCTATGAATACAATCAGTGTGTTATGACTACTTCTTTGTTCATTGTACATTTTAGCTTATCCATCTTGGTTAACACATTCCTGAGTGCACATCTTAAAATCATATTATGGCGTCTATACGATTGTCATACAGACATACAGATAATTATGCAGCGACATCTATGCTTTAACTCACACAGATTATTTTATTACATCTGGAGAAATGGCCTACAGCCCAGGCCTTACCCCCACAGTCCCCCCTTGATAAGATATCTGTTAGTGTTGTTAAGCTTAAATTTTAAAATTTTCCTAACAAATTTTTATGTGCCATACTATGGTATATAAGTATGTGCTAGTCACATTCTCGGACCCTATGCTCGTCTGGGACCCCCCTTGGGACTCAAATTACATCTATATATACGTGGGTTTCTTCCAATAGGTCATTGTTTGACACAGCTCTACGGGCTCTGGCTCTACTCTTGGATACCTGTTTTATCTGTTCGAGGGTAATTCCATGACTTACAGGGTCTATTAAGTGGGCTTTACACGCAACCACATAGCTAATGAGATGTCATTGGGGTCACGGAATTCGTGACGCACATCTGGCCTCGTTAGCAACGTCGTTGCGTGTGAAACGCAGGAACGACCTGTTAACGATCAAAATTACTTACCAAATCGTTGATCGTTGTCCAGTCTTTCCTATGCCGATTATCGTTGCTGTTGCAGGACGCAGGTTGGTTGTCGTTCCTGCGGCAGCACACATCGCTATGTGTGGCACCGCAGGAACGAGGAACTACATCGTACCTGCGGCCGCCGCCAATAGGGAAAGAAGGAAATGGGTGGGATGTTCGGCCCGCTCATCTCCGCCTCTCCGCTTCTATTGGGCGGCCGCTTAGTGACGTCGCTGTGACGCCGAACGAACCGACCCCTTAGAAAGGAGGCGGTTTGCCGGCCACAGCGACGTCGCTAGGCAGGTAGGAATAGTGTGACTGTTCCTAGCGATGTTGTGCACCACGGGCAGCGATTTGCCCATGATGCACAACCGACGGGGGCGGGTGCTTTCACCAGTGACATCGCCAGCAATGGCGCTGTGTGCAAAGCCCGCTTTAGGATTGGCATTATTACTTTCATTAGGGCACATTGTCCTGACCAAAGAAGGTTGAGTCTAGATCTTATCTTGAGATCAGCACATAACAAAGAAAACATCTGCTACAGATTGTCTGTGGTTCTTTTTCGGATATTAAATGAGAAGGAGGATACTTGGTCGGTGCTAGTCCATCCAGGGCCAACTCGTGAACCTTGGTGATCTGCTCTTGATAAGGAGCAAAACCGTGATGAAGCTTCATGTGAACAGTTTGAGGTGCTGACTCAGAGAAGCCTTCTGAAATAATGGATGGAATGGCAGCCGCTTTCTGCTTCAGTTGTTTCAGGTCCAGTGGTTTCTGAGGTAAGACGTTAACTCGCGTGTCACTGCCAGTGCTCAGCAGACTAGGCCGGGGAGACATCAGTCTGGTGGGATGGGCTCTCCCAAAACTTTTCCCGGGATTAGAGGGTTTACAGCTGGCATTTTGTATTAAGGAAAATCACTGAATATATTCATATATGTGTTAAGGCACCAATTTTTAGAACAAAATATTCTAAGAGAAGCCGATTTGGTCAAAGATAATTTTTACTAATGATTAAAAATTAATGAATGCCAACTGGCAGAATGACTAGAACAGGGGCATCACATGTATAAATATTAAAAAGTCAGATACAGATGTCTCTGCAGAGGTATTAAATTAGATACAAAAATTCTACAGCTGTAAAAATGTTTAGCTGTAAAAGTAGAGTTAAGCGGGCTTTACCAGCTATGATATCGTTAATGAATTATCGTCGGGGTCACGTTGTTTGTGACGCACATCCGACGTCATTAACGATATCGCAGTGTGTGACACTTATGTGCGACCTAAAACGATCGCAAAAGCGGCCAAAATCGTTTGCCGCGGAGAGGTCGTCCTAAAACAAAAAATCGTTCTCTTCTAATTAGCGATGTCGTTCCTCGTTCCTGAGGCAGCACACATCGCTATGTGTGACATAGCAGGAGCGACGAACATCTCCTTACCTGCCTCCACCGGCAATGCGGAAGGAAGGTGGTGGGCGGGATGTTTACGTCCCGCTCATCTCCGCCCCTCCGCTTCTATTGGACGGCTGCCGTGTGACATCGCTGTGACGCCGCACGACCCGCCCCTTAGAAAGGAGGCGGATCGCCGGCCAGAGCGATGTTGCAGGACAGGTAAATCCGTGTGACGGAGGTAAGCGAGGTTGTGCGCGACGGGCAGCGATTTGCCCGTGTCGCACAACCGACGGGGGCGGGTACGATCGCTTGCTCGCTAGCGAGATCGCAGCGTGTAAAGCCCACTTTAGTGAAAATACAAGATACAATACGAAAAATGAGAGTTAGAACCAAGTGTTCACAGATGTGGTATGTATAGCAATCATGCAATAGCAATAGCCATGATATATGGTGTTGTAAAGATATAAAGTTAACTATTATGCCTGCTTTACATGAGTCGACCGATCGTGCGATTTCATGATCGATCGTACCCGCCCCCGTCGTTTGTGCATCACGGGCAAATCGCTGCCAGTGTCGCACAAAGTCGGGAAACCCCCGTCACACGCACTTACCTGCTGAGCAACGTCGCTGTGGGCGGCGAACATCCTCTTCCTGAAGGAGGAGGGACGTCCGGCGTCACAGCGACGTCAAACAGCCGCCAGCCAATAGAAGCGGAGGGGCGGAGATGAGTGGGACGTAAACATCCCGCCCACCTCCTTCCTTCCACATAGCCGCCGGGAGCCGCGGGACACAGGTAAGATGTGTTCATCGTTCCCGGGATGTCACACGGAGCAATGTACGGGTACGATGAACAACCGGCGCCATTTTAATTAAACAATTTGTTGAAACTGAGCGACGAGTACACGACTGACGATTTGTGAGCGATACTGCGTCGCTCGGAGGTGTCACACGAGACGACGTCGTGAACGATGCCGGATGTGCATCACGAAAACTGTGACCCCGACGATGCATCGCACGATAGCTCGCCTCGTGTAAAGCACCCTTAAATGTTATTAGGTGCCAGAACTAAATATCTTGGTAATAATTCTTGTATTGGTATATATAGCAATTGTAGCTGTAGTATATAGTATAAATATGCTGTGAAAAAATAGTATAGTTACAGCATAAGGTATCTCAGACACAGCATGTTATTCACTAATGTCCAGAGCAAGTATATAGGGGAGCCACCCAATTATAGACATGATGGATAACCAGTATTTACCTGTGCAGGAGAAGACCTGTATACACATGTGACGCCAGCCCCGACTCACACGTTTCAATGTCACCTTCGTCAGGGGGCTGTATCTGAGGTACCTTATGCTGTATATTATTTTTCACAGCATATTTATACTATATACTACAGCTACAATCGCGATATATACCAATACAAGCATTATTAGCAACATATTTAGTTCTGGCACCTAATAGCATTAATAGTTAATTTTATATCTTTATAACACCATATATCATGGCTATTGCTATTGCATGATTGCTATACATACCACATCTGTGAACACTTGGTTCTAACTCTAATTTTTCGTATTGTATCTTGTATTTTCACTAACTCTACTTTTACAGCTGAACATTTTTACAGCTATAGAATTTTTGTATCAAATTTAATATCTCTGCAGAGACACCTGTATCTGACTTTTTAATATTTATACGTGTGATGCCCCTGTTCTAGTCATTCTGCCAGTTCGCATTCATTAATTTTTAATCATTAATAAAAATTGTTATCTTTGACCAAATCGATTTCTCTTAGAATTTTTTTGTTCTAAAAATTGGTGCCTTATATCATTCCCATAGGTCTATTACATTCGTATGACCCACACACTGTTTAAATATATGCACTTATCATCTAATATTATAATTTTTATGGTGTTGTGTACGGTCACTTTTTCTTTGATCAATTTCTGTATGTCATATACAGTATGTGTTAGTAGAAAACAAAAACATTCATAAATATGTTAGGTTACATCAACTAAACTACATATTTGGGTCTGAGAAACGGCTGAATTAAGTATTTCAGGTTACTCACTTCGTACCCTCGACAGTCCCCCCCTTAAAACTCACTTCTGCCATTTCCGAACACTAAGGGTACTGTGTTCCCTTAGGAAGAGAGGAAGAAAACCTGCCTGACTGAACGTTGAGGCATGGGCGGAGAGGGGAAAGGGTTTTCTTCACCGGTTTGAGACCAAGGACGGCTAGGCGAGTCCTCATCCTTTGTAGTTGGACTTTCCCATGTCTCAAGGCTCTCTAAGTACTCTCTTCTACCTATTTTGTCAATGATGATCTGAGACTGTACAGGTCTTTTGAAAAGGCGCTCAGTGCAGCTCTGGTGGGTTGGCCCTTCTGCAATGCGAGGCGTGAATCCATGCGAAAAAGGAGAAAAGTTCAGGGCACTGCCCCAACACCAAAAAACTTTCAGAACATCCTATACTGGGCCGAAAAAGGTGCACATGCTCTGCGGTGCCATTGATGTGAATAAACATGTGAACATCAGAGCAATAAAAAAGGAAAAAACATCAGGCACTCACCAGTTCACCGAGGCGTGAATCCATGTTGCCCTGCCGTCGAGCTTCATCGAAATTTCTGTGGTTGGGAGAAGCTGGATGAGCTCATCTAGGCTTGACTCATGGCTCTTTCTCGCTTGTCCTTTTAGGATCAATCAGTCTCCTGGCTTGAAAACCATATGCTACCAGCTCTGATTTAAGATCTGAAATTGGAGAATACACCTGTTTATTACACTATTTAGTCAATCATATAACAAATTATACATGCCCGTGAATACACCTGTTTATTACTAAAAGAAAAAAAAACATACATTTGGTTTACAACTTGCCAGATTCCACCTTTCTATAAAATAAATTAATTATATACTGCCCGTAGGCAATTGTCAGCGCTTGACCCTTATACTCTTGCAGCTAGGTTAAATGACAAAAAGGCCCCTTCAATTTGCCTGATAGCACAAAATCTATAAATGGGATTTTTTATAAAAAATCCTCAAAAACCAGCGCTAGAAGAGGGTTATAACAAAAAACCTTTTTATTGACAATTTGTTGCTATCCTTGTTCTAGATAGGATAAGAACAATAAATCACAGTACATAGAACCATAAGAAATAAAAATAAAAAATAAAAAACGAATAATAGTGATTACAATATTAATATTAACACAGCAGGTTTGACAACATACTATATCAGCCGGTGGCGACAACATACTATAATAATATGGTATAATGGTGATGTAATACAGATACCATATACAGTGCCTACAAGTAGTATTCAACCCCCTGCAGATTTAGCAGGTTTGATAAGATGCAAATAAGTTAGAGCCTGCAAACTTCAAACAAGAGCAGGATTTATTAACAGATGCATAACTCTTACAAACCAGCAAGTTATGTTGCTCAGTTAAATTTTAATAAATTTTCAACATAAAAGTGTGGGTCAATTATTATTCAACCCCTAGGTTTAATATTTTGTGGAATAACCCTTGTTTGCAATTACAGCTAATAATCGTCTTTTATAAGACCTGATCAGGCCAGCACAGGTCTCTGGAGTTATCTTGGCCCACTCCTCCATGCAGATCTTCTCCAAGTTATCTAGGTTCTTTGGGTGTCTCATGTGGACTTTAATCTTGAGCTCCTTCCACAAGTTTTCAATTGGGTTAAGGTCAGGAGACTGACTAGGCCACTTGGCTGTGTGCTTTGGGTTGTTGTCTTGTTGGAAGATGAAATGACGACCCATCTTAAGATCCTTGATGGAGGAGCGGAGGTTCTTGGCCAAAATCTCCAGGTAGGCCGTGCTATCCATCTTCCCATGGATGCGGACCAGGTGGCCAGGTCCCTTGGCTGAGAAACAGCCCCACAGCATGATGCTGCCACCACCATGCTTGACTGTAGGGATGGTATTCTTGGGGTCGTATGCAGTGCCATCCAGTCTCCAAACGTCACGTGTGTGGTTGGCACCAAAGATCTCGATCTTGGTCTCATCAGACCAGAGAACCTTGAACCAGTCTGTCTCAGAGTCCTCCAAGTGATCATGAGCAAACTGTAGACGAGCCTTGACATGACACTTTGAAAGTAAAGGTACCTTACGGGCTCGTCTGGAACGGAGACCATTGCGGTGGAGTACGTTACTTATGGTATTGACTGAAAACAATGTCCCCACTGCCATGAGATCTTCCCGGAGCTCCTTCCTTGTTGTCCTTGGGTTAGCCTTGACTCTTCGGACAAGCCTGGCCTCGGCACGGGTGGAAACTTTCAAAGGCTGTCCAGGCCGTGGAAGGCTAACAGTAGTTCCATAAGCCTTCCACTTCCGGATGATGCTCCCAACAGTGGAGACAGGTAGGCCCAACTCCTTGGAAAGGGTTTTGTACCCCTTGCCAGCCTTGTGACCCTCCACGATCTTGTCTCTGATGGCCTTGGAATGCTCCTTTGTCTTTCCCATGTTGACCAAGTATGAGTGCTGTTCACAAGTTTGGGGAGGGTCTTAATTAGTCAGAAAAGGCTGGAAAAAAGAGATAATTAATCCAAACATGTGAAGCTCATTGTTCTTTGTGCCTGACATTCTTCTTAGTACTTTAGGGGAACCAAACAGAATTCTGGTGGTTTGAGGGGTTGAATAATAAATGACCCTCTGAATAAACTTTTCACAATTTAAAAAAAAAAAAAAAAAAAAAGAAATAACATTCTATTTTGCTGCAGTGCATTTCACACTTCCAGGCTGATCTACAGTCCAAATGTCACAATGCCAAGTTAATTCCGAATGTGTAAACCTGCTAAATCTGCAGGGGGTTGAATACTACTTGTAGGCACTGTAGCACCGGATCAAACTACCGCTGTAATCTGTAAAGGGTTCAGAATTATTTAATAGCAATGTGCAGTATATATATAAAAACTTGCAATGTTCCAGGTGCCTCCAAATAAAGTAGAGAGACTGCTCTCCGGTCAGTCTAAGCCGGCAATGTAATAGGGCACCGGTTCATACAGTTATTTCAACAAGGCTTTTTACCTGCACTTTGATTTGGGCAGGAATCCCCGCAGATTTAGTTGCTGCACACACCTCCTTTGTAACTGGAGCCGTTTGAATGCAGGATTCCCCTGTCAAAGCTTCCAGAGCGAACAGTGCAGAGCCGGTGATCCACAATATAGTGCTGGCTCTGCAGCTTGATTTGAGCAGGAATCCCCGCAGATTAGTTGCTGCACACACCTCCTTTGAAACCGGAGCCGTTATATGCAGGATTCCCCTGTCATAGCTTCCAGAGCGAGCAGTGCAGAGCCGGTGAACCGCAATATAGTGCTGGCTCTAGGGGGGGGGTACAGATGGTACAGATGTCCCCTTTTACCGCTTCCAGAGCATACTGAGCAGAGCCGACAACGCTAAGCAGAGCTGGCTCTGAGGAGAGATTTAAATTAAGCAATCCAGGAGTCTCCTTTTAGCGCTTACAGAGCAAGCGAAGCAGAGCCGGTAAAGCACTTGATAATGGTGCTGGCTCCAAACAAGAATAAATTTAAGTGCAAGTTGCAGCTTCTCCAACTCTTCAAGTGGCAGCCTAGGCAGTCACCTTCTTATTAGGCTGATGTGATCCACACAGAGGAGAAGTCACTAGGAAGAGTGTCACCACACAACATGAGCTGAGCAAGGTCCAAATCCGACGCGCGTTTCGGGGGCGTTACCGGTCCCCTTCCTCAAGGATAGCTCGGCTGTTGCTTAGAATACTACTTATACATGATTTTAATTGGATGCAATTACAAAAAACCACCATCACTATATACACGCCAATACACATGACGTTTTTTATTTTTTATTTTTATATCTTATGGTTCTATGTACTGTGATTTATTGTTCTTATCCTATCTAGAACAAGGATAGCAACAAATTGTCAATAAAAAGGTTTTTTGTTATAACCCTCTTCTAGCGCTGGTTTTTGAGGATTTTTTATAACAAATCCCATTTATAGATTTTCTTTCTATAAAATATACACTTTTTTATTTCTGTAAACATTTTTTACATACCACCTTCATCATGTAGATTTTCAGCAATAACGTAGTTTTCTGCACTGGAATGCCTTTGACCAAACCTGGAAAGATTTTCCACAACACGCACAAACTTGCATAAAACCTGCTCATGATATACATCTATAATCAGTCTGCAGTCTCTGAAATGGGTAGTGCAGGTGCCTGGAAAGAAGCAGGGGGGTTTGTGGGTGGGGGATTGACAGGAACCAGAGTCGGGGCGCGTGGTGTCAGAATGGCTGGCCTCATCACTGCCCTCACATCTGCAAAGGTGGGGTCTAGGCAGCTCATGAGGGACAGCATTATAGGTACGGGAGGGGCCATGGGCAGAGGTTGGGGTGGCAGCCCCTGAATCTGCTCAACTGTTCTCTGTTGTATGGGAGGTACATAGCAACCTCCGTCTGTGTTCAGGACAGGGAAAAGAGGGGCGAGTTTATGGCTGTGGCTTGGATCTGTGGGGTGAACTGCACAGTTATTACAAACATCTCTCCAGCCCGGGTTTTGATAACCACACTGGTAACAGATCTAATTTGCTGGGTCATATGGGGGTGGCTGCTCAGTTGGGACCAGTTGGGTATAGATACAAGCCAGAGCCGGAGTGGGCGGTATGGAGGCATGGGTTAATGTGTCGGTAGTGGGGAGTGGTTCTACCAGCTGTGAGGTGGGGGCTGCTCACACTGGGACAGAGATGGGGGGGCGGTGTGGGCGGTACTGAAGGATCTAGAGGATCTTGGCCAGTGGGTGGGACAGCAACATCCATGAGCAGCTCCGGGACAGGGGGAATAGATTGGGGATCAGTTTGTGGGGTAGCAACGAAACAACCTGCCGGAGGACTCTCAGATCTGTCCTCAGACTTGGGTAACATATAGTAAAACACAACATCTCCCTCCGAATCTTCATCCTCTAACTCCATATATTCTTCGGATAGCAATGTCTGCGTTACTTTGCAAAACAATTCCGCATAATCCAACAATCTTCTGTCTCTCAACCTGCCTCTCTTCGTTTTCAGTGCTGCAGCCCATTGAGATGGCTGTAACCGGCCTCCTCTTGGTAAACCTAATACTCTGAAAATGTCCGGGGCATTACACACAGCTTTTTTCCCCTATCTTTCTGTCACTAATTCCAACACATTCTGTGAATCCTCAGGCTTCTCAACTTTATTTCTTCCCCATCTGAACATAATTGCTATCTTGGTGGTGATTGGATTACATTAATTTATGACTATATGGTGCGTGCTACAGTCCAGCCTGCACTGAACGCTCCACCCTATACTAGCTGCTCCCTCAGCTAATATAGAACAAGGGTGTCCCGTGAGAGGAGGAGGACATACAAAAATGCTGTAAGATCCCTACAAGAATGTCCATACAAAAATGCAGTAAATTACGAACAGGAATGCCCCGCCCTCCAAACTTGATTAGCTGCACCAATTTATTGTCCTAATCCCGATCTTCGATCACTGGTATGTATCCCATGAAAGGAGGAGGACGTACAAAATATGTATATGCACATTCAACAATGTCCCGGCCTCCGGACTTGGTCAGCCGTACCAATTTAATGTCCTAATCCCTATCTTTGGTCACGGGTATCACCCCCGCATCTTCAGTTACAGACCGGGTCAGTCTAAATAGCTATATCCGGCCACCACCGTCTCCCCTACCCTAACATCTATTATCTGGATCCCGTGTGACATTACCGATCCACACCTCAAGGTTAGGATCATGCTACTGGGCCCCAGAGGGCACCACCCCTGAGTCACAATCAGGTACCTTTAACACCGATAAGAACACACAGCCTGTCGCCCCCTCCTCTCCAAGAACAAGCACATCAGTAGTGAATACACAGTATCTAACACTTACCGGGGTCGAGGTTGATCAGGCCTTAGTTGGAGTGGAGAGGGGTCCCAGTCCGTGACGTCCAAGATATCGGTGTGTCCAGATATCGGCAGTGCCATTTAGGGGCCCCACGTTACGGGCGCCAGCTGTGAAGGTTGGGAATTTTGGGGAAACTACAAATGGGGTTTCTCAGGGTCACAGAGACGTATTTCAAATCGATCTGCGTAGATATATGTATGAGGAAAAATGACCACACAGAGATGTGTCTCAATGCTCTTCTAACCCGTATATTGTAAAACAATCACAGTTATACAATTCAATATTTGACCTTGAAACGGGAACAAGGAGTAAGAGATAAAGCCCCAGTTTCACATCCCAGCTGGTGAGAACCAACATGTTATGAATACAATCAGTGTGTTATGAATACTTCTTTGTTCATTGTACATTTTAGCTTATCCATCTTGGTTAACACATTTCTGAGTGCACATCTTAAAATCATATTATGGCGTCTATGTAATTGTCATACAGATATACAGATAATTATGCAATAACAAATATATTCTCACACAGATTATCTTATTACATCTGGACAAATGGTCTACAGCCCAGGGGTTACTCCTACAAGGTCACTGACTTTACTGAGGTGACCTGAGGTCAGGTTACCTGTGGTTGTAGATGGAGGGCAATAGGAACCTCCAGCTGTGACCACAAATCACCTGAGTGACATCACTGCTGATTCTGGCTCACTCAGTCTCTGCCTGAAGCTCATAATGGGCAGTCATGTTCTATGGCAGTTGCCGTGAGCTTCACATGTAGCAGAGTTGGAATCATTGTGGGACCTCATGTGGATTACGTCGGACCTGGGTCTTTTGGGGGTTATTAAAGTTGTGAAAGAAGATGTTTTTTGTATTTTATTTCAAGTAAAGGATTTTTTCGGTGTTTGTGTTAATTTATTTTCACTTATAGATTAGTAATGGGGGGTCTCATAGATGCCTCCCATTACTAATCTAGGTCTCAGTTGCAGCTGTGAGCTGACATTAACTACTTATTACCCCAATTGCCACAGCAACAGGGCAATCGGGAAGAGCCTTGTAAAGTACCAGGACCATCACATCTAATGGATGTGGCAATTCCGGGCAGCTGCAGCCTGCTATTTTTCAGCTGGGGGTCCCAATAACCATGGGTATCTCCAGCCTGAGAATACCAGCCCCCAGGCTTTATCATGGCTGGGTTTCAAAATAGGAGGGGACCGCATGCCATTTTTTAAAATTACTTATTTAAATAATAATAATATTAATAAAAATTGCACGCGGTTCCTCTTATTTGTATATACAGACAAGATAAGCGCACGGCTGAGGGCTGCAGCCTGTAGCCATATGCTTTCTCTGTGCTAAGTATCATAATATGGGGGAAAGCCTATGCCATTTTTTTTTCATTTATTTATTTTTACTGTACGATATAGACCTGTAGACAGGGTTTGTGGTTGGAAGCATAAGATGCTGGCAGTAAGCGTGGGGGTGCATATGACTGCAACCAATCACAGACGCCAGTGGGCAGGGAAAGCAGTTCATATGCAATGAAGGATAATGAGCGGCTCCAGATTGAGCGACCGCGAGATCAGTGTACAGCCACGTCAGAGATTCGGTAAGTATGAAGCGTTTGCTTCATTCTAAGTTTCTTTATTTTTTTCATTTTTTTATTTCCCAAGTTGCTGAATCTGGATCAATACCCTGAATTCCCTGAAAATTCTGGGCCTGGACCCAACATTCGGGTACATTTGAAACTGTGCGGATCCAGACTTTTACAGTCAGGGTCCGCCCATCACTAATGAGGATATATGAGAAATTGTAGGAATTGGTCTCTAATAATAATATAATAAAGTCTTATTTCTATAGCGCCAACATATTCCGCAGCACTTTACAATTCAGAGGGGACATGTACAGACAATTTGAGACAATACAAAAAAAACCCAAAATTAAGATACCAGGAGGAGTTAGGACCCTGCTTGTAAGCTTACAGTCTAAGAGGAAATAGGGGAGGTACAAAAGGTGAATGGGTCTCTAAGGTTCTTTGTTGTTGCTAGTATTATCTTTTCAAATATACAATAAGCAGGATCTACATTTTGCATTTACGTCCAACTTGTTACAAATTGTACACCATGTGTGACGTAACCTAGGATGAAAAAAGGCTGAAGCTATAATAACAAAATCTGTAATATTGTTTTTGCACTGTAATTTTTTAATGCATAAGGTAATCAACCACAATTTCTTGAATTTCATGAGAAAATTCCTCTGAGGATCATCTTATTCCTTTTTCCGAATCTTTTCAGTCTGCATTACCTAAGCTAAGATGTTACCTGATGTGATGAATTTGGGCTAAATTTGGTCATATACTCAAGGTAGCTATTGGCCGAACATGCACAATCTCTCTCAAATTTGCTATGCACATAAGCACTTGTTTCAGGGGAGAGAAAGCCTCTTCCAGGCACCTCCGAGGTTGCTTATCACCCTGAAAACAAAATAATTGCTTCAACTACTGGTTGACAGGTTTTTGAAAAATTGGTGGATTCAGATGACTTTTATCTAATGTGTATGGAGACATCAAGAGCTTTTGGCACTGAAATAATCATCCCTTAGATTTGTTACGTGGGAAACCTCTGAATCACCTTATACTAAACAACAGCGGATACAAAATACTGACTTATTAGAAATAACAGACCAATAAACACCTCTTTCAGAGTTTGCAAGTGGCTAATGATCTAATAGTCAAGCAACAGAATGTATGTATTCCGGCAGATTCCTTTTGTCCTTTTACCATCTTTTACATATGCAAATAATATTATGGAGTGAAATATCTGTATGCAATTTTCTCAGCCTAATCCATTCTGAAGCAATTTAACTCTCAGGAAAAAAAAAGACAGTTAAAGGCAGATCTAATAATTTTATAATTTCTTAGTTCTATGTTGATTTTCATTCGCTCCTTGTCTTGGCGCTAGGCTTAATGTCATTTAAATGCATGCCAGCTTATTTGTTTGCAAATAAATCCACTGTCTGTCAGTTTTACTGACACATATTTAGCTATTGTCACATTATATGAATCCCGGTAAAGAGCAACAAAGGCATTTTTTAAAGGAAATGACACTGGATAAATCAGACTTGATGAATTGGACATGTACTGTGATAGACGTGTGATTCTGCTGATAGCCAGCCTGCAGCTGCCACATTTCATATTATAACCCAGTCATATCACAGGCACATTTCTAGGATTGTATTGCTCCTTTGCTAATAATGTACATGTAGGAGGGTGGCAGAGCCTCTGTAATGTAAAGTAAATGTGTTAACAATGTGTAGTGAAGTGTATTAGTCAAATAGTAGAGTGGGGAATGTGAAGTAGGATGTATAGCAAGTAATGTAAATTATAGGAATATTATGTAGATCAGGGGTCCCTAACTTGGCTGGGTATAAGGGCCGCACATAGAAATAAAATAACTTGGGGGGCCGTATTCTTTTCAGGACAAAGTGACATTTTTATTAGTACCATATTCCCTTCCATACACCTTTGGATCACTGTTTTTGAACAGTTTTCATTTTTTTATTATAACAAATGTACAGTTGTGTGTGTGTGTGTGTGTGTGTGTGTGTGTGTGTGTGTATATATATATATATATATATATGTGTCGCCCTGGGCAAGCCAGGGGACACAGGTCACACACCACCACACCCCACACTCCAGGTAGGCACATCACAGCTAACCACAAATCCTTGTTGCCTTCCTCCAGAGGTTGATGATGCACACCAGGGGGTGGGCCAGGCGGTTGGCTCCGCCCACCAAGGAGCTCACAACTCTGGAGGCAGGAAGTAACCAGGCAGATAGCCCAGGCAGGGCAAGTGAGAAGAGCTCAGGGGGAGCTTGAGTGAGGAGCTAAAGTGGAGGAGTTTAGAAAGTGAAAGTAGTAAAGGAGGAAAAGCAAGTAAAGGGACAGAAGAGAAAGACAGCCTGAAGGGTCCAGCTTTGTGAGGGCCAGAACAGCAAGGTCAGCAACGGCGGTGACTGTCTGGAGGGGGACCGTTTGGAAGTTCCTGGAAGGACCCCGTTGGCTGTGTGCCCGGTGGTCTGGAGCAGTGTTCCGAAGGACAGTCAGCACCAGGGCAGGGGCCTCTCGGACTCCGGCAAGGCTAGGAGTCGCCAGATTTGCCAAATCCGTCAGTGACGGGGACGCAGATCCCCCAACAACCAAGTCCCGATTGAAGGCAACAGCCCAACCCGTATTGGAGAGACACCGCCACCGCCACGGCACCAGTTTCTCAGGGCCAGCGCCTGCGGGCAAAGTGTAGAGCTCCTCCGGCCCAGATTGCAGTCGGGGAGCGGGTAACCGGAGGGAATCCACCGCTACCATCAGTCAACATAGGTGCAAGGAAGAGAGACATCACCGTCACCTACCGGGAGTGCAGGTGCAGCCGTCTGTGGGACCGTCCTACCAGCCGTTGGTTTACCGTACAAACTGTGTCCGTGTGTCAGGCTGAGTGAGTACCACAGTGCCGCAAGGCACAGCGCTGCCCCCGCGTCCCTGTGCCCTCCAGGCCCTACACTTCACATCTCATCACCGGGCCCCGGGATTACCAACCCCTACCCACGGAGGGGCAACACAACACCTGGCTGCTCCGCATCACCATCCCCGGGACCCCCATACTGAGCAGCGGTGGTGCAATCACCACAACCGTGGGTGGCGTCACGAACTATAACAATCCCCACACCCAACAAACACCCCCCTTTCACTCACGGGCGAGGAGTGCCGCTCGAGAAACCCCGGGATCTGGCCCACAGCTCGAGCCACCAGGAGCAGCTGCCAGACCCGAGCAGAAGGGGTGAGCGCGGTGTGCTGACACCCTCCTCCCCGCCCGCGACAACTTGGCGTCACGAACAGGATCTTACCGCTCTGCCGTCAGGTAGAGGTGCGCCTTGTTACCGCCGGAGGCATCCGGCAGAAAAATTTCAGAAGCCGCCATCTTTGGCGCGAAAAGTTCCCGCTCGAGCGTCTTCTCGAGCAGTAGAGGCACGAAGGCCAAAACCCCGCCCCGAGAGAGGAGGGGCCGGAAAGAGCTAAGGGGGACGCGATGGCGGCTGGCCGCATGTAAGCGCGGCTATGGAAGCAGGGACGCCAGGACCCTGCGGCCATTTACTGGTTCCTGGAAGAGGCCGCTGCTAAAGATGCTGAGTCCGACTAACAACACCGTGGTCCCCGCGCCTGGCATGGCGGCGTGGGTGGAAGTCCGGACCGTCCAGCTAAGCAGCCGTCTGCAGGTCCACAGGCAGCTCCTCCTGGAGGAGCGGGAGGCCGACATGGCGGACGTTGTAGCCACCGTGCGGAGACGCGAGGAGGAGGCGGAGAAAGGGAGGGTGAGTGACCCACGTCCCGATGCCCTTGCAGGGCCGGTCATCGCGGCTGTGGGGCCCGGTCCAAGCCCTCTCCCCCCGTTGCCTCCCTCGCTACCCGTCTCGGAGGCCGTGACCCCGCCACTAGGCCCGCTACCACCGCAACCGGTAGCGATACCCAGCCCGTCCGCCCCAGCGGATCGACCTGTAGCCGGAGCCCGTAACAACCCGGAGGCATTACCTTGGAAGGCCCCGAAGATTGTGCCAGAGACAGTCCCCGAGCAGTTTCCCGAGCCGGAGCCGACGACCCGCTCCGAGCCGAAGGCCCGGCTGCGGAAAGCCCCTGTGCCCATCCCCCACACCTCGGCTGAGGTGGCGCCGGGTTGTTGCTGCAAGGCAGCGCCCAAGGCCATGACACCGCGGGATACGCTACCCACCTTCCTGACAGTGGGTAACGTGCTGGATGTCCCGCGGGGCTCAACCCGTGCGCCGGAGCAGGTAGCAGCGCCATACTGGGACAGGGAGCCGACAAAGCTGGGCCTGGAGATCGCGGAGAGGGAGAGAAGGAAAGCCGAGCTGGTGGCCCGAGCCATTCGGGAAAAAGAAAACCTGCGGCAAGCGACCTTCCGTGTCCGGGGCCCGTTCTACGAGGGGCAGGTGAGGCGATTTGATGTCCGCCGGGGCTACGGATTCATATACGAACCGGGCCTGGAGGCCAAGGTGTTTGTGGCCCGGCGGGACGTGAATGCCCATCTGCCCGAGGAGCATCCTGGCCGCAATCTTATACCGGGGGACATGGTGCGTTACACCCGGCACTGCGGAGAGAGGGGGTGGTTTGCCCTGGATGTAAAGCTGAAGGGCAGCCCGGAGAGCAAGGTGAGCTCTGCATCCCCTCCCTCGGATGAAGCAGCAAAGGGACCGGAGTAGGGCAGCGGATGCCCGTTGCACCGTCCCCGTTGGGACCATCACTGAAGTTGCTGTTTGTTTGAAAAAGTTTAAAAAGTTTGAAATGATAAGTGAAATTACCGAAGAAGTCACCTGATTTGTTTGTTGATTTACAACCGGCTGGAGCCGGCACCGTTGTCCCCGTGGGGACCGTTTAAAGTTTATTTGCATGGGAACTATCCATGGACAAGCCCGTGAACTTGCAGGGCACCACAAACGTTAAGTGGCTTGTAAATATGTTGGGTACCGTTACCGTTTCCGCAATGCCGCCTCCGGAGAGGCAGGTTGGTGGGAGGGCCCTGAGCAGAGCAGGCCAGGGCCCAGCCACCAAAGGAACCGGTGGCCACCCTCTGGAGGGGAAGGACAGATCCCGCTCGGGTGACTTGTGCTGGACTGTGGGTCAAGGGGTGCTGCCTGGGCTTTAGGGGCAGCATCAGGGCCAGGTTGCTTGGGTGGGAGAGAGCGGAAACCGTGACCGTATACCGTTGCAACGTTTAAGTAAATGTGCCTCCCGTCTTGGGAAGAGTTTTGATTAAAGATGTTATTTATGGTTTGCTTAACCCTGTTACCCCCTTTTACAGAAAAATAAAACCGGTGTAGGACGGCAGCCCGCGGACGGTCTGCATTTTGCTAAGGGGGAATGTGTCGCCCTGGGCAAGCCAGGGGACACAGGTCACACACCACCACACCCCACACTCCAGGTAGGCACATCACAGCTAACCACAAATCCTTGTTGCCTTCCTCCAGAGGTTGATGATGCACACCAGGGGGTGGGCCAGGCGGTTGGCTCCGCCCACCAAGGAGCTCACAACTCTGGAGGCAGGAAGAAACCAGGCAGATAGCCCAGGCAGGGCAAGTGAGAAGAGCTCAGGGGGAGCTTGAGTGAGGAGCTAAAGTGGAGGAGTTTAGAAAGTGAAAGTAGTAAAGGAGGAAAAGCAAGTAAAGGGACAGAAGAGAAAGACAGCCTGAAGGGTCCAGCTTTGTGAGGGCCAGAACAGCAAGGTCAGCAACGGCGGTGACTGTCTGGAGGGGGACCGTTTGGAAGTTCCTGGAAGGACCCCGTTGGCTGTGTGCCCGGTGGTCTGGAGCAGTGTTCCGAAGGACAGTCAGCACCAGGGCAGGGGCCTCTCGGACCCCGGCAAGGCTAGGAGTCGCCAGATTTGCCAAATCCGTCAGTGACGGGGACGCAGATCCCCCAACAACCAAGTCCCGATTGAAGGCAACAGCCCAACCCGTATTGGAGAGACACCGCCACCGCCACGGCACCAGTTTCTCAGGGCCAGCGCCTGCGGGCAAAGTGTAGAGCTCCTCCGGCCCAGATTGCAGTCGGGGAGCGGGTAACCGGAGGGAATCCACCGCTACCATCAGTCAACATAGGTGCAAGGAAGAGAGACATCACCGTCACCTACCGGGAGTGCAGGTGCAGCCGTCTGTGGGACCGTCCTACCAGCCGTTGGTTTACCGTACAAACTGTGTCCGTGTGTCAGGCTGAGTGAGTACCACAGTGCCGCAAGGCACAGCGCTGCCCCCGCGTCCCTGCGCCCTCCAGGCCCTACACTTCACATCTCATCACCGGGCCCCGGGATCACCAACCCCTACCCACGGAGGGGCAACACAACACCTGGCTGCTCCGCATCACCATCCCCGGGACCCCCATACTGAGCAGCGGTGGTGCAATCACCACAACCGTGGGTGGCGTCACGAACTATAACAATCCCCACACCCAACAAACACCCCCCTTTCACTCACGGGAGAGGAGTGCCGCTCGAGAAACCCCGGGATCTGGCCCACAGCTCGAGCCACCAGGAGCAGCTGCCAGACCCGAGCAGAAGGGGTGAGCGCGGTGTGCTGACACCCTCCTCCCCGCCCGCGACATATATATATGTATACAGTAGAGATGAAAAGGTTGGACACATCTTCTCATTCAAAGAGTTTTCTTTATTTTCATGACTCTGAAAATTGTAGATTCACATTGAAGGCATCAAAACTATGAATTAACACATGTGGAATGAAATACTTAACAAAAAAGTGTGAAACAACTGAAAATATGTCTTATATTCTAGGTTCTTCAAAGTATCCACCTTTTGCTTTGATTACTGCTTTGCACACTCTTAGCATTCTCTTGATGAGCTTCAAGAGGTAGTCACTGGAAATGGTTTTCACTTCACAGGTGTGCCCTGTCAGGTTTAATAAGTGGGATTTGTTGCCTTATAAATGGGGTTGGAACCATCAGTTGTGTTGTGCAGAAGTCTGGTGGATACACAGCTGATAGTCCTACTGAATAGACTGAGCTTGGGAGCGTGAAGAAGGCGGCTTTATACCGCCGAAACGCATAGTCTGCCATAGCATGTATCCTGCACTTTAGTTTTGAGCTCTGGAATCTTTTAATTTGCTCATTAAAGCTGGATTTTATTATTACTACCTGAAGTCTTCTTACCTGCTGGAACTTCCTTCAAGATATATATTTATATATACTAGGACAAGTAAAGGCAGGAGAGTCTGCTGCCATGAAGAGAATTAGGCAAAAAGTCCAAATTAACAGACTGGATTAGCTTCTCTAAATGGGCCATTAGCCAAGGAACAACCAGTGCCCATGTCACCATGTTGAAAACCACTACCAGTATTATGAGAATGTCTTCCATAACCATGAGCACAAGGCTACACTACATGACTACAAGACTACAGTCACTATCTGATGGCAAGAGCCACATGTCTAAACTTTAGTTCATGCATGCAGCATAGTAAACATTGCCAGGGGCTCGAGCAGCATCAGCACAGGAGGATTGGTCAGGCGACTCTTATTTATTCCATTATATTCATTCGTTATACCATTAGCAGCCGCTGTTTGTAAAAGCTGTAATTGGAAAATTTTAATATGCACAAAAAAAGCTAAAACTAAAGCTAGCTGAGTTTAGAAAACAGTCACCGAAAATTACAATTGTGTCAAAAAAATCAAAATCAAATTACAGAGAAATAGATACCCATAAAAATTTCTATGTTTATTAATATATATTAAAATGGACAATACTAAATGTCCCCCCCTAAAAAAACAAAAGAACCCAGAGTGTATCACAAAACAAATTAGAACAAAAAGCAAAAGTAGAATAACAAACAAGAAAAAATATACCAGCAATTATAATCTGAAAAATTGGTAGGTGTTCTCATATATGTGCAAATATGGGGCATCAAGTTACAATCTAATTTAAGGACCTCAAATCACTCACATATAAACACAAATGAAGTCCATCTTCTGTTTTTACCTTAATCTTCAGATTTCTAGCCCTTTCCCTGATACTTATTTTGTTTCTTAATAGGAAGTATATCTGGATCCAAAAAGGATGAAGAATTTAGAAAGGGCCATGATATTGATTAGTGTTAAGGGTGCTTTACACGCTGCGACATCGCTATCGATTGCTAGCGATGTCAAGCGCGATAGCACCCGCCTCCGTCGTTGGTGCGATATGTGGTGATCGCTGCCGTAGCGAACATTATCACTATGGCAGCGTCACACGCACATACCTTGTCAGCGACGTCGCTGTGACCTCAAGGGGGCGGTTCGTTCAACGTCATAGCGACGTCACTGTGGCGTCATTAAGCGGCCAGCTAATAGAAGCAGAGGGGCGGAGATGAGCGGGATGTAACATCTTGCCCATCTCCCTCCTTCCTCATTGCCGGTGGACGCAGGTAAGGAGATGTTCGTCGTTCCTGCGGTGTCACACATAGCAATATGTGATGCCGCAGAAACGACAAACAACATCGTACCTGTAGCAGCAGCGATATTAAGGAAATGAATGATGTGTCAACGAACAATTTTGCGATCGTTGATCGTCGCTCATTGGTGTCACACGCTGCGATGTTGTTACCGGCGATATATCGGTAGCGATGTTGCAGCGTGTAAAGCACCCTTTAGACTATAAGACTATAGGACTATTGATATATTATATTTGGTGCCTTATGTGTCATCAGTCATGTGTCATGTTATACCATGCCTGATGAAGAGACCTGAGTAGTCTCGAAAGCTTGCTATTATTACCATCTTTTCAGTTAGCCATTAAAAGGTATCAACCACTGAGGACTTTAGTTCTTTTAAACAATTTTTTATGTGTCATCACACACTGATTATACAGAACAAAATCTGGAATCTGTTTATGGCATTCTGTTAGGCCCCCTTCGCATGTCAGTGATTCTGGTACGTACAGTGCCTTGCGAATGTATTCGGCCCCCATGAATTTTTCAATCTTTTCCCACATTTCAGGCTTGAAACATAAAGATAAAAATGTTAATGTTATAGTGAAGAATCAACAACAAGTGGGACACAATTGTGAAGTTGAACGAAATTTATTGCTTATTTTAAACTTTTGTAAAAAAGAATAAACTGGAAATTGGGGCGTGCAATATTATTCGGCCTCTTTACTTTCAGTGCAGCAAACTCACTCCAGAAGTTCAATGAGGATCTCTGAATGATCCAATGTTGTCCTAAATGACTGATGATGATAAATATAAGCCACATGTGTGTAATGAAGTCTCCGTATAAATGCACCCGCTCTGTGATAGTCTCAGTGTTTTGTTTAAAGCGCAGATAGCATCATGAAGACCAAGGAACACAACAGGCAGGTCCGTGATACTGTTGTGGAGAAGTTTAAAGCCGGATTTGGTTACAAAAGTATTTCCAAAACTTTAAACATCTCAAGAAACACTGTGCAAGTGATCATATTGAAATGGAAGGAGTATCATACCACTTCAAATCTACCAAGACCCGGCCATCCATCCAAACTTTCATTTCAAACAAGGAGAAGACTGATCAGAGATGCAGCCAAAAGGCCCATGATCACTCTGGATGAACTGCACAGATCTACAGCTGAGGTGGGAGACTCTGTCCATAGGACAGCAATCAATCGTACACTGCACAAATCTGGCCTTTATGGAAGAGTGACAAAAAGAAAGCCATTTCTCAAATATATACATAAAAAGTGTTGTTTAAAGTTTGCCACAAGCCAACTGGGAGACACATCAAACATGTGGAAGAAGGTGCTCTGGTCAGATAAAACCAAAATAGAACTATTTGGACATAATGCCAGACGATATGTGTCTGGCGTAAAAGCAACACAGCTCATCACCCTAAACACACCATCCCCACTGTCAAACATGGTGGTGGCAGCATCATGGTCTGGGCCTGTTTTTCTTCAGCGGGGACAGGGAAGATGGTTAAAATTGATGGGAAGATAGATGGAGCCAAATACAGGACCATTCTTGTAGAAAACCTGTTGGAGTCTGCAAAAGATCTAAGAAGATTGGTCTTCCAACAAGACAATGATCCCAAACATAAAGCAAAATCTACAATGGAATGGTTGACAAATAAACGTATCCAGGTTTTAGAATGGCCAAGTCAAAGTTCAGACCTGAATCCAATTGAGAATCTGTGGAAAGAGCTGAAAACTGCAGTTCACAAACGCTCTCCAACCAACCTCACTCAGCTCGAGCTATTTGCAAAGGAAGGCTTGGCAAGAATTTCAGTCTCTAGATAAGCAAAACTGATACAGACATACCCCAAGCGACTTGCAGCTGTAATCACAGAGAAAGGTGGCGCTACAAAGTACAAAGGGGACGAATAATATTGCACGCCACAATTTTTAGTTTTTTATTTTTTAAAAAAGTTTAAAATAAGCAATAAATTTTGTTCAACTTCACAATTGTGTCCCACTTTTTGATTCTTCACCATAAAATATAAATTTTTATCTTTATATTTGAAGCCTGAAATGTGGGAACAGGTTTAAAAAAATTAAGGGGGCCGAATACTTTCGCAAGGCACTGTTTAAATATATATATATATATGTATATATATATATATATATATATATATATATATACATACATATATATATATGTATATACATATCTACTAGAAGGTGGCCCGATTCTACGCATCGGGTATTCTAGAATTTACGTATTGTGTAGTTCATGTATGATTTTTGTTATATATATATATATATATATATATATATATGTTGTTGTGTGTAGTTACCAAGTGTTTGTGTAGGGCGCTGTACATGTTCTGGGTGTTGTCTGGGTGTGACGGGGGGTGAGAGCGGTGTTGTATGTGTGTTGCGTGTGTTGCGTTGTTTGTGGAGCGCTGTGTGTCTGTAGCATTGTGTGTGTGTTGCGCGGTTTGTGTGTGTGTGGTGTGTTTTGGGGGGAGGTATGTTTTGTGCAATGTGTGTGTTGTGCGGTATGTGCGTATATTTGAGTGTGCCGCGGTGTTTGTGTGTTGGGTGTTGTGTGTGTGCTGCGTTGTCTGTGTGTGTGGGTGTCTGTGTAGGGCAGTTGTTTGTGGTTCCCAGTGTGTGTGTGTGTGTGTGTGTGTGGTGTGTTGTGCAGTGCGCGCGTGTGTGTGTGTGTGTGTGTGTGTGTGTGTGTGTGTGCGCGCATCAGCCTCTCTTCTCTCAGCCTACCTCTCCCAGCCTCCCTCCTCCCAGCCTCCCTCAGCATCAGCTTCCCTCTCCCAGCCTCCCTAAGCATCAGCCTCCACCAGCATCAGCCTCTCTCCTTCCAGCCTCCCCCAGCATCAGCCTCCGCCAGCATCAGCCTCTCTCCTTCTAGCCTCCTCCAGCATCAGCCTCCCTCTCCCAGCCTTCCCCAGGATCAGCGTCTCTCCTCCCAGCCTCCATCCTCCCAGCCTTCCCCAGCATCAGCTTTCCCCTCCCAGCCTCCCTCAGCATCAGCCTTCCCCAGCATCAGCCTCTCTCCTCCCAGCCTCAGCCTCTCTCCTTCCAGCCTCTCCCAGCATCAGCCTCCTCTTCCCAGCCTTCCTCAGGATCAGCCTCTCTCCTCCCAGCCTCCTTCTTCCCAGCCTCATCCTCCCAGCCTCCCTCAGCATCAGCCTTCCGCTCCCAGTCTCCCCCAGCATCAGCCTCCCCAAGCATCAGCCTCCACCAGCATCAGCCTCTCTCCTTCCAGCCTCCCCCAACATCAGCCTCTCTCCTTCCAGCCTCCCTCAGCATCAGCCTCCCGTTCCCAGCCTTCCCCAGGATCAGCCTCTCTCCTCCCAGCCTCCTTCCTCCCAGCCTCCCTCAGCATCAGCCTTCCCCTCCCAGTCTCCCCCAGCATCAGCCTCCCCAAGCATCAGCCTCCACCAGCATTAGTCTCTCTCCTTCCAGCCTCCTTCTTCCCAGCCTCATCCTCCCAGCCTCCCTCAGCATCAGCCTTCCGCTCCCAGTCTCCCCCAGCATCAGCCTCCCCAAGCATCAGCCTCCACCAGCATCAGCCTCTCTCCTTCCAGCCTCCCCCAGCATCAGCCTCTCTCCTTCCAGCCTCCCGTTCCCAGCCTTCCCCAGGATCAGCCTCTCTCCTCCCAGCCTCCTTCCTCCCAGCCTCCCTCAGCATCAGCCTTCCCCTCCCAGTCTCCCCCAGCATCAGCCTCCCCAAGCATCAGCCTCCACCAGCATTAGCCTCTCTCCTTCCAGCCTCCCCCAGCATCAGCCTCCCCAAGCATCAGCCTCCACCAGCATCAGCCTCCCCCTCCCCCTCCCAGCCTCCCCCAGCATCAGCCTCTCTCCTCCCAGCCTTCCCCATGATCAGCCTCTCTGCTCCCAGCCTCCTCCAGCACGCCGTGCTCCTCTGCCGAAACTCACACACCCGATCGCATCCACTCACACACACCCGATCGCATCCACTCACACACACCCGATCGCATCCACTCACACACACCCGATCGCATCCACTCACACACACCCGATCGCATCCACTCACACACAAAGACACACACACTGACGATATTGCACATACGCGCTGATACTCACAACATCCGGGGATATCACATGCTTCTGGCCATGTGATCCCCCGGCAGGTCCTGGAAGCTCACAACAGCACAGTATCGCCGCCGAGAAGCAAGCGATATCCCAGGATGCTGTGAGTATGTGGATGCGATGTGATGTGTGAGGTGTGTGTGAGTGTGATCTGATTTGTGTGTGTGTGTATGTGTGTGTGTGTGTGCTGTTATGTGTGTGTATGTTCCGCAGCTGCAGGACCTTGATGTGTGGATGCGATGTGATGTGTGTGTGAGGTGTGTGTGAGAGTGAGTGTGAGCCGGTGTACACTGGTAACTATGATACACATCGGGTAACTAAGGGACCTTAGTTACCCGATGTGTATAATGGTTACCAGCTTTCACGGCCTCCGTTAAGATCCCAGCATCGCAAGGTTATGTCTGGCGCTGCCGGGATCCTGACGGAGCCGGTGTAGAAGCAAGCGATATCCCAGCATGTTGTGATGTGTGAGGTGTGTGTGAGAGTGAGTGTGAGAGTGAGTGTGATCTGATGTGTGTGTGTACTCACCTGGGAATCGGAGCTCCGTGTCAGTTGGGCCAGAGCGAGCGTGCATTGCGTGAGGGGGGCGGGGCCTGCAGAGAGCCGGGGCGAGAGGCCAATCCGTGTGGGGGGGCGGGGCCATGGCGAGCCCAGCGGCCAATCAGCTTTGTGTCACCGTAAGGACATGTCACGGTGACACAATTTTGGAGCATGACAGACAGACAGACAGACAGAATAAGGCAATTATATATATAGATATCTATATATATATAATTGCCTTATTCTGTCTGTCTGTCTTGCTCCAAAATTGTGTCCTTACCGTGACATGTCCTTACGGTGACAAACAGCGGATTGGCCGCTGGCCTCGCCATGGCCCTGCCCCCCCGCACGGATTGGCCGCTCACCTCGCCTCGGCTCCTCCCCCCCGCACGGATTGGCTGCTCGCCTCGCCTCGGGTCCGGCCCCTCCGCACGGATTGGCCGCTCTCCTCGCCTCGGCTCCGCCCCCCGCACGGATTGGCTACTCGCCCAGGCTCCGCCCACCACACGGAATGGCTTCTCGCCCCGAGGTGAGCGCATCAAGGTCCTGCCGCGGTGGAACACACACAAAAGCACACGCACACACATAAGAACAGACACACACACACACACACACACATCAGATCACACTCACTCTCACACACACCTCACACACACATCAGATCGCATCCACATACTCACAACATCCCGTGATATCGCTTGCTTCTCGGCGGCGATACTGTGCAGTGATCTTCCAGGACCTGCCGGAGGATCACATGGCCGAAAGCATGTGGTATCTCCGGATGTTGTGATTGTGTCAGCGCGTATGTGCGATATCGTCAGTGTGTGTGTGAGTGTATGCGATCGGATGTGTGTGTGTGTGTGTGTGTGTGTGTGAGTGTGTGTGTGTGAGTGTATGCGATCGGATGTGTGTGTGTGAGAGTGTATGCGATCGGGTGTGTATGAGTGTATGCGATCGGATGTGTGTGTGTGTGTGTGAGTGTATGCGATCGGATGTGTGTGAGTGTGTGAGTGTACGCGATCGGATGTGTGTGAGTGTGTGTGTGTGAGTGTATGCGATCGGATGTGTGTGAGTGTGTGTGTGTGAGTGTATGCGATCGGATGTGTGTGTGAGTGTATGTGATCGGGTGTGTGTGAGTGTATGCGATTGGATGTGTGTGAGTGTGTGTGTGAGTGTATGCGATCGGATGTGTGTGAGTGTGTGTGTGTGAGTGTGTGCGATTGGATGTGTGTGAGTTGAGTGTGTGTGTCTGAGTGTATGCGATCGGATGTGTGTGAGTGTGTGTGTGAGTGTATGCGATCGGATGTGTGTGAGTGTGTGTGTGTGAGTGTATGCGATCGGATGTGTGTGAGTGTGTGTGTGTGAGTGTATGCGATCGGATCTGTGAGTGTCGGCAGAGGAGCACGGCGTGCAGCACAGCTGCTGGGATCGCCCACCGGTGGGCACAGGGAGAAGTGGGGTGTGTGTGCGAGTGTATGCGATCAGATGTGTGCTTGTTTACTGTCTGATGTGTGACTGTGGAGCACGATGGGGAGTGCGCAGCATGGGGGATGAAGCACGATTGGGAGTGTGCAGCATGGGGGATGGAGCATGATGGGGGGTGCGCAGCATGGGGGATGGAGCACGATGGGGAGTGCGCAGCATGGGTGATGGAGCACGTTTGGGAGTGCGCAGCATGGGGGATGGAGCATGATGGGGAGTGCGCAGCATGGGGGATGGAGCACGATGGGGGGTGCGCAGCATGTGGGATGGAGCACGATGGGGAGTACGCAGCATGGGGGATGGAGCACGATGGGGAGTGCGCAGCATGGGGGATGGAGCACGATGGGGAGTGCGCAGCATGGGGGATGGAGCACAATGGGGAATGCGCAGCATGGGGGATGGAGCACAATGGGGAGTGGGGATGGAGCACGATGGAGGGTGCACAGCATGGGGGATGGAGCACGATGGGGGGTGCGCAGCATGGGGGATGGAGCACGATGGGGGGTGCACACCTCCCCCAAAACACACACACACACACACACTGCCACATACGCACTGCACAACACACCACACACACACTGGGAACCACAACCACTGCCCTACACAGACACCCACACACACAACGCCGCACACACACAACACCCAACACACAAACACCACGGCACACACAAATATACGCACATACCGCACAACACACATTGCACAAAACATACCTCCCCCCAAAACACACACACACACACCCACACAAACCGCGCAACACACATACACAACGATACTGACACACAGCGCTCCACAAATAACGACACACAACGCAACACACAAACAACACCGCTCTCACCCCCCGCCACACCCAGACAACACCCAGAACATGTACAGCCCCTACACAAACACTTGGTAACTACACACAACAACATCTGTATATATACACATATATATATATATATATATATATATATATATATATATATATATATATATATATATATATATATATATATATAACAAAAATCATACATTAACTACACAATACGTAAATTCTAGAATACCCGATGCGTAGAATCGGGCCACCTTCTAGTATATATATATATACTGTATGATTTTTGCTATATATATATATATATATATATATAGATATTGTTGTGTGTAGTTACCAAGTGTTTGTGTAGGGGCTGTACATGTTCTGGGTGCTGTCTGGGTGTAGCGGGGGGTGAGAGCGGTGTTGTTTGTGTGTTGCATTGTGTGTCGTTATTTGTGGAGCGCTGTGTGTCTGTATCGTTGTGTATGTGTGTTGCGCGGTTTGTGTGGGTGTGTGTGTGTTTTGGGGGGAGGTATGTTTTGTGCAATGTGTGTGTTGTGCGGTATGTGCGTATATTTGTGTGTGCCGCGGTGTTTGTGTGTTGGGTGTTGTGTGTCTGCGGCATTGAGTGTGCGTGTGAGTCTGAGTGTGCGTGTGAGTCTGAGTCTGAGTCTGAGTGTGAGTCTGAGTCTGAGTCTGCGTGTGAGTCTGAGTGTGAGTGTGCGTGTGAGTCTGAGTGTGAGTGTGCGTGTGAGTCTGAGTGTGAGTGTACGTGTGAGTCTCAGTGTGTGTGTGCATGTGAGTCTGAGTGTGAGTGTTTGTGTGAGTGTGAGTCTGAGTCTGAGTGTGAGTGTGAGTGTGCGTCTGAGTGTGAGTGTGAGTCTGAGTGTGAGTGTGCATGTGAGTCTGAGTGTGAGTGTGCGTGTGAGTCTGAGTGTGCGTGTGAGTCTGAGTGTGCGTGTGAGTCTGAGTGTGAGTGTGCGTGTGAGTCTGAGTGTGCGTGTGAGTGTGAGTGTGAGTCTGAGTCTGAATCTGAGTGTGCGTGTGAGTCTGAGTGTGAGTCTGAGTCTGAGTGTGAGTGTGAGTGTGCGTGTGAGTCTGAGTCTGAGTGTGAGTCTGAGTGTGAGTCTGAGTGTGAGTGTGCGTGTGAGTGTGCGTGTGAGTCTGAGTGTGAGTCTGAGTGTGAGTCTGAGTGTGCATGTGAGTCTGAGTCTGAGTGTGAGTCTGAGTGTGAGTCTGAGTCTGAGTGTGAGTGTGAGTGTGAGTCTGAGTCTGAGTGTGCATGTGAGTCTGAGTGTGAGTCTGGGTCTGAGTCTGAGTCTGAGTGTGAGTGTGAGTCTGAGTGTGAGTCTGAGTCTGAGTGTGAGTCTGAGTGTGAGTCTGCGTGTGCGCCTGAGTGTGAGTGTGCGTGTGAGTCTGAGTGTGAGTGTGCATGTGAGTCTGAGTGTGCATGTGAGTCTGAGTGTGCGTCTGAGTGTGCGTGTGAGTCTGAGTGTGCGTGTGAGTCTGAGTGTGCGTGTAAGTCTGAGTGTGAGTCTAAATGTGAGTCTGAGTGTGAGTGTGAGTCTGAGTGTGAGTCTGAGTGTGCGTCTGAGTGTGCGTGTGAGTCTGAGTCTGAGTGTGAGTCTGAGTGTGAGTCTGAGTGTGAGTGTGAGTGTGCGTGTGAGTGTGAGTGTGAGTGTGCGTGTGAGTGTGCATGTGAGTGTGAGTCTGAGTGTGAGTCTGAGTCTGAGTGTGCGTCTGAGTGTGCATGTGAGTGTGAGTCTGAGTGTGAGTCTGAGTGTGAGTCTGAGTGTGAGTCTGAGTCTGAGTGTGAGTGTGTGAGTCTGAGTGTGAGTGTGCGTGTGAGTGTGAGTGTGAGTGTGCATGTGAGTGTGCGTGTGAGTGTGAGTCTGAGTGTGAGTCTGAGTCTGAGTGTGCGTGTGAGTGTGAGTCTGAGTGTGCGTGTAAGTCTGAGTGTGAGTGTGCGTGTGAGTCTGAGTGTGAGTGTGAGTGTGCGTGTGAGTGTGAGTGTAAGTGTGAGTCTGAGTCTGAGTGTGCGTGTGAGTCTGAGTGTGCGTGTGAGTGTGAGTCTGAGTCTGAGTGTGCGTGTGAGTCTGAGTGTGAGTGAGTGTGAGTCTGAGTCTGAGTCTGAGTGTGAGTCTGAGTCTGAGTCTGAGTGTGAGTCTGAGTCTGAGGCGGGCTTTGCACACTATGACATCGCAGGCCGATGCTGCGATGTCGAGTGCGATAATGCCCGCCCCCGTCGCAGCAGCGATATGTGGTGATAGCTGGCGTAGCGAAAGTTATCGCTACGCCAGCTTCACACACACACTCACCTGCCGTGCGACGTCCCTGTGGCCGGCGACCCGCCTCCTTGTTAAGGGGGCGGGTCGTGCGGCGTCACTGCGACGTCACACGGTAGGCGGCCAATCAGAGCGGAGGGGCGGAGATGAGCAGGATGTAAACATCCTGCCCACCTCCTTCCTTCCGCATATCCTACGGAAGCCGCAGTGAGGCCGGTAGGAGATGTTCCTCGCTCCTGCGACTTCACACACAGCGATGTGTGCTGCCGCAGGAGCGAGGAACAACATCGGACCATTGCGTCAGCGTAATTATGGATTACGCCGACGCTGTACCGATGATACGATTACGACGCTTTTGCGCTCGTTAATCGTATCATCCAGGCTTTACACACTGCGATGTCGCATGCAATGCCGGATGTGCGTCACTTTCAATTTGACCCCACCGACATCGCACCTGCGATGTCGCAGTGTGCAAAGTGCCCCTGAGTCTGAGTGTGAGTGTGAGTGTGAGGGAGTGTGAGTCTGAGTCTGAGTGAGTCTGAGTCTGAGTCTGAGTCTGAGTGTGAGTCTGAGTGTGAGTCTGAGTCTGAGTGTGCGTCTGAGTCTGAGTCTGATTGTGCATCTGAGTGTGCGTCTGAGTCTGAGTGTGAGTCTTAGTCTGAGTGTGCGTCTGAGTCTGAGTGTGCGTCTGAGTGTGCGTCTGAGTCTGAGTGTGAGTCTGAGTCTGAGTCTGAGTGTGCGTCTGAGTGTGAGTGTGAGTCTGAGTGTGAGTGGCGGCCAATCCGTGCGGGGGGGGGGGCGGATCCGAGGCGAGGCGAGCGGCCAATCCATGCGGGGGAAGGAGCCGAGGCGAGCGGACAATCCGTGCGGGGGGCGGGGCCATGGCGAGCCCAGCGGCCAATCAGCTTTGTGTCACTGTAAGGACACAATTTTGGAGCAAGACAGACAGACAGATAGACAGACAGACAGACAGACAGAATAAGGCAATTATATATATAGATATACTGTATATATAAACACTTATACTGGTAGAAAAAACATACTTTATTTTATTATTTTTTTTAACATTTTATCCCCTTTTTGTATGTAATAAAGTTTTACAATTAGCAGCATACGGTAATTTTGGCCAACATCTTGTAATTAGAGATGAGATGAGCGAGCTTCTGAAGGCTCGAGTTCGGTTCGTCGAAAGGAGGCCCCATTCGAGTTCAGATCGACGAACCGTTCGACGAACCTCTCAAACCCCATTGAAACCAATGGCAGGCAAACACAAACACATAAAAACACATTATAAATGTACACATAGAATTAATAAACATTGCCTTTACACTTACAGGTCCCCGCGACTTTTCCTTCCGATAATCGCAGTGTCCTCCCAGTAACCAGCACTGATGATAGGACCTTCCTTGACGTCAAAAAAGCATATGACCAGTCACGTGTCTATTATCTCATTGGCTACAGACTGGTCACATGGTTCAACGTCATTGCTAGGTCCTGTCATTGCATCTCTCCGGTACGCGGTGATCATTCCAGCATCTCCGTGTACCGGCAAAATGCTCTGGCACATGGTCGGCTTCCCCGCTCTGCTTCCCCGCTCCATTATTCACCGGCTGCCACAGCCGGTCAATAACGGAGATCACCGTTGCTATAACAACCCACCTGTCAGCGGTGATGTCACCGCTTACAGCCCGCAGCGGCACCGGGAATCACGTGATCGGAGCACCGTTGCTATGGTAACCCGCTTGTCAGCGGTGACGTCACCACTTACAGCCTGCAGCCTCTGCTCACTCTCACTGAGTGAATAGACAGTACGGGGAGCAGCAGCGTCTTCCACCCATGCTGCGCTGTCTGATGTAGCAGACCTGCATGGGTTGAAGGAAAAAGAAGACAGAAAACCATGGATCGTGGAGAGCTGACAGGGAGTAATAAACATGGAGTCTCTAAGTGTGTCTGTGTATTTATTTGTATTAAAGTATTTTTTCTCTGTGCGGTGTCTTTTTTATTAACCCTTTATTGGAGATTCTTAATGGCCGGGTCAAACTTGCCTGATATTAAGAATCTCTGACTTAATACTAGCTAGTAAAAGAAAGCTAGTATTAACTCATTATTACCCAGCAAGCCACCCGTCTTCAGGGCTGCTGGAAGAGTTGGATACAGTGCCAGATGATGGCGCTTCTATGAAAGCGCCATTTTCTGGGGCGGCTGCGGACTGCTATTCACAGCAGAGGGGCCCAGAAAGCTCAGGCCAACCTGTGCTGTGGATTCCAATCCCCAGCTGCCTAGTTGTACCTGGCTGGACACAAAAATGGGGCGAAGCTCATGTCGATTTTTTTTTTAATTATTTCATGAAATTTATGAAATAATTAAAAAAAGGGCTTTCCAATTTTTTTTTTGTTCCCAGACAGGTACAAATAGGCAGCTGGGGTTGGGGGCAGCTGTACCTGCCTGCTGTACCTGGCTAGCATACAAAAATATGGTGAAGCCCACGTAATTTTTTTGGTGGGCAAAAAACTCCTGCATACAGTCCTGGATGGACTATGCTGAGCCTTGTAGTTCTGCAGCTGCTATCTGCTCTCCTGCATACACTAGTGAATGGAGCATGGTGAGCCTTGTCATTCTGCAGCTGCTGTCTGCTCTTCTCCATACAGACAGCAGCTGCAGAACTACAAGGCTCAGCATACTCCATCCAGGACTGTATGCATGAGTTTTTTGCCCCCCCAAAAAATTACGTGGGCTTTGCCATGTTTTTGTATGCTAGCCAGGTACAGCAGGCAGCCACGGGCTGCCCACAACCCCCAGCTGCCTATTTGTACTCGGCTGGGCACCAAAAATATAGGGAAGCCCTTTTTTTTTAATTATTTCATGAATTTCATGAAATAATTAAAAAAAAAATGACGTGGGCTTCGCCCAATTTTTGTGTCCAGCCAGGTACAACTAGGCAGCTGGGGATTGGAATCCGCAGCGCAGGGTTCCCAAGCTTTCTGGGCACCCCTGCTGCCAATTGCAGTCTGCAGCCGCCCCAGAAAATGGCGCTTTCATAGAAGCGCCATCTTCTGACGCTGTATCCAACTCTTCCAGCTGCCCTGGTGACGGGTGGCTCGCTGGGTAATAATGGGGTTAGGGCTAGCTGTATATTATCAACTGGCCCTAAGCCCAAAATTCACGGTGTCACACCGATATTAGACATGGCCACCATGAATTTCTAGTACAGATTAAAAAAAACACAACACACAGAAAAATATTTTTATTAGAAATAAAACAACACAATTAGTGACTCCATCTTTATTGAAATAAAGAACCCCCCTCTGGGGAGAGAGAGAGAGAGAGAGAGAGAGAGAGAGAGAGAGAGAGAGAGAGAGAGACACTGGCTACAATGAGGAACATAGGCAAATTTCATTATCTTGAGGTCTGCAATGCAGACTTAAGTCTGAGGTGACAGTGCAATTCTCTTCAAGTGCTACGTGGAGAGGACACAGTGATCGTGTTCTACAGTGCTGCTGCATCTTCATGTAGCTGAGCTGACAGTGTCGTGTGGATTACTTCGGACCTGGATTGTTGTTTTGGGATTAATAAAATGGTGAAAGAGGATTTTTTTTTGTCTTTTATTCCAAATAAAGGATTTTTCGCTGTGTGTGTGTTTCTTTACTTTCACTTTCAGGTTGATCATGGAAGGTGTCTCAGGGAGACGCTTGTCATGATTAACCTCTTATTACACCGATTGCCACCGCACCAGGGAAATTCGGGATGAGCTGGGTGGAGTCCCGGGACTGTCGCATCTAATGGATGCGGCAATTCCGGGCGGCTGCAGGGTGATATTGTTAGGGTGGTGGGCTCCTGATAATGTGGTGCTCTCCATCCTGACAATACCAGCCCCCAGCCATGTGGCTTCATCCTGGCTGGTATTGAATATGGGGAGAACCACATTTTTTTTTTTTAATTATTTATTTTACTGCACGATATAGAGTTGCCCGCTGGCGGCTGTGATTGGTTGCAGGGAGACAGCTGTAACTCATCGTGGGGACGTGTCTGACTGCAACCAATCATGGGCGCTGGTGGGCGGGGAAAGCACGGAGTAACTGATTGAATAATGAAGCGGCAGCCATTTTCAAAAGAGAAAAAGACGCTGCAGATTTGTGACAGCCGTGCAGCGAAGCGCCCGTGATCGGTGAGTAGGAAAGAGAGAAGGATTGTGCTGGGGACGCAGGACGCATGCAGACAGGAACTTGTTCACATAGCCTTACTGTGAAAAGCCACGTTTTTGGTGCTCAAACCGTTCTCGAACGTAACTCGAACTGCCAAACTTTTAGCAAAAAGCTCGAGTTCGTCGAACGTCTCGAACACCCCCCAAAATCACTCGAACATGAAATTGGCGAACCTCGAACATTGCTCATCTCTACTTGTAATCTTGTAATGTTCCCATCCTGTTGCTTATCTTGTAGTTATGTACCTCATCTTATTCCCCTTCTTGTAGCAATGTGCACCATCCTGCTCCCCATTCTGTGGTAATGTGCCCATCCTTGTCCACTTGTAGTAATGTGCTCATCCTTATTTCCATCCTGTAGTAATGTGCCCATCCTTGTCCTCGTCCTGTAGTAATGTGCCCATACTTGTCCCTTACTTGTAGTAATGCGCCCTATCCTTGTCCCCATCCTATTGTAATATCCTCACCGTGGTCCTCATCCTGTAGTAATTGTCCCATCCTATAGTATTGTGCCTCATTCTTGTCCCCATCCTCTACTAATGTACCCATCCTTGCCCTTTCTTGTAGTAATGTGCTCCATCCTTGCCCCCATCCTGTAGTAGTGTCCCCATCCTGGTCCTCATCCTGCAGTAATGGGCCTATCCTGGTCCTCATCATGTAGTAATGTGCCCATCCTGGTCCTCATCCTGTAGTAATGTGCTCATCCTTGTCCCCATCCTGAAGTAATATGCCCAACCTCGTCACCATCCTGTAGTAATGTGCCCCATCCTTGTGCACATCCTGTAGTAATGTGCCCATCCTGTAGTAATGGGCCCATGCAGGTCCTCTTCTTGTAGCAATGTCCCATCCCTTTCCCCTATTGTGCCGTTCTTCACACACACACACACACACACACACACACACACACACACACACACACACATATACACACACACACACACACCACAATCCTGGTCCCCCATTGTTCCATTTTTTATTTACACACACACACACCTTGACCTGTACAGTCTCAGCGGGCAACCGACATGCACACACACACCAAATCTTTCTTTTCACCTGTCCGCCATTTCTTTGGCGTTCTCTTTGCTTCACGAGGCCCGCAGGCACATGGACCCGGTAACAATTGCAGCCACTGTCAGTGCTTCTTGCTGGCACTATGCAGAGAGCCTCTGGCAAATGAGAGGCAAGCAACTAAGGTCATACGCATCAGTTACTTCCCTCTGATTGGCTGGCAGCAGAACTGAGCTTGACTCCTTATTGCTGGCAAAACTTTAATCAGAATTAAAACTCTGATGGCTTCGGCCACTGCAGCGGTCACATTCATTACCTGGTCCACGGGCCTGCGGGCCACAAGCAGCAGCTTGAGGGGGCCACGTGTTTGAGACCTCTTATGTAGATAGACTTTGTTAGTAATAGAAACAGTGAATGTTAGGTTCGGCTCACTGGGGGAGTGGAACTAACGCTGAGCAGAGTGAGACTTCTTGATTACAGAGAGAGCTGGAAGTCAGTTCAGTTAAGGCTCTGCCTAGCAGAAGAAGGGCCTCAGTGTCGTGGTCGGTCCTGAAAATGTGATGCCAATCCTGGAAGGTGTGGAGCACAAGGCTTGGTGAAACTGCCCGGGCTTGATACATAAGGGAGTTGGATCGAGGAAGATGGGACAAACCTGGGGTAATGTAGACCCGTGTGAAACATTCCGAGGGTATTGATGGAGAAAGTAGAGGTCGGCCCTGCTTATATAGTGGCCTTGGAATGGTGAAGCTGCTGCTGCACCCATAGTGAGAGCCTGTAGATGGAAGGAGGGCTGCCACTGCATTTATGTGGTAGTCCTAAATGGAAGGAATACTCCAGTAAGAAAGGAAGAATGTTTAACAACTTGTCTATTATGCAACCGATAACTGAAAGTAAAGACTGTTGTGTTAAAGAGACCCTGGTGTGGTGTGAACTCTGTCTAGCAGCCCCTGCAAGTGTGAACAGAGAGATGGATTGTGTCTGCCAGGAGGAAGAAACTGCTATGCACCCTACACAGAGAAGCACACATACCCAGTTGATCGACCCGGCGCTCCACTCCTTTATACAGACTGTGTGATATGGCGCTTCCTGTGTGGTAAAAGGGATATTGCATGTTTATTAAGAAAAGTCTACTCTCATTGTAATCTTGCCCTTATACCAATGGATTTTTGGACTTTTGCCAAACTGCACATTAGCACCTCCACCTCCTGTACTATAAGAGCATGTTATGTTCTGTATTCTCCAGCAATATTGGGAACAATTAGTAAAGTTAGTAAGTTTATTAGGTGTGCCTGTGGCAAGTATTGTTTAAAGGGAAGGTGTCATGGTGTTTAATTTTTTAGATTAATTGTTTAGTTTTTATTTAATTCTACTTTTACTCAAACACTGGGGGCTGCCATCTTGGATTTGCTCTGTGTCAAATACAGCAGTCCCTGTGCATAATGGCTGATAGTCGCTGTCCTACCCTATGTTTTACACTGTGACTACTCCCTACTGTGACCTGGACATGTCACCTTACTTATGGAGGTGCTTTAGGTTTCTACTGCACACTCATATATATATTTTTAAACATGTTGCAATAAAGAAAACATTTTTTATAAAATTATAAAATTTCGGTGATGGATCTCATCATTTTTCACCATTGTTTCATAAGTAGATGTCAGCCACGGAAAATTCCTGCACCGTCTCTGGAACACAAGAAATCTCCAAACTATAGACGATACAGTGGTGAGCTAATATATCCCCTCTTTTTTACATAGGATTATTTAGTAATTTCATCTAGCCAAAGCAGATCTCCTTCTTTGCACTGAGGAGGGGCAACACCCTGAAATGTGTCTACAAATGGAGTTTCTGGTTTGGCTTTTGATCCTAAGTCATGTGGCAAGGCTCATTTAAGGGTTGATATTGACTTTTAGGATTTTCACATCCAATAAATGGTGCCAGAGATCAAATCCTCTTCCTTCAAAAGATGCTATTTGCATATTTAATTTCCCAGAGGAGCATTACATGGCTCATAAGTCTCCCTACACAGGCATGTTACTCTCCAAAGGAAGAAATGGACCTCTTAGATTCCTTGGAACTTACATACTTTCTATATTGGCCACCAATGTTCCTTTGATGGTTTTTTTTGTTTTTTTTTTTTTGTATCTTCATACTAATGCATCGGGTGCTAATGGTCGCACATTCTCAGTTGCTCAGTCCCGCTTCAAAGACCTTTTTGTAGAATAGTTTCTGCTTTTGCATAGGCCACCAAAATAAAAATCAGAGAGCTAGAAGCAGTTTCTTCTACACTGCCCTGGACACATTAGTTGGACAGTCTAAGATGGAATCAAGGGAGTACCAGGGGAAGCGACACATAATAACAGCTACACTACTAGTGATGTATTAGGCAACTTTCACAATATGGAATTTGAAATCCAAAACTAGGAGTTGATCAAAAATGTTGAATGTGCAAGTCCATTACACTTTTTGTTTGTTTGTTTGTAACATCCCTGGTTATGGCTTCCAAATACAGATGGCAAATCCTGGTTAAATATTGACATGTCAACGTGTCCTGAAGGACAAAAACCTCCTGTATTTTGTCATGCCAATATTTTACCTGGATTACTGTCTATCAACATAAAGATATATGAGCTCACATAAAATCTGGCCAATTTTGTGTGCTAAGTATCTCAATTTTTACATGCTTTTTCATAGCGGTAATGGATGTCTATATTCCCATATTCATTGTTCCACATATCTTAGCACTGCAGTGTGCAACTATCTCCTTTTTGTTACTATGTTTTTATGTTCAGTTTGCACCTGTTCACATTAGAAAAGTAGGACGTGACATCAGTCATTTTCTTACATTACAGGGTTACACCTTCTGATTGAGCACTCCTGCTCTTCAGCCTCAGGCGATTTTAATTCTGCATTTGCAGGTTCCTGTCTGCCCATAAATTGTAGGTTTTTTTTTTAACCCAAACAGAGGCATTAGTTTGATAGGAACCCAACAAAAATGAGATTGGCTTGCCGCTGGCTGTTGGGCTCACATAAAGTCTGGCCAAATTTGTGTGCTAAGTATCTCGTTTTGTTTCATGTTTTTTCATAGCAGTAATGCATGTCTATATTCCCATATTCATTGTTCCACATATCTTAGCGCTACAGTGTGCAACTGTCTCCTTTTTGTTACTATGTTTTATGTTCAGTCTGCACCGGTTCACATTAGAAAGGTACAGTTAGGTCCAGAAATATTTGGACAGTGACACAATTTTCCCGAGTTGGGCTCTGCATGCCACCACATTGGATTTGAAATGAAACCTCTACAACACAATTCAAGTGCAGATTGTAACGTTTAATTTGAAGGTTTGAATAAAAATATCTGATAGAAATTGTAGGAATTGTACACATTTCTTTACAAACACTCCACATTTTAGGAGGTCAAAAGTAATTGGACAAATAAACCAAACCCAAACAAAATATTTTTATTTTCAATATTTTGTTGCGAATCCTTTGGAGGCAATCACTGCCTTAAGTCTGGAACCCATGGACATCACCAAACGCTGGGTTTCCTCCTTCTTAATGCTTTGCCAGGCCTTTACAGCCGCAGCCTTCAGGTCTTGCTTGTTTGTGGGTCTTTCCGTCTTAAGTCTGGATTTGAGCAAGTGAAATGCATGCTCAATTGGGTTAAGATCTGGTGATTGACTTGGACATTGCAGAATGTTCCACTTTTTTGCACTCATGAACTCCTGGGTAGCTTTGGCTGTATGCTTGGGGTCATTGTCCATCTGTACTATGAAGCGCCGTCCGATCAAATTTGCGGCATTTGGCTGAATCTGGGCTGAAAGTAGATCCCGGGACACTTCAGAATTCATCCGGCTACTCTTGTCTGCTGTTATGTCATCAATAAACACAAGTGACCCAGTGCCATTGAAAGCCATGCATGCCCATGCCATCACGTTGCCTCCACCATGTTTTACAGAGGATGTGGTATGCCTTGGATCATGTGCCGTTCCCTTTCTTCTCCAAACTTTTTTCTTCCCATCATTCTGGTACAATTTGATCTTGGTCTCATCTGTCCATAGAATACTTTTCCAGAACTGAGCTGGCTTCATGAGGTGTTTTTCAGCAAATTTAACTCTGGCCTGTCTATTTTTGGAATTGATGAATGGTTTGCATCTAGATGTGAACCCTTTGTATTTACTTTCATGGAGTCTTCTCTTTACTGTTGACTTAGAGACAGATACACCTACTTCACTGAGAGTGTTCTGGACTTCAGTTGATGTTGTGAACGGGTTCTTCTTCACCAAAGAAAGTATGCGGCGATCATCCACCACTGTTGTCATCCGTGGACGCCCAGGCCTTTTTGAGTTCCCAAGCTCACCAGTCAATTCCTTTTTTCTCAGAATGTACCCGACTGTTGATTTTGCTACTCCAAGCATGTCTGCTATCTCTCTGATGGATTTTTTCTTTTTTTTCAGCCTCAGGATATTTTGCTTCACCTCAATTGAGAGTTCCTTAGACCGCATGTTGTCTGGTCACAGCAACAGTTTCCAAATGCAAAACCACACACCTGTAATCAACCCCAGACCTTTTAAGTACTTCATTGATTACAGGTTAACGAGGGAGACGCCTTCAGAGTAAATTGCAGCCCTTAGAGTCCCTTGTCCAATTACTTTTGGTCCCTTGAAAAAGAGGAGGCTATGCATTACAGAGCTATGATTCCTAAACCCGTTCTCCGATTTGGATGTGAAAACTCTCATATTGCAGCTGGAAGTATGCACTTTCAGCCCATATTATATATATAATTGTATTTCTGAACATGTTTTTGTAAACAGCTAAAATAACAAAACTTGTGTCACTGTCCAAATATTTCTGGACCTAACTGTAGGTTGTCCTCTATTTCACATATCCTTAAGTAGTGCTTTTTACCCATTCTCATATTATCTGTTCTAGCTGTCCATGACTCTGAGGTGACTGAGAACCCTGTGATAAAGGAGTCCTTTTTTGCCTGAATTGTCAAGTGATACCTATCAGTTACTATCACGTAGCATTACAGGTAGCTCAATTAATTAATTAATCTTTTTCTCTTTGGTCTCACGATCCATGGGGTCATATCCCATGGGTCATGATAACACCTGTACCATCTTTTTATTTAGATTCTACTTATCATTATTTACCGATTCCAGTTCTGGAATAGGCCCTCATCATCCATTCATTTGAATTCTCAAGTGCATAAGGTACTGAGATATATATATGTTCACACCATTATAAGGAACAAAGTATAAGTATTGAGGTTTCTCTTGTAAACTATGTTTTTGTGATATGATATGTGTTCATTCTTTTCACTATATAGGATTACAAGTTTTTCATTTGTACCCTATTGGCAATGACGCTATACAATTGAACACACATCATCCTGTTACCCATATAGGTGTGTACTTACCTTCTTGACTTCATCCTAGTGCTTTGTCCAGAATGTGCCTTTAGATGGGTCATGTGGAAATTTCCTTTCCTTTGTATAAACTTTTTCACTATGACCTTGAAAAATTTCCTGTATGTGCATCATGGTCGTTTGACCCATTGTATACTCGAATAACGATATATTGTACTGTTATGCTGTACGTTGTACTAATTACTTGTTTATATGGTTTTGTAACCCTTTATGATCTTAGATAACTTTGTCCTTGATTAAGACCTGAAAACAAGGTCGAAACGTCGGATGAACTATCCTTTTGCACAAATAAAGAAATTTTCAGCATTTTCCGAGAGTTCCTTGCTTGCATTATTGATCTCTATAGTGTGCCAGAGCTATTTTTATTGAACTAACTGTAGGTTGTGTCATCAGTCTTTTTCTTAAATTACAAAGATATACTTTGATTATTTGGCCTATGGTGGAAAAACAAATGTTCTTGGATAAAAAAAAGCTATGATTTTAGTGCTGCCAATAATAATTGCTCATAGTTGTGAAAAGAAGAAGTCTGGCGATTCTGAGAAGAGTTTGTTTCCTAAATTTTTTTAGGTATAACTTTGATGTTTGCCTTTGAGTTTTTCATCTTGTATGGAGCCTACTGAGCAAACCATTTAAAGGAAATTATACTGTATATTTCCATTCTCTGGGCCCAGTAAAAATTATCACTCTAAGGCCGGGGCCACACGGGGCACTACTGTGATCTTTGCATGACACTCGGCTCATGCTGGCAGCACAGCGGGAGCCGAGTGTCATGAGAGTGTCACTGCGACTGATGTACGATCATGTGATTGGACCGCAGCTGTGGGGGACAGGCCGGCTTTGAGGAAGGGAGGGCCGGTGCTGCGGAGGGGAGGGAGGGATTTATCTCCCTCTCTTCTCAGTTGCTGGCTATTGCCATTCTCGCTCTGCACTCGCAGTACACCGGTGTACTGCGAGCCCAGTGCGATTTTTCTCTCGCCCCATAGACTTGAATGGGTACGAGAGAAACTAGGATCGCATTACACTCGCAGCATGCTGCGATTGTTTTCTCGGTCCGATTAGGGCTGAGAAAATAATGGCTCATGGGTGCTGGCACACAGGCTAATATTGGTCCGAGTGGAATGCGATGTTTTATCACATTCCACTCGCTCAGATTTTCATGCCGTGTGGCTTAGGCATAAAGAAGTTGCTGATGAAAACTGGTTTTATTTTGTATTTTAGATATTTTTTCTTTTATATTTTGTATTTTTATTTAGTAGGCATTGGCAGTTTTTCATCTACAGTTTATTGTGTAATACCCAGCAACTTGGATTGACAAGAGGTGGTAAACTAAATAATTTTTAATATGGAATATCAGTAGCATATGATACAAAATAAAAAAGGCAAAATAAAGAAGAAAAAAAGGTTTCTGTAAAATTCTGCATATGTGTATTGCATTGTAAAATGTTACAAACAAATTTACAACAAGTACATAATAAATATATGTTTAGAACATGATTTGTAAAGACAACAAATTAATTTATTTAATCTGTACAGAATCTGGAATGTGTTTTTATGGGATGGGGCATTTTAAGAAGAGTATTCATATTCTTCAGCACTGCGGCGGCCGAAATCCATCCAGCCCATGTAATCTCTGTCATTTATCCGATGGGTTGGGTCAATGATGGGTCTGCTTGGCAAAACTGCATATCGTCCAGAAGAAGGTCCTGCTGAAATATAAAATATATATTGTCTGCAAGCAATCATGATTGCATAACGTCCAAATATATCCATTATCAAGTGATAGTTTACTCTGAGCCTCCTATACCTTCACAATCCCCATACATTTTGTGATTATGTGAGGGACACGGCCACACTCTTCAATATGTATTGGGGTTGTTCAACAGTAAAATGGCTGAGAAACCTTAGAGGGGTTGTTCAAATTTTAAAAACATGGTTGCTCTTTTTAAAAGAAAAGCTAATTTACTTCAATAAATCTGATCAACAATAACATACCGAGGCGTGGCACTTTTTTTCTGACGAAAACAGCCATATTATTCTCATCCTGAACAACCCATCAATGTGTCTGCATTGGTTTCTTCATCAGGAATCTGCAAATGCCAAACTTCTTAAGGATACATGATGTACTAATTCTGGAGTATTTCCTTTATTTATGCACTTTTTAACCTTCTATTTTTATATATATTTTTCTACCATTCTTTATTTTTATGTGTTCACAAACACAAGTATCCACATAGGGGTCAATGCGTAGTCCTATTCTTTATATGAACGCTGTACGTGACAGTACATTAGCCAATTAGATTTTTATGGTTTTTCTAGTTTTTTGTTTCATAGTCTGGATTCTACATCAGAAGATAAACCTGCAGATGAAAATGTATTACTGCTACTGGTGAAAAAGAAATAATATATATATATATATATATATATATATATATATATATATAACAATTCTATGTATTTGGGGTCTGTAGTAAACTACATGAAAGCCACTATGGGCACTGTAATTTCTACAATTGTTGACTAGTATCCAATATTTGTAACCAACAGAGTAAAAGAGGTAATGTATTACATGTTAATGTTCCTTCTCTGCAATGCACAGATCAACTAGGTCCTCAGTAGGGTGCTGAGTAGGGGGCTCCATCCTAAGGCAGACAGCATATTTAAAAGATTGTTTTACTTAAAGGGTTATTCCCATCTTCATACATTTTTTATGTTGGATAGTATTTGTAAATACAATAAATGTACTACTTATTAAAAGTTTCAGCCGTTCTTGAGATATTACCAGGTTTCTTTTGTTTACAGCTTGCTGCCTTGGAGACCGACCACACATGCACAGTGCTTACAAGCATTGTTTTGAAGCTGATCAGGATCGTGAGAGCCCACCGTTATCTCCCAATCCCAGCCAGCTTCAGCGTAATTTTTATGGGCTCTACCACAGTCGGTCTCCTAAGTAGAGATGAGCGAACCGGTCGCGGTTCGGCTCGAGGTCGGTTCGCCGAACGGAGCTCCCGTTCGAGTTCGGTTCGTCGAACGTTCGACGAACCGAACTCGAACGTATAGGCTATAATGGGAGGCAATCACAAACATATAAAAATGCATTATAAATGTACACAAACAGTTAATAAACATTGCCATAACACTTACCGGTCCTCGCGATCCCTTCTGCACTCTGTCTCCTGCCGCTATTCCATCCGATGATCGCTGAATCCTCCCGGTGACCTGCACTGCCAGCAGAGAAGCAGGACCTATTGTGACGTCAAAATAGCCATGTGACCAGTCACGTGGCTATTATCTCATTGGCTACAGACTGGTCACATGACTATGACACGTCATGTAGGACCTGCGAGTGCATCTCTCCGGTACACGGTGCACATATGTGTATCGCCGTGTACCGACGACATGCTCTAGCACACGGTCGACTCCCCGTTCCGTTAGGGACCGGCTGACACAGCCGGTCATTAACGGAGATCACCGTTGCCATAGCAACGCAGTTAGCGGTGACGTCACCGCTAACCGCGGCTCCGAGAGCACCGTTGCTATGGTAACGCGTCTGTCAGCGTTACCGCTAGCAGCCAGCAGTGATCACTCACGGAGTGAAGGCTGCACGCTGCTTCCCGATTGTAGTGAGCATTGTAGTTAGGATGGAGGTTCCCCAGCCCCAAGTGATGAGCTGGTGAATCTCATCCTTCCTCACTACAATCGTCACTACTACTACACTAGAAAGAAAGAAGACAGAAGAGCAGGATCGTGGAGGGCTGACAGGGGTAATAAAGATGGAGTCTCTAATGTGTCTGTGTATTTATTTCTATTAAAGTATTTTTTCTCTGTGTGGTGTCTTTTTTTAACCCTTTATTGGAGATTCTTAATGGCCGGGTCAAACGTGCCTGACATTAAGAATCTCTGGCTTAATACTGGCTGGTAAAACAAAGCCAGTATTAACTCATGATTACCCAACAAGCCACCCGGCTCCAGGGCTGTTGGAAGAGTTGGATACAGCGCCAGATGATGGCGCTTCTATGAGAGCGCCATTTTCTGGGACGGCTGCGGACTGAAATCCGCAGCAGAGGCGCCCACAAACCTCGGGCTAACCTGTGCTGCGGATTCCAATCCCCAGCTGCCTAGTTGTACCCGGCTGGACACAAAAATAGGGCGAAGCCCACGTCATTTGTTTTTTAATTATTTCATGAAATAAGTGAAATAATTAAAAAAAACGGGCTTCCCTATATTTTTGGTTCCCAGCCGGGTACAAATAGGCAACTGGGGGTTGGAGGCAGCCCGTGGCTGCCAGCTGTACCTGGCTAGCATACAAAAATATGGCGAAGCCCACGTCATTTTTTTGGTGGGCAAAAAACTTCTGCATACAGTCCTGGATGGAGTATGCTGAGCCTTGTAGTTCTGCAGCTGCTGTCTGCTCTTCTCCATACAGACAGACAGCAGCTGCAGAACTATAAGGCTCAGCATACTCCATCCAGGACTGTATGCAGAAGTTTTTTGCCCCCTGAAAAAATTATGTGGCTTCGCCATATTTTTGTATGCTAGCCAGGTACAGCAGGCAGGTACGGCTGCCCCCAACCCCCAGTTGCCTATTTGTACCCGGCTGGGAACCAAAAATAAAGGGAAGCCCTTTTTTTATTATTTCATGAATTTCATGAAATAATTAGAAAACAAATGACGTAGGCTTTGCCCCATTTTTGTGTCCAGCCAGGTACAACTAGGCAGCTGGGGATTGGAATCCGCACCACCGGTTGGCCTGAGCTTTCTGGGCCCCACTGCTGCGAATTGCAGTCTGCAGCCACCTCAGAAAATGGCATTTTCATAGAAGCGCCATCTTCTGGCGCTGTATCCAACTCTTCCAGCACCTGCCTGCTATACCTGGCTAGCATACAAAAATATGGCGAAGCTCACGTCCTTTTTTTGTAGCTTTTTGGCAAAAAAAAAAAAAAAAAATGCTTCCCTGGATTTTCCATTGCCAGTGAAGGTAACACCAAGCAGTGGGGGTTAGCAGCCAGTAGCTGCTTGGATTACCCTTAGCTAGCAATACAAAAAATGCAGTGGGAGCTAACATATATTTTTTTTAATTATTTATTTAAATAACTAAAAATAAAATGGGCTTCCCTGTATTTTGATTGCTGGACATCACAGTGCTGTAAAAATAAATCTTTAAAAAAATGACGTAGCGCTCCGCGGTATTTTTGATTCTCAGCGCAGATAAAGCAGACAGCTATGGGTTGCCACCCCCATCTGCCTGCCGTTACCTTGGTTGGCAATCAAAATACAGGGAAGCCCATTAATTTTTTCTATTTAAAAAATAGTTAAAAAAAAAAAATTACGTTGGGTCCCCCCATTTTTGATAGCCAGCTAGGGTAAAGCAGACGGCTGTAGCCTGAAAACCACAGCTGGCAGCTTTACCGTGGTTGGGGATCCAATGTGGAGGTCCCCTCAGGCTCTTTTTTATAATTATTTTATAAATATTAATAATTACACAATAAAAGTAGGGGACCCCCCAAATTGGATCACCAGCCAAGGTAAAGCGGACAGCTGTGGTCTGGTATTCTCAGGGTGGGAAGGTCCATAGTTATTGGGCCTTCACAGCCTAAAAATAGCAGGCCGCAGGCACCCCAGACGTGGCGCATCCACTAGATGCGCCAATCCTGGCGCTTCACCCCAGCTCATCCCGTGCCCTGGTGCAGTGGCAAACGGGGTAATAAATCGGGTTGATACTAGCTGTAAAGTCACCTGAGATCAAGCCCAGCAGTTTGTGATGTCATGGCGTCTATTAGATACCCAACATCATAAACTGTCAGTACTAACAAAAACAAAAAATCGACAAAAGAAATTTATTTGAAAAAACAGTCCCCAAAACATTTCCTCTTTCACCAATTTATTGTAAGAAAAAAAATAAAGGGGTCCCACGACGACTCTGGACCGTCTAGAATATGGGGGGGAGACACTCAGGGAACGTATCCCCCATTTTCTAGGAGTGCGGACCCTTCATGTGAGGAGTGTGGGTGCAATGAATCTGCACTCACTCTCCCCGGGTCCACAGCAGCAGAGTCCATGTCGTAATGGTTGCTACCAAAGCTGCAATGCCCTGCTCATGAGGTAAGGGCATGCCTAATCAGGAGAACTACTGTAGAGGAAGCTCTGCTCACTGGTATATAGGTGCTCAGAGGTAATAATAGATAAAATTAGTGAGTAACCTCGGCACTCTATATCTCCCAGACTAAGTCAGTAAGTCACAATGGATAGTAATGCAAAATCACTCTTTATTGGTCCGTATTAAGAAAATTTTTTTTTCATAAGCATATATGTTTTTGTCCAAAACAAGTTACAAATGACGTTTCGGCCTGAGCCTTCGTCAGATTGGACTTATCTGCATGTAATCATGAAAAATGACAATAATCAGTATCACATAAGAGTGAGAGAACAATAACATAAACTCGAACAATGTAGAGGTACAATTGGGATGCAGCAAAAAAATTGCAACACAGCAAGAAATGAAACACATGATACAAATGTCATAATACAGTACAAGGACAATATAGTAATGACAAATATGGGGTCAGAGTAGACTTAGACAGCTCTGGTACGAAAGAGATGTCAATCATAAAGTAACATGTGCAGTAGGTGTAGAGCTACACTATGCATGGCAGAGCTAATGGGTAGACCGACCATAGAAAAAGTAGAGAAAAAGTGGAGAAAAAGTGGAGAATAAGTGGAACATAAGAGGAGAAAAAGTGGAGAAAAAGTGGAGAAAAAAGTGGAGAAAAAGTGGAGAAAAAGTGGAGAAAAAGTGGAGAAAAAGTGGAGATTAAGAGGAGAAAAAGTGGAGAAAAAAGTGGAGAAAAAAGTGGAGAAAAAGTGGAGCATAAGAGGAGAAAAAGTGGAGAAAAAGTGGAGAAAAAAGTGGAGAAAAAGTGGAGCATAAGAGGAGAAAAAGTGGAGATTAAGAGGAGAAAAAGTGGAGAAAAAGTGGAGAAAAAGTGGAGAAAAAGTGGAGCATAAGAGGAGAAAAAGTGGAGAAAAAAGTGAAGAAAAAGTGGAGAAAAAGTGGAGCATAAGAGGAGAAAAAGTGGAGAAAAAGTGGAGAAAAAGTGGAGAAAAAGTGGAGCATAAGAGGAGAAAAAGTGGAGAAAAAGTGGAGAAAAAGTGGAGAATAAGTGGAACATAAGAGGAGAAAAAGTGGAGAAAAAGTGGAGAAAAAAGTGGAGAAAAAGTGGAGAAAAAGTGGAGAAAAAGTGGAGAAAAAGTGGAGAAAAAGTGGAGCATAAGAGGAGAAAAAGTGGAGCATAAGAGGAGAAAAAGTGGAGAAAAAGTGGAGAAAAAGTGGAGAAAAAGTGGAGAATAAGTGGAACATAAGAGGAGAAAAAGTGGAGAAAAAGTGGACAAAAAAGTGGAGAAAAAGTGGAGAAAAAGTGGAGAAAAAGTGGAGATTAAGAGGAGAAAAAGTGGAGAAAAAAGTGGAGAAAAAAGTGGAGAAAAAGTGGAGCATAAGAGGAGAAAAAGTGGAGAAAAAGTGGAGAAAAAAGTGGAGAAAAAGTGGAGCATAAGAGGAGAAAAAGTGGAGATTAAGAGGAGAAAAAGTGGAGAAAAAGTGGAGAAAAAGTGGAGAAAAAGTGGAGCATAAGAGGAGAAAAAGTGGAGAAAAAAGTGAAGAAAAAGTGGAGAAAAAGTGGAGCATAAGAGGAGAAAAAGTGGAGAAAAAGTGGAGAAAAAGTGGAGAAAAAGTGGAGAAAAAGTGGAGCATAAGAGGAGAAAAAGTGGAGAAAAAAGTGGAGAGAACGTGGAGAAAAAGTGGAGAAAAAGTGGAGCATAAGAGGAGAAAAAGTGGAGAAAAAAGTGGAGAGAACGTGGAGAAAAAGTGGAGAAAAAGTGGAGCATAAGAGGAGAAAAAGTGGAGAAAAAGTGGAGAAAAAGTGGAGAAAAAGTGGAGCATAAGAGGAGAAAAAGTGGAGAAAAAAGTGGAGAAAACGTGGAGAAAAAGTGGAGAAAAAGTGGAGAAAAAGTGGAGCATAAGAGGAGAAAAAGTGGAGAAAAAGTGGAGAAAAAGTGGAGCATAAGAGGAGAAAAAGTGGAGAAAAAAATGGAGAAAAAGTGGAGAAAAAGTGGAGAGAAAGTGGAGAAAAAAATGGAGAAAAAGTGGAACACCCTTTGGTACCTTTCATGTGGCACTAAGGGGTGCTTAGCTTTGTATTTAGCCAAAAAAATGAAAAAAAAATGACATAGGGTTCCCCCTAGTTTTGTAGCCAGCTAGGGTAAAGCAGACGGCTGCAGCCTGCAGACCACAGCTGGCAACCTCACCTTGGCTGGTAATCCAAAACTGAGGGCACCCCACGCTGTTATTTTAAATTAAATAAATAATTAAAAAAAAAAACACGTAGGGGTCCCCCAAAATTGGATCACCAGCCAAGGTAAAGCAGACAGCTGGGGCCTGATATTCTCAGACTAGGGAGGTCCATGGTTATTGGAATCTCCCCAGCCTAAAAATAGCAGGCCGCAGCCGCCCCAGAAGTGGCGCATCCATTAGATGCGCCAATCCTGGTGCTTCGCCCCAGCTCATCCCGCGCCCTGGTGCGGTGGCAAACGGGGTAATATTTGGGGTTAATACCAGATGTGTAATGTCACCTGGCATCAAGCCCTGGGGTTGGTGAGGTCAGGCGTCTATCAGATACCCGACATCACCAACCCAGTCAGTAATAAAAAAAAATAGACGACAAACACATTTTTATTTGAAAAAACACTCCCCAAAACATTCCCTCTTTAACCAATTTATTAGATTGAAAAACAAATCCAGGTCTGGTGTAATCCAAGGGGTTGCCATGACGATCCACACTGTCCCAGTCAATGAAGAGCAGGATGTTCCCCATTGACTGGGAGAGCAGTGCAGTGACCTGAGCTAACATCAATGGGTCAGCCCAGGTCACTGCAGGGGGGTGACAAGTGCTGCTGTCAGCGAGGTACATTACCTGCGCTGATCTCCAGAACACTGACAGCACCTGTCACTGAGTTCAATGACCGGCGCCTTCACAGCAAGTATCGCGAGAGGTCCGTGACGTCACCGCTAGTCAGTCTCGGGTCGGAAGCGATAGGTGATGTGACAAGCGGCGGCCATGGAGGACAGTGACAGCGCTGAGGTCGGGATGGCGGGACTTCATCACCGCAGGTAAGCCGAGCGAGCGAGCGAGCGAGCGAGCGGGCGGGCGGGGGGGGATGGGGGGGATGGGGGGGGATGGGGGGGGGGATGTGTGTGTGTGTGTGTGTTTGTGTATGTATGTGTACATGCCGCGGGCAGGAGGGGGCGGAGCGAGCTGAGCGGGAAAGTGTGGGCTTCCTGCACGTAACTAAGATAAACATCGGGTTACTAACCAAAGCGCTTTGCTTGGATACCCGATGTTTATCTTGGTTACCAGCTTGTGGCAGGCTGCCAGCGATGGCTCCTGCACACTGTAGCTGTAAAAAGCCCTGCTTTTTGCTGCTAGAACCGTTCTCGAACGTATCTAGAACTATCGAGCTTTTGCAAAAAGCTCGAGTTCTAGTTCGATCTAGAACATGCCCCAAAATCACTCGAGCCGCGAACTGGAGAACCACGAACCACGAACCGCGCTCAACTCTACTCCTAAGTAACGACCTGTAAATTAAAAAAAAGTGTTATATCTCAAGAATGTCTTAAAATTTTAATAAGCAGTAAATTTCACATATTCTCATACTTACAAGCACTATCCAACAGTGTCCATTTATGGAAACGGGAATAATAACCCTTTAATAGTGGTTTTCTTAGTCATAGTTTATACTGATTCTAATCCTGTTATAAAAAAATCAGATCTTTATGCACTGAATTATGGTGAGGTTTGTGGTGGGTCCATTATTATACACAACAGCCATCCCGAATAAAAAGTGCAATGCAAGATCTGAAGAAGGGACAAACAGTCTGACCGTCTGGTTACATGGGAAACTACATCTAAATTTCCTGTAGTAAGTTTACTATCACAGTCACAGATAATAGTTATACCCTAATGGAGGAACCGAGGAACCATGCATCACCTCGAATTAGTGATTTACATGTAATTGCTAAACGCACAACTGGATACCCTAAGCAAAATTGAGCTCCTTAATATTTACTATATTGTACAGTGAACATTACTGAAAAAAGTCATCCGTATTTACCAACACCACTACAAAATATTAAATGCAATACAGGATGCAGCCGGCCCCCATAATAAAGGTTCAGGCAGTGGTTTATCATGCTATGATGGGATAAAGTTACAATATTTTCCAACAAGTAAAATATATTTTTGTACCGTGTTAGCCAGTAGAGATAAAAAAATTGTTTAAAAGAACAGAGAGTCCTCAGTGGTTGATACCTTTTAATGGCTAACTGAAAAGATGGTAATAATTGCAAGCTTTCGAGACTACTCAGGTCTCTTCATCAGGCATGGTACCATGCCTGATGAAGAGACCTGAGTAGTCTCGAAAGCTTGCAATTATTACCATCTTTTCAGTTAGCCATTAAAAGGTATCAACCACTGAGGACTCTCTGTTCTTTTAAACAATATTTTCCAATAATGATTTATTTCGTACTACAAGAACTTGGGACTCCATTCAACATTTCATGTCTCAGGCAGCGCTGATCTATGACACAAATCATCATGATGGGAAAGGTACGATTTTGGTGTCGCTTAGGAGGCACAGTAAAAAGTAACGGATGGTAAGTTTACTTCTCTTAAGAGATGTGAGATAGCACCAGGAGAAAACTCGCTCAGGACGTGAGCGGGTTAATATGGTAAGGTAGCCGTGCACTGCCCAGTAAAGGTATAGGGTACAATATTCAGTGAATATTATCTTTATTGAGGTCCACAAATTCACAAATCACAAACTGGTTTACGACTCTGGACAGAAGCCTTCATCAGGTATTTGTCAATTTGTGGACTTCAATAAACATAATATTCACTAAATATTGTGCCCTATATCTTTACTCGGCAGTGCACTGTCATCTTACCTATTTCTACAAGTTAATCTGTGGATCTGTGGGACTGTGTTACTGAAGTACATCTGTTGACTCAAACTATTGTAGAGCATCTGATTTACAGTGGCTTTCTTTATCTGCTGCACTCCTTTCTACCGTTGTCATAGGTAGGCAGTTCTTCAGAAATCAGATGATTACTTTTTCTGACAGTGTAATTTTTCTGTCTCTCTGTCCTTAAAACATATCTGTAAACAGATTTCATTTTGCAAACTACATACATTATTAAATAGATCTCTTACATCTGATATGCAGTCAACCTGACATGATAACCCATGTGAGAATGACTGCATAATTCTATGTGAAAGTTCAATCACTACCCACCTAGCCTGACTGACAGCTCCTCACTATCCCTTATTCCTGCTGCCCAATCTCCATCCACCCAGCCTGATTCACAGCTCCACACTGTCCCTTATTCCTGCTGCCCAATCTCCATCCACCTAGTCTGACTGACAGCTCCTAACTGTCCCTTATTCCTGATGCTCAGTCTCCATCCACCCAGCCTGACTCACAGCTCCTCACTGTCCCTTATTCTTGCTGCTCAGTCCCCATCCACCTAGTCTGACTGACAGCTCCTCACTGTCCCCTGTTCCAGCTACTGAGTCTCCATCCACCTAGCTTGACTCACAGCTCCTCACTGTCCCTTATTCCTGCTACTCAGTCTCCATCCACCTAGCCTGACTCACAGCACCTAACTGCCCCTTATTCCTACTGCTCAGCCTCAATCCACCTAGTCTGACGCACAGCTCTCCACTGTCTCTTATTGCTGCCGCCCAGTCTCCAACCACCTAGCCTGACTCACAGCTCCTCACTGTCCCTTATTCCTGCTGCTCAGTCTCATCCATCTAGTCTGACTCATAGCTCCTCACTGTCTATTATTCCTGCTGATCAGTCTCCATCCACCCAGGCTGACTCACAGCTCCTCACTGTCCCCTTTTCCTGCTACTCAGTCTCCATCTGTGGTGCCTCTGAGGCTTCAGTCGCCACACGGTATTGCATCTGATTTAAGATGCAATGCTCATCCTGGGTAAGAGGCGGTTAACCACTGGTTTTCACTTACACAATACACTTAGGTGGTTTCCAGTCAGCCAGCAGTTACACAACACAGGTGGGCACCATAGCAATGGGTTATTCCCCAGCACTGGTGAGTCATCAGAAAGGTGGGAGCTGTCTGGGGAAGTGAGCAAAGACACTTAGTTTCACTTCAGAATGAGTTTTACCTCAGAACAGTTTGGACGCAGGAGAAAGAACAGCTTGAGCCAGAGAAGAGCAAGGCCTCTGGGGGGGATGCTGAACGATTCCCCCCCAGAGGGGCCAACCGGATGCAGACTGAGAGAGAGACAGGAGACTACCAGATGGAGCTGTGAGACAGGAGGTCATACGGTAGCCGGAGGGTGAGCCCCAACAGCTCCTTTGGGACCGGCGCCGCACAGCATGCAGAAGCCCTAGGGTAGAACATACTTCACGATAGACTACCAGAATCTGCAGGGAAGGGGGATTTCACATCCCATTGCCCACCACCAAAAGTCCCGGGGCACCAGCAGCATATAGAAACAGGAGCCACGGCCATGGTCGGGTCCATAACAAGTTTTGCACTGCCTGCGTACGGGTCAGCAATTAAAGCCAAGGACACTGGGGTCCCCAAGTAGCTTCATGCCATGGGGAGCCACACTACAAGGCGCAAGGAGGAAGTTCTCAAACGCTTCACAACACCGGTGGTGACCTCTGATTCTTCCGGGATCAGCTTTGGCCCATCACGGCGATGACCGCTAATCTGCGGGCACAGCACACAAACTGTGAGTAAAACACCTGGAACCGCAGCCCCTGTGTGAGACTCTGATTTGCCGGTGCCACCGCCCCGCGCTTCGACGTCAACGGCCCTTTCCCCCGTCGCCACCGTTCTCCCTGGGGCTCGTTCCACCTGTGGGGAGCTGGACTATCTGAGCTGTGGTAACAACAGCCCCGGAGGAGAGTGACATCTCGCAGCGGCGGCTAATCCCTGGCTGCGCACCACGGGTGGCACTGCAAAGCAAATCCCCATCCCCCCTTGGACTCTCTTTGCCTTTAACCAACGGGGCCAAAAGCTGGGTCAGGCCATTCACAGCAACCCCACAAAGCCACTGGCCCGGTGACGAGTAAGCCCTGCAGGTAACATGGGGTGCTACATATCCACCTAGCCTGACTCACAGGTCCTCACTGTCCCTTATTCCTGCTGCTCAGTCTCCATCCACCCACACTGACAGCTCCTCACTGTCCCCTTTTCCTGCTGCTCAGTCTCCATCCACCCACTTTGACAGCTCCTCACTGTCCCCTATTCCTGCTGCTCAGTCTCCATCCACCTAGTCTGACTGACAGCTCCTCATTGTCCCCTTTTCCTGCTGCTCAGTCTCCATCAACCCATCCTGACTCACAGCTCCTCACTGTCCCCTTTTCCTGCTGCTCAATCTCCATCCACCTAGCCTGACTGACAGCTCCTCACTGTCCCTTATTCCTGCTGCTCAGTCTCCATCCACCCAGCCTGATTCACAGCTCCTCACTATCCCTTTTCCTGCTGCTCAGTCTCCATCCACGTAGCCTGACTGACAGCTCCTCACTGTCCCCTATTCCTGCTGCTCAGTCTCCATCCACCTAGTCTGACTGACAGCTCCTCATTGTCCCCTTTTCCTGCTGCTCAGTCTCCATCAACCCATCCTGACTCACAGCTCCTCACTGTCCCCTTTTCCTGCTGCTCAATCTCCATCCACCTAGCCTGACTGACAGCTCCTCACTGTCCCTTATTCCTGCTGCTCAGTCTCCATCCACCTAGTCTGACTCACAGCTCCTTAGTGTCCTTCCTGCTGCTGAGATAAGTGATAAGTGGCTAGAAGTGATTTATACTTCTAGCCACTCTGAGTACTCGTCCAGATTTAATTTATTTGAACTTGATAACTTACTATTTATCTTTAATCTTTTTTATAATTGTTAGGGCTCATTTTTTGGGGAACATTTTATAGTTTTTCATTGCATTACATTGGTTTAAAATGACAAAAATGATAGTGGAGAAATTTGATTTCTGCGCTGTTGATGAATCCAGTACCAGTCACATGAGGAGGATAATTGAACATGGTTTATTAATCTACTGATATCTTTATCATGACAACCACATGCACACTTTACATTAGTATATTCCCAGATGACTATTGTATCATAAAAAAAATGTTTAAAAGAACAGAGAGTCCTCAGTGGTTGATACCTTTTATTGTATCATAAGGAAGCATTATACTAATGCATTAGCAAACTATTGTTAATGCATAATATAGCCTAGAATTGAATGAATTACTGCAATAATTGACTCCTAGGGGTCCATAAAGAAAAAACTAGTTAATTAATATATCATGAATTTATATTATCATTAAAAACTAATCTTGCAAATATTTTGTTTACTCTGTTTTGTTCAAGCCCAAAATAGAAGATATAAATATGAATAAAAATGAATATACGCATTTTCATTGGTAGTCTGTGACCTATGCTATGGCCTTTAAGGTACAGACTTCCACTTTATATGAGGACCCCTGTCAAGTAGTCAGATACAGTTAGGTCCAGAAATATTTGGACAGTGACACAATTTTCGCGAGTTGGGCTCTGCATGCCACCACATTGGATTTGAAATGAAATCTCTACAACAGAATTCAAGTGCAGATTGTAACGTTTAATTTGAAGGTTTGAACAAAAATATCTGATAGAAATTGTAGGAATTGTACACATTTCTTTACAAACACTCCACATTTTAGGAGGTCAAAAGTAATTGGACAAATAAACCAAACCCAAACAAAATATTTTTATTTTCTATATTTTGTTGCGAATCCTTTGGAGGCAATCACTGCCTTAAGTCTGGAACCCATGGACTTCACCAAACGCTGGGTTTTCTCCTTCTTAATGCTTTGCCAGGCCTTTACAGCCGCAGCCTTCAGGTCTTACTTGTTTGTGGGTCTTTCCGTCTTAAGTCTGGATTTGAGCAAGTGAAATGCATTCTCAATTGGGTTAAGATCTGGTGATTGACTTGGCCATTGCAGAATGTTCCACTTTTTTGCCCTCATGAACTCCTGGGTAGCTTTGGCTGTATGCTTGGGGTCATTGTCCATCTGTACTATGAAGCGCCGTCCGATCAACTTTGCGGCATTTGGCTGAATCTGGGATGAAAGTATATCCCGGTACACTTCAGAATTCATCCTGCTACTCTTGTCTGCTGTTATGTCATCAATAAACACAAGTGACCCAGTGCCATTGAAAGCCATGCATGCCCATGCCATCACGTTGCCTCAACCATGTTTTACAGAGGATGTGGTGTGCCTTGGATCATGTGCCGTTCCCTTTCTTCTCCAAACTTTTTTCTTCCCATCATTCTGGTACAGGTTGATCTTTGTCTCATCTGTCCATAGAATACTTTTCCAGAACTGAGCTGGCTTCATGAGGTGTTTTTCAGCAAATTTAACTCTGGCCTGTCTATTTTTGGAATTGATGAATGGTTTGCATCTAGATGTGAACCCTTTGTATTTACTTTCATGGAGTCTTCTCTTTACTGTTGACTTAGAGACAGATACACCTACTTCACTGAGAGTGTTCTGGACTTCAGTTGATGTTGTGAACGGGTTCTTCTTCACTAAAGAAAGTATGCAGCGATCATCCACCACTGTTGTCATCCGTGGATGCCCAGGCCTTTTTGAGTTCCCAAGCTCACCAGTCAATTCCTTTTTTCTCAGAATGTACCCGACTGTTGATTTTGCTACTCCAAGCATGTCTGCTATCTCTCTGATGGATTTTTTCTTTTTTTTCAGCCTCAGGATGTTCTGCTTCACCTCAATTGAGAGTTCCTTAGACCGCATGTTGTCTGGTCACAGCAACAGCTTCCAAATGCAAAACCACACACCTGTAATCAACCCCAGACCTTTTAACTACTTCATTGATTACAGGTTAACGAGGGAGACGCCTTCAGAGTTAATTGCAGCCCTTAGAGTCCCTTGTCCAATTACTTTTGGTCCCTTGAAAAAGAGGAGGTTATGCATTACAGAGCTATGATTCCTAAACCCTTTCTCCGATTTGGATGTGAAAACTCTCATATTGCAGCTGGCAGTGTGCACTTTCAGCCCATATTATATATATAATTGTATTTCTGAACATGTTTTTGTAAACAGCTAAAATACCAAAACTTGTGTCACTGTCCAAATATTTCTGGACCTAACTGTATCTATGTAATCTACTGTACCAAAATGAAAGTGCTTTAATCTAAAGGAACTTCTTCACAGAAACGTATCTCCAGCTACTGTATTATTTGTTCTGCTAAATCAACCTTACATTACTCCTCCTAAGCCAGGATATTAACCTTATACAAAATGACTGTAGAGGATAAAAATGCTTGCTATTCCCTAAACATTGCTACACATGCCCATAGGCCATGTCTGAAATTACTGACCCTCTCCATTCGAGTAAATTGTTACAGCACAAACACCAGGTGCTGCCAACATAAAAATGTAAAAGTGGCACTGTTTCTGGAAGAATATATATATAAAAATTCTTCAAACCTCTTTAACCTGGAAATGTCAACAAAGACATATTCTGATTTCATTATCATTCCAATTAACACAATCACTTTACATAACGCTAAAATAGATAAAATTAACAAAGAAATATACAACCCAAATTCCTCAAAAGTTGGGACGCTGTGTAAAATATAAAGAAAAGAAGAATGGAATTATTTGAAAATCTCTAATAGCAACATTTTATTCACAAGGGAACATTGAACGCAATCAGAAGGTGAAAGTTAGATATTTTTCCTTTTTATTTGAGAAAAATTAACACATTTAGTTTAAAGGGAAGGTGTCATAAAAAAAAAATCAATAACTGAAAAAATGTAAAGTAACAATGTTTTAATGTTTTGTTTAAATATTATTATTTGTTTTTAATTGAGCAAAATATAAAAAAAAAGTTTGATATTTTCCACTGTTAAACACTTGGGGGAGCAGCTTCTGAAATCCTACAGAAATCCCACTGTAGAAAAAGCTCCAATTACAGCTGCAGTAAAGTGGGCAGAGTCTGCTCTCCTGTGTGTGATGGCACGCCTCCCCCCTCCTAATCTGAGTGTTTACAACAGATAAGAGAGAATGACATGTAGCGACACAGTGCAGAGCCATTTTGTTGGTGACCAGAAATGTCTAAAGTGTCACCAAGGAGAGCTGGAGTATCACACAGGACAAGATTAGATACACAGTTCAGTAGACAGTATCACATAGGATATGATTAGATACATGGCTCAGCAGACAGTATCACACAGGATAGGATTAGATACACAGCCCTGCAGACAGTATCACACAGGAGAGGATTAGATACACAGCTCGGCAGACAGTATCACACAGGAGGATTAGATACAGAGCTCAGCACACAGTATCACACAGGATGGGATTAGATACACAGCTCAGCAGACAGTATCACACAGGATGGGATTAGATACACAGCCCTGCATACAGTATCACACAGGAGGATTAGATACAGAGCTCAGCACACTGCGGCGGTACTCACATGCAGTGGCACACAAACACACACACACAGCAGCGGCGGCGGGCTGAGCGGGGGCTGGGTAGAGTGGAGGGAGGGGGTGTCATTAGAGACAATAACAGCGGGGGGGAGGGGCGGCAGCGGTAGCAGTAGCGGGGGCTGGGTAGATTGGAGGGAGGGGGTGTCATCGGAGATGGTAACGGCGGGGGGAGGGGCGGCTGCAGTAGTCGAGGCAGAGCGGGGGCTGGGGAGAGCGGACAGAGGGGGTGTCATCGGAGATGTTAACGGCGGGGGGAGGGGCGGCGGTAGCAGTAGCGGGGGCAGAGCGGGGGCTGGGGAGAGCGGAGGGAGGGGGTATCATCGGCGATGGTAACGGGGGGAGGGTGGGGGGGTATCCCGTACTCACACATCCTGGCGGTTGACAGGGGTACACTGGAGCAAACAGCATGGCTGTGAGCTCCACAATGATGGCGCTGATCTCCTCCATCTGCTGTGATCTGGACAGCCCAGGGGGCGCATTCAGGTCACAGCAGACGCCCACTGTAACGTTACTGATGGGGTCGGATCCCGACCACTGTTCTCTATGCACAGGGGCTGCCATAAAGGAGTGTGTAACTGTCGTTACACACACAACAAATCCATGGCAGCCCCCAGTGCCTCCAGTAAAACTAGAATTAAATAAAAAACTAAATAAGCAGCGATTTTCATTTTGTATTAAAAATACTTGATTTCATAATCAGTATTTTTAATACAAAAATAAAAAAACGCGATACCTTACCTTTAATGCAGCAACACATCTCAAAAAGTTGGGACAGGGCTATGTTCAGAATCCACTCTTTTTTTTACAACAGTCTGTAAATGTCTGTGATGTGAGATCAATAGATCAATTGCTGGGGTTATCTGAGATAAATGTCCCATTCTTGAGTGATGTAGGATTGTAGCTGATGAACAGTCCTGGCTTTTCTTTGAATAACTTTTTTTTTTGTCACAATGCACCAAATGCTTTATATGGAAAGATCTGGAGTGCAGGCAGACAGTTCATCACCCATGCAGAGCCATGTAGTTGTGATGGATGCAGTATGTGGTTTAGTCTTGCTGAAATATGCAAGGCCTTCCCTGAAATAGGCGCTGTCTGAATGAGAGCATGTGTTATTCTAAAACAATATACAACACTGATAGTGCCTTTCAAGATGTGTAAGCTGATGGTATAGGTGCTAGTGCAACCCCAAACCATAAGAGATGCAGGATTTAGAACTGTGCACTGAAAACAAGCTGGATGGTCTGGTTCCTCTTCAATATGCTTGGCACAGTGTTTGTGGTTTCCAAAAACAATTTCATATTCTGATTCATCTAATCACAGAGCAGTTTTCCATTTCACATCAGTTAACTTTAAATGAGCCTTGGGCCATACAAAATGGCAGCAACTCTGGATTATTTTGTTATATGGCTTCTTCTTTGTATGATAAAGCTTTATCTTGCATTTGTGGATTGCACAGCAAATTTTGTTAATAGGCAATGTTTATTGGAGATATTCCTGAGATTATACAGGGATTTGCCCAACTGAATCATTTTGGTTTATTAATGCAGTATTGTCTGAGTGTCCATAGATCACAAGCATTCAATCTTGACGGTTGGCCTTTTCCTTTGTGCACATGTATTTTTCCAGAATCTCTTTTATCTGTTGACAATATTATGTGCTTTAGATGGTGGGATAGAAAGTCTTTTAAATTTTAAGTTAAAGAACATTCTTCTGAAATTGTTCTACCATTTTTAGATGCAGTTGTTCACAGATGAGGGAACCTCGGACCATGTTTGTTTCTGAAAAACTCTGCCTCTTTAACAAGCTTATTTTTTATAACCAGTAATGTGACTTAGTTGAAAATTGACTCACTCTGTATCAGTGATTTTGGTTCTTGAAGAAGGAGTTTCAAAACGCCGAAACGCGTAGGACAATAAATCACAATTTATCTTCAATTGCTCATGTGGATAACCACATGGCAGCGCGGGTTAGCTCTCTTCCTTCTTCCTTCTGTACACTGATCCATCTACAGGGGTTGCAGCAGCCATTGTGTCTTCCTTGCCCTTATAATAGTTATGACTGACACAAATATCCCATGTGAATGATTTCCTGTAATCAGTTTATTCTGGTACCAACAGTAAATAACAATATTTGCACCTTTTTGTCTTTTCCAGCAATTTTAATTAACTTCCAATATGTGTTCTATGTGCTTTTGTGAATAAAATTTGGCTATAAGAGATTTTCAAAATCATTGCATTTTTGTGATCTTGCATTTTACACACCATCCCAACTGTTTTGGGGTTGTAATATATTTGCTCTAACAACTGCATATAACACTACTTGTTATTCTAATTGTGTGGACACCATGGCCATAACTACCAGTGTAGCTGATATAACAGCTACTATGGGTTCTAGCAACTTCAATGTTCAAGAAGCCTTAGAGATATTACTGGTCACTATGGACAAAATAGAAAAAGCGTGTTGACTATGACCAGAATACTAAGATGAAAATCTATGACAAAAAATGACAAAAAGGAGAGAGAAAACCATATTATACATGACATACTGCCTTTGGAAGAATGATGCCTCATTCTTAAGCTTTAGGCTACGTGCCCACGGGACAATGTACCCGCGGATTTTGACAAGGAAAACCTGCGGATTTATCTTGATTTTCTAGATAAATCCGCAGGTTTTAGCAAGTACAGACACTCCCCATGTTATCCTATGGGACATGGGAAAGGCTTTGTCCATGCAGCGGTATGTGCGGCTGTGGAATATGCTGCGATGTCCCGCAGCCGCACGTAACTGTATGTCAATTATTCCTGCGGAAATACCTCCGGAAGTCCCGCCTCTCCACTATGGAGATAGAGGCCGGGACTTCCGTAGGTAAGTTGCACGAATGTCTGCAGGTTTACAGCAGATATTTCGCTGGAATCCCGCAGCAATGGATAGCTGCGGATTCCGGCCAGCAGCTGCGGTAAACCTGTGTACGTATCTGGAGATATATCCACAGGTACATTGTCCCATGGGCACATAGCCTAACTGTGTCCCCATGGTTATATACAGGGATGATCGAATACCTCAAATATTCGGCTTTGCAAATATTTGACGAATAAATTGCTGCTATTCGACTATTCGAAAATATTCAATGCTCAATGTAAGTCTATGGGAAACCCCGAATAACAACTATTCGAAACTATTCGGGCTTCCCAAAGACTTACATTGCGCATCGAATATTCGCATAGCGGCAACCTAACTAATATATAACTTATATACACTGATTGTCCACTTTAATAGGCACAAGTTATACAAATATAAAATCAAGTGAGTATGTTCTGTATTGATCCATTCAAGGCAAATTCACATTAGAATGGGAAAATTGAGAATCTGAGTAATTTTTTAACAAGATAGATCATTGGTGTAAGACTAGCCAGGGTCAATATACAGTATTATAAATCATTTACCTGGTGGGACTTTAATATACAAACATTTAGAGAGTATACAGAAATCAGTGTGAGCAAAGAAAAAGATCTAGCAAAAGGGGATCCTGTGGACATAAACATCTTGTCAATGAAAGGGACAGAGGAAGATGTAAAGATTATTCTTTTAAAAGAGCATTGCGAAATATATTGAAAGGGTGGGTCCAAATGCGGAAACACATCACCAACGAGGGTTGGAGAGACACCCAGTTTAGGATTTTACATAGGGCTATTGTAGGTTTCAATATTCCGGGTAGAGATGCACGTTGTCCAAAATGCCAAGCAGAGAAAACATATATGCTATATGGACTCTGGGAATGTAAGGAAGTGAAGAGGTTCTGGAATCGAGTAAGAATGTTGGCCCAAACAACATGGGGGATATATTGCAGACCAGAATTAATGGTGTGGATTTTCCATTTCTTTGAGGGTGGAGTCAAAGGGGGATCAAATACTCGGGAGAAAAGGACATTTGCAATCAAACATGACTTGGCCATGATAGCTAAAAGGTGTATCTTAAGACACTGGATACAGAGGGAGGGTCCATCTACAAAGGAGGTTTTTGGGGAATTGCATACTCTTCTGAAGTTGGAAAAATTAGAAGCGGAAAGGGATAAGGATCAAAACACAGTCACGTTCTTTGCGAGATGGAAAAATTTTATTGAACACCACTTCACACGGGGAGAAATAAATAACTTGGTGACACCTTTCATACACACGGAGTGGTATCTCCTGAATGAAATCCAGGATAGCTTGGGCCACCTGAGGATCACTTAGTGGGGCCTCGAGAGGAAGGAGGAGGCGAGACGTCAAGGAAGTATTAAATCACATCGTTGATTTTGGAATTATTAAAGAATGACACAGGGGTTTAAGGGAATACAGTATATTACATGTGGTTTATTTTGACTTTCTAGTTCGGTTTCATTATATGTCATTTTTCATGGAAGAATAATCTGGACTAGCAAGAGGGGGTTGTACCCCTCTTTTTCTTCTTCTATATCATACTCTGTCAATTGATTGTCCTTCCCTTGTAATCATACTCATTTTGTTATGGTTTTTATAAAATTTGCAAAATCAATAAAAATGTTTGGAAAAAAAGAGCATTGCAATGGAATTGCAGCTGGACGCAAAGATCTTACTCCGCTATCATGTCTTAATTGACAACTCCTAAGTACCCAAGGGATATAAGATCAGACATAAAACTCGAGAGACATTACTGTCTAAAGAAAACAGAAAGTCAAGACTTGGTAAAAGAAAACAACAATTGGATCAATGGCGAGTAAAAAAAAAAGTTGCTGGTCAGATGTATCCAAATTTCTATGACACCATTCTGATGGGCGGGTCATAATTTGACGCAAGCATCATGAATCAATGACCCCTTCCTCTCAGGTGTGAACAATTTAAGCTGGTGGAGATAAAAATATTCAGTGGGGAACATTCTCTTGGCACACCCAGGCTAATCTGACATTCAAGCACCACATATTGAAAATGTAATTTAAAAGGTTTTCCATTTACCCCAAAATACTGTCAGCAGTATCCAGATATCCCTGTTAATGGAGATTGCTTTATTCCTTTAATTTTAAATTTGTAAAAATATGAATACACAGTTTTGGTCAAGGCACATTGCCCTTAACCTTGTGACTTTATGGAAGGAACATATTTCATTCACCCACTTTTCTAAATTTTGGAACACATCACTGATGTCCTCATCTGTAGTCAAGTTGGCATTGGCATACCTACCCAATATATGTTGTGCATCACATATGCCAGCTGTTATCACAGCATCTGTTCACACAATTCCCCAATTCATTACATGGTTCTGCTTCCAATTTTTGATGATACTTACATGCAAGTCTGACCCTGACTATTAAAGCGTAAACCAGCTGATTACCTACTTAATGCTCAAACATGCACAAACAACGCATTGTATTGCGCAATGGTGCCTCGATAACAATTTCAATTAGCCAAAATGCAACATCACCAATTAATGAGACTAGAACTAAGAAAGACAAATCCCTTTTGATAATGCAAGGACAAGATATGGAAAAGCATTTAAAGTTCAGACCCTACCATGCATAATTTTTTCTATCGTTATCTTACATCATCCAGTCTACTGATGACATTCTAGAATAGTTTCCAGTCCTATGCAATGCAGTAATAATGGTATTTCCTGATAGTAGAATGGGGTAACCTATACAGTTCATCCTTTGTTGGTTTGAAATGTTAATGTTGGTACAACCAAAATACGTAACACCTTAATGTCATTCGACCTCTTTGCTTTTAGTTTGGTTAATTAATGTAATTCATCCTCCAGTTCTGGAAGGTTCCTCAGACTAAGCTTTTGGATTTGACTAACAGATAAGGATTTGTAATAGGGAATCCATGTCTATGATCTTGAATTTCCCATGCCATTTTTGTTGGTAGACAATAACTAACTAAAGAACTGTTCATAGGATAAGTTTTCCAAGCAACTAACTAAAGAAAAGCACTATAATACCTATAATGTTTTTGTAGTGGATAGTGTTTGAGTACGGAATGAATAGGTACCATATTGTAGTGCCTAGGTACTATGAGAACCACTACCATCCAGTTCTCTGTCACACATTGACAGTAATACAATGATCAAGGCAGAGTGGCTTGTTTGGCCATCAGCACCCAGGTAACATGGCCATCAGCCATCCCCCTAGTTTACCCCTGCCATTAGCTATTGTTACATTTTACCCTATAATTGTACCAAACTGTAAAGTATTCATTATAAATGCAAACTACTATGACCTATTACAACCTTCCTAGAGAATTATCAATATCAGATAGTGATCCATTATACTGCACATACGGTGTCTTAGAATATTTATCATATCAAATTTAAGACATCAAGTATATTTATATTTCCTACTTTTACCTTTCTGTTTCTATCTACTTATTAATTTCTTCAGCTCTTTGATATGTTACTTATCCATTGCATGAATTTCTATAGTGAATAAGTTATGATTAATAAGTTACGGGATCTTAATACAAAAATCTAATCTTACCTTTCCTGGTCTGGAGATATTTGGCCAACATTGCCCCAAAGTTAGCCTTTTGGTCTCCATTTCCATCAAAACGCTGGAAGGTTTTTAACTGGCCAGATGAAGCACGGATATGTCTTGGGTGATGTAATGGGTTCTGCTGTTCTATTTCGCGGGTCCCTAGATCCTCATTCATAGAGCCCACAGTTTGCTGTCCTGTTGAGCTTGCAGACAGCACGGCAAGTAGTACACAGATGCATATTCCTCTGTACATAGCTAAGGGAAAATTATAAACCATGATACATTTTGAAATTGTTGTAAAGTACAATAAGTATATTTGTGCAAAAAATGTTAGAAAAATGGATAGGCTATAAAGGGATCCAAAGAAATCTTGATAACATAAAAAAAATCCCAATAAAATAACAAATTTTAATAGATGTGTATTAAAAACAAGTGAAATTTAGGACAACTCAATAGTATTCCCATAAAATGGTACTAATTGCTATCCAGTAGTACCATTATATGGAGTTACTAGTGAGTTCTCCTGAATTTCACATGGTTTTAATGCATATCTCTTAAAATTTGTTATGTTATTAGGATATTGTGTACATTAACCAGTTAAGTTAAAATGTTACTATAAATAATGAAATAATGAAAATACTAAAATATGAGAATGAAATGTTCCGCTTTGTTTTGACCAATAGTATTTAAAAGTAGACATTCAGACAGGGTTGGGGATATTATGACCATCACCTGCGGTACAGTGTTGCCTATGTACGCATCTTAAAGGAGAAAGAAATATTGCTATGTACATGCAACACAGCTTCAGAGATAAACTCTGCTCAATGATCGTGCCTCACAATTCAGCAACTTTTCATACAGATAGACGTTTCCTATGAAAAGTCAATCCCGACATTATGGAACTGCTGAATCTTCATGCATGAGACTCAACAACATACAGATTATTAATATTTAATGGCGTACTTGCAATTCAACAAACCAGAAGGAAAATTAATAAATGATATAAGAAATGTCAAAATAGCCAGATAACAAAAAACTAGGATCGGATAATTATTATTTTTTTCTGTGGATAATGTTATATGACAATGATTGTTACTTCTTGTCTCGACTATTACATTATAGATTTAAACAAAACTCTACTCGATCAAAACTTCATCAAAACTAATAGGGAAAGGTCATAATAAAATCTTTATACTAGTTAATGAATTGGCTTTTCTATTTTCTGCATGGATGATAATTAGGGATATGGTGCTATAAATTATTCAAGCCCTTCATGCGTCAATATTGTTTGGTCGACAACTGTTAAAACCCTATGGGTATCATATACATCAAATACCCAAAGGGCGAATACATCAAATACCCAAAGGGAGAATACATCAAATACCCAAAGGGTAAATTCCTGTAAGGTCTCTCCAAATGTCAATGGCTACTAGTTGTCGATCAACAGGTTAAAAAGACTGTATTCCTGCGGACTCTTGGTCACCAGGTGATTAACTCTGCTACATACTGACCTCTATCTGTTAACATTGAGCTATCTTGTCATAACTTGCTCTATGTGCAGCCGGATTATTATTTCCAATAATTATATTTTTATCCAGTTCCTGTCGTCACAAACCATTAAATGTCAGTTTTAACAAATGATCGGTCTTAAGATATTTTCCGAAAGAGCTTTCTGTAATAATTTTATGTAATAATTAATTTTGCCTTTTTTTATCTTTATGTATAATTTATAGCTGACGTATAGACAAGATCTAAATGTCTTCTGACTAATATTCAGCTAATAGTCATATAACGATAATCACAATTGTGTAGGGTTTTTTTTGTAAATTTTCACATTTACATTGTTCAACACATGCAGGTAAACTTACACAGATGTAAATCAGTAAAACCTAAATATAATTGGCAGAATACCAAGGATACCTGACACCAGGGGAAAGTATAAGTATCAGCTCCCTAATTTACGTTTTAAAGAAAATGAAAATCTAACTACGATTTGACAATTTAATGTAACGTGAGTGCAAATATGGATAATATAGATATTTTTAATATATGAGAAAGTTATCTAGCCACGTACATCATATGACCTCATTTTTTAAATACGTAACTAAAAAAAATAATCAGCATGTACTCATAAAGTAAAAGTATAGTATTTCTCCAAGTTATACATTAAATAAAATCAAGAAATCAAGCAAGTCTAGTCTTGTAGTGTTTCTCAAAAATAGATAAAAAAACAGACCTGATTAAGTAAAGATCAGTTGTCCCCAAACTTCGCAGTAACTTCACTATACTGGAGAATGTTGACTCCTAGTTGTAGACATTACCACCTGTATAGTATCCCTTTAGATAGCAGCTCCTATTACCTGAATAGACTCCATAGCGTAGTATTCCTTTATATTTATAGCATTGATGGAAACATTGAATGACAATGAATAGGCAGAATACTCACCTTTCAGAACAGATCTGCTTTTCCAAAAGAGAAGCAGGAGAGGGCAGTGCTCAGTGTGCAGGAATAGTTCTGTGCTCTTGGCTGCTGCGCTGGAGCTTATATACTCCCCCCTCTCTGTCATCTGTTTGCACAAGATGATGCAAACAAGGGATCACTACATGCTCAACTGGATGCCATCAGGTCATAACATATTCATGTCACTTCAGGCAAGACCACCGATAGAGCTCTTAACATGACTATCATCAACCCCCAGTCATTATATACATAGTCCCTGCAGTCTATGACCACTCTAATCACCACTGGAGATGGGATAACTCAGTATTGAGGTTCCAAAGCTTCAGTCAAAAGGACAGAACCATGTTTATATTCATTCATTCATTCATTCATTCATTCATTCATTCAACGTGTATTACGGAATCTGTCTTGGCAAAAAAATCTACCATTCAAAAGCTTACAAATGCAAATTCTTCATTGTAAACTTGACACTTACTGCTCTGTGACCCCAAAATCCTTGTGATATTTCTTCATTGTGGTTAAATATGTGATGGCACTCATAGTATATGGCTGCACACTAGTGGTTAATATTTTTTTTGCATGAATAGATATTCTTTATGCATCTCAATATCTGTATGTTACAGAGGAAGAAGATGTGTAGTGCAGATTTTTTTTTAACATGAAGCTGCTTAAACGACTAAAATGTGAAAATGATTCGGAATCACAGCTAACTTAACAGGTGAAAATAACACATAGGGGTTATTCACACTTCCACATGGCTGTGTACAAGAGTCTTACATCATATAGTAAAAAACAATGGCATAATGGGGGAAACTTTATCCCAAAAAAATGTTTTTTTGTATTTGGCGCTATATACACGTTTATCTATCAATACATACATATAATTCACAAAGGTATAATATATGATGTGATTAACACATTACGTCCATACAATAGAGAGCTTCACATGACTAACAAATGATATTTAGCCATTATTGTTCATTTTATAAAGCGGAGCAGATTGAGGCCATAGAGTCATAACTTCTTCCATTGTCTGTCTCCCACTGGAAATAATTAGTAAATTCGCCAACATCTTTCCTCTGGTGATGTGAGAATGACGTTCAGAACAAGTAGAGGAGTATAATGTCTATGTTTAGTATTACTTTAGCCTACAACTGCATTCTCTAACCTTTTCACATGATAATAAGAAGTGTAACCCATTTACTTCCCATCTGATGATGGCCGAACTAGGTAGTACATAGAGATTATTAGATAGAAAATACTATGTATGCTAGGGAATAGTATATAACACTTAGAAGGTCACAACACTAAAATCACACAAACCCCTCAAGGCTGTGATAATGGGCTGCCTTGTCTTCCAACATTCCTTCTTTAGGCCAACACTTTCATTCTTTTTGTATTTTATTGACTTTCCTTGTATAAAAATTATATGTAAATGCCATACTACTGTTTTTTTTATGACTAGTACATTTAACATTAGTATTGGTAAGAGGTGCTACTACACGTAGACTAGAATCATTGCTGGCATTAAAGGTGTGTTGAGCACAACTCAATCATCATTCAAATAAAGTATGAAACATTTTTGGCTCAATTTAGTAAAGGTTTGGTCGAAAGACTGAAGTAATTTTGATCTAAATCCCAATTTATTTATTGCCCCAATCTATACTCATTTCTAATAAGGCTGCATTAAAAATTTCCTAGACTACCCTTCCCTAATTACAATATCTAACTACTATTAATTTTTTCCCCCTATTTCCTGTCTGATGATGCTTTGTTTGGGACACTCAAGCAAAGCGTCATCAGGGGGCACTGCCATAGCTTCTGCCACCTCCTTGAAACGAAACATCATCAGTGATACTTGTTTCAGGGGGTGGTCTGGTCCCTGCTGTGTCCCTGTGCACTGTCATTGTGCGATATGCACAGTGATAGCATAGTCTGTGTTGCCTGCTCAAATCAGTAGAGGCGGCAACACAGAACAGTGCGCACTGTTAGTGCGTGGTGTCAAAGTACCTGGTGACGTTCAAAGACCAGCGCTGCTCCTGCAGGGCCTTAAGCTCCTCCCAATGTTTCTAGCTCCTCTCTCTGACTTTAGCTCTTCCCTCGTCATAGAATTATATGAGTAGCAGCTGCCATCTCCTATCTCAGTAATGGGAAAGGCTTCACTGAATACAGATTTTACCTCAGAACTGAGAATATTTTAACTGATCAATTTTAGCAGAGAAATAACCAAATTTTTCTGATAAGATATATTACAAAGTTGCTTTCATGTGTACTATTGCTTTATAAAATGAAAATTAAAATATCAGTTAATCTTTAATTAATATGTGTAATCCAACCATAACCATATTAACAGCTAATAATGTCTAAATATGGTCTAAGGAGTCTATGGTTCTGATGCATGAAAAATGCCAGTCTGGATAAAGGGAACACTGGAGGAAGATGGGCCTTTTCATGAGCTTGACTCATCTTTCAGATGCTGCACAGTAGTATAAGAAAAGTATAAGGGTGCTTTTTCACTGCATTTTAGTTAGTTTACCCCAACGGGCATATGCACCAACAAGGCCATTGGCTATAATGGTGCAGACGGCCACCATGTGCTCTGCGTGCACTATTTTTGGGCGAATACGCCTACTGGAGGTGGACACCCGTCTGGGTGTTCGCCTCCTATAGACGTATAACCCTGAAAATGGTGCATGCAGAGCACACGGTGACTCCGTCCACACCTTTATAGTAAGTGGTCCCATCGGTACATGTATCTGAATCCAGGTTTGAGGGGGCTTCTGACATAAGCCAAATAGGAACACTGAATGGGAGACAAAACGCAGTGTGAAAGCGTCCTTTATGGTCAAGGACTGGAGTACTTTTCTTTCTTAGTTTACACCATTTTTGTGGTATAAGTTATGAAGAATTTGTTGGCCGTGCTCAGTAATGCCACATCTCCACTAATCTCCACACACTTTTTAAAAAATTGGTACCGCTGATAAAAAATGTGAAAAAAATATAAGGAAAATGTATGCAACTACAAATACAGCACAAAACTATGGCAACATATCAAATAGTTTTATGCAAAAGCTGATGAATTGGAGTTTATTGTGTCAAGCACAATCTGAAATTTTTTTTTCTCCCTTATACTTTAACGATACATTTCGTAATGTAAGACTCATACATTCAAGAGGGGCATCAGTTCAATCAATGAAGTCTGGATTTATTGCACTGTATCTATCAATGGACTATAAACACAAATAGGATTACAAGCATTGTAATAACAGGTATTTGATTTGATCCCCTTCTAGCATCACATACGCGTATACTTACTAGCTCCTGCGGCAACGTATCATTTTCAGCACACTGAGGATGCTTGCCTGGATTAAGCATCTGAAAATCTATACAACGCTGCTCCATTTTAATCACTGTCCAGCAGGATCACCCAGCAATAAGCACCGTCATTGTGAGCTGTTACACTCTCTTGAGAGACAGATTAAATCCCTTCTCCAAACATGACATTATCATTTACTGCTCTGTAAGATCTATAATGTTGACACAGCAAGCAGTCTTTTTCCTGATGTGTAATCCATTTAAACGCTCTCCATATCCCCAAATCAGCCCAATACTACTCAACCATGGACATATCTACACATCGATCAGGAAGAAAATTGTCATTAACAGGTGTCTTTTACAAGATCATTATGGCACTAATGGTTAAGTCATCATCAGCCAAGTAAAATTCATTGGAAACCATCCTTCTTAATTCAGTATTTTTTAGTGAATAGTTGTTATATTACAACAGTAACCCAATAAAGTATCTTAATCAAAGCCGAGCTACAGGGTTTAAAGCAGGGATGGGGAACCTATTTTCTGCTGGGGGCCATTTGGAAATTTGTACCATAATTCAGGGGATGCACAGAATTATCAACATGAAAATTTGGTGCGGCTGTGATATTAGGCGATATTGATCTTGTTACTTCTCAAAACTATTTTCCCAGGTTTGAGTTAGCTGCGATGGCTCTATATACATAACATAGGAGACACTAGGACTTCTGTATATACATCACAGGAGGGGCTGGGGGCATATACATCACAGGGGAGTGTTGGGAGGAATATACATCACTGGGGAGGCTGGGGCATATATGTGGTGCCCTTGAGGCTTCAGGTGCCACAGGGTACTGCACCTCCATTAGAGTGTAGTACTTATTCCGGGTCCAAGGAAGGTCGGTATCAGTTCCACACGCACCTACATACAGTTACAGTGGTCGCCCTCCCCAATGGGGACCGGGCCAGGGTTGGGTCACAGTAGGGGGTCACTACAGCAGTTGGGTTTACAGGACGCCACTGCACCAGGGGCTCCCCAATCCACTGGAACAATCACTGATCTCAGGGAGACCAGCCAGAGAAAACACTGCTGGCAGCCAACGAAGGAGCTCAACACAGTGAAATCCTAGTGAAATCCCATGTTTGCATCATTGTCGCACCCGGCCTTCCCTGGCTGCTGGTTGAGTGGAGACAACCATTGATGAAACTCGGTCTCCAGAGCTAACCGTCCACAACTTCTCAGCGGTGTGACTCACATTTCCCATACACTTCAAAGTAAACCTTTGACCGCCTGATGGCATTGAGCTCTGCTGCCAGCATAGTAAGGAGGTGTGTGGTATTCCTTGTGCGCAGTTACAAGGAAGGGTGGCCTGACCACACAGGGTTTGGGCCAAGGTGGAGGACCCACACGAGGTTGAAGAGGCAGAAGCAGTGTATTAACTTCTACATACAGAAGAAGGATTGACACAACTCGTGGGGGCGGCAAGACTTCTACAGCAGACCCTTCTCCATCTCTCCCCACAGTAACCCATTGCCCAGTCAGCGACATGTAGCGCCCCTGTCCATGCTTACTGGGCCAATTATCTGTGGTGAAATGCACCCTGTCACACAGAGTTTCTCAAGGAATCAGTGATGTTTAGTGCGACATGCTGGTGTAGCGCGTGCACGCCTTTGTTGGAGAAGGAGTGGCGCCTGGGCATCGGCTCTTGGGGCACTGCGATGGGCATAAGGTCTCGAAAATCCTCGGTTAAAAAGGTTGGAAAGGCAGCATTTTGGTAGCCAACAGTTTGCAGATGCTGAAAGTCAACCTCCAAGCCATTTCATGCCCTTCTAAAAGCATGTAAAACACAGCGAGGGGACTCCAACCACAGTCTCCCTCATTTCCACTAACTGGGCCACACACACCCCACTTGACTGGCATCAGTTGACCCCCCTTTTGAAAAAGAAAAAGATGCTTTGCATGAAGCACTCTCAAAAATACACGTGCCTTTCGCCTCCCCTGGATGACCCAGGGGAAGAAAAGTCGTCTGAGAGCCATGACTTGTTCATCTTGGTTCTTTTTTCAAAAGCGAGGGGACTCCAACCACAGTCTCCCTCATTGCCACTAATTGGGCCACACACACCCTACTTGACTGGCATCAGTTGACTCCCCTTTTGAAAATGAAAAAGATGCTTTGCATGAAGCACTCTCAAAAATACGCGTGCCTTTCCCGTCCCCTGGCTGACCCAGGGGAAGAAAAGTCCTCTGAGAGCCATGACTTGTTCATCTTGGTTCTTTTAGAAACACAGCGAGGGGACTCCAACCACAGTCTCCCTCGTTGCCACTAATTGGGCCACACACACCCCACTTGACTGGCATCGGTTGACCCCCCTTTTGAAAAAGAAAAAGATGCTTTGCATGAAGCACTCTCAAAAAAAAGCGTGCCTTTCCCGTCCCCTGGCTGACCCAGGGGAAGAAAAGTCCTCTGAGATCCATGACTTGTTCATTTTGGTTCTTTTAGAAACACAGCGAGGGGACTCCAACCACAGTCTCCCTCGTTGCCACTAATTGGGCCACACACACCCCACTTGACTGGCATCAGTTGACCCAATTTTCAAGATGAAAAAGATGCTTTGCATGAAGCACTCTCAAAAATACGCGTGCCTTTCCCGTCCCCTGGCTGACCCAGGGGAAGAAAAGTCCTCTGAGAGCCATGACTTGTTCATCTTGGTTCTTTTAGAAACACAGCGAGGGGACTCCAACCACAGTCTCCCTCGTTGCCACTAATTGGGCCACACACACCCCACTTGACTGGCATCAGTTGACCCCCCTTTTCAAAATGAAAAAGATGTTTTGCATGAAGCACTCTCAAAAATACGCGTGCCTTTCCCGTCCCCTGGCTGACCCAGGGGAAGAAAAGTCCTCTGAGAGCCATGACTTGTTCATCTTGGTTCTTTTAGAAACACAGCGAGGGGACTCCAACCACAGTCTCCCTCGTTGCCACTAATTGGGCCACACACACCCCACTTGACTGGCATCAGTTGACCCCCCTTTTCAAAATGAAAAAGATGTTTTGCATGAAGCACTCTCAAAAATACACGTGCCTTTCCCGTCCCCTGGCTGACCCAGGGGAAGAAAAGTCCTCTGAGAGCCATGACTTGTTCATCTTGGTTCTTTTAGAAACACAGCGAGGGGACTCCAACCACAGTCTCCCTCGTTGCCACTAATTGGGCCACACACCCCACTTGACTGGCATCGGTTGACCCCCTTTTCAAAATGAAAAAGATGCTTTGCATGAAGCACTCTCAAAAATACGCGTGCCTTTCCCATCCCCTGGCTGACCCAGGGGAAGAAAAGTCCTCTGAGAGCCATGACTTGTTCATCTTGGTTCTTTTAGAAACACAGCAAGGGGACTCCAACCACAGTCTCCCTCGTTGCCACTAATTGGGCCACACACACCCCACTTGACTGGCATCAGTTGACCCCCCTTTTCAAAATGAAAAAGATGCTTTGCATGAAGCACTCTCAAAAATACGCGTGCTTTTCACCTCCCCTGGCTGAGCCAGGGGAAGAAAAGTCCTCTGAGAGCCATGACTTGTTCATCTTGGTTCTTTTTTCAAAAGCGAGGGGACTCCAACCACAGTCTCCCTTGTTTCCACTAATTGGGCCACACACACCCCACTTGACTGGCATCAGTTGACCCAATTTTCAAGAATGAAAAAGATGCTTTGCATGAAGCACTCTCAAAAATACGTGTGCCTTTCACCTCCCCTGGCTGACCCAGGGGAAGAAAAGTCCTCTGAGAGCCATGTCCACATTGTCAGTGGACAGACACGTGTGCTTATCTGCCAGCAGACCCCCAGCAGCACTGAAGACAGGTTCCGAGAGAACGCTGGCTGCAGGACACGACAAGATCCCCAAGGCGTACTTGTCGAGCTCAGGCAATTTATCCAGATTGGAAGCCTAAAATGAGCAGGGCTCAAGTTGCACAGTAATGGCATCGATGTTTCCTTGCATATACTCATATATCTGTGTCTCCTCCTCTTTTTCCTTGTCCAGCTGTTTTGTTTTCGCATGAGTATATGTCCTTGTCACTTTCCCATGTGTTTGTGTTGTGTTGTGAGTTGTTTATCACCTTTTGGACACCTTTGAGGGTGTTTTCTAGGTGTTTTTATGTGTTTGTGATTGCCTGCCATTGTTTCCTGTGCAGTTCGAGTTCGGTTCGTCGAACGTTCGACGAACCGAACTCGAACGGGAGCTCCGTTCGGCGAACCGACCTCGAGCCGAACCGCGACCGGTTCGCTCATCTCTACTCTTGACGACTTTCCAGGGGGCAATGCAGGGGTGGGATTCAAATTTTTAACAACAGGTTCTCTGTAAACCCCGCCCAGTTGAAAACTACACCCACTATGTAACCACACCCATTTTGTTAGCCACACCCATTTTCACGCACTTTCCTCAACCAAAAAAACCCAAAAAACAAGTAATTTAAAGTATAATCTCTTTCCCCTTCCTATACCTTCACTCTCCTGTCCAGCACCAGATGTTTCAGTCACTGTCACTTTTATTGTATTAAACGGGTTTTCTACAATTTTTAAAAATTATTACTAAAGGAGCCCTACTAAAATTGGAACTGACGACCTTCCCCATACAGATCTCATCCCATGTGGCTGCTTTCCCCCTACAATCCCATCATGGCTTCTTTTCCCTGCAGATTTTATCCCATGGCCCCTCTCCCCATATAGTTCCCATCTATGCAGCCTCCTCTCCCCATATAGCTCCCATCTTTGCAGCCTCCTCTCCCCATATAGCTCCCATCTATGCAGCCTTCTCTCCCCATATAGCTAGCTCCCATCTATGCAGCTTCCTCTCCCCATATAGCTCCCATCTATGCAGCCTCCTCTCCCCATATAGCTCCCATCTATGCAGCCTCCTCTCCCCATATAGCTCCCATCTATGCAGCCTCTTCTCCCCATATAGCTCCCATCTTGTGTGGCCTCCTCTTCTCCCCATATAGCTCCCATCTTGTGTGGCCTCCTCTTCTCCCCATATAGCTCCCATCTTGTGTGGCCTCCTCTTCTCCCCATATAGTTCCCATCTTGTGTGGCCTCCTTTCCCCATATAGTTCCCATCTTGTGTGGCCTCCTCTCCCCATATTGCTGCCATCTATGCAGCCTCCTCTTCTCCCCATATAGTTCCCATCTTTTGCGGTCCGTTTCGCCATAGAGCTGCCATCTTTTGCTGCCCCTCTCCCTGCATCTTCGGCTCACTGAGCGCTTTACCTGTTGCAAGCACCTGCAGCCTCTCTGTCCTCCGTCCTCCTCCGCGGCTCTCTGCACGCTGACACTGACAGACGGCAGTGGAGGGGCTACCTCCTCACACTGCCGTCACCTCTGCAGCGTCAGCGCGTCGCTGCATGCCGGGTCAGGGAGCCAACAGGCTCCACTGAACCCGGAAGTGCGGAGGTTACCTGGATTCATTTGTGCTAGTGTCTTAAAGAGACACTAACACAAATGAATACAGGGAACCGGATCGGCAGAGCTGTTTCTTGCCGGTTCTGGGAACTGGCTGCTATTTTACCAACCGGTTCTCCAGAACCGGACAGAACCGGCTGAATCCCACCCCTGGGGCAATGCACCTAGGATTTCACTGTGTTGTGTGCCTTCGTTGGCTGCCGGCAGTGGGTGGTCTCCTAATAAGAGCCACTCCTTGGCTAGATCCTTCCCTGAGGGATATCTGGCTATTTTTCATGTTGAAACTCCTAATAGGGGCACAGAAAGCACTGGGGGATGCTGGTGGTACAGGCAGGTCTGGGGAGGCTGGGGGCACAGAGAGTGCTGGGAGAGGCTGAGGGCACAGAGAGCGCTGGGGGAGGCTGAGGGCACAGAAAGCACTGGGGGAGGCTAGTGGCACAGACAGACCTGGGGGATGCTGGGGGCACAGAGACCACTGGGGGAGGCTGGTGGCACAGACAGACCTGGAGGAGGCTGGGGGCATTGAGAGCGCTGGGGAAGGCTGGGGGCACAGAGAGTGCTAGGGGAGGCTGGGGCACAGAGAGTGCTGGATGAGGCTGGTGGCACAGAGAGCACTGGGGGAGGCTGGTGACACAGAGGTCACTGGGGAAGGCTGGTGGCACTGAGAGCACTGGGGAGACTGGGGGCATTGATAGCGATGGGGGAACCTTGGGTCACTAAGAGCACTGGGGGAGCGCTGGGGCCTCAGACAAATCTGGGGATGATGCGGCAGCCGCTCTTCTTCTGTGGGACGGGACCCTGGCACACCTTGCATCTATCCCGCCCACAAAGTATGTCCTCACGTTGGCACTGGCAAGTGTGGTGATGTAATCTTTTGGTGCAGGAGTTGCAGTGTAACTGTGGGGTTTAGGCCAGCAGCCAGCAAGACCTGACTGCCACCTGAAAACTGCACTCCCTGGGAATCTGCCCGGGGCTGCAGAAAAAGTAATTGTGGGATGCATACGGCCCACGGGCTGGAGGTTCCCCACCCCTAGCGTAAAGCTTGATACCATGTATATCACATAGGCTTCTGTACCGCCCCATGCTCGGCAGCCGAGACGCTTGGATCCGGACCTTCAGTGGGTGGCTCGAGGGTCTCCGGACCCGGGGGTCCTGCGGTCACTCTAATCAAAAGGGGGTTTGTGGTTTGGGGACGTAGTTGCACGGCCGGAGCCGTGTTAAGTTCGTGATGCCACCCACGGGATGTGGTGAAGATGGACACCATCGCTGCAGTTACGGGGCACCCGGGGGAGATGTTGCGCAGCAAGTTCTTAACCCCTTCGTGGGCAGGGATGGTGGCCCCGGGACCCGTTGGGGGTGTTTGGCGGTGCAGGGAGATGGGCGGCCGGAGGGCACTGATGTACTCACTATTAGTAAACACACGAGTCTCTGGTAAACCAAGGTGATGATGGTCGGTGCCCGCATCCGGCTGCAGTCTGGTCCCCCACCCGGCTGGTGGTCTCTGTCTTTCTCCCGCACCTGTTTGTGATAGTGGACTACCTGCGCTTGCAACTTCAGGAGTCCACTCCCAACTTGTGGTTGCCTGAGGAGCCCTTTGCCCGCAGACGCTGGCTCGTGGGATCCCTGAGCCGTGACGATGGCTTTCTATTCCCCTCGTTAGGCTATTGCCTTCAGTCGGGACTTTGGGTGGGACCGGACCTCTAGTCCTGGCCGCAATCAGTTAATTAGCTAGCCCCCAGTAGCTTCTGGACCTAGCTTCAGGGTCTGAGTACCCCCCTTTGTGCTCCGGTTTCCGAGTCGGTTCCCCAGGTCGGTACCGACGGGCCACTACCCTGTTCCGGTCCACCTCAGTTCCACCGAGCCGTCTTCCTGGCTCCTGCAGACAGAGGTCTCCATCTGCCTCCTAGCCTGAGGTACCAGGGCTCCTACCCTGGCACCTGTTCAATTTGGGTTTTTCTCCTCTGCTGGAACTGCACACAGCTCCAGCCCACACACCTCTCCAACTTGAACTCTAGACTTTAACTCTTTACTTTCCTGCCTCAGGCTGTCTGAGACTCCTAGGTGGGCATCTTCCAACCGCCTGGTTCCGCCCCCTGGTGTGTCCGTCAAGCTCTGAGGGGGGGTTATGTGTTTGGCTGTATGTTACCTATGAAAGACAGGTGTAATGCGGGGCCCTATTTGTGACTACCTGGCTGGCCAAGGCGTCACACTTCCACTGTATTACATGTTAATTGCACAACTACAGTATAGGGTTTTACAGTAGCTATCCAACCAAATTTTTTTTTTACGAAAAGCTGAAAATAGTCTGAAGTGAGGGGCAGACATATCATTATTGCAACCTTTTGGATCTGCACAAGGGCCCAAGAGGTAAGGGGCTAATTTCTACCTCCAAAGCAGGTATAATTGTGAATTTTGATGAGATCTTCTGCTGCAAATGGCCCATATATTATTTTTGCACAGGAGTCTTTTTCTGTTTGTATCCACCAGCGTCTACAATAACTAAAGAAGTAATATCTTATTAATTCCTGTAACGAGAATGCCAACGTTTCACTGGTACTTACTTGGGCTGTTTTTATTGGGCTCCAGTGACCCGTTAGCTGTAGCAGTAAAAGTGATATGTCGAAAGCACTAAAGTCACGTCAGTCATATCAGGTGAATAGTGAACAGCAGCGACTAGGAAAGAGTATGCACTTTTAATGCTATATTGGCACCTGTTTGTAAAAATATATAGGCCTATTTTGTCAAAGCATTTAAGCCATATATATGATGTAAAAGTTTTGAAAAGTCAAAGAGGTGCTCAACATTTTTGTGACTTTTAGGCGGGCTTTACATGTTGCGACATCGGTAATGATCTATCGTTGGGGTCACGTCGCTAGTGACGCACATCCAGCGCCGTTACCAACATCGCAGCATGTAAACTCTAGGAGCGACGATCACCGATCACAAAAATGTCAAAAATCGTTGATCGGTGACACGTCACTCCTTTTCATAATATCGCTGCTGCTGCCGGTACGATGTTGTTTGTCGTTCCTGCAGCACCACACATCATTGTGTGTGACACCGCAGGAACGACAAACTTCTCCTTACCTGCCTCCACCGACAATGCAGAAGGAAGGAGGTGGGCGGGATGTTATATCCCGCTCATCTCCGCCCCTCCGCTTCTATTGGCCGTCCGCTTAGTGACGTCGCGGTGACGTCGCTGTGACGCCAAACGCACTACCCCCTTGAAGGAGATATTGTTCGGCGGTAACAGCGACGTCGCCGACCAGGTATGTGCATGTGAAGCTGCCGTAGCGATAATGTTCGCTACGGCAGCAATCACCACATATCGCATGTGCGACGGGGGCGGGTGCTATCGCGCTCGACATCGCTAGCAATTGCTAGCGATGTCGCAGCGTGTAAAGCCCGCCTTCCTATTTTCATGATAGTTTTGCCTAGCTTTGCCAAAAATGTGCAAGGCTGGAGCAGGATGACGGCGGGGCAGTCCTGGCTTTTCAAATTCACAACGAACGGCGGTATTTGCTACTCCAAAAATCTTACACAAGTAAAATTCTTGGAAGGCAATTGCCACTGTGTGCCTAGCCTTATTCATTAAGAGGTGGGTGTCTCTTAATAAATCAAGAGCCTCACACTGAATTTTGCCCCTTCATCAAGACCATTTTGTAAGTTTTCCACCCAAAGAGAATGGAGAGGTCTGTGATTTTTATTGTAGATTTCATGGCTGTTGCTGGGCAACATTGTCCAAAGATTTTCTGTTGGGTGCAGGTCTAGGCCACTCCAGGACCTTAAAATGCTTCTTATGGAGCCACTCCTTAGTTGCCTTGACTGTATGTTTCGGGTCATTGTCATGCTGGAAGACCCAGTCACGACACATCTTCAATACTCTTACTGAGGGAAGGAGGTTGTTGTCCAAAATATTGCAATAAATTATCCCATCCATCTTCCCTTCAATATGGTGCAGTCCTCCTATCCCCTTTGCAGAAAAGCACCCCCCAAAGTATGATATAGCCACCCCCATGCTTCACGGTTGGAATGGTGTTCTTGGGGTTGTATTCATCATTCTTCTTCTTTCAAACATGGCGAGTGGAGTTGATACCAAAATTTTCTATTTTGGTCTTATCTGACCCCATGACTTTAGTCCATGCATCCTCTGGATCATCCACATGGTCATTGGGAAACTTTAAACAGGCCTGGTAATGTGCTGGAGTGAGCAGGGAGACCTTATGTGCCCTGCAGGATTTAAATCCATAACGGTGTAGTGTGTTACTAATGGTAATCTATGAGACTGTGGTCCCAGGTCTCTTCAGGTCATTTACCAGGTACTCCCGTGTAGTTCTGGGCTCATTCCTGACCTTTCTCAGAATTATTCTTACCCCACAAGGTGATTTCTTGCATGGAGCCCCAGAAAGAGTAAGGGGTACTTTACACGCTGCGACATCGCTAGTATTGGCTAGCGATGTCGAGCGCGATAGTACCCGCCCCGTCGCACATGCGATATCTGGTGATCGCTGCTGTAGCGAACATTATCGCTACGGCAGCATCACACGCACATACCTTGTCGGTGACGTCGTGGTGACCGCCAAACAATCCCTCCTTCAAGGGGGAGGTGCGTTCGGCGTCACCGCGACGTCACCGTGACGTCACTAAGCGGCCGGCCAATAGAAGCGGAGGGGCGGAGATGAGCGGGACATCCTGCCCACCTTCTTCCTTCCGCATTGACGGTGGACGCAGGTAAGGAGATGTTTGTTGTTCCTGCGTCTTCCCACACAGAGATGTGTGGTGCTCCAGGAACGACAAACAACATTGTACCTGCAGCTGGAGCGACATTATGAAAATGAACGACGTGACACAGATCAACGATTTTTGACTGTTTTGTGCTCGTTCATCGTCACTACTAGGATTTACCCATAGCGATGTTGCTACTGGCGCCGGATGTGCGTCACAACAACAGTGCCCCCGACGATATATCGGTAGCGATGTCGCAACGTGTAAAGTACCACTAAGGGGTACTTTGCACACTACAATATTGCAGGTGCGATGTCGGTGGGGTCAAATTGAAAGTGAAGCACATCCGGCGTCGCTGTCGATATTGTAGTGTGTAAATCCTTTATGATACGATTAACGAGCGCAAAAGCGTCGTAATCGTATCATCGGTGTAGCGTCCGACATTTCTATAATGTAGCTGCACTGACGGTACGATGTTGTTCCTCGTTCCTGCGGCAGCACACATCGCTGTGTGAGAAGCCGCAGGAGCGAGGAACATCTCCTACCTGCATCACCATGGCTCACGCTGGCTATGCGGAAGGAAGGAGGTGGGTGGGATGTTTACGTCTCGCTCATCTCCGCCCCTCCGCTTCTATTGGCCGCCTGTAATCTCGCGCCTGCGCAACTACATCACCGGCGCTCGCGCAAGGGAAACTTTATGCTCAGCCCCGCGATAGGGGCATAGCGAAATGCGCCTGCACGAGACTCCAGCAGTGTGGACGACGACAGGGGCGGCGTCATCCATGTAAATCATGACTGGTGGACGGCAAACAGCGGCAGGAGGGGGGACAGGAGCCGAACCCGTCCATCTGTCCAACCAAACTCATTTGCATAGGAAATGGTAAGATTTTCTAAAGTTCTTTTAGAGGTCTACAAGGGGAGCCAGCAACAAGCTGCACCTTTCTAGAATGCAGCCCAGGAGCTGCAGAAGGTGATATTTTTGGTTTAATAGGGAAAAAACTGGTAACAGGTTCCCTTTAAAGAATTCTGCAGGATACTTCATTATAGACAGCGGACTACCCGCACTCATTCTTACCAGACAATGAGCGGGAGGCTTTGCAGTGATCCCACCCCCATGTGGCGCCCCTGAAGCTTCAGTCGTCACAGGTTACTGCATCTCCTTTAAGATGTAATACTCATCCCGGGTAAGGAGAGGTTAATCGCTGGTGTTTCTCACATTCACACACTAAACACAGTTAGGTGCTTTCCCACCAGGGGGATAGCCTGGGGTAGATGGGGTGTGGCGATCACGAGACATGGGACTTTCCCGGTGACTAAGTCAACCACCTGGGGGCGGGCACCACTTGGGAAAAAGGGAAGGAGCATCTCGACACATAGGCAGTCAACCCCAGGCACAGCTGGGACTTCGGTCCAATCTTCTTTTACCTCACACTTTTGGGAACGCCATAGGACCTGTGGCTTGGAGCAGATAGCTCGACCCGGGTTCTCTACAGCTACATGGGATATCAGAATCTGTGGAGGTTGCCCATTTCACATTCCACCTACACCGGATTGGAGGGACCCCGACCAGAAAGGACTCACAGTGGGAACACCGGCGGTGACCTTGAATTGACCGTGATCGGTTGGGGCCCATCATGGCCCGGCATCTCCCAGGTAAACCAGGACTAAGAGTAAACAAAACCTTGAACCCGCTGAGACTGTGTCCAGCTGTCCTTGCTGGTGCCATCGCCCTGCGCTTCAGCACGCTCCATTACTACGCCCCTTATCATCCTCCCTGTGGCTCACTCCACCTGGGGGGAGCAGAAACATCTTAGCTGTTATGACCATCAACCCCGAAGGACAGCGACAGCAGCGGCGGCTAATTCCCTGGCCTCATACCGCAGGTGGCGTCACAAAATCAAACCTCCATTATCACACCCCCTTCTCTATTGTATACCTCGGGGCCACAAAGCCGTGTAGGGCCACCCGTGACATCCCCAGACACGACATCACCAGATCCAGCGACGAGTAACAAGTTTAATCCCTTTCCCCTTGGGTGCTACACCCACACACATCAAATCTTACACCTGCACACATCAGATCACACACACATTCACCCATCAGATTGCATACACACTCACCACATCCAGCGATATCAATTTCCTGAGACGTAGTGCGGTGGAGCGCAAGGACCTGCGGCTGCGGATGGAATGCTTACAGGACCTGTGACTGTGGAACTTCCTCCCATCTTTCCCTGCGGCCGGAGGCATTCTGTACCGCTGAATGTGGTGAGTGACTAGTGAGTGTGTGTGCAATCTGATCGGTGATTGTGTGTGTGATCAGATGTGTTTGTGTGTGTGATCAGATGTGTTTGTGTGTGTGATCAGATGTGTTTGTGTGTATGTGTATGAGTGTGTGTGCAATCTGATGTGTGTGAGTGTGTCGGCCAGAAGCCGGGGAGGATGGTGAGCAGCATACCTGCTAAGAGGGCCCACTGGAGATCACAGGGAGGACCTGGAGCAACGTAGACGTCAGGGGTCTGGTATGAGTCTCCTGGGAAGGCGGGGAGTCTACTTTTTTTTGGAGGGGTGGGGGTAAACTTACCCCCAACCATGTTTCTCTAAGAATAAGACCTACTCCAAAAATAAGCCCAAGTGCTTTTTGGGGGGCAAAAAAAAAGACAGCGTCTTATTTTGGGAAAAACACGGTAAGACTGCTTTCAACAATAGAAGTGTTAATAGTTCATTTTTTTTTATCCATTAACAAAATGCAAAGTGAATAAAGGAGAAATCTAAATTCAAGCAAAATTTTGTGTGACCTGACCACCCTTTGACTTCACAGCAACATAAAAAAAAAATCAATTCTTCTAGGTACACTTGCACACATGATGGGGGATTCATGTACTAATGGTGGTTTTAATCTTGTATACATGTAGCACTCCATAAGGTACTTCATGACTATGTTAAAACTAATGTTAAAAATCCTCAAAACTTAGAGTTTTAACATTATGAGGAGGATTTGGTGGGTTTCTGCTCCAAAAACTCAGTGTAAGTTAGAATGTGTTTTCATGAGTTTCGGGTGCAGAAACTCTGAAAATCTTTTTCACATACTCAAAACTTGGTTCTAGTAATGTATTTATGACGGTGGTCCTGGTGATGTATTCATGTAATGTATCCCTTTCAATTTTTTTGTGGCCCTTGAGACTGATTTAGTATGACAATGTGGACCTTGGACTGAAAAATGCTGTGAACCCTTGCTTCAGACACTTATTATTGAACACACTCCCTTCTGTTTCAGTCAAATATTTCAAAATTTTGGCATATCAGTCTAGAACACCTTGTGATTAGTGATGGGCGGACCTGAACTGTAAAATTCTGGATCCGCGCAGTTTCAAAATTGCCCAGGTGCCGGGCCCTAGGTGTATGATCCGGATCCGGCACTTGAGAAATTAAAAAAATAAATAAAGGAAAAAAAAAGAAAAGAAAAATGAAGCGAGCACTTCATACTTACCAAGGTTCCATCGCAGCTGTACACGCTCCCGCGCGGCTGTCACACTGCTCCTGCGGCCTCCGTTCATCATTGCTCAAAACATAGCCACTGCTTTTACTTGCTTCCCCCACCCAACGGCCGGCCTGTCCTGTGTCATGAAACAGGCCGCACAGGCTGAGCAGAGGAGGACATATCTTGACCAGCTCATGAAGCAGGCCACTCAGACTGAGCAGAGGAGGACACATCGCGGGCACATCTCATCCTGAGCTACCTGCTTCATGAAGCAAGACGCTTTGTATAGTTGACATGTGGGAACTATTATTTATTACCTATTTTGTGTGACATAACTTTCTGGTTAAAGAGCAAAAAAATAAAAGTTTGAAAATTGCGAAATTTTTAAAATGTTCGCCAAATTTCGGATTTTTTTTGCGTTTAATACTGAATTTTCACAAATAAATGCAAAAATAATTGACCTAAATTTTCAACTATCATGAAGTACAATATGTCATGAAAAAAAGTCTCAGAATCAATGGGATCCATTGAAGTGTTCCTGAGTTATTAAGGTGAAAACGGACTCGGGGTGAAGTATTAAGCCCAAAAAAACGAGATTATCTGATTCGAGACTTAAATCTGCTCAAGCAAAGTTTTAGTGTTCAGAGTTAATGAACAAAGTCTTATAAAGGTAGAATTTAAAATTTCAGCTTATCAGACAAGAGAAGAGAGGCTTCTCCCATATTTCTACCAAGAGAATGAAGTTGTATACTGCAATGATATCCCAGGAATTGTACTTCTAAAGAAACTAACGGAATATCGACCAGAAGACTGGTGACTTTTTATAGACAGCTACATTAGAAGCTTTAAAGGGAACCTGTCAGCAGATTTGGGGCCTATAAGCTGCGGCCACCACTAGTGGGCTCTTATATACAGCATTCTAACATGCTGTATATAAGAGCCCAGCCTGCTGTGTAGAACGTAAAAATCACTTTATAATACTTACCTAAATGGTCGCTGAAGTGGGGTTTGGCCATATGGGCGTCCCTGCTCTCCAGTTCCGGGCTCTTCCTCTTTCGGCCATCTTCGTCCTTCTTCTGAAGCCTGTGTGCATGATGCATCCTACATCATACACACTTACCGGTCCCACGCAGGCGCACTACAATACTTTGATCTTCCCTGCTCAGGACAGATCAAAGTGCGCCTGCGCAGGACCTCAATGCCAGCGAGTGTGGATGTCGTAGGACGCGTCATGCACCCCGGCTTCAGAAGGAAGGCAACAAAGATGGCCAAAAGAGGAGGCGCCGGCACCGGAAAACGGAGACTCCCATATGACCCAACTCCACTGCAGCGAAAATTTAGGTAAGTAGTATAAAGTTATTTTTACGTTCTACATAGTGGCCTAGGCTCTTATATACAGCATGTTAGAATGCTGTATATAAGAGCCCACTAGTAGTGGCCGCAGGTTATAGGCCCCAAATCTGGTGACAGGTTCCCCTTAAGTTTGTTCGATTGTAAAATGGTAACCATTATGCGTCTCATAGAGATGAGCTGACCCATTGAAGTTTGGTTTGGTGGGTTCAGCTGGACTTTAGATAAAGTTCGGTTTGAGACCCGGCCATGACCTGAACTCCTGATGTACCAGAGCAGGAATCGTCATGGGATTATGTTGGACCTGGGTGTTTTGAGAGTTAACAAATTAATGAAAGAGGGTGTTTTTTTTGTATTTTATTTCAAATAAAGCATTTTTTGTATATTTCATTTATTTTTTTCACTTAGAGATTAATAAGGGGGGTGTCTCATAGATGCCTCCCATTACAATTCTGGGGCTTAGTGGCAGCTGTGATCTGTTATTAACCCTCTATTACCCTGCTTGCCACTACACCAGGGCAACCGAGAAGCATCGGGTTAAGATCCGGGATTGTCACATGTAATGGATGCGACAATCCTGGGCAACTGCAGGCTTCTATTTATAGGCTGTGGGGGGCCCAACAAGCATGAGTCTGCCCAGCCTGAGAATACCAGCCCCCAGCTGTTGGGCTTTATTATGACTGGGTATCAAAATTGGGGGGACCACATGCCATTTTTGTAATTATTTATTTAAATTTAAAAAAAAAAAAAAAAGTTGCATGCGTTTTCTTTTATTTTGATATACAGCCAAGATAAGTACAAGGTCGGGGGCTGCAGCCTGTAGCCGAATGCTTTATCTGTGCTGGGTATCATAATATGGAGTTCCCTATGCTTATTTATTTATTTATTTTTATACCACGACAGTGACCCGCTGACAGAGTCTGTGATTGCAAGCAGTCAAACGTTGTCTCACAGGCTGGGGGCATGTCTGACTGCAACCAATCACAGACGCCATGACTGCCAGTGGGCGAGGGAAGGAGTGAATGTTTATGAGGCTAATAAGCAGCTCCGGAAGAAGAGTGAGCGGCCCAAAAGTAGTTACATCCGAGCCAGAGGCTCGGTAAGTATGAAGTGCTTGCTTTTGTCTTCTTTTCTTTTTTTTTTTAAATTTCCTGAATTGCCGTTTCTGGATCATTAGCCAGAGTTCCCTGAGAGCTCCAGGCCCGGGTCAGGCACCTAGATATTTTTAAATCCGTGCTGATCCAGACTTTTACAGGCTGGGTCTGCCCATCACTATTCATGAACGATTCCAATTTTACCACATGCTTCAGCTTAGAAGAGTTCTGTCTCTGTTGTAAAGAGCAACTTTGGTAAACACAGAGCAGATGATTATGAAGAATTGGTGCAAGATATACTATCTAACTTCAGAAATTCAGGAGATAGTGCGTCTTTATGCTGATATTATCAACATAGCCATTTAAACAGATTTTCAGATCATCTTGGAGTCTTCAGCGAAGAACAAGGCGAGAGGATTGATCAGGATATGAAGGTTCTGGAGGAGAGATAGCAATGAAAATGGGAGATATACATGATGGCAGACAGGACATCCACATGATGGCAGACGGGACTTACACATGATGGTAGATGGGACATCCACATGATGACAGACAGGACGTACACATGATGGCAGACGGGACTTACACATGATGGTAGATGGGACATCCACATAATGACAGACGGGACGTACACATGATGGCAGACGGGACGTACACATGATGGCAGACAGGATGTACACATGATGGCAGACGGGACGTACACATGATGGCAGACAGGATGTACACATGATGGCAGATGGGACGTACACATGATGGCAGACAGGATGTACACATGATGGCAGAGGGGACGTACACATGAAGACAGACAGGACATACACATGATGGTAAAGGGGACTTACACATGATGGCAGACTACTGTTGGAGACACCAACCTGATAGTCCTGATGACACACATAAAAGAAAATCGCATAAACAGTGTTTTTTGAAGCATTGACATTAAAAACAATAACTAAGTAATATTGTATTAATTAATAAAATCATACATACCTTTTCCTGTCATTGTTAGATCTTTCTAATTTCTTTTTTTGTATGATTTTAGATTGTTTACTTACTAGTAATAATATTCTTGCAATTCTGAATGCTTTTCAATCGTGTTGCTTCACTTACTTATTAAATATCTCAGAAACTAGACCCAATGTGGCAAAACTGAAGTCATATTCTTAATCAGCACCAGAAACTTAATATAATATAGTTTAGACATCGTTGGCACCAAAGTGATGTATAAAAGTGTAATAAATCTTTTATAATTTCCATGCACATTATAAGTTGTTTGTCTCTTCTCAATGTTAGAAAATAAATACTATTATAGAACAATAAGAGGGTCAAATTATTGTTGTTCATGCAAACATTTTAATTAATAGTAATCTACATATTTTTCTTATATCTTGGTAAGACAGAAAGAATATGCAGCCTTTCAGTTCAAGCTCTTCAGACCTACGCAGCTTCATACTGAGAAGTAGAGTAATGTTGTAATTGAAAAAAAATCCCCTTAACTAGGGATTGAATATGTCAAATACTCATCTAAATACAAAGGCTGATACGGCATTCTTTCTCTGATAAAAGAGTGTTCTGCTTTCAGTGGAACACTCATTAAATAATAAGAAGCACACATAGTATTAGGTATTTGAAATTAGGAATAATCTCAATCTTTTACTATCATTATAAACAAGGGCTTCAAAGAGTATTATATTCCAGAATAGCATGTCATTGTGAGTGATATGTTAAGGATTTTCTCATGAAGTTATGACACAGAGTAATCTATTCTGAAGGTCCATCATCATCATCACCAACCTCATCCTTAGTAAAATTCGTGATCCAATAAAGGGATCAATTTTCATCCTAAATGCCTCTTTATTTAATGCCATAATCTAATCTATTTTCTTATATACTTTAATAAAATATACTTTAATAAAAAAAATCTCTTTCCTTCGCTCACTACACTAATTGCTTTTTCTTTTGCGATTATCTTTTTTGATGACGCTTTGTTTGATAATCTCAGAACATACTGGGTTGTCACTTGCAGGGGCGGCACTGGTCTCTTCATACCTGGTATTCTTACAACACGTCTCCCGCCTCGTTACTTCTGATCAGAGCCAGCACAGAGTGCACTATTATTGTGCACATTGCACAATGACAAGAATCTACTGCGTATCTGTTGGAAATGACGACTGATGAATGCTCAGTAGAGCAGGGACTAGCCCAACCACTGAAACAGGTATCACTGATGACGCTTGTTTCAGGGAAGGGGTAGAAGCTGTTAAATGACCACTTCCTCTGTCCTCTTATGATGCTTCACTTGACTATCCCAGTGTAATAAAGCCAGGGGCGGCAGCCATGGGCAAGGATCTTGTCCTCTACACCTCAACATGCTACATGAAAATGAGGGTCCTGGTTAGGTGTGTGTGCCTTTGCAACTGGTTGTACCTGGGTGATATGCCTCAGCAGACTGCAGGTTACTATTGGAGATGGCAGGCTAGGACCAGATGGTTTTCAATGAATTAAGGAAGATAAGATCATATTCCAAAAATACATTCTTAACTGAACTTAAACTTCATAGAAACTTTATACATTATACAGTAAACACAATGCTTCACAAACGTTTCACTTGCCTTAAGTAGGCATGGGCACTTCTCAGTTACATATAGCAACACTCCGTTTGTGCTTTGCACTTTATACTCTTGTATCTCATGACAATCCAGTCAACAATTCTGGGAGACCTCGTCTTCCTCTATTAGGGCCGCAAGGGTTGAAGTGTAATACTATGGTAAATCACAGCTATTCTTAGGTCCTAATTGAGTTGGGAGGCTTCCACTACAGAGGTCACGTTGGATCGGCTCTTCTCGGCTAACAACAAACTCAATTTTTGGAGGGTCACTGACTACTGGCTGTAATGTACTCTCAGCTACGCATAGGGAAACTCATGTCCCAATATGATGACCTTAACTTCCTTACTATATAAACAATTCCTATTTCTGTCCCTCCCACCTTTTAAATGGGCCTTCTACTTCCCCTGGGTCTCTTCTCTCCGTACCGTTTAGTTAGCCTCCCTGACCTGGAATGTGGTCCATTGAATGTTACGGTCTATCAAATGTTGCTGTCTGTCACGTATTTCAAAATGTAACCTTTAGTATCCTATTTAAAAACCACAATAGGGAAAATAGTTTACAATATGGCTTTAAATAATAGAGATTTAGAACAAAAATTTGTAAATTAATGTATGTTACTTACCACTCCTTTAATGGTAAGTTGCCCAAATCATGGTTTTATAATATACACCCAGTCTGCCCAGTATTAGACTTGCAGGACTGAAGATAAAGTTAGGACATTTCTTTTCTGCAAATGTTTCAGTTTATCACTATTCCTGAAAAATATTAAAATTTGAGAGTCCTCAGTGGATGATACATTTTAATGGCTAACTGAAAAGATGATAGCCAATAGCAAATTTTTGAAGATACTCAGGTCTCTTCATCAGGCATAGTATAACACAAGTAATCAATAACACTGTCCAGAAAAATGTAAAAAGTGTATGACACTCGACTACAAATAATACACTAACCCAAGGGTATGTGAGTTGTTACCTAGGTAATAAGAGATTCATGCAAAGAGTATATTTTAATTAAAGTATCATTTTTATTAAAATACAAATAAAAATAGTTGAAAAATAGGGAAAATCTCCTAAGAGGAGACTCTTGCATAGCCTGGAGAACCACAGGAAGGTAAAGGTATAAGGTGCATAGTAGATACAACATAGATGATAAGGTAATCAAAAAAACAAAGAAGTGAGCCGGAGTATGAGTTGGTGTACATGCAACTTATAAGCTCATGTTTACACTGGCCATAAGACATAAAAAACCAAAGATGCAGATATGAACATATACCCTGCTGTAACTAAATAAAAGCATAATGCATATAAATGAACATCATGCCTCAACCTGCTCCTTCCAAGCCCAAGGAGATGGATCAAGTGTATCCGGTGAAACCCCGCCATGAGGTCTGTTGCACTGGAGAGAGGTGCTTCTACTGCAGAAGCCATACACACCTGATTCGCTTCTGTCCAAGAAAGTCAGAAAACTGCCCAGCCTAGGGTCGATAAGAGGTTACCCTTAGTTACAGCAAGTTCTCTCCATCCCTATATATATCAACAGGGCTGCCGCCAAGAATTTCAGAACCCCATACTGGCAAAATGTTTGGGCCCCCCTGAGACTCCGCCCAGGCGCCACCTCAGCTCTGCCTCGACCCCTCAAACCTTTCACAGTCCCACTGCTATACATTAACACTTCCCATTAAACACCATCTGCTGGCCGTATATATATATATATATATATATATATATATATATATATATATATATATATATATATAATATATATAGCTCAGTGTATGTGTGTATGTGTGTATGTATGTGTGTATGACCGCTAAAGGAATTTGCACCGTCGCATTTACAATAACGAAATTTTGCACAGATGCCCCGTGTGACCCAAGGAACGTCATAGACTATGTTTTGACAGGAAAATGTAACCTCGCGCTTTACAGTTAGTCTCCAAAATCCTGCCTCCATTATTCTGAATAGAGGTGGGAGCTGCAGGTTATTAATAGCAACTGTCAGTGGTTGCTATAGGAACAAAATAAACTGTTAATATAAAAGACTTATGTGTGAGGTAATAAGATGTCAGTGGTGAGACGGATAGAGAGAAAGACAGATGGACAGACAGAGACACAACAGAGACAGACCTGGAAAGAGAGAGACCTGGCAAAGAGACAGACCTGGAAAGAGACAGACCTCGAAAGAGACAGACGGGGAAAGAGACAGGTTTGGAAAGAGACAGACGGGAAAAAAGACAGACGGGGAAAGAGACAGATGGGGAAAGAGACAGCCCTGGAAATAGACAGCCCTGGAAAGAGACAGCCGGGCAAAGAGACAGCCCTGGAAAGAGACAGCCCTGGAAAGAGACAGCCCTGGAAAGAGACAGACCTGGAAAGAGACAGCCCTGGAAAGAGATGGACAAGGAGACAGACGGGCAAAGAGACAGACGGGCAAAGAGACAGACGGGCAAAGAGACAGACCTGGAAAGAGACAGACGGGGAAAGAGACAGACGGGAAAAGAGACAGATGTGAAAAGAGAGAGCCAGACAGACACACACAGAGGCAGACACTGAGATAGATAGAGACAGACAGACACAGAGATGGCGACAGATAGACTGATACAAATACAGATAGAGAGATAGAAACAGACAGAGACATAGACACAGACAGACAAAGAAAGGCACTGACAGAGAGACAGACAGCGACACACAGACAGAGACTGGGAGAGAGACAGAGAGACAGTTACTATCCCGGGTAATGCCCGGGTACTACAGCTAGTATACATATATATATATATATATATATATACATATATATATAGTGTGTCCACCCATATCCTGTCCACCGCCATTAACTTGAGAACGGCGGCAGCTATAGGCATAGAAGTGGTGTCTAGGTATAGTAAAGTATCCATGCTCTACGCAATGAAACCACCTATAGTGCCACTTGGTGGAAAACAACGGAGTTAATATTTTTATTTCGAAAACGGAACAAGATAGAGAAAAAAAGTGAATTAAAAAATTGTAGGGCATCATCAATTCAATACGAATCGATACCTTGCATTCAGAAATGCTATGATATGAAACCCATGACCCCCCCAAAACATTGAATGCTGGTCACGCATATGGTGCTCATTTAACTTTGATGCTCAAAGTGGCCACCGTCAGCTGCAATGCACATCTGGACTCTGGACAGCAAACTGTATCTTGCTGCACGTTGTGCAATATGCTAGGTGACACGTTTGCACAAGCATCTGTGATACGTTGTCGTAGGTCCTGTAATGTTGGTGGAGGGGTCACTTTTTTTCTCTCTCGTTCCGTTTTCGAGATAAAAATGCTAACTCCATTGTTTTCCACCAGGTGGCGCTATAGGTGGTTTCATTGCGTAACGCATGGCTACTTTACTATACCTAGACACCACTTCTATGCCTAATGCTGCCGTTGTTCTCAAGTCAATCGCAGTGGACAGGATATGGGTGGACACACTGTATATATATATATACAGTCATGGCTGAAAGTGTTGGCACTAGTGATGGTTCTTGTTCGGGAGACTCATCCTAGCTTTTTGTAAAGTTCGAGTTCAGGTTTTGAGATATTTCGAACCTGCATCCGAACCCTGAACTTGGACTTTACAGTTATGGGATGGGGCGGGGGGTCTGTAAAATAAAGAATATAGTTAATAATAAACATTGTCATTATACTTACCACTCCCGCAACGCATCCTGCAGACCCACTCAGCCGCTGTCTCCCGGCCCCTCCTGCTTCCGGGTCCGATCTTTAACGTCCGGTGGTATTCACTGCACTGCTTGTCACTCGGCAGTCTTCGGCTGTTTTCTGCCGTGTTCGCGGTGACGTCAGGGTTCACCCGAGTCCATGAGCCATGGACTCAATTGAACTTTGACTGTCACTGAGCGAGTCTCGCATCGGTATCACCCGGCACGGTGCATACTCTCCCAACAGGAGCAGGTCGGCTGCATGTATTTCCATGCAGCTGAGGCGCTCCTGTCAGGAGAGTGTGCGCCGTACCAAGTGATACCGATGTGAGACTTTCAGGAGTCATACGCAAATGGAATCATACCCTCATTGTCAGACTGCTTCTCGCTCTGTAGATACGCTACGTGCTGGCACCCCCATGGGCCTGGCTTTATCTTGGCTGACAATCAAAATACAGGAAAGCCCATTAATTTTTTTTTAATTATTTAAAAAAATATTTTAAAAAAAATATGTGGGCTACCGCTGTATTTTGATTGCCAGTCAGGTAAAACCTATTAGCTGGGGGCTGGGATTCTCTGCATCACGCAGCCGCCCCTGGAAAGGGCACATTTTTTCTTAATGCCATTTCTAGGCGCTTTACCCGGCTTGTCCAGCGGCCCTGATGGCGATGGCACACTGGGTAATAAAGCGGCTAATACCAGCTATGTATTCTCATCTGGTACTAAGCCCGAAATTCATTGTGTCACGCCAAATTAGACATGGCCACCATGAATTTCTAGTAAACAGTAAAAAAACACAACACATAGAAAAACATTTTTAATTAGATATAAAACAAAAAACATTTAGCGACTCCATCTTTATTATAAAAAACTCCTTAGTCCGACGTAGTCCACAGGGAGAGCCATGTCAGCTCTGCTTCATCGCTCTGTGCAGATAAGTGTCTATACAGAGCGAGAAGTAGTGAGAGCCATGTCAGCTCTGCTTCATCGCTCTGTACAAAGCGAGGAGCAGGCTGACAGTGAGGGTATGATTCCACTTGCGTATGACTCCTGCGAGTCTCGTATTGGTATCTCCTGACTGGAGCGTACATGGAAGTACATGCAGCTGACCCGCCCCTGTTGAGAGAGTGTGCACTGTGCAAGGTGATACCATAGCGAGACTCGCACAGTGACAGTCAAAGTTCAATCGAGTACATGGCTCTTGAACTTGGGTGAACCCTGATGTCACCATGAACACGGCCGAAAACAGCCAAAGACTGCCGAGTGATGAGCAGTGCAGTGAATATCGCCGGAAGTTAATGATCGGACCCGGAAGCAGAAGCGGCCGGGAGACAGAGTCTGCAGGGTGTGTCGCAGGAGCAGTAAGTATAATCATAATGTTTTTTAATAATGTGGGTTTCTTTTACAGCCCCTGGACCCGAACTGGACCTGAACTGTAACACGAGCTTCCCAGAAAGCTCGTGTTGAGGATCGTGTGCACGAACACTGTGTTTGGTACGGACCCAGAACTTTATGGTTCTGGTTCGCCCATCACTAGTTGGCACCCTTGAAGTTGTTCCAGAAAATGATTGTCAATAATAATAATAATAATAATAATAATACACCTCCTACACCACTCCTCTTCCTAATTCACCCTATACACTGCCCCTCTCCGTGATATCTCTCCCACACTGCCCCTTTGTATAATATTCCCTACACACACTGCCCCTCTGTATAATATCCCCCCACACACTGGCTCTCTGTATAATATCTCCCCACACAATGACCTTCTGTATAATATCCCCCCACATCCTGACCCTCTGCATAATATGCCCTACACACTGCACCTCTGTATAATATCCCCCCACTCACTGCCCCTCTGTATAATATCCCACAACAAATTGGCCCTCTACATAATATCCCTCCACACATTGCTTCTTTGTATAATATCCCCCACACTGCCCCTCTGTATGATATCACCCACACACTGCTCCTCTGTATAATATCCCCCCACAGTGCCACTTTGTATAATATCCCCCTACACACTGGACCTCTGTATAATATCCCACAACAAATTGGCCCTCTGCATAATATTCATCCACACACTGTTCCTCTGTATAATATTCCCCACACACTGCCCTTCTGTTCAATATGCCCACACACTGCCCCCTTATATAATATCCCCCACACACCTTGTCCTCGTAGTAACACTTTGGTAATAAAGAAGCAGTGGGCACCACAGGTAAAAAATATAAAGAAAGGGATGGGTGCTAACAAAAACTGTATAAAAAGATGAATTGTAACATGACAGGAAAATAGCTGCATAGTAAAAAATGAGCACACCCAATTATTTATATACAGTATAAACATGGCTTTTATTGTTACAAAACATATAAGGCTGAGAAAAGCAAAGGTTAAAAACATGGATGAAAAAGGGGATGCACATAATAATCCTGTACTTATCCCCAATGAAGTATCAGGGCACTGATAATAGAATGTACAATAAGTATATAAACAAGGCAAGGTCCGCAGATAAATAATATAATCCCAAAACACACAATACCTAGTTGTAGAGTCTCACCTTAAAGGTAATGTGGCATTAAGTCAATAGAGGGTATATAAAAAAAGAATAATAAGACTAACTGAGTAAATACAACACAGGCAATGAGATTAAACAATGCAAAAAATATAATACAATAAGAAACTGCAGGACATTTTTTTATATCATCTATTGACTTACATGGTAACGCCGATGTCAGCTGGCGGCCGGCAGCATTCATTGCAGTGCAGGGATACGATTGGTCTTTTCACTGCAATGCATTTCAGCTGGATATATGCCCTCGGATGCACATCCAGCTGCACCAGAGGCTGGTGTCAGCAGGCCCCCTGTAACACTGGTCATGGTTGCGACTCCTGCGACCGCCATTATTCCCCTGTCTTCAACTCCTCTATGGAGCACTTACCATTTCCCATTGCATCCTTGCCACCTTCATGGCTCTGCGTTGCCTACAGCAGTGTGATGAGGTCGGAGTGTGATGAACTTATCACGATGCTGCACACTGGGCCCCGGGGTTGATGTGCACTGCTCTGTCTTACTGCCCCTGGCGCTACCACATTACATCCTCCTCACCGTCCGCAGTAAAGGTACTGTCACACATAACGAGATCGCTAGCGAGATCGCAGCTGAGTCACCGTTTTGGTGACGCAGTAGCGATCCCGTTAGCGATCTCATTATGTGTGACACTTACCAGCGATCAGGCCCCTGCTGTGAGATCGCTAGTCGTTGCTGAATGGTCCAGGTCATTTTCTTCAAAGGCGACGTCCTGCTGGGCAGGACACATCGCTGTGTTTGACACTGTGTGACAGGGTCACAGTGACTGCTGAGATCGTTATACAGGTCGCTACTGCGACCTGTATTGTTCCTGTATTGCTGGTAAGATCTGACTGTGTGACATCTCACCTGCGACCTCCCAGCGACTTACCTGCGATCCCTATCAGGTCGCATCGTTTTTGGGATCGCTGGTAAGTCGTTGTGTGTGACTGGGCCTTTAGATTCTTCTTTGTAAATAAAATGATGGTTATCTTTGGCTATATATTGATTATAGAGGTCTCAACCAAATTACAGTCAAGAATAAATACCCGTTGCTGCTTATATTGGAATTTTTCAACGTCTTCGAGGTTTCAGGATCTTTTCCAAGTTCCACCTTTGTGGTGCGTACAACCTCATCCTGATCCAGCCATGTGATGAATGTAAGATACCCGTGATGGCTACTATAAGTATCAGGAATTAATCAACGATATATTCCAAGATCTGCTCTACTCTTGCAAGGTGGCGTACCTGGACAACATCCTTATTTTCTCTCTAGATCTGCCTACACAAAGGAGGAATGTTCACCAGGTGCTGTAGAGACCAAGGGAGAATCGTCTATACGTCAATTTCGAGAAGTTCCACTTTGAGCAGTCTTCATTGCCTTTGGTAGGCTGCATAATCTCAGACACTATCTTGAGGATAAATCCTGACAAGGTTCAGGGGTGCTGAAGTGGCCTTGGCTTGATTGATGAAAAGCAATCCAGTGGTTTCTTGGTTTCGTCAGCTATTATCGTCAGTTCATCCCAGTTTTTGTACCGGATTCTTCCCATCTCGGCCCTGACCTGTAAGGAGGTGAATCCTAAAGAGTGGACTCCAGAAGCTGAGATTACATTTATCACCCTAAAGCAAGTCTTCTCTTCAGCTCTGGTGCTGCTAAGACCGGAAATTAGTAGGCAGTTCCTCCTGGAAGTGGATGCATCGTCCTCGGGGGATGGTGCTGTTCTCATGCAGAAGTCTGCTGCTGGTAAAATTGTGACCTGCAGTTTCTTTTTCAGGGCCTTCTCTTCTTTGGAGTAGAACTACAAAATTGGCAACTGGGAACTGTTGGTGGTTAAGATGGCCCCAGAGGAGTAGCGAAACCTACTGGATGGAGCAGTACATCAAGTCATAATATACATACACCAACCACAAAAACCTGAAAACTTGGCCTACCTACAGTCAGATCAGAGGCTGAATCTGTGCCAAACTCACTGGTTCCTGTTCTTTGCCCACTTCAATTTCATTCTGCACTTCCGTCCGACCAAGAAGAACGTCAAGTCAGACGCACTGTCCAGGTCCTTTCTGATGGCCAATCAAGAAGAGGAGCCTCAACACATTAGTGAGTCTTCCAAGATGCTCATGGTAGCTCCAGTAGATGTGACTTGAGTTCCTCCCTGAAAGATGTTTGTTGCCCAAGCAGACAGAAAGTATGTTCTTCAGTGGAGTCATTCCTCCAAGTTCGCTGGTCACACTGGACAGAAGAAGTTCATTCAACTGATGTCTCGGCATTACTCGTGCCCAACACTAAGTCAAGATGTGGTGGCGTTTGTTTCGTCCTGCACCCAATGTGCCAGAAAGAAGACCAATAAGAAGGTTCCTGCTGGAGGACTACTGACCCAACAAGTGACATCCACTCATTGACAGCATACATCAATGGGACTTAATCACCGATCTATGGAAGTCCTCTGGCTGGGCCGTCATCTGGGTTGCAGTGAACAGAATTTTTAAAATGACCCATTTCACTCCATTGACAGGTCTGCCTTCTGTGCCAGTGCTCTCTGAACACTTCATCCTGCATTTCTTCCCCCTTTACGACCTTTCTCTCCATATTATATCCGAGAGAGGCATCCAGTTTACATCTCGCTTCTGGAAGGCTACCTGTTGGATGTCACCTTGGACTTCTCATCGGCCTAATATCTGCAGTCCAATGGTGAAGTGAAGAGGGACAACCAGATCCTGACAAATTTCTTGCGGCACTTTGTCAACAAGCATCACAGCGATTGGGTCAAGCTTCTTCCATTCTCTAATAATAACTACTATAGGAGGGGAAAGTATGGGTTAAGCTGCGCTGGAACCACAGGAGCCAATGGTTAATAAATTCCTTTTTATTTGTTCACAGGTCTACGTGTTTCAGAGACATATCCATCTCCTTCATCAGGACATCCAAAGGAATAAAGTATGGTTCCAGCGCGGCTTAACCCGTACTTTTCCCTTCTATATTGAACCATTTTCGGGGCTGCTGCTGACCACCACCATCACATGCGCTACAAGCAGTTGTGACTTTCACAACTGAATCAGGTGAGCACTACTACAGTACTGCCCTCATTATTCCTACCGGGTAAGACCCTATTGCGCTCTTTTATCCACAGCTCCTCATCTTCCTAATAATAACCAAGTGAGTGAATCTTCCACTAACTCTCGGTTTTGCACAGTGTATGGACAGCAGCTCAAAGTCCAGTTCCTTGTGGCTATTACCTCCGGCGACCCAATGGCTAACGTTCTGGTCAAGGATTTCTCTGAGATCTAGGCAGAGTCCAAGTATTCCCTGGAGTAGTCCTCCATCCATATGAGGAGGCATTTATGAGGAGGCATTCTGATGAGACGCCTTGATCCTCCTTCACTCTGGCCTGGAGACAAGGTATATCTCTCTTCTAGATATGTCTGCCTCCAACTGCCATCTTACAAGTTGGGTCCCCGCTTTATTGGTCCCTTCGAAGTGCTCCAGCAGATCAATGATGTGTCCTACAAGTTGAATCTCGCAGCATCTTTGCGTATTCCCAACTTTTCCTATATATCTCTCCTCAAACCTGTCTTTCTGAGCCACTACTTCAAGGATCCAGGTACCTTGCCTCCCCCAGTCAGTGACAAAGACACCTTTGAGGTAAAATCTGTCCTTGCCGTAAAAAAGGTACAAGGTAAAGCCCTATTCTTAGTAGACTGGAAGGGTTTTGGTCCTGAGGAGAGGTCATTGGAGCCCAAGGAGAATATCAATGCCCCTCTTCTCGAGGAGGGGTTACTGTAATGCACTTACCGGTATCCCTGCTCTGTCCTGCCCCTTCCTCTTCTGGGGATGCTGGCATAGTCATCTTTCTGGCCTCGCAGCCTTGGCTACTCTGTCTCTTGTCCCTGCCAGCTGGGGAAGCAAAGTCATGCAGTTTTTAAACTAAAAACGCACCCGAAAAAAGCGCAAAAACAAAGCGATAAACAATAGGGCACCACTTTTGCATTTTTTTCCCTGGTTTTTGCTCACAAATACTCACAAAATACTCAATGTGTGCATGTAGGCTTAATGTTTTTTATGTTATTAAACTGGCTAAAGGATTCCTATTGGTCAAATTTCAACTTAAATATGGATTTTTGTCTGAAAATGCTTTTCGTGAACATTAATAACTGTTTGCATCAGATATTTGGTCTCCTGAGTTTCTATAGTGCATGAAATGATATATTTACAAACCCGAATAAAGAACTGCAAGGAGAATATCAGATTATGTGTAGTTTTTCTAGGAATCCTCAGTACATCCAAGTTAATTTGAACTCTAGGAGAAACATGGTGAGGAATATGAAATAACCCATCATGCGTTACCTGCCTGGGTAGAAAACAAACATTATAAATCATGGTCACAGCTACTGCTTGTATCTATTCTCTTTGACCTCCTGAGTGATGTTAATGAGTCCCTTAGGTGAAAGGCACATCCACTTTTTGTAATATACTGTACAGTGCAGTATAGCAGGAATTATAAATTCAGACAATCATAGAATCATTGAGCCACAACTCATGATCTCTTGGACATGGTCCATCCATGGATTGATAACATTATAAGTCCTTTATGGAAAGGACACATATAATTCTACAATTCTCCTATTGCAGCCACTTCAGGAGAAATAATAACAGACAGCATATAAACCTGAAAAAATTTACTGGGGACTTAGGGGTACTTTGCACGCTGCTACATCGCTAGCCGATGTTTGCGATGCCGAGCGCGATAGTACGCGCCCCCGTCACACATGCGATATCTTGTGATAGCTGCCATAGCGAACATTATCGCTACGGTAGCTTCACACGCACTTACCTGCCCTGCGACGTCGCTCTGGCCGGCGACCCGGCTCCTTCCTAAGGGGGCGGGTCGTGCGGCATCACAGCGATGTCACACGGCAGGTGGCCAATAGAAGCGGAGGGGCGGAGATGAGCGGGACGTAAACATCCCACCCACCTCCTTTCTTCCACATAGCCGGTGGAGGCAGGTAAGGAGATGTTCCTCGCTCCTGCGGCTTCACACACAGCGATGTGTGCTGCCGGAGGAACGAGGAACAACATCGTATCTCATATTGGTGCGACATTATGAAAATGACCGACACTACACAGATCACCAATTTACAACGCTTTTGCGATAGTTTATCTGCGCATCTAGGCTTTTCACATTGCAACGTCATTACTGGCACCGGATGTACATCACTTTCAATTTGACCCCGACGAAATCGCAGTAGCGATGTCGCAGCGTGCAAAGTACCCCTTAGAGAAGCCTAATACTAAAGGGATTGTCTGTGCTGATTTTATTTCTGAAATGCTAAAATATTGAGAGACAATAGTAAGGAGTAATATTCAAAGACTGCAGTTTGCCTACTCAGTAATTGCTACCTATTATTAATACACATAAATGTTAATTAATTCACATACCAACTCATACAAGGTTGTGTAGGTTAATAAGAAATACAACAGATTGTATGTTTTTAGAAACTTGATAGAAGGCATTTTATTATAACATTGTAAGCAATATCACAAATAACAGTCTTAATTGCTCCTGATAAATTGATCTGACATTCAAGAACAAAAGATATTGTTAATATAACAAAAAGATATCTGTCAAAGTTAAACAGCTGATCCATGTGTAAGCGATACAAATCTGGCATCACTTAATTTCAATAAGTCTTTGTGAGTGTACATTACTAATGCTTTGAGTGCTAAACTAAAAGGATCTTATATTACTATCTATGATCTATCTAATATATAAAGCTGAGTGTATGTGTGTATGTCCGCTAAAAGAATCCGCACCGTCGCATTTACAATCACGAAATTTTGCACAGACACCCCATCTGACTCAGGGAACGTCATAGACTATGTTTTGATGGGAAAAGGTAACCCAGCGCTTTACAGTTACTCTCCAAAAAAAAAACTCCATTAAAGTCAATGGAGCTGTGAGCTAAAAGTTATTAATAGGAGCTGTGAGTGGTTGCTATAGGAACAAAATATACTGTTAGTATAAGAAGCTCATGTGTGAGGTAATAAGATGTCGGTGGGGAGATGGATAGAGAGAGACAGAGAGATAGACAGACATAGGCACAGACAGAGTAAGAGGCAGGGAAATAGACAGAAACAGACAGGGAAAAAGACAGAGAAAGAGACAGACAGTGAAAGAGACAGACAGAGGCAGACAGACACAGACAGACAGGGAAATAGACAGGGAAAGAGACACACAGGGAAAGAGACAGAGACGGTGAAAGAGACAGATGGGGAAAGAGACAGACAGGGAAAGAGCCAGATGTTGAAAGAGACAGACTGGGAAAGAGACAGGCAGGGAAAAAGACTGACAGACACAGAGATAGAGAGAGACAGACACAGACATAGAGAGAGACAGAAACAGAGAGAGAGAGACAGACACAGAGATAGAGAGAGACAGACACAGACATAGAGAGAGACAGACACAGAGAGAGAGAGACAGACAGACTAATACACAGACAGACAGAAAGATAGACACAGACAGAGAGACAGACACAGACAGACATGGATAGAGACAGAAACACACGCAGACAGACACGGATAGAGACAGACAGACACGGAAAGAGACAGACACACAGACACATACACACAGAGACAGGCAAACAGACAGAGACAGGCGGGGAGACAGATGGGGAGATAGACAGAGACTGGGAGAGACAGACAGAGACTGGGAGAGACAAACAGAGACAGATAGAGACTGGGAGAGGCACACAGAGACAGACAGAGACTGGGAGAGACAAACAGAGACTGGGAGAGACAAACAGAGACAGACAGAGACTGGGAGAGACAAACAGAGACAGACAGAGACTGGGAGAGAGACAGAATGACAGTTAATATCCCGAACAATGCCCAGGTACTACAGCTAGTCTTTGAATATAAATCAGTGGTGGTCCCCGGGGCAAGTTTTGGACTGGAGCCCGGCATGGCTACCAGGATGTAACTCATCAGTGATGTTCTCTGTGATCATAGTAATTTATTTCCCCTGTTCGTCTCTGTCCCAGAATGTCTTTAAAACTTCATACTATCTACACAGTGTCGGTCTGGCCCACCTGGACATCGGACGATGCTCCGATGGGCCCCAATCCTCAGTGGACCCCCAATTCGGATGTAGATGGGGCCCACGAGTAACTGTTGCTCAGTCATTAAATTGGGTATACGCCAGTAGCTAGCGTCAGTGTGCGGCGCATGGCAGTGAAGTCATTGCCATACGATGAGCGCTGATGTCAGCCACCGACCTCTGATATGCCGACAGGTTTTTTAACTACCACACTGGATTTGAACCAGCAAATCCACGAGCTACAGCCTGCTTGTGTCCCCGATGACCCGCTGTACCGCAGCACCCTCATTCCCCGCAGCCACATTCAGACCATAAGACACACCCCCCACTTTCCCCCAACATTTGGGGGAAAAAAAGTGCGTCTTATGGTCCGAAAAATACGGTATATACAGTGCTGGCCAAAAGTATTGGCACCCCTGCAATTCTGTCAGAGAATACTCAGTTTCTTCCTGAAAATGATTGCAATCACAAATTCTTTGGTATTATTATCTTTATTTAATTTGTCTTCAATGAAAAAAAATAAAAAAAATTGTCATAAAGCCAAATTGGATATAATTCCCCACCAAACATAAAAAAGGGGGTGGACAAAAGTATTGGCACTGTTTGAAAAATCATGTGATGCTTGTCTAATTTGTGTAATTAACAACACCTGTAACTTACCTGTGGCACCTAACAGGTGTTGGCAATAACTAAATCACACTTGCAGCCAGTTGACATGGATTAAAGTTGACTCAACCTCTGTCCTGTGTCCTTGTGTGTACCACATTGAGCATGGAGAAAAGAAAGAAGACCAAAGAACTGTCTGAGGACTTGAGAATCCAAATTGTGAGGAAGCATGAGCAATCTCAAGGCTACAAGTCCATCTCCAAAGACATGAAAGTTCCTGTGTCTACAGTGCACAGTGTCATCAAGAAGTGTAAAGCCCATGGCACTGTGGCTAACCTCCCTAGATGTGGAAGGAAAAGAAAAATTGAAGAGAGATTTCAACGCAAGATTGTGCGGATGGTGGATAAAGAACCTCGACTAACATCCAAACAAGTTCAAGCTGCCCTGCAGTCCGAGGGGGCAGCAGTGTCAACCCGTACTATCCGTCGGCGTCTGAATGAAAAGGGACTGTATGGTAGGATACCCAGGAAGACCCCACTTCTTACCACAAGACATAAAAAAGCCAGGCTGGAGTTTGCCAAAACTTACCTGAGAAAGCCTAAAACGTTTTGGAAGAATGTTCTCTGGTCAGATGAGACAAAAGTAGAGCTTTTTGGGAAAAGCCATCAACATAAAGTTTACAGGAAAAAAAAAGAGGCATTCAAGGAAAACAACACGGTCCCTACAGTCAAACATGGCGGAGCTTCCCTGATGTTTTGGGGTTGCTTTGCTGCCTCTGCCACTGGACTGCTTGACCGTGTGCATGGCATTATGAAGTCTGAAGACTACCAACAAATGTTGCAGCATAATGTAAGGCCCAGTGTGAGAAAGCTGGGTCTTCCTCAGAGGTCATGGGTCTTCCAGCAGGACAATGACCCAAAACACACTTCAAAAAGCACTAGAAAATGGTTTGATAGAAAGCACTGGAGACTACTAAAGTGGCCAGCAATGAGTCCAGACCTGAACCCCATAGAACACCTGTGGAGAGATCTCAAAATGGCCGTTTGGAGAAGGCCCCCTTCAAATCTCAGTGACCTGGAGCAGTTTGCCAAAGAAGAATGGTCTAAAATTCCAGCAGAGCATTGTAAGAAACTCATTGATGGTTACCGGAAGCGATTGTTCACAGTTATTTTGGCTAAAGGTTGTGCAACCAAGTATCAGGCTAAGGGTGCCAATACTTTTGTCTGGCCCATGTTTGGAGTTTTGTGTGAAATGATCAATGATTTGATTTTTGTTTCATTCTCTTTTGTGTTTTTTCATTGCAAGCAAAATAAATGAAGATAATAATACCAAAGAATTTGTGATTGCAATCATTTTCAGGAAGAAACTGAGTATCATGTGACAGAATTGCAGGGGTGCTAATACTTTTGGCCAGCACTGTAGGGGCTATATATGGAATCATACTGTATATGGGGTGAATTTGCAATAAGGAATGATGAACATCCAGCAACAACATCTGGGAAAATGTAGTTAGATTAAAAGTCCATTTATTTCAAAACTCGGTAAATAGAACAAGAGTCATAAAAAGGGGAATAGTTGCCGCCCTATCAGCCTTTATGCATTTCGAACATTATACAAATGTTCTTAGTCATAGTGTCTTATGTTAGGGTTGTAGCGCAAGCATTCTTTCAGAGCTCTGTCAACCTGCTGGTCCCTTAATACTTAATTCAGGGATGCTAGTCCCCTATACTCACCTTTGGTTATCTTAGTGATGTGAGCTGTTACTGCAGAGTGTTCTCATAGTGTGCCATAAACTTTCTCTCTTTCTGAGTCCACCGAATTATCATGGTCTCGGGTTTTCCTTAGCATAACTGTCTGGCGGGCTGCTCCATCTAGAGTCAAAGCTATCTTGAGCTGTAATGTCGGTGTCATAGAGTGCATCCGTAATATGCTATTTAAGCATTCAACCCAGACCGTCAACAGTAGACTGTCACCCGTAAACTTTGGTATGTTGCTGAGAATAGCTTCGAGATGAAGTGTACCTCCTGTGGACTCATTTATTGACTGATCTATCATTTCTGCTCTTGAATGTTACATTCTACCGGCTACACCAATTGTTAACAGGTATGAGAATGCAGCAGTGCAGACAATGAGTACGAGAATGCAGAAGTGCAGACAATGAGGAGATAGTGGTAATAGAGCCAACAATGGTCTATAAAGCTAAAAGTAAAGTCAATAAGGGGTTCAGAAGGAAAAACAAGAGCAGGAAGGACGCTGCAAAAAAACAAGGGTTAACTCCACAACCACACCCAGCAATGAGCACAACTTTCACCAGTAAATCTGGGACATCACACTTCACAGACCAACATAGAACAAACTACAGTCCCTGACAGAAGTTCTGTCACTTATCCGTGTTATGTTAATAAAAGCTTATAGCCTAAGGCGGGCTTTGCACGTTGCGACATTGCAAGCCGATGCTACGATGTCGCACGCGATAGTCCCCGCCCCCGTCGCAGGTACAATATCTTGTGAAAGCTGGCGTAGTGAAAATTATCGCTACGCCGGCTTCACATGCACTCACCTGCCCTGCGACCGTCGCTCTGGCCGGCGACCCGCCTCCTTATTAAGGGGGCGGGTCGTGCGGCGTCACTGCGACGTCACACAGCAAGCGGCCAATAGGAGCGGAGGGGCGGAGATGAGCAGGATGTAAACATCCCGCCCACCTCCTTCCTTCCGCATAACCTACGGAAGCCGCGATGACGCCGGTAGGAGATGTTCCTCGCTCCTGCGACTTCACACACAGCGATGTGTGCTGCCGCAGGAGCGAGGAACAACATTGGACCGTCGCGTCAGCGTAATTATGGATTACGCCGATGCTGCACCGATGATACGATTACGACGCTTTTGCGCTCGTTAATCGTATCATCTAGGCTTTACACACTGCGATGTCGCATGCGATGCCGGATGTGCGTCACTTTCAATTTGACCCCACCGACATCGCACCTGCGATGTCGTAGTGTGCAAAGCCCGCCTAAGTTTAAATTCATCCATTGGTTTCATAAATTTCTCTTTTGAAAGCTGAAACCCTCCCAAATTTGGTTTAGGTTATGAAAATAAAGTTGCTGCAAAGCTGAAATATTGATCATTTAATGAACACAGAAAGGTCAGATTTTGTCAAGACAAAAGTTTTGTCGCCCACAGAAAGAAATGGGAAATTCAAACAAGTAATTAACTTCTAATACAAAGATATGTTGCATAACATTGGGGAATGACGTTGTGGTGTTATTAGAGTCATATTTAATATTTTGTGTGACTTCCATGAGCTTGAAGGACTGCATCCATGCGGTTCAACAATGATTCATACAATTTATTGATGAAGTCATCAGGAATAGCAAAGAATGCAGTCTTACATGAGATCATCTAGATTCTTTGGTTTTGTCTTCCAAGCTTCCTCTTTCATCCTACTCCAAACATGCTCAATGATGTTCATGTCCGGTGACTGGGCTGGCCAGTCCTTGAGCACCTTGATCTTCTTTGCCAGGAGGAACTTTGTTGTAGAGATGGATGTATCAGATGGAGCACCATCCTGCTACAGAATCTGACCCCTTTTATGATTGGGAATGTAAGAGGTAGCTAATACTTCTTGATATTTTAGGCTATTGATATTGCCTGCCACCTTGCAAATGTTTTGCACACCCCCATACTGAATGTAACCCCAGACCATGATCTTTCCACCATCAAACGTAACTGTTTTCTGGATCCTTACACGCTCCAGTAGGTCTCCTGCAGTATTTGCGGCGGTTGTGGTATAATACAACTGAAGAGTCACCAGAGAAATCCACCTTCTGCCACTTTTCCAGCATCCATTTGTTTAGCAGGCTGTGAGACTTGGCAAATGCCAGATGGTTTTTTAATTGCCTTTTGTTTAGTGCTGGCGTCTGGGCACTGATTTGACCATGGAGGCCATTTCGAGACAAAATACTACAAACTGTTCTAGTTAGCACAGGGACTTGAGGTGACCAGCTCTGCTGCAGTGGAAGAGGGGCTGGCTATGGATTTTCTAACCAACAAACGTTCCTGCTGAGCAGTTGTCTTGCAGGGTCTGCCGGACCTGGGCTTGTCAAAAACATCTCCAATCTCTTCAAATCTTATTTTAATTCTTTGTACTTGACGCTGAGACACATTAAAGGTGCCAGACACCTCTGCAGTGGATCTGTTCTTCAGCCTCTTGATAATCAAGGCTTTGGTCGCATGGTGGATTTTTTGCATGTTAAAAAAACAATTATGCCTAAACTTGAGTGACAGTGACTGAATCCAACAAAAGCGCTGCCCCTATGACTGAAACCTAAGGTATGTACTATATTCAACTAAGCATATAAAGTCTTTTTTTTAAGTTAAACACATGGAATGTTTTGTTTTTAAAGCCATGTAAGTGATGCACATTGCATCATTTAAAACACATTGAGGGTGGTTTAATAATAAATGAAACCCTAACCTTAAACATCTCTGAGACTCAATTGATGCAAATTAAAAGTAACTTCCATTAGCAATAGCAGCATCATTCACCTAGATATTTAGGTGTTAATTTAACTAGCATGTTTGACCTTATATATTCTAAAAATATTCATATCTTGTTTTCAGAAATACACCTTTTTGCTAAATGGACATCCTTGCTTCTTTTCTTGCTTGGCTATCAACTATCAAGATGACTATATTACTGAAACTACATTATCTAGTTGGAACCCTTTCTATTCCTGTGTCCGGTAGAGATTTAAGGAACCTTCTGCTATTTTGAGGTTTGTCTTGACTAGAAAATTGCATACAACTGAAAAATCTATTCTTTTGGCTGGTAATCTCTACGTGTATATATAAAGCACTGAAGTGAGAAATAAAATGTATCCTTTAATAATGTATATTAAAATCAATTCTTAAAAATAGTGCATGTGATCTCCAAAACATGCAACATCTTAACCCCAATAAATAAGGGTAGTGATCACATGAATTCCAAATCACATGATGTAGAAACCGCTAATGGTAAGGTTACACACAATCACTGATGCTGGACAATAGTTCCAGTATCACTTAGCCCATTGTGCAGTTTGACAAGAATCCCTTGAATGCAAGGAGAATTTATGCTATAAAGAGTTTAGAAGAAAAATGATTTATCTCACCCATTCAGTTGATCCTTCTAGTGAGGCATGTGGGTACACAATATATTCAGGGAGGACAATAAAAGTAATACCTTAGGCCTAAAGGTCCCTCATACAAAACATTAAAGGTTTTGTCCTATTGTCCCACAGAATCTCACCCTAACAAGGGTAGCTCACAACCAGGGCCGGACTGGGACTAAAATTCAGCCCCGGCATTTGGGGGTACACAGGCCTACTTTTCGCGTGTTGAATGTGTAATATCTTTGTGCACCTGTAGATTGTGTAACACGACCATATAACATGTAGTCACGGCTGCATCCAATATTACAGCTCAGTCCTATTTATTGCTCTTAGTAGCAGGACCTGGTGAAGCCGCTATTTTCCTACAGAGCTGGGTCTCGCAGATAATAAAGAGGATGCTGCTCTCCATATAATGCTGCGGTCACGTAGCTGATGGGCAGGCATACAAAATGAAATCCCCCTGATCTAATATTGATGACCTATTCTATAGATAGGTGATCAGGGAAGCTGTCGTTTTCAGTGGTGAAAATTTTGGACACATACCACTTAGGGAATATGCAATGAAATTTTTTGGGGGCAGATCCCACCATGGAAACTACTATGAAAAATCCTCGAATGACTATCTGCATCTACTCGCTGTGCACAGGTTCAGGCTTTTGAGCATCTTTAACCACTTCAGGTTTCTAAAACCACTAAGTGATTAAAAGAAGTGACCGCTCCATTCTTCTGGTATTTTCCACTCGGAAAACGTTCTGTATTTTACAATGGAGATCAATGGGAAGGCTCGGAAGATGCCGGAATATACAACTCCCAGCTTGTCTTTAATAATGGTTAGGAGATGCTGGGAGTTGTTGTTATCAGACTCCGAACCATACAGGAACCACAATACTGATAAGACGCAGCAATATCACAAATAATCATTTACATCCAGGTACCTTTATAGGTGACATCTTCTGAGTCGATCCCATCCTTTTTGTCTACACGCAGTACAGACGCCATGATGAGGTTTCGTGCCCACTGTTCATTTCTGAAGACCTCCTCTTTATTCTTCAGCAGCACTTCCCCACACAGCACCTTTACAAATAAAAGTATCATTATACTGCCCCATAAATATAAATATCTCCCATGCTGTGCCCCTGAATAAATAATTGCTGTGTTTCCTTCACAAAATATCCCCCCACACTGCCCTTATCCAAAATACCTCTCACATTGCCTCTCTCCTTAATATACCCCCACGCTGCCTCTTTCCATAATGTCCCCATACACAGCTTCTCTCCATAATGTCCCCTCCACACTGCTCTCTTTATACTATAACCCCACACTGCCTCTCTCCATAATATCCCCCCATATTGACCCTTTTTTATTATTATTATTATTATTTATTTATATATTCCCCCCAAACTGCTCTTTTGTAATCCCCCCATCACCCCCTACACACACACACGCAAATACAATGCACCCCCATTACTCCTCCCCCAACACACAATACAATGCACCCTTCATTACCCCCTCCCCAGACATAATACAATGCACCCCCCATCACCCCCTACACACACAAATTACACTACCCCATCACTACACACTCCTGCCTACCCCCCTCCCTTTGAATACAGTACTCCCTCTCTGCCTGTCAAAAAGCTGTGTTCCTTCACAAATGTTCCCCGTTATGTGTTCTCAGCCCCTCCCCACTCATCCCCCATTAATAAAAGCTTTCATCTTCGGCTCCTCCATGGACCGCTTACCGTTGCCTGATGTCTCCTGTGTGGCGCCCGCAACACTGTGATGACGTCAGCAAGGTGCTGATCTCATCACGTTGCTGCACGTCGGGAGCGGGGCCCCATCTCGGTGCACTGTTCAAATGTATTTACGTCTGAAAGACACAAATACATCTGAATAGGAAGGAGGAAGCTACGGTCACCAGCACCGCCACCGCTGCGCTCCTCAGCAGTGTGTGCAGGCCGGGCACACTGTCACACAGCAGGGCCGGGACAGCGCGCTGCCTCCTGGTCCTGCTGCAGCTTGTGTGCCCGGCATGCACACATTGCTGAGGAGCGCGGCGGTGACTGCAGATAGAGCGGCCCACTACAGGGACCGGCCCACCTGGCATTTTCCAGAATTGCCCTATGGTCAGTCCGGGCCTGCCCACAACTGTCCCTGTAACCACGACCCTATAGAAAGCCTGTAAGCCTTCCTGATGCGTTTCCTCCTTTTTCATAGGATTTATCAGGGGATAACATTAGACATAAGCGAACCTGTTTGATAAAGGTTTGCCAATTTCAAATTTGGTACAATCCTTAGTTGTTTGTTCAGGCTCGGTAACCCCAAGCCCTTGCCCCAAAAGTCGGTAATGTTCAGTTTGGTTGATCACTGATTGCATTTTAAAACAATGTTCTTTAATAACATTTAATGCTTTTGGATAGGATTGTGGGACTGAATGGAGGGATATGTTTAATGAGTGGAGGGGGTGGCGACTTGGGATAAGCCAGACGCACGCGGTGCCATATTTTTCCCCATAACTTTATTTGTGGATATTTCTGCAGCCAATCACGGTGATGCAAACATCCAAAAGGTTCAGACATAAGGGCTTGTGTCATTGGCTACCAAAGTTATATGTCCATCTGCAGATAAATTGCAGATATTCAGCGCCATTTTGTGAATGCTAAACGTTAGATAAGGTGCTGGCAGATAGTTAGCTTGGGTAAGGATTTCATGATAGGTGGTTGAGATAGATAGGAGAGCGATAGTGTAGAATAGGGACGTGCAGTGTATGGAAAGGTGTGTGCCACAAATTGGCATTTAATGACAGAAATAGGGATAAGTACTTGTCAGTGCCTACTAAAGAGTTGCCAGTGAATGATCTAAATAGTTATTGCTACATATTACACTGTGTGCAGAATTATTAGGCAAGTTGTATTTTAGAGGATTTTTTTATTGTTGATCAAAAGCTATGTTCTCAATCAACCCAAAAGACTCATAAATATCAAAGCTTAATATTTTTGGAAGTTGGAGTGGGTTTTTTAGATTTGGCTATCTTAGGAGGATATCTGTGCAGGTAACTATTACTGTACAGAATTATTAGGCAACTTAAAAAAAACAAATATATTCCCATCTCACTTGTTTATTTTCACCAGGTATACCAATATAACTGCACAAAATGTAGAAATAAACATTTCTGACATGCAAAAACAAAACCCCAAAAAATTAGTGACCAATATAGCCACCTTTCTTTATGATGACACTCAACAGCCTACCATCCATAGATTCTGTCAGTTGCTTGATCTGTTTATGATCAACATTGCGTGCAGCAGCCACCACAGCCATCCAGACACTGTCCCGAGAGGTGTACTGTTTTCCCTCCCTGTAGATCTCACATTTTATGAGGGACCACAGGTTCTCTATGGGATTCAGATCAGGTGAACAAGGGGGCCATGTCATTATGTTTTCATCTTTTAGACCTTTACCATGCTGTGGAGTAGTTGGATGCATGTGATGGAGTATTGTCCTGCATGAAAATCATGTTTTTCTTGAACGATACCAACTTCTTCCTGTACCATTGCTTGAAGAAGTTTCTTCCAGAAACTGGCAGTAGGTCTGGGAGTTGAGCTTCACTCCATCCCCAACCCAAAGAGGTCCCACAAGTTCAACTTTGATGATACCAGCCCATATCAGTACACCACCTCCCCCTTGCTGGCATCTGAGTCGGAGTAGAGCTCTCTGCCTTTTACTGATCCAGCCTCTGGCCCATCCATCTGGCCCATCAAGAGTCACTCTCATTTCATCAGTCCATAAAACCTTTGAAAAATCAGTCTTAAGATATTTCTTGGCCCCGTCTTGGCATATTATCTTATGTTTCTTGTTCAAAGGTGGTCATTTTTCAGCCTTCCTTACCTTGGCCATGTCTTTGAGTATGGCACACCTTGTGCTTTTTGATACTCCAGTAACGTTGCAATATAGCCAAACTGGTGGCAAATGGCATCTTGGCAACTTCACGCTTGATTTTGTTCAATTCATGGGCAGTTATTTTGCGCCTTTTTTGCCCAACACGCTTCTTGCGACCCTGTTGGCTATTTGCCATGAAACGCTTGATTGTTCAGTGATCACTCTTCAAAAGTTTGGCAATTTCAAGACTGCTGCATCTCTCTGCAAGACATCTCACAATTTTGGACTTTTCAGAGCCTGTCAAATCTCTCTTCTGACCCATTGTGCCAAAGGAAAGGAAGTTGCCTAATAATTAAGCGATTGTCATTACACCATGTCATTACACCACACCCCTCCTCATTACAGGGATACACATCACCTGATTTACTTAATTGGTAGTTGGCTTTCAAGCCTATACAGCTTAGAGTGGGACAACATGTATAAAAATTATCATTGTGATGAAAATACTCATTTGCCTAATAATTCTGCACATGGTGTACAGCCTGCTCCAAATTAGCCAGTCATTCACATTTCTAGGTATTGTTAGTTATTACTGGCTGCTATAAATTTGCTAGTCAACTAAGTAAAAAGGTCTTGTCAGTTTTTATAACCTGTTCAAAATTACGCATTCAATCACATTTCTAGGTATTATTAGTAACTGATGAAAAGAAGAAAGTCTTAACAGCATCTGCATAAAGAGTAGAGATGAGCAAACCTGAGGTCTGTTTTTCACACAGTAAGTTAAAAAATGGAAGGTTCGAGTTCAGAGTTCGGGTGCTTTTTGTGCAAACTTCACTCAAGCGAGCAACACTGTGCTCAGGTACACTCGGTGCTCAGCCTCGTGTTAGCCGCTTGCAGTGTTTGAACGGCTCGCACTGGGGATAACATCAGCATGATTAGATGTAGCATTCAACCCCAAAAATTTTTTTGAAAAGTGCGCCTATCCTCTCCCAGAAGTGATTTGCTTATGGCTTATGGCTGGCTGTACGTGGGCGGAGACTCAAACTTCCAATCAGTAAGTTGCTCCACGGTTTGGGTCAAACTCGAACCAGCGGAGGCTCATCTCGTTTGCTGCCGGCGAACCGAACCTCCATGGAACCGCTCATCTCTAATAAAGAGTATATTGAAAAGCAAAACTTTATTCCAAAATCATAAAAAAGAAAAAAACGTTAAAACAGTAGTGTAGACAGAGGTCTTAATCCTGACATATCGCTACATGTTAGAAGGCATTAAATATTAAATGCTTAATTAGACAAATTCACAAAAGATGAAATAACTCTTACAACCAACAAAAACCATGACATCACCAGGGAACATAGTTGACATGAAGAAACACTAGTTGGATTCATTGCCTAATGGAAAAAAAAAAAAATTGCCTACAAAATAAAACCTCTCCAAAAAAGTATATATAGACATAAATACATTTATCTGTGTATGTGTACAATATACAGTATGTCCGATTTATATATCCATAACAATAATAAACACAGATGAAAATACAGAAAAATATAACTGCAAATATAAATAGTAAGAGCGCATATAATTCAATAAATGCAAAAATCCACAAAGCTCAAATAAATAATAACAAAAAAGTCCATGAACAGTTTATATTAGTGGATAAATCCACCCAGTATCCATTTGAATCCATGAAGAAAACATCAGACAACAATCTTCAATAACATGAGATAAATCAGCCGCCAAATTTAGTCCAAGAAAACTCATAGGCATTCAAACAAAGTGTCTTCGGTATCATGAGATACATAAATCAATAAAACTCATAGACATTCAAGATAATGAATAAGCAGACAAATTTAAGCCAGGAAAGCTCATAGGCATTCAAACAAAGTGTCTTCAGTATAACTAGGTAGATAAGTCAGCAGGCAAAATTTGTGCAGGAAAACGCAGACTTTCAAGATATGGTATCTTCAAAACTCCTAGTAAAAGGATCAGCAGCACAGTTAAGGCCCCGTCACACTAAGCAACATCGCTAGCAACATCGCTGCTAACGAACAACTTTTGTGACGTTGCTAGCGATGTTGCTGTGTGTGACATCCAGCAACAACCTGGCCCCTGCTGTGAGGTCGTTGGTTGTTGCTGAATGTCCTGGGCCATTTTTTAGTTGTTGCTGTCCCGCTGTGAAGCACAGATCGCTGTGTGTGACAGCGAGACAGCAACAACTAAATGTGCAGGCAGCAGGAGCCGGCTTCTGCGAAGGCTGGTAACCAATGTAAACATCGGGTAACCAAGAAGCCCTGTCCTTGGTTACCCGATATTTACCTTTGATACCAGCCTCCTTCGCTCTCACTGTCAGTGCCGGCTCCTGCTCTGTGCACATGTAGCTGCAGCACACATCGGGTTAATTAACCCGATGTGTGCTGTAACTAGGAGAGCAAGGAGCCAGCGCTAAGCAGTGTGCGCTGCTCCCTGCTCTGTGCACATTTAGCTGCAGCACACATCGGGTAATTAACCCGATGTGTGCTGTAACTAGGAGAGCAAGGAGCCAGCGCTAAGCAGTGTACGCTGCTCCCTGCTCTGTGCACATTTAGCTGCAGCACACATCGGGTAATTAACCCGATGTGTGCTGTAACTAGGAGAGCAAGGAGCCAGCGCTCAGTGTGCGCTGCTCCCTGCTCTCTGCACGTGTAGCTCCGTGCAGTGGTAACCAAGGTAAATATCGGGTTGGTTACCCGATATTTACCTTAGTTACCAAGCGCAGCATCTTCCACGCAGCGCTGGGGGCTTGTCACTGGTTGCTGGTGAGCTCACCAGCAACTTGTGTAGCGACGCTCCAGCGATCCCTGCCAGGTCAGGTTGCTGGTGGGATCGCTGGAGCGTTGCAGTGTGACATCTCACCAGCAACCTCCTAGCAACTTACCAGCGATCCCTATCGTTGTTGGGATCGCTGGTAAGTTGCTTAGTGTGACTGGACCTTTAGTCCAGTAAGCCATTACATAGGATGGATCAGCAGGCAAAGTTCATCCAGGTATGTCAAAGCTCATAGACCATCCATACAAGGTAAATAAATAATAAAAAAAAACCCCATAAGCCCAAGGGTTATTATAAATAGCCCACTGGATACATAGTCTTCTTTAATATTGGAATAAATAAATAAACAACATTAAACAAACATATAAACCATCCAAAAAATGAATGGAAATAATGATGAAATATTGTGGTGCAAATTGAAACATATACTGAGTTCAAACGTTGCTTGAATGAAGGAAAGCAATTGTAATATAGAATGAACAATTAGATGCAGGAAACTTGACAGACTTTCTCACAGATTGTGGATCAAAAAACAGATCCATTATCACTGTTTCAGGGTACATAGTAAATTGTTCTGGAAGTTACTAAATAATGGCGCAGAAAATACAATAAAATGCAACACCCAACCCTTGAACGAATGTATTTTAAAATTTAAACCACATGGATGTCTATTTTCCAACTTCAAGATCCATGATGCCTCTGTCTGAAGTAAAATGGGTTCTGGGTACAGTATTGTTATTCCACAGTGCCTACTGTACATTTGCTAGTGAACCAGGCAAAAAAGGTTTTGGCACTTTTCATTGCCTGCTCAAAATTACACAGTCAATGACATTTGTAGGTATAGTTAATTAGTACTGCCTGCTGTTAATTTGCTAGTGAAGTAGCAAAAAAAGTCTTGGCATGTTCAGTGTTTGCTCAGAATTATGCAGTTAACCACATTTGGAGTTATTGGTATTTTAGTGCTTTTACCATATTCACAACTTAGGCAAGAAATAAATAATCTTTTGTGTAAGGTGTCTGAAAGGTGTAGCTATAGGGTTGTGAAACATCTGTTTGAAATGGGAAGAGTACATCAACCATGAGTGGTAAATCACAGCATGGTTGTGGTGGAAGAGTGAATAGGTGGGGTGTTCGAGGTGTATGTGTGGGAAGTTCTGTTGGTCAAAGCTCTAGTGAGCAAACACCGGATCATTCTATCCGAAGAGAAATGAAAACAAGTTCCTTTACTGGACAGCCTTCTCCACTAGATTTCTTTGGCAGCCACACATTTTTTCAATGCCCAAATGACGCAGATAAACAGCATGTGCTAGAGTGGATATCAAGTGCTACATCAAGTGGCCTCTCCTCTTCTTCCTGCACCTCACAAACAGTTCATTCCTCAGAGGTGCCAACCCAATTACAGTTGTTTCCCCCAGGTTACAAAATTCCAACTGGCAAACTGACTGTGGTGAACCACACATGAGTGAGTCTGTTCACACATTTTAACCTATGGTGATCAGAGGTCTTCTCCAAAGATTCACAAACCAAGAGGAGGAAAGGATTTGCATCAATGCCCAAAATCTTTGTCAGTTGGATCCTGGCCCGACGAAGTAGGGTCCAAGTAGGACCCCAACCCTTGTCAACTAATGTTAACCCCCAGGGATGGTGGTAACGATGATGAGACTCAGATACCTGAAGCGCACACATACTGTTATGTCATATAAGGAAGAGGATGAGTGGGACAACGTAGAGCCTGATGAGGAAGTTGTAGATTCCACTTGGTGTGAACCCAGAGGCAGGCAGCTGAGTAGCTCAGCAGATGAGGCGGAGGAAGAAGCCGAACAATTTACAATGGCAATTCCCATACAAACACATAGTGATGCAACCTTGAGAAGCACTGCATCCTCAGCCACAACTCTAGCTGTGGCCAGCAGCGGTAGCGAGTCTGCAGTTCACAGGAAGGGTTGCCTAGCCTTGGCATTTTTTGAGAGCACAAAGGATGACCAAACTTTCGTTATCTGCCAATGTTGTAAACAACGAGTCAGTAGAGATAATAATTAAAATTATTTAAGTACTACATGCATGAACCGGCACATGCGCAAGTAACATGCCTTCCTGTGGGAATCTTACTGTGCTAAAATGTGTACTACCTAGGCCTACCCAACCACCAGCCACCAAATCAACTGCGTCTGCTGTTTCTTCCTCCTCCTTCATCCCGTTGAAACTATTCTCACACCACATAACCTCCACTTGTTTACCCGCTACAGTAGGTGTGAGTGAGAGTATAGTCAGCAGTTAAGGAAGTAACCATGCATGGTGTTTTTTGACTCATGTGAGACACCAGGGGTGTTTCAAAGGGGTATTCCCCTCTCCAAGATCCTATTCTTATATGTAGTAGGTGTAATAATAATGTTAACAAATACCTCCAATTAGAAATGAGATATAGTTCTGCTATTTTGCTTACCTAATGTGCAAGGCATTGCAGTAGCTTAGGTATCCATGGTTATGACCACATATATATAGTAAAAGTCATAACCATGGATACCTAAGCTACTGTAATGACATAGCATTAGCTACAGTATATCAGGAGAACTATACTACATTTTCAATTGCAGGTATTTGCTAATATTATTGTTATTACACCTACTACATATTGGGATAGGATCTTGGAGATGGGTATACCCCTTTAAGCACCTTGTTTATCATCATTACCAAGGGAACTGAGGGCTCTCTGCTCCACCATAATTTTTAAAGGGTTTGATCACCCTCTTTGGTAATTTATTTTTATTTTGATGTATATTTTTTGGCTAAGAATCATTTTTGGAATTGGGTTTCATTACAAATTTTGCACTGTTTCGCATTCACAATATAACGCTCACCACCAGGGGGTGCAGGTACACTGGAATGGTGTAGAGCTCCTAGGTGTAATGAGGCGCTTACTAAATAGAGGTCACTAGTACCAAGGCGGGGATGGTCTGCAAAGTTGTCAATCAAGCCTAGTGTCAGAAGCTGGGGGGGTCACATCACTACATAGGAGCAAGAGAAGCCAAAGTCATGTGCAAGCCAGTGGTCGGTAAACTAGGAAGTTGCATCAGATACAGAAGGGGAGCAGAGCGGTGGTCAGAGAACAAGCCATGGTCGGGAGCCAGGAGGACATAAAAGCTAAAGAGGATGGAGCGAAGCCTGGGTCACAAGACAGGTCAATGGGCAAGGAGACAGGGAGAACAGACAATGAGGGAAAGATGGAGGTCAGGGAATGGGACACAAGGTAATAGGACAAGATCAGAACAATTCATGAAAACCAGAAGCGTATACTGCAGAGCAGGAACTATTACTTGCGGTGTTCCAGGTGAAACAACTCCAAGATAAGGCAGAGCGATCACCCGGAATGAGACATGACCGAATAGGCCCCTCCCAGCGAGCCTGAACCCAGAGCATACAGACAACAAGAAAACACCTAGGACACAATAGCTCTGCATAGAGCAGAGTCATAAGAGAATCATGACACACAGGCTCTTCGTTTCCCGACTCATGTCAAGTTTAATGTAGTCTGTGGCCATAAATCAGCTGAGGCGCTCCAAAAAAGACAGATAAAATTGAGTTACAAACTTTTTTGTTAGAATGTCAGAACAAGCTCAGAGTTGAAGAGATTGGCCACTTTCCCTTGTTAGTGCAGCTTTTATCACAAACTGCCCAGCACTTCTGCCCATAACATTCCTGCTGATGAAGGAGCCTGAGACCAGACCAGTCCATCAGCCTCCTCCAATTGTGGGATGCAACTTCAGACATTGCTGGAACAGCGACCGCACTGGAGGTGAGTATAAACTTATTTTTTTTTATGGGGGAGAACAAGAGGAAAGAGTAAAGCGGGGTTTGCACGCTATGATATCGTTAATGAATTATCATCAGGGTCACGTTGTTTGTGACGCACATCCGGCGTCATTAATGATATTGCAGTGTGTGACACTTATTAGCGACCTTAAACGATCGCAAAAGCGGTCAAAATCGTTTGCCGCGGAGAGGTCGTCCTGAAACAAAAAATTGTTTTCTTTTTTTTAGCGATGTTGTTTCTCGTTCCTGCGGCACCACACATCGCTGTGTGTGACACCGCAGGAGCGACGAACATCTCCTTACCTGCCTCCACCAGCAATGCGGAAGGAAGGAGGTGGGCGGAATGTTACATCCCGCTCATCTCCGCCCCTCCGCTTCTATTGGACGCCTGCCGTGTGATGTCGCTGTGATGCCGCACGAACTACCCCCTTAGAAAGGAGGCGGTTCGCCGGCCAGAGCGACGTCGCAGAGCAGGTATGTGCGTGTGATGCTGCCGTAGCGATAATGTTTGCTACGGCAGCGATCACACAATATCGCATGTACGACGGGGGTAGGTGCTATCGAGCTCGATATCGCTAGCTGATGCTAGCGATGTCGTAGCGTGTAAACTCCGCTTAAGGGTTGTCCAGATAGTGGACAACCCCTTCAATGTTGGCTGCTCCATCCAGCATCACTGCACATTACAATGTCAGCATTGCTGCTAGGAACATAGCATCTGACAGCGACAATGGGTGCCAGGATAGCTCGGTATCTAAAAATTATTTTATTTTCCAAGAGTCATATAGATAAAAACACATTCAAAGCATTAATTTGTTTCTGTAATAAATTGAGAACCAGAAGACAGTCAAATCTAAATTTTTCCTATAAGTCCTCAACAACAGTAACACTTCACAAGAAAAGTGTTCACGTTATGCAGCATTGATAAGCTTTCTAAGCTTCCAATTGCCGACATTTCCCACTTTCTTCTATTACAAGACACATACATCCAAAACCAAAAGGTCTCTGTATATCAAATCGCTTCTTGTGTCTAGGTTTACGCTTTGAGCTTAAACCTTTAAAGCTGAAATGTATTTATCAGAATCGTAGGTGGACTTCTAATGAGAACAGGGGGGGATCAGGAAAGACTCAGATCTGTCTCCCTAAGTACGGTATGTGTATAAGAATAGAACTGAGCAATTTATTAGTAATTGACATTTACAGATATTTTTCTAAAATTTCATTCAGCTCAGCAACTGTTTTATGTCAGTGAAAAGAGAAAACGATATGAGAATATATGCCAAGATTAATCTGTTCTACACAGACTGTAAATGTGTCATTTTATTTAATGTATCACAGCTTTATATAATGAGGATAGGTATGTTTATTCTAGTGTATCATACTCTTATGCAGATTAACTCTCCTCCAGAAAATAAAATATGTTTCTCTAGTGACAGATATTTAATGTAATCAATGTCCAATCCATAAAAGAACTAGAATTTCCTTAAAAAGAAGAGATATCATCTGTATACAGCTGTTTGCACTTTTTTAGAACAGAGCAGAGTACTCAATCATGGGGTAAGAAGCCTTTCAGTAGCATTTGGAGAGGTACATCCCTTCCTAGCCGTGGTCTTGCTAACACAAGGATATAGGGGTAGCTTCCAAGCGGTTCCCTTGGGAAAAGGTAAGTACCGTGTTTCCCCGAAAATAAGTTAGTGTCTTATATATATTTTTTTGGCCACGAAAAAATGCGCTAGGGCTTATTTTCAGGGTAGGGCTTATTCTTGGGGAAACACGGTTAGGGGAAAGTTTACCCCTCAAAAAATGCAAATCCCCTTTCCCAGGAGAGTCATACTTAATAGACCTCGGGCGTCTCGCTCCCAGGTGCGATCTGATGTGTGTGGGTGTGTGATCTGATGTGTGTGTTCACGATCTGATGTTTGTGGGTGTGCAATCTGATGTGTATGTTCACGATCTGATGTTTGCGGGTGTGTGATCTGATGTTTGTGGGTGTGCGATCTGATGTGTGTGGGTGTGCGATCTGATGTGTGTGTTCACGATCTGATGTGTGTGGGTGTGCGATCTGATGTGTGTGTTCACGATCTGATGTGTGTGGGTGTGCGATCTGATGTGTGTGTTCACAATATGATGTTTGTGGGTGTGTGATCTGATGTGTGTGGGTGTGCGATCTGATGTGTGTGGGTGTGCGATCTGATGTGTGTGGGTGTGTGATCTGATGTTTGTGGGTGTGCGATCTGATGTGTGTGGGTGTGCGATCTGATGTGTGTGTTCACGATCTGATGTTTGTTGGTGTGTGATCTGATGTGTGTGGGTGTGCGATCTGATGTGTATGGGTGTGCGATCTGATGTGTGTGTTCACGATCTGATGTGTGTGTTCACGATCTGATGTGTGTGGGTGTGCGATCTGATGTGTGGGTGTGCGATCTGATGTGTATGGGTGTGCGATCTGATGTGTGTGTTCACGATCTGATGTGTGTGGGTGTGCGATCTGATGTGTGTGGGTGTGCGATCTGATGTGTGTGTTCACAATCTGATGTGTGTTGGTGTGCAATCTGATGTGTTTGGCTTTGCGATCTGATGTGTGTGTTCACGATCTGATGTTTGTGGGTGTGCGATCTGATGTGTGTGGGTGATCTGATATGTGTGGTTGTGTGATCTGATATGTGTGGGTGATCTGATGTGTGTGGTTGTGTGATCTGATGTGTGAGTGATCTGATGTGTGTGGGTGTGCAATCTGATGTGTGTGGGTGTGCGATCTGATGTGTGTGGGAGTGATGTGATGTGTGTGGGTGTGCGATCTGATGTGTGTGTGTGTGTCATCTGATGTGTGTGGGTGTGTGATCTGATGTGTGTGGGTGTGCGTCCACTGCAGGTCCTCCCATTCGACGTCTGGTGGGTATGATTGCGGGGTTGTCTCTCTTCTTTCTTTTTTGTGGGTGTCCGCTTTCTATAATGAAGTGTCCTGCAGTATTCTTTAACTTTTTTTACCTGCCTGGACCCTTCATTATTGAACTGCGACTAAAGCTTATTTTTGGGGTAGGGCTTATATTTAAGCCTTAAGCTGAAAATGCTGAAAATTCCTGCTAGGGCTTTTTTTTGGGGAAACATGGTATTCCATTCCAGAAGGAAGTAAACATACTAGAGCAACCTATAGCTTAATGGAGATTACCGCTAAGCCTCATGATTAACTGCAGCAGCCATGTACACTGTAGTTGTGACATCACTGCTGCAGCTTATAAACAATCAAAGGCAGCAACACAATAGAATTTGCATAGAAGCATGCATTGGTAAGAGAAGGTTTTTGGTATTTTAAACAACAGCAAGCTTTACAGGGGTATTCCCATCTCCAAGATCCTATTCGAATATCTAGGTGTAATAATATTAGCAAATACCTCCAATTAGAAATGTAGTATAGTTCTCCTGCTATAGTCATGTCTATTACCTCATGTGCAGGGTATTGAAGCAGCTTAGGTATGCATAGTTATGACCACTTTTAAAGCGGTAGTTGCTAATGGTTGTAACCATGGATGTCTAAGTGGCTGCAATGCCCTGCAAAAAGGTGAACGGTTAAATTTGATATACCTTTTTCAACCCATATTGCCATGTAACCATAGAAAAGGGATTAGAACAATGTTCACACTTGACACCACTTGCGGTATTGCGGCTATGTGTATGGAGCCGCCGCTGCCCAATGTCCACTACTGGGGCTGGTGTTAATGGCAGCCTGGATGGTAGGCCCTCCGCTAGCAGGGCCGGGCCCCAGAGGGTAGGTGATGTGACAGGTGTCGGAAGAATGTAGTCCACACAAGGGGTTCAGTGCAACTGGTTCTTTACTCACTTTCTAGTGGTAACTGGTCACCCAAGGCCGGCTGGTTTCACCTTCAGGTCCCCTTAGTCCCTGTGCCAGTTTAGTAGTCTGATGCCTTTGTAGCACCCAGGGATATGGGGTACTCGGTTCCGGGCAGAGTCTCTATTGGGAATGTCCCAGTGGTGGTCGTTACCTGGTTCTGTGCCCTGGGCCCTTTTTGAAATGGGGATATTTACAGGGGATTGGTGAATAAAGTTTACTTGTGACGCCACTTGCGGTGTTGTGGCTATATGTAGGGAGCCGCCGCTGCAAAATGTCTCTACTGGGGCTGATGGTATTAGCAGCTAGTATGGTAGTCCCTTCGCAAGTAGGGTATTGCCCCAGCGGGTGTATGGTGCGGTGGGCATCTGACGAAGGTGTCCAGACAGGTATTCAGTGCAACTGGTTTACTCACTTTGGATGTTAACTGGTTGCCTGAGGCCAGCTGGTTTTGCCTCCAGGTCCCATTCGTCCCAGTGCCAGTCTAGTTTTCTGGTGCCTTCTTCCCCTGCACCTGTCTCTGGTAAGTGGGTCCCCATGGTATGGAACACTGGGGGTCCCCGGTCTGTGGTTTGTCCACTTTTGTCCGCCTGACGATAGCGTGAACCCTGTGGGGTTGAAGTCTCTGGTCCTGTCCCCGGTTCTTTCTTTGCTACTGAGTTTTCGGATTCTTTAGGGTCAGCAAGATCCTTAATGGTCCCCTTGCTGTGCAGCTGTTAACAGGTCGGCTCTTTCCTGTCCTAGGGTCCTGCACCCCGTCGGTGCGTAGTTCCGAGAGTACTCCACCGTATTCTTCCGGCAACCACCTCTCCTGGGTACCAGGTCACTATCAATCCGAGTCAGGGTTTCACTTCACTTCCACCTTCACACTGCTGACTGCTCTGTCTCACTGTAGTCTCTCTTCTCCTCACAGTCACTGCTGTTCTCCTTCTCCTTCTGACTACTGACTTCCTGTGTTCCTGACTACTCTCCACAGTCTGCCCCTCCCACCTGATCAACTAGTGGACTGGAGTGACTCCACCTCTAGGCGGCCATCCATGGTCCCACCCTTGCTAGGTACTATTGTATGGGGGATTGTTGGGCAAAACTGGGATTACCTGGGTTTTTGGTGTTACCGGCACTGGGGTTCTGGGTCCCTAAGGGGGTAGGCCTTGCATCCTGGTGGGCATGCAGAACCTTGTAGCGCCCTGAAGGCTTCAGGGGCACTACACTGTTATGGGCGAACCTGCAGATTAGGACCAGGGGTATATATCCCAATCGCCAGTCGGGGCCCACCGTGCTCCAGATGGTAATGGAGCTGCTGGCACCCTGTGCGTTAGGCGGAGACTATAGAGCTGGATGGCTCTGAGATAACTCAAGGAACCGGTCACGTGTGTAGGGACACATCAGACCGGACGACAACCCAGTTAGCGTTTCGGTGGAGCGGACGCTACTCCGACCACGTGTGTAATAACACGTCAGGCCGAATGGTAACCAGTTAGCGTTGACCGAGCAGACCGCTGCGACAGCGCCCTGTCGGCCACGTGTGTAAGACACGTGAGGCCGAGCGGTCCTCCGATTAGCGTTTCTGGCCACCCCTCGACTGGCCACGTGTGTAAAGAACACGTCAGACCAGGTAGTCACACCAGTAGCATTTGACTGGGAAGCCGAGGAGGATAATAGGGTTCACACACCCAATCCAGGAACCCAGTTAACTTCACAGGGGTTCTGGGGTGCGCTGTTCGTGCGCGTAGAGGGCACAACCGGACAGGTGGCGCAGCAGGTACACTGTCCGTGTGCGTAGAGGGCACTCTCGGACAGGTGACGCAACAGGTATTCTGTTTGTGTGCGTAGGAGGCACAACTGAACAGGTGACGCAGCAGCCGCAGCCCAGTTAACGCCACTGGACTGCTCTAGCACAACAGGAATGGTAGCAAGGAAGCACAGCGCCTGACCCTCATGTGCTGAGCCACGAATCTTGACGTGACAAGCACCGTTCGCCTAGCCCTACCTACCGCTTCCAACAAGGCTTATGCCACCAAAAACTCTAAATGAAGACTGCGCACCTCCATGTTGTGTCCAGCCCCTTTTATAACCTGGGTCCACCCCAAACCCAGGGTAGAACCACCAAGGTCCAATAGCAGAGCGCCATGTCATCAGTGACGTCACATGCGACCTATCCGGAACCGCCACGTCATTGATGACCTCATGGCAGCCACGCCCCAAACACTTCACAAGTCATCGTCTGACGACCAATGGTGAGGTGCCAGATCATAGGGGCGGGCCTCTGCGAGCCAGTCCGGGGTTGCCACGTCATCAGGACACCTGACACTCTCTGCCCTATCAGGGCCTGCCACCTCACGGACATGCTCAGTGAGGTCCTTACCGGACCTAGCCTCTGATGCACTAAGTGCCTGAGCATGCTCAGTAGCCTGAGCAACAGGCTCAGAAAGCAGACTATCAGTTTGAGCATGCTCAGTAGGCACATCCCAGAACTTAGACACAGCACGAAGTCCAAGTACCTGTGCAAAGAGGCTCTTAGGGTTAATTGTGGGAGCATGCTCAGTAGCCTGAACTGAGGACTTAGTCTCAGACATAACACAAACAGGCTGAGCATGCTCACTAGGCAAAACACCGGGCTTAGACTCTGGCTGGGGTAAATCGGCGCACGCATGCGCACTAGCCGCCTCTCCACACTTAGACGTGGTGGAAGGAACAGCCAACTGGACGACCCGAGGCACGGCCAAGAACGGCAGCCGGTGCCTGGGCGCAACAGGAACCGCAGCAGGCTGCTTGCAGCTATGGTGGCGCCGGTTCGTAACATACACCTTCTTCCCCTGCACCTGTCTTTTGGTTGGTGGGTCCCCATGGCGTAGAGCAGGGGTCCCTGTCTGGTGGTCTTCCACTGCAGTCCATATGGCGGTAGCTTGAATCCTGTGGGGTTGGAGTCTCTGGTCCAGTCCCCAGTTTTCCCTTTGCTACTGAGTCCCGGACTTCAAGGTCAGAGAGTTTCTTGATGGTCCTCTCGCTGTGTAGGTGTTATCAGACCTGCCTGGAGCTCCCGCCTGACCTAGGGTCCTGTACCCCGTTGGTGCGTAGTTCCGGGAGTACTCCACCGGCAACTACCCTCCTGGGCACCAGGTTGCTGTTCACTCCTAATGTGGGGCCCTGGACAAGCCAGGGAAATTTTTCGCGCCCAAGATGGCGGCTTTGCAAAACTTTCGGCCGGACACCTCCGGCGGTAACAAGGCACACCTCTACCAAACGGCAGAGCGGTAGGATCCTGTTCGTGACGCCAAATGTGTCTGCTGGGTCCCCTGTCACTGCATGTTTGATATGCTGGTGGCAGAGGACCCAGCAGACACATTTAGCATCACGAACAGGATCCTACCGCTCTGCCGTTTGGTAAAGGTGCGCCTTGTTACCGCCGGAGGTGTCCGACCGAACGTTTTGCAAAGCTGCCATCTTGGGCGCGAAAAATTTCCCGCTCGAGCGTCTTCCCCGAGCAGGAAAGGCGCGAAAGTGGATCCCCGCCCCCTGAAAAAGGAAGTGCTAAAAAGAGACTAAGGGGGACGGGATGGCGTCCGGCCGCATGTGAACCGCGGCTGTGGAAGCAGGGACGCCAGGACTCTGCCAGTGTTTGGTTCCTGGAACACCGCTGCACGAGATGTCCCGTCCGTCCGGCACCGCTGAAACCTCAGTGCCCGCAGCCAACGCCCCGACCGACCCGTTACCCCTGTCACTGGTAGCGGGGCTCGCAGCGTCTGTGAGGGAGGGCCCAGGCCTTACCATCGTCACCGCTCTGCCACCGGTCCCGGCTTCCATCCCAGCCGCACCGCCGATGACGACGGCTCCGGCAGTCCGCCCGGCCGCAACGGCAGCAAAGCACCCATCCCGTTAACTATCTGGGCAGCCTGGTTCTGGATTGGGGTCAAGGGGTGCTGCCCACTTCTTAGGGGCAGCATCAGGGCCAGGTTGTTTGGGTGGGTGACTGAAGGACCCGTTCCACTGTTATTATTAAAAGTGTTTGATTACTGTTGCAACGTTAAAGTAATGTGCATCCCGTTGTGGGAAGATTGAAAATGCTTGTGTTTAATGTTTTAATCTTTTGCAGTTTAAAAAAAAGAAAAATAAAACCGGTGATGGACGGGCAGCCCGAGGACGGTCTGCATTTTGCTAAAGGGGAATGTGGCGCCCTGGACAAGCCAGGGGCCACAGGTAACAACACACACACCCCCACCCCCAGCAGTTTCACAGCAGACATCCCCAGTGAAACTTGATTCCTTTCCTCGGGCTCAGACTGACACACCAGGTGGGCGGAGTCAGGAGATGGAGACGCCCACCCAGGAGTTAGCTGGCCTGAGGCAGGAAACAAGCCGAGTCAAGTCCTAGGAGAGGAAGAGAGAGGAGGTCTGCAGAGAGGCAGACGCAGACTGGGGCCTAGGATTGGAGCCTAGGGCCCTCGTGCAGCAGAGAGTCAGGCAGACGGTAGTGGCCGTCTGCAGGGAGCCGGGGAGACAGTTGGTGAAACTGTAGGTAGCCGGGGCTGGGCGGTGGCCCACCGGTACCGAACCGGGGAGCCAGCTGGAAGCCGGAGCGCAGGAGGAGCGTGCACGGAGGTGGAAGAAAGGACTTACACCACCAAACTGGGTCAGGGGAGAAACAACAACCGCAGCCGTCTGTGGGCACCCGTCCATCCAGCCGAGTGTTTTACCAAGGACTGTGTCGTGATTACTGGCTGAGTGAGTACCCTGTGCCATGCGGCACAGCGCTGCCCCTGCGACCCTGCACCTCACCAGGCCCCATAACCCGCCTGCTACCCATCCACCTACCTCACCGGGCCCCGGGACAACCAACCCCCTACCCACGGAGGGGAGAACTAACATCTAGCTGCTCCATACCATCACTCCCGGGATCCCCGTCCAGAGCAGCGGTGGTGTCACAGCCTCACCACAACCGTGGGTGGCGTCACGGAAAATCTCCCTTACCAAACCCCCTTTTACTGTGGAGCCTGGGATCACAGACCGGGTCACGCTACCGTGATACCCACAGAAGTGACCTCGTGGCCCGGATCTGAGTACTCCCCTGGTCCCCGGGCGACACACTAATCAGCACGTCTGCTCATGTCCACTGTCACTGCTAAACTCCCTACTGTCTGATTCACTGTCCAGAGTCTGCCCCTCCCACCTGGTCAACTAGTGGACTGGACTGGCTCCACCTCTAGGCGGCCATCCATTGGTCCGACCCTAGCCTTGTACCATTCTATGGGGGATTGTTGGAGAAAACTGGGATTACCTGGAGTGTTTGTGTGTTACCGACACTGGTATTCTGGGGCCCTAGGGGGTAGGCCCTGCATCCCGGTGGGGATGCAGTACCTTGTAGCTCTCTGATGGCTTCAGGGGTGCTACAGTATCACTATACAACTATACAAGTAACAAGTATAATCACCATAGCGTTATTTATTCAAATGGATGGCCATCGGTCGGCGCTCTCAAGGAATTCTTGGTAGATAAATAATTTTCTCCATAGAAATGTATTTGAAAAGTGGCAAACAAATGTTTTCCCTTGTTCCCTTGCCAGTGTTTTACCCTTAAAATACACACAACGCATTTCGGTTAGTTACATATGCTGTATATCACATAGTGTTATTTAATAAAACCTGTTGTATAAAGGCCAATATTACTAGTAATGCTGCTATATAAAAGAAAATAATACTGCCACACCATGAGCCCATATTGCCACCACATAGTGGATGAAGAAGGGCACCATACATGAACAAAAATCATTGTCCTCTGACTATTATTCCCACAATACAGTGTTGTACTTGCAGCACATGACTTTCTAACTTGTTGACACAAAATTATGATTTGTTGCTTGTGAGTTTATGTACATCTTTCTGATTGGAGTTCTTGACTTTTCTCTTTTTCTGCTACATTGAGTCCAGACCGCCATGAAGACTTCTTCCATCAAAAACTACTGTCTGCAGAATATACTGCACAGTCATCTCTGTTTCTTCTATTGTCCAGTATCCTGACAACTTTTTGATGACTTCATATATTTCTATGCAGAGTTCATGCTCAAGTCGGGAGAGTTGTGGACAGTCCAAGCATTGCGGTCCGATCTTGGTCCGATTTCTACGGTTGTCTAAATGCATCTTAACTATGTTCCTGCCATGTCTCCACATAATAATGTTCGGATTATTATAATCCCCACATTATGACGTCACATAGTAATACTACTCCCACTCTGTGTCTCTGCATAGTAATACTGAAATGGAAAATTACTTCTGGCTCATTTTCCGTATGCATTACCTTATCGAAGGGACTTTTTACACTATTGCAGGCCAGATTTGAAATGATTATTATTCAAAGTGTCACTTTACTGTCATTTTCCAAACATTCTGCATTGTAATTCTACATTGGGCTTAGAGAGATGCAGGCAGTACGAAAACTATAAATGATGCCTATGAATTATAGTGCACTAGTAATTTCAAATTAGAATACTAGTTGAGCATAATATTTCTCTGGGCAACTGTATGACCCAGTGTACTATCTGCAACTCTCCATGTTAAGATCAGATTGTACAGCAATTGTATAGTGCTGCTTATTTTTTATATTGATTTAGTTAAATGTTATTGTTTTTCTGGTTGTAAAATATTGACATTGATGGCCTTTCAGATTGGGGAGACTGACGTCATTATTTGGATCAGCAGGCTGAAGGACCACTGGCATTGAGTCTGGTGCCACATTCAATGCTCACTATGTAGTGGCATACATTTATTACCGGTTATACTTGGTATCGCATTTCAATGCAGAATAGGCCTCCAATATTATGTTTTAGTGATGAGCAAGTACTAACTATTTGGGTTCTGATTATTAGTAACAAATCCCAAAGTACTATTCCGGGAAATCTTCAAGAAAAACGCTCGGGTTCCCCATTGAATTGCAATAGGTTCGTTATTCATGATGAATACCGGTATGGTACTTTGGAATTCTTTACAGATAATCCTAACCCAAATACAGTGGAATCTTTGATTAAGAGTAACTTGGTTTGAGAAGGTTTTGCAAGACAAGCTGACATTTTAAAAAAATTGTAGCTCAGTAAACGGGCAAGATTTCGCAATATGCGAATCATGTGAGCTCTCCCCACCTGTTTACAGCTCTGTACCTCCCTCTGCACCCCTCTACAGCAGTGTACCTCCCTCCGCACCCCTCTACAGCAGTGTACCTCCCTCCACACCCCTCTACAGCACTGTACCTCCCTCCGCACCCAGCTACAGCCCTATACCTCCCTCCCCACCCCTCTACAGCACTGTACCTCCCTACCCACCCCTCTACAGCACTGTACCTCCCTACCCACCCCTTTACAGCACTGTACCTCCCTCCCCACCCCTCTACAGCCCTTTCCCCCCCTCCCCACCCCTCTACAGCACTGTACCTCCCTACCCACCCCTCTACAGCACTGTACCTCCCTACCCACCCCTCTACAGTACTGTACCTCCCTACCCACCCCTCTACAGCACTGTACCTCCCTCCCCACCCCTCTACAGCACTGTACCTCCCTCCCCATTCCTCTACAGCACTGTACCTCCCTCCCCACCCCTCTACAGCACTGTATCTCCCTACCTGTATCTCCCTACCCACCCCTCTACAGCACTGTACCTCCCTACCCACCCTTCTAAGGCACTGTACCTCCCTCCCCACCCCTCTACAGCACTGTATCTCCCTACCTGTATCTCCCTACCCACCCCTCTACAGCACTGTACCTCCCTACCCACCCCTCTACAGCACTGTACCTCCCTCCCCACCCCTCTACAGCACTTTCCCTCCCTCTCCACCCCTCTACAGCACTGTTCCTCCCTTCATGCGCAGATACAGTACTGTACTAGTAATACTCACTGTTTCTAGCACATGCGCATAAGCCATCGATCGCAGTTTTCCTTACTTCCGGGTTCCGGCCTTTGCGTGTTTCCAACACTCTATACTTGGTATGTCGCTACTAAACCAACTTTAGGTAACTGCTTAACTCCCAGTACATCTGCTATACGTGCTGTAGTTAGTTCTCGCTCATTACTATTAATATTATTATTTTAGTTTCTTAATCTCCATGTTAGCTACCGGACTTTAATACACAATTTGTGTCACCATAAGAGATATAGGAAAATTATATCCAGTGATTACAATGCATCACCAATATCTCAAAATAATACATGAAAAAATGAAAACCAGTATCAAACTCAATAAAGCAAATAGAAAAAATATGTTAAACCTGAGGCAAAAGAAGCTGCTCAGAAGGTAGACATTGCAAAATGCACAGAGCAGGCAGAGCACCACATTATATAAAAAGACAATGTCCGAAATTAAGGGTGTATACCTGAAGCCTTGATCCACCGCTGCTGTGCCGACACCAGGACCCTACACGTGTTTCGGTTGGTAGCCGTCGTCAGGGGGGCCATGCCTACCTTCTGAGCAGCTTCTTTTGCCTCAGGATTAACATATTTTTTCTCTCAACGCCCATTTACCAGCTTGGGAGTATCTGATTAATTGTTATCATACACACTTTCTATATTCAATGTACAATAGCCTTGATATATGTATGATTTTTATGGAGTGTTATGTACACCCTGTTGGGAACATTGTCCATAACTCATAGCCATATATACCCTACTATGTATTCTGCTATGCCTAATTCTGGAAAAATTCACTATTATTATTGACTCCTATGACAAAACAATGTTGTATTTATATTTATATATATTTATAGCCTGGAGCTTTTTGATAAATATTTATTACCCTTATTCAGACACACCGCTCTGTTTTTTTTAAATTTAGTAACTATATTGCCTGTATGCACTTTATGGGTATTGTGTACACCCTTTGAGGGACACTTCCTACAGCCATATATTTACATCGTGGTGTGTGTTTTATACATAGAGAAAATCTTCTTTGCTGCTCTTTGTTTTTCTGCTGTTATTTTTTGTGGTGCTTTTTGCACTTTTTTCCTTACTCTCTACCTTGCCCTTTTTTAATACTGTATCAATAAACTTTGTATTTTTATTTGTTCTCATTTGTTTTGGCTACTTTCTTTATTGGGTTTAATTCTAGCTACTGAAGTTTGTAGAATTAGATTGGTTCAATATGAATATATTTTTTTTCTTATAACTGTATACCTTTCTTTTTGCACGTAACTTATTTTGGCAAGCGCTAAGCATCCCCTTCCTTTTCACAAATTGCAGTTTAATGAAGCATAGGTCACTAATATTATGGTCCCGAATCCCCCATGCCATATTCCATTATTCCTTTTTTACCATTACTTTCCCGGTTTTGCTAATATTAGCTTTGTTTCTTAACCAGTGGGCTAACTACTGAACTAAGCTTTTTATTCTTTTTTTTAAGACATAACTTGGGTTTTTGTTCATTCAGGCATCAGGTGGTGTTCTGACATGGCATAAATATTCCAGTAATTGTCTTCCCTCTACATAGGATCATTGAGATCTGTGAGAGCAATAAGACATCTGCCCTTAGTTGGGTCATAATGTACATGATGGACCTTCATTGCATACTTACTCCTAATTGCTTATATTGTCTGTTTCTTACTTTCAATGGAATACAATAATATCTACATGTTTTTAACAGCTTAAAAGGTCTCCGTACCCAAAAGGAGCATTGAGTTGCTTGGTGTACCTTGTATACCATTATCTACTATTCTCTTATTTATTACTTGCACTTAAATCTCCATTGAAATGAAAAACCTAAATATAACAGTATTATAAAATGAGACTAGATTGATCTTAAAGCTGTGCCCATTTTAGCAAGGAATTTTATTTCTAATTTACAACGAGAAATGCCTTAATAAATTATTTGTCAATTTACATTTCGACAACTATTCCTAAAACAAAAGTTAACTCTCCCATTTGGTATTTCATTACTCTGGATTATTGTGTACATGAACTAGATTGCTAGCTGGTAGTTATTTCTTTGTAGCCTAAATGTATGAGTTGATATTTGTATGAATTCTATATGGATTTTACTAAATATGGAATAATGCTTCGATATTGTGAATTGGATTCTGCCATACTAAATACAGTGAAATTATTACACTTAAAGGGGTTATCCAGGATATCTCGAGTAAATTATTAATATCATACCTGTGGGAGTCCACCTCTTTCAACACCCCCACTGATTAGCTGACTGAGCATCACATCCTCTATATTGCTTTATTGCTTATCACAATGAAGCACCTGGAACTCCATTTGTGCAAAAAATTATACCTTTTTAGCAAGCAATCCCATTAACTCGCTGAAATGAGTTGCGCTGTATAATCATAATTATGCAGCACAATTAATTCAGCAATGGTGATCACCTTTGCCATGTGTCTGATTGGGGTCTCAAAATCTAGACAGAAACGTCACCTGTATTAATTGTATTCCCTACTAAAGAGGTATCATTTTTTGCCCATTCTCCTGTGTGATTTAGCTATGGGAGTTCTATCAGTGCAATGCACAAAATTGTTGGTACTCCTTCTACCTTCCAAGAATAGCGCACAATGGTCCCTGAAATAACTTGAAAGTGACAAAAGCAATATTCAATTTAAATTCACTTTTGTTATTATTATCATTATTTATCATTCAGCTAATCAGACATCAGACATTGCTTATGAAATGTGTTTACAAAAAGGAGAAAAGTGGAGTTTTTGAGCAAAATAAACCACAATCTTTAGTATAACATTAAAATGACTACAAAAGTGCAAGTGCATATACAAAGTTAATATGGCAAAAGTATGGTGGTAATTCCCAGCCACAAAGCCCCCATATATATATATGAACAGGAAAGAGTGAACTGTATTCAATGTCAGTCGTACATAGACCATTCAGTATGACCATTCTGGCAGATAAGCTATCGCAGTGACCATGTGTGTATCAAATACTGCATATCAATAGTGCACAGGCCATTCAGTGTGACAATCTCTGTTAAATCAATTATCACAAGGAACATGTATCTATAATACAGGTAATCAGAGGTTACATGAATAGCAAATAACCTACCAGATGGGAGTGTTAATGAAAGGGAGAGAGTCTGGCAAGGTTCTGCAAGAACCCTACGTGGCTAAAATAGCCTGCTTCTTCATAGGGGAGGAACATATAGTATATCAAACACGACCTTACTAGTCCTGGAAACGGGTCACATGGGCAGTATCATCCCCAATCAGAGGTCTCTCTAACGCATGCATACATACAGGTGCTCAGAAAGGTGGCCGCTAAGTGTGCACATGTGCCCCTGCGCAGGACCAGGACAGTCTGCCACAGAGACGTTAGCTCAGGGGGCGCATGCACAGCAGCAAGGGATATGCCACCCCAGTCACCACGCACGCACTGCAACCAGATAGACACCGCAGGACCAGAGCCCGCAACTTATACCAAAAGCGCACAACACCTGCCAACGTAAATAATTGGTATACAGGGAAGATCAGAAATGCTGGCCACAATAATAATACAATTAAGATCAATTATTTTGCCATACAAACATGTCCACAAGCCTGCCCTTACCTACTATGGATAGATTGCGGGTAGGGGGACAGACCGTGGCCAGGAGGGAGAGCTGCTCGAGACGCACGGATCCGGGGTCGTTGCGGTGGCTCGAGGGGAAGCCGGATCAGGGTCTGAGCACCCGTCTGTTGCCCGCGATGTCAGATGGCTCAGGTCCGGGTCAGATTTCATCGGCGGTGTGGCATGGCTCAGGGCCAGATCGCGTGACGGGATGGTGGTGGGAACAAAGCCAGAGGTTTCAGCAGCTTGGTCCTCCCCCTTAGAGGCCACGGGTTCCGCGGCTGCAGGCTGGGGCAACGGGTCGGTCGGGGCGTTAGCCGCAGGCAGGGGTGGTTATGGGAGTGGCGTGGCGGACGGGAGCAGGCTGGGTTCCTCAGCCGGGCAGGCTGGTCCCTGGGGAACATAAGGGCATGGGTCTCCACTTACCCGATCCTCAGAGGTCGTCTCCACTTCACGTGCCCGAATGGTTGCAGCCAGGTCCTTCATCTCTGACGTCCACTCCGATAGCATAAGGTACACTTTGGTCCTGATTTTCCAGCAAATCCTCTTGGTCTGTTCCTCCACCCAGTCAGCGGTCCTGGGAACGGGGCTTTTCGGGCACCACCTGCTAGGCTGTTGTGACATCCTGCCACCTTGGTGTCCAGGAACGGATTTCTGCAGAGTCCTGGCATCCCTGCACTTTATCAGTTATGGTCACATGCCACTCTCTTGCTTTCCCCCTTGGTTTTCAACAGCAGTCCCCGGCTGTGTTGACAGGAAGGTGGGCGGAGCTTCAGATTCGCGCTCTTTTCGGGGATGAAGATGGTGAGGTTGTTGTTTTTTGCGCCTAAATGGCGGGCAAGATGGCGGCGGTCTGAAAAATTGCAGCGTTTCAAGGGTCAACAGTCCACGAAAGGCGCACTTCACCTAGGTTAGTGGATGGGATAAGTATCCTGTTGGTGACGCCAAGTTGTTGCGGGCAGGGGGACAGAACCATGGCAAGGGGGGAGGATTGTTCAAGATGCTCGTATCCGGGGACGTTGCGGTGGTTCGAGGGGAAGCCGGATCCAGGCCTGAGCACCCGTCTGTCACCCGCAAGTGAAAGAGGTGTTTATATATATATAGGTGAGGTTTTTCAGTGACAACACCCATGGTGTGCGGTGATTGTTGGTGACATCGCCGCTGCCGCTGTAGGTGATGCCCAGGACCGATGGAGTGGGGCAGCTGGATATTATCCCTTCCACGGGGCCCAATACAGATGGGATGGTGCTGCGGAGTACAATTTGCAGGGTCGGACTGGATGGTGTTGGTGTACTCACAGTTCCTGAATAAATTCACAGACTCCAGATGGTAAACCAAATTGCCAGTGACCAGTGACCTCTGCGCGGGCGGGTGTGTTCGGATCCCGAACCCTGGTACAGCAGATAGGGGTCCCTTCCTCCTGCACTTTGTGTTTGTGTCCTTTTTGTTAACTACTCCGCATGAAACGGGGAAGTCCACTCCCGGTGATACTCTGTATTGGGAGCTGTGGCCCACGAGAACTGACCCGTGGGATCTTAGCAGGCAATTGCAGAGCCCTATCCCCCTTGTTGGGCTTCTGTCTCGCTCTATCTGGGCCTCCTGTGGGACAAGACCTGAAATCTTGTCCCCGGCTGGTCAATTAGTAAGGTGCGTGAAGCTGTCCTTGCTCCAGGGTCCAGGTGCCCTGTCGTGCACGGCTCCAGACCGGATTCCCGCTGTCGGTACCGGCGGGCTACAACCCTGCATCAGTCCACTTAAGATCTCCCACGACCGCATCTCCGTCGCTTGTGGCCCTGTCTACTCACTGCCACCTACTCACTTGTTCAGTCCTCTGGTAGCCCAGGAGCTCCAACTCCTGGCTACCCTGTTCACCGTCTCCTCAACTCCAACCATCACTTTCCACTGTCACTCTCCGTCTCTCCACTGTCTGTGTCTCACTATTTCTGACTTACTGTTCTGTCACTGCCCCAACCACAACACCTCAGAACCCCTAGGTGGGCATTGCCATCCACTTGGCCCCACCCACTGGTGTGTCCCTATTGTCATGGTGGGTGACTAGGGTTTTCTGGCTGGTGTTATGTACCTAGATGGGGGTTCTGATGGTGATTCAAGGAGGAGAGAATCCTGCACCTAGAGGAGGGGTGCAGTTATTTGTGACACCCTGATTTTGTCAGGGTGTTACAGATACTTAATAGAGCAATTCTTAAGTCAGCATAGGGGTAACAAAATGTACAATTTTCCAAAGAAAACTGAACCCCCTATACTAAAGACTATTTCAAAACGTCACTTTTAATTTATAATATTAAATAAGATGCACTATACTAAAATAAAAAACACACATAGTGCAGGACTGCTTATGCTAATTGCTTTGCAAAATATCGCTATATTATTATAAATCCGACACCGGCCATATGCCAGGATATATTATTACCAGTAAGGAACAGTATCAGCAGTCTTTCCACTAGCCATTAAAAGACTAATAGTGAGGCCTCCCCAACATGTTTCACCTATACAGGCATCATCAGGGGGAATGAGGCTCAAATGAATCAAACAGACAGAAAAACTCTTTATTAGACCTCTCTTTGTGAGGTCATACAATCAATCAGAGGTCCTAACAGTATTTACCAATCAGCATGCCACAGGCCATGCAGACCATAACCATAACCATTGTTAAGAGAAACAAGGAGGAAGGGAAAAATCTGTATCAATGATCATTGAAAACAATTATCTATTTACATAATTTATTGATATTATACAAAGCACATAATAACAACAAGATAAAGGATTTATAAAGGGAATGCAAATAGATTCAATAATGTAAAAACAGGGATGACAATAACCATGCAAAGAGTGGCTACCCCCTTCCAGTCAGGGTAACTCAGAATAATAGTACTATGGACCAAATATCAGTCTCAAAAAACGCTAATACAGATAAATAGAAAGTACATACAGATATAATAAATTCATTGAGAGGGAGACCAATAATAGGGCCACATAATTAAATCATAAATAGGATGATCAAGGGCATAAATGCACAGTTGATTATGGTGGAGCCCACCATATATAAAGTGCAAAGTGCACATATGGATACCTCCTCCAAGGAATTCCTTTTGGTTAGTTGGTAAAGTGACCCCACTAATGGTTAGTATGACCTTATGGAGACCTATGCAAGAAATTGCATGCTAAAGCTCATAAAAATTAAAGCAAAAACATTGGGGGACCCACAATGAAGGGTCAATAGAGGAATTGCAGTGAATATTAAAGTATCAATAAAATGGCTAGCCATGCTGGGTATCCAATATAAAGTGCAGAGTGCGCATATTTACCTAATAAATGATGTGAGTCAATCTGAGTGGTAAGGGGGAAAACCTCAACGAACGTTTCGTTAAGGGTAGCTCTTTTTCCAGGGGTGATACCTGGAAAAAGTGTTACCTTTAGCAAAACCATGATCAGCAGAAAATGTCTAACACATTCTGTGACCATTCTTACATTACTCACCTTGTGAAAATTGGAAATCTGGGTCTAAAACAATAGCTTAGTGGTAAAAATGTAATTCTTTTTCCTCCACTTTCCATTGGTATAAACTTTTGTGACTCACCTGTGGTGTCAATATGCTCACTGCACCCCTAGATGACTTCATTGAGGGGTTCAGCTTGTAAAATAGGAACAATAAGGGGGGGGGAATTCTGCTGTTCTGGCACCTCTGGGGTTTTGCCAATGTGCCATGGCACCCGCAAACCATTCCAGCAAATTCTCAAGTCAAATATGGCACTGCTATCCTTTTCAGCTTTGCACTGTACCTGAAAAGTGGTTCCAGATTGCATGGAGAATATGGCGCACTCTAGTAACATTACACAACAAAGTGTCTGGACCATTTTTTTCTTATTAGCTCTTATAAGAACTAAAAACTCTGTGCTAAGACTATATTTTAATGAAAAAAATGTAAGTTTTCTTTCTTCACCATCCAAAGGTATAAAATTCTGTGGCACACCTGTGGTGTCAATATGCTCCATGCACCTCTAGAATGTATTGAAAGGCATACTTTGTATAATTGGGTCACTTTTGAGGTTCTGCTTTTCTGGCACCTAAGGGGCTCTGCCAATGTGATATCACATCCCCAAACCATTCCAAGTAAACTCCAATATGGTGCTCCTTTCCTTCTGAGTTTTGCACTGTGTGTCAAAATTAGTTTTTTACTACATATGCAGTATTGGCATAATCAGGAGAAATTGTTTAACAAATTGTATGGTCCATTTTCCCCTATTACTCTTTTTGAAAATGAAGACTTTGCAGACAAAGCAACATTTGCTCAGCCCAATGTAATACTATTTTGGGAATTACTTGAGGTTCAAAATTGCTCACTACACCCCTAAATGAATTCCTTTAAAGAAGTAGTTTACATCATCGCTCTGGCGGCTAAAATACATCTAGCCAGTAGATGAAAATTGTCAACTTTGTCAGTAAAGGAAGTTGTGAGTTGACTTCACCTCTTCATGCTATATGAGAAAATAGAGGCATCAAGACTCAATGAGCTGCAGCGATTTTGTGCTATATGGGACCTGTGACTTCTGACGCACAACTCTGGGGATGTGTCAAATACAGTATCTCTCTCTGTATAACGTTGATACATGTACAAGCCGTAGCGAGAGTGTATCATTGTTATTTCGTAGCTATTAATGTTAATATGAATTTACTGTCTGGACTCACTTTTACTTGGCTGTCAAATGTAATCTCACCTCCCTTCATCCCCGTTTCTTTTAGATCTACCACCCCTCCTTCCAATCCCCTCTCTCTCCCTTTTCTCATTGTTCCCTTCTCTTTTGCCATTCAATTGTGGGAAACTCTCCCTATGGAATGTCTGTTTGTTCATGAAAATGTTACCTCCTGTGTGGGGACATAATTTGCATTTCCCTCTTTATTCATGTAAACTTTGTTATACATTTCCTTAATAAAACCTATTGAAACTAAAGAAGTAGTTTACAGAATGGGTTCACTTCTCAGGGGTTTCTGTTGTTTTGGCATGTCAGGAATGCCATGTCAATGTGACATGGGATTTGCAATGTATTTTAGCCAAAATGGTATACCAAATTTCAAATAGCACTCTTTCCATTTTGATCCCTGCCTTGTGCCCAAACAGTAGTTTTCCACCTCAATGGGGTGCATTGTGGACAGTTTTAACTATTTAGGTACAGCAGGAGCTTTGCAAAAGTGACATGGTGTCCACTATCTATTCAAGACAATTTTGCGCTCCAAAATTCAAAATAGCACTCCTTCCCTTCTGAGCCCTGCTGTGCGCCCAAAAAGTAGTTTTCCACTACATATTGGGTAACCCTGTTGTGAGGTAAATCCAGAGATGACTATAAATTATGATCCAGTCACTCCTGACAGGACATCCCCCCTCCCTTCTTCATACATCACCTGAATCCTTTGATGACTAGAGTCAAGTTAAAAGTGTCACATCTCAGTCACACAGCAGAGGCAATCTCCTCTGATATGGAGATTAGATGAGCTGTGAACAATCGACAAAGGATGACCCCCTGCTGTGACCCTGCCACAGGAGTTCCTATTTCATTACAAGGCTATGGAAGCCCCCCAGACAGGAAGACTCTGGTAAAATATGGTTAATATCTTGTGATCCATATTTCCGATAAAAACAGCAACCATAAAAATGGTGTCTCCGCATGTGGACGTTGCTGGCACACCTTTTTTATGGGAGTGGGACCTTGGGAAGTACCCCAGGCGTGATATCGGCCAGTGGGGAACTAGTAGACAAGCCATGAGTCCTCTCGTTCTGCAGCTAAATTCATAACTGTCACAATGAGAGCATTGGCGTCCACCTACGACATTCCCAGGCAAAGTTATGATTAATAAATCCCTTGGGAATATTACTCTGACTCAAAGCCGGGGGAGTGGCAGTGTCTCCCTGTGAGGTCACAAAGGTAGGAGGAGACCTGGATTTGCCCAGGTTGATAACCCCAATTCGGCCATTTTCCAGTGTTCTTTGCTCGGGGGCCTGGTCGGGAAAGACCTGTAAGGGAGTTCCGGAAACCTGGTCTAACAGCGCCCCCCTGTGGCCAGACGGACAAGGTAACTGCTTGAATTGTATGCCTGCTTGCAATCCATATCTTACTTGTATATGTACTCTGACTCATCTATGTATATATTCTGTAGAACCCCTATCGTATATACTGTAGTTTCTAGTGTGCCTTAGGCTGATTGAATTATATAATTAATCTTGGGCTGTTCTGTTATCTCGATCGTGAATCCCACGTCTGTGTGTTCAGCTAATAGTTACCGTAAATCGGTTGGTGGCAGCGAGTGTGTGCCAAGGATCATTGTGGGGCAGCCGGGGAGATTGGAGGAGGTTTTTATATATTCCATCCGCTGAAGTCGGGGGAATATACACCTCACGCTCACCGGGAGCCCTTCAATCATCAGCACAGGAGAATAGCGGCCTCCTTGCTTATTTATTCCATAATTGGCCTGACTATAAGAGGGGCGCTAGAGAGCGCGTCACATGCTCTGTCTGTCGGTCGGGAGGTATAAAGGAGGGGTGTATGCCCGCTTGTTACCCCCCGATCGTGACATATTGGTGGCAAGCGGTGGGATCGAGATAATAGTGTGTGTGAGTGTGAGACCCATACTCCCAGACACTAAAGACTGCCAGCAGCAGCTGTGGCTGCTGGGGTCTTCAGACCAGACCAACACTAGAGTGTCAGAGTGCACATACAGTAGGGTGTGTGGGTGCATCAAGTGTCAGTTCTGTGTCAGTGACCAAAGTCTGCAACAATGGCTGAGAGCACCAGGAGCAAAGCCAAAGGAATGGCCGATGCTCAGGCCAGAGACGATGAGGAGGTTGTCCACGAGCCCTCCAAGAGCCTGACGCCAGAGAACAGCTCTGCAGAGGACATTGCACAACCTGGCACTTCCGGACAAGATGAGGAGCAGCTCACCCAAATGCCCTCAGGGAGCCAGATGTCAGCCCTCCGCTCTGAAAGGGACAGTGAATCACCTGGCTTTACAGTGTGCCGCAGATCCCCATTTGCCAATCCCTCTGGCCTGAGAGGTGCAGAGGCCCTCCTTCAAGCTGCCCTGGCCAGGCTTATAGCTGGAGACAGGGATACCTACGAGACACTCATGGCAGAGCATAGGCGTCTGGCAGCGTGTGAGGCTGCGGAGCGGCAGGCAGCGCGTGAGGCTGCGGAGCGGCAAGCAGCGCGTGAAGAGCAAAAGCAACAGGCAGAGCGTGACCACCAGCTGCAGCTAGCTCAGCTCCAGCCCTCATCATCCACCTGGGACCTTCGAGACACCAAACTTCCAAAGGTACGTGTTGAGGACTTCCCAGTGCTGGAGAAGGATGGAGACTTGGACTCTTGCTTGACTGCTTTTGAACGGACTTGCCTGCAGCACCATCTGGACAAGGATCAGTGGGCCAAATACCTGACCCCCCATTTAAGGGGTAACCACCGGCGGGCACTTGCCAGAGCTGCCGACCACTGGACCCAAGGCCTGCAGCTTACCACCGGACCGGAGATCCTGGACTTGTTCATCACGGAGCAACTCTTGTAGAACTGCCCTGAGGATCTCCGCCAGTTCATCCGAGACCAGAAGCCAAAGGGGTCCACTGCTACAGCTGCCCTCGCGGATGACTACACCAACAATCGGGCCCCGGAGGCCAAGAGAGCGGCCACCAGCAGCACCTGGAGAGGGGGTAAGATGAATTCTGCGACTGCCCCACCTGCCCCTAGACTGCAGGGGGTGTCCCTCTAAACTGCCCTCTCCAGGCCCGTGGCAGAACCAAGACGGTGCCACCAGTGCAACCAACCCGGACACTTAAAGGCCGTGTGCCCTCAGCGCCCCAAGGCCCCGTCCCCGTCCCCAAAACCGCCCACAGTGCACTGTGTAAAGGGGGGTGGTGGTAGGTCCCTGGACAGCTTCCAACCTGTCACCGTCGGCCGGTCTACGACCATAGGACTGCAAGACAGCGCCTCAGAGGTGACTCTGGTGCGGCCTGAGATGGTGTCCCCCCAAGACTTGGTACCCAGAAAAACCCTTGCTGTCTCCGGAATTGGAGGCACTGACCCAGCGCTGCCCGTCTCCAAGCTTTATTTGGACTGGGGCACAGGATGAGGGGTGAGGGAGGTGGGGGTAACTGATCGGATCCCCGCAAAAGTGTTACATGGGACAGATTTGGGGCAGATAACCTCCCAGTTTGGGCCCCCCCCAAGGGCTGAACCTTCAGCCAGTACTGACATGCCTCCTGACAATGTTGATGTGTTATCTATGAATGATGTAAGGGAGGAGGGAGTGAACTCTGATTTTTCTGCTTGCACAGACACCATAGACACATACACAGCTGCAGCTGTGACAGGGGAGGAGGTTGGAGAGGGGTGTGACAATGCCTCTACAAGTGATCAGCCAGTGAGCTGGGATCTGTTGCCCTCTGCAGGGATAAGCAAAGAGCAGGGTGCTGCAGGGGGAGAACCAGTGTGTGGGGTGGGGGCTACCACAGCAAATGCGGGGTCCCCAGAGATTTCCCAGCGAGGTTCTGTTGCTGCAGCGGGGGAACAGGCAGGTGAGATTGGGGCCGGTCCAGGAGCGGAAGTGCTCCCAGGTAAGATCTCGGTGCAGGGTTCCCCCACAACCGGGGTGTCAAGAAGCCAGGTAGGTCTGCCTGAACCGGCGACTTGGTCAGGAACGGAGGAGGAGCAGGCACGACCCACGGTCGCAGCGGCTGTGGCCGCTGTCACCCGCAGTGGGAGTGCTGGAAGCCAAGTGGCCTCCCGGAGGTCAAATAGCTCTTCCCCTTCTGACCAAGTGGCAGCCGAGTCAGGCGGAGGCCAGGACACAGGTCCCGGGGTACTGACCGAAGATGTGACAGTCTCGTCGATTCTGGCCACATCTAGTCAGGGGTTTCAGGCAGTGTTAGAAGCTGACGACAGCCTGAGAGCTCTTAAGGAGCAGGCGGCACAGCCTCCCTCGGACTTGGACCCAGAGTGAGTGGTCTGGAACCAAGGACGGCTGTACCGGGTCACGGTCCGGCAGGGTTCACCGGAGGCGTGGCCCAGGGACCGACAGTTGGTGGTACCCTATCCGTTCCGGATGGAGTTGTTGCGGATTGCACATGAGATTCCGATGGGCGGACACCTAGGGATCGCTAAGACCAAGGCCAGGTTAAACCATCATTTCTACTGGCCAAAAATGGGGGCTGATGTGGCTGCCTACTGCCGTTCATGTGAAATCTGTCAGAGAGTGGGGAAGGCGGGGCCACACCCCAAAGCCCCACTGGTATCTTTGCCCATCATCGATGAGCCTTTCAGGAGGGTGGCTGTGGATCTGGTCGGCCGGCTGGCCATCCCCAGCAGCTTCGGGAAATGCTTCATACTGTCGGTAGTAGACTATGCCACCCGGTACCCTGAAGCGGTGGCCTTGTCGTTCATTCGGGCTGACAAGGTAGCCACCGCATTGCTGGAGTTTTCTCCCGAGTGGGTTTTCCCCAGGAAATGCTCACTGACCGGGGAACCCAATTCATGTCACAGCTGATGGAGGCCCTCTGTAAGCAAGTCCAGGTGCAACATCTGGTGGCCAGCCCGTACCATCCACAGACTAATGGCCTGTGCGAGCGGTTCAATGGCACCTTAAAGCAGATGCTTAAGATGTTGGTCGACTCCCACGGGCATGACTGGGAGCGGTATCTCCCCCACCTGTTATTTGCTTACCGGGAGGTTCCACAGGCCTCAACGGGGTTCTCACCTTTTGAGCTCCTGTACGGGCGACGTGTACGGGGCCCCCTGGCTCTGGTGAAAGAGGTTTGGGAAGGTGATGTGGCCACCCCTGGAGTGTCGGTTATCGAGTATGTCATGCGCTTCCGGGACAAAATGCAGGCCTTGACACAGCTGGTGCACGACAATATGGCTCAAGCCCAGGCCGATCAGAAGCGTTGGTACGACCAGAACGCTTGTGAGAGGACCTACCAAGTGGGTCAAAAGGTGTGGGTACTGGTCCCGGTACCACAGGACAAGCTTCAGGCAGCCTGGGAAGGCCAATACCTCGTGTACCAGCAGCTCAACCCTGTAACGTACCTGGTCACCCTGGACCCTACCCGTGGAAGGCAGAAGACATTCCATGTGAACATGATGAAGGCACATCATGAGCGGGATGCATGTGCGCTCCCCGTGTGCAACCTGTCTGAGGAGGGAGAGGCGGAAACCCTCTTGGATATGCTAGCCCAGGTTAGGGCAGGTGGATCCATTGAGGATGTGGAGGTTGGCCACCAGCTTTTGGAGGACCAACGGTCCCAGCTGTGGGCCACCCTACACCCCTTCCGGGGGTTGTTTACCAACCAGCCCGGAAGGACTGAGTTGGCCGTCCATCACGTGGACACTGGGGATCATCCCCCGATCCGGCGTTCAGCATATCGGGTCTCCCTGGAGGTGCAGAAACACATGCGCCAGGAGATTGACGAGATGCTGAAGCTGGGGGTGATCCAGGCATCCAACAGCGCTTGGGCCTCGCCTGTAGTCCTCGTCCCTAAGAAGTACCGAACCACTCGGTTCTGCGTGGACTACAGGGGGCTCAATGCTGTCACGGTCGCTGATGCGTACCCAATGCCACGCATCAATGACCTGCTCGATCAGTTGGCCAGGGCTCAGTACCTGACCATCATGGATCTGAGCCGGGGATATTGGCAGATCCCCCTGACTTGCAAGGCCAGGGAACGCTCTGCCTTTATTACCTCATTTGGACTGTATGAGTCCACGGTGATGCCATTCAGGATGAGGAATGCCCCTGCCACTTTCCAGCAGATGGTCAACACCCTGCTCAAGGGAATTGAAGGGTACACGGCCGCGTACCTGGATGACATTGCCGTCTTCAGTCCCACCTGGGAGGACCACCTAGAGCATGTAGCACAGGTGCTCAGGCGGATCCACTAGGCAGGTTTGACCATCAAGCCGGGAAAGTGTCAGCTGCCCATGAGCGAGGTCCAGTACCTGGGTCACCGGGTAGGCGGGAGAACTCTGAAGCCCGAGCCTGAGAAAGTGGAGGCCATCGCATCCTGGCCCACCCCCAGAACCAAGAAGCAGGCGATGTCCTTCTTGGGGACTGCCGGGTACTATAGGAGGTTTGTTCCACGCTATAGTAGCCTGGCGAGGCCCCTGACAGACCTCACCAAGAAGAAGCTGCCCTCTGCAGTCGATTGGACAGTGGACTGCGAGGCAGCCTTCCGAGCCCTAAAGGACGCCCTGTCCAGCCCACCCGTGCTACAGGCAGGCGACTTCACGCGGCCGTTTGTAGTACAGACCGACGCCAGTGACTTCGGCCTCGGTGCGGTGCCTAGCCAGGTGGATTCTGCGAGCCAAGAGCACCCAGTCTTGTACCTGAGCAGGAAGCTGTTACCAAGAGAAGTGGCCTACTCCACAATGGAAAAGGAATGCTTAGCCATAGTGTGAGCCCTGCAGCGTCTGCAACCCAATCATATACGGGCACCACTTCATCGTGGAGACGGACCACAACCCCCTCAGCTGGTTACACACCGTCTCTGGGACGAATAGGAGGTTGTTGCGATGGAGCCTTGCGCTCCAGCAGTACAACTTCACCATTCGCCACAAAAGGGGCCGAGACCACGGTAACGTAGACGGGCTGTCCCGACAAGGAGAGGTCACGGACGGGCGCACGGGGGAACACCGGAGTGTGCTGCCCCTTAGCGCCCTCAAAAGGGGGGAGGTGTGAGGTAAATCCAGAGATGACGATAAATTATGATCCAGTCACTCCTGACAGGACATCCCCCCTCCCTTCTTCACAAGTCACCTGAATCCTTTGATGACTAGAGTCAAGAGAAAAGTGTCACATCTCAGTTACACAGCAGAGGCAATCTCCTCTGATATGGAGATTAGATGAGCTGTGAACAATCGACAAAGGATGACCCCCTGCTGTGACCCTGCCACAGGAGTTCCTATTTCATATAGGTAACTGCTTGAATTGTATGCCTGCTTGCAATCCATATCTTACTTGTATATGTACTCTGACTCATCTATGTATATATTCTGTAGAACCCCTATCATATATACTGTAGTTTCTAGTGTGCCTTAGGCTGATTAAATTATATAATTAATCTTGGGCTGTTCTGTTATCTCGATCGTGAATCCCACGTCTGTGTGTTCGGCTAATAGTTACCGTAAATCGGTTGGTGGCAGGGAGTTTGTGCCAAGGATCATTGTGGGGCAGACGGGGAGATTGGAGGAGGTTTTTATATATTCTGTCCGCTGAAGTCGGGGGAATATACACCTCCCTCTCACCGGGAGCCCTTCAATCATCGGCACAGGAGAATAGCGGCCTCCTTGCTTATTTTCAGGCAATTCCATAATTGGCCTGACTATAAGAGGGGCGCTAGAGAGCGCGTCACGTGCTCTGTCTGTCGGTCGGGAGGTATAAAGGAGGGGTGTACGCCCGCTTGTTACCCCCCGATCGTGACACCTGTACTCAGAAGAAATTGCACAACAAATTGTAGGCTCCAATTTTTCTTCAGTTACCTTTGTGAAAATGAAAAAGTTGAGACTAAATCAAAATTTTTGTGGGAAGAAAATTACATTTTTTATTTTTTCATTCCACATTGCCTTAATTTCGGTAAAGCACGTAAAGGGTTAATAAACTTCTTGAATGTGGTTATGAGCAGGTTGAAGGGTGCAGCTTTTAAAATGGTGTCCCTTTTGGGTATTTTCTGTCAAATAGGACACTCACAATCACTTAAAATATGATGTGTTGTCTAAAAAATTTGGTTTTGTAAATTTTGTTGGAAAAATAATAAATCGCTGAAACTTTTAACCCTTGCAACTTCCTAACAAAACAAAATTAGGTTTCAAAAATGGTGCTTACATAAAGTACTAGGTGGGCCATAAGTATGGATACACTCTGGGTATGCCATTAGTATGGATACACCCTGGGTGGGCAATTAGTATGGATATACCCTGGGAGGACCATTAGTGTGGATATGTGCCGCCCCCGTGGAAGCAGCCGAGCTGCTCAGATCCGGCTTCTCAGTGGCTCAAGTATCTCCGGACGGACGCAGGGGTCATGCGGCCACTCAAATGAAGGGAGTATTTACAAGGGATTATAGCGTTCGTGACGCCACCCATGGTGTGTCGTAATTAGGAGTACCACCGCTGCAGTTGGGAGTACCCGGGGATGATGGAACAGTGCAGCAAGGTGTTGGAACCCTCCACGGGTAGAGGGAATGCCCTGGAACTCGGTGTGGGGAATTGGCCGTGGGATGCAGGGGTCACTCTTGTACTCACTCCATTGTTCATTATGCAGACACCGACAACCGGGTAAACCAAATCTCTGGACACTGCTGCCGCTGAGGGGAGCTAGTTCGGGTCCCGTCCCCAATTGTGCTGCCAGGTGATCTGTGACCTGCCTCCTGGCACTAAGTTTACTTCTCTGGTGGTCCTGATAGTGTGAAACTTGCCGGGTCCTGCTCCCCACTGTGGGTAAGTGTGGGAGCTTGCTCTCAGGGCTCACGCTTGAGATTTTCTGGATCGTTTTGGGTGGAAAGTCCTATCTCCTTCGTTGCGCTAGTGCCATGATTTTGGAGCAGTTAGGAACGAATATTGAAGGCTCCGTTCTCCACGTGTAAATTATCAGGTTGCATGCAGCTACTCCCTGACCTAGGGTCCACGTACCCCGTCGTGCCTCGGTCTCGGACCGGTGATGGTGCAAGACCGCCGGCTGTCCCGCTCGACAGATCCGAGCCCCTTGCTATGATCCCCTGCGACCGGGGGTCCGATTCCTCTAGGCCTAGACCACCGTCTGAAACCCAGACAGTTCTCTTATGGGAGTACCCGCTCCTGACCTCCTCAGAGCTCCTCACAGCTCGAGGGCTACTCTCCACTCAGACTACCAACTACCACTCCTCTACTACTACTACTGACAACACTCCTCACCTCCCCTCCCTGACCCCCCAGGTGGACGACTCTATTCCACTCAAGCCATCCACTGGTGTGTCTGGTGGGTGTGGTGCAGGGTGTATCTAGGATTTGATTTGCTGATGTAGGCAACACCATTTGGTTAGGGACCCATAACCAAGAAGGAGGTGGATACTGAATGAGAGGGTAGATTGTGCAATACCCTGTGACCACCTGATAGTCCAGGGGCGTCACAGATACACCCTGGGTACGCCATAAGTATGGATACACCCTGATAAAATGGAAATGGTTGCTGATATTGTTTTTACCGTTTTTATCAGGTTTATCCATACTTATGGCCCACCCAGGATGTATGCATACTTATGGCCCACCCTGTATACATGTGGAAATTATTATTTAACTATTTTGTGTGATATAACTATCTGGTTTAAGGGCATAAAAAAATCAAAATTTGAAAATTGTGAAATTTTCAAAATTTTTTGTAACATTTTTGTTATGATCATAAATAAATGGAATTCATGTAGACTCAAATTTACCACTATCATGAAGTACAATGTGTCACAAAAAAGTGTGAGAATCACTGGGAAGTGCTGAAGCATTCCAGAGTTATTACCCCATTAAGTGATATTGGTCAGAATTGTAAAATTTGGCTTGGTCAGGAAGGTGAAAACCTGCTAGAGGGTGAAAGGGTTTAATTAAGTTAATGCAGTGAGGTTTTTCAAGCCTTTTAATGCAGACAAATTATCCAAATAAAACCAATTGAATGATTAGGTCCATAGTATCACAAACCATGTATATGAACGGTCACCAAAGAAGACCACAGGAACAGCAAAAAGACCTTCATATTAAATAATCATTGCACCTCTATCTAATTAAATACTCCAAAACCATGTTTCATTTTATAATGAGGTGCAAATTTATTCATGAATATGCAAAGTTGATAAAAGGATAACAATCAGAACAGCACAAAGTGCACAGTAGTGTTTGTAGAAACATATTAAAAACAGGAAGGTGCGCCCGGAGGGTCCAGCCCAGAGAACATGATCATATAGGAAATAATTAACATGGTACAATGATCAAACGAACAATGAATCAAATCCCTTGGTTATGCAAAGATCTCACAACATGCTATAGATGTTCATAGGACATATAGTGTCAGTTATTAAATGGATTGCCTAGCAGTTTGTATTATAGCAGGGTTAACCATATATGGGCAGCAACCCACAGATACACAAGAAGACGATCAGGTCTTAATCATATGTCCACAGAAGCAGTTGACAACATAACACAGCCCTTGGCATAATGTATATACGAATCAGACCCTCTTTATATAATTAGAAATACATAATGGTGGTGCCATATTTGGCAAGGGGAATTTACATGATTAAATGTATACATGAAAAATTAAACATGCCAAGCAGGGATCCTGAGTGGGACCACAGAACTGCGTTGCTGGATCTAGTGTCTTACCAAAAGAACTGGGGAGACCCTCACCATGCACACCTCCCTGCACCTCGACGCGTTTCGCTGCCGCTTCGTCGGGAGGTGCAGGGGTGATGTGGGTGGCCGATTATATAGGGGCCAGTGTACCCTACCGTCCTATGGTGGCGCGCCGCGGACGCCCGATGTCCATCACCCACGCCGTCCGGCGTCCCGGAAGTCAGACCGCGCATGCGCGCAAGCCAGACTCCCGATAGGACGCCGGGCAGAGGGGAGGAGGGAGGATCAAGGGGCCGTGCGCGCACAGGACGGAGGCTGTCAGCACCATCTCAGAGTGGTGACACCCGATGTCCGTCATCCACGCCGGCCAGCGTCACTGAGGCCAGACCGCGCATGCGCTCGAGTCAGACCTCAAATGTGGCACTGGGCAGAGAAGAGGAAGGAGAATCGGGGGATCATGCGCACACAGGACGGAGGCTATTAGCACCATATTGGAAAGGGGAAAGAAAGAGGGCAGCACAATAAAACTGGACAGCCAAATCCATACAGAGATATGTAATCATCACATCAACATTGTAATGAATTCAAAGTACAAAGTATTTCTTTTTTTGGTGTACTGTTCATATGCATGGCTGTAAATCCATAGGTGCGAACATCAATTCCGCTTTCTTTCCATTCCTTCTTTTCCATCTTATCCATCCTGAGTGTCCGGCCTACACAGCCCACCACATCTAAAAGATCATATAGTGAAGAAATGATGAAAAATAATTAAAAACAAAAATATAAAACAGATGGCAAAACAGCCAGCAGCAATTACAACCCCATGTGGCGCAGCACCACAGAGCAACAGGTCAAATCAAGTCAAAAAGGGTCTATAACTAACCAAATCATTAAGACCCTTAGGTTTGGTGGTATCAAGCAGTGTTATCCAGCGGGCTTCTCTTTTTAATAGTGCATTTTTTAGGTCACCACCCCTAGCCCCAAGATGGACCTGCTCAATGCCCCTGAACTTCAACAGTCGCCAGTTGGAATTATGACATTCTTTAAAATGATTGGGGATATTCTTTAGGATGCAAATGTCTTCTGGTCTGTGCAGTTTGGCCGCATTCCGGATATCACGAAGGTGCTCAAGAATGCGCACCCTGAACTCACGGGATGTGAGCCCCACATACACCAGACCACACGGGCATATTGCCCAATAGATAATCCCTGATGTCCGGCAGTTGATGAAGTCAGTGATTTTATATGTGTTTTTTTGTGATGAATCCCAAAATTCCACAGCGCGGTCCATCTGCGGGCAAGCGCCACAGTCTCCACATGGTCGAGAACCTCATCTTATGCCCTTACTAGCCCCAAATGGTTTTGCAACAGCGGGAATATAATGACTTCTCACAATTTGATTTTTAAGGGTTTTTGACCTTTTAGGTGTAATCGCAGGTGATGGAGTCAAGATTTGAGATAGATCATTGTCAGTATGAAGGATTGACCAATGTTTTTTAATAATATCTGACATTTCCCTCCACTGCGCATGATAAGGGGTAATGAAGCGAATCACATCACCATCATCCTTCTTAGTGTGAGTTTTGAGCAACTCACTACGTGGGGTATCCCTCGCCCTGGTATAGCCATCTTGTATGGCTTTGTGGTGATAGTGACGGGCACCAAATCGTTTTTTCAAATCATCCGACTGTCGTTCAAACAATGCATCACTGGAGCAGACACGTTTCACACGTAAAAATTGACCAACAGGTATGGAATTAATCACCTGACTTGGGTGTGAAGATTTGGCACTCAGAAGAGAGTTCACCGCTGTTTTCTTGCGAAAAATATCTGTGCACAAAAGTCCATCGTTCCCTTTAAAAACTCGCACATCCAGGAAGTCAAGTAGTGTGAAACTTGCCGGGTCCCGCTCCCCACTGTGGGTAAGTGTGGGAGCTTGCTCTCAGGGCTCACGCTTGAGATTTTCTGGATCGTTTTGGGTGGAAAGTCCTATCCCCTTCGTTGCGCTAGTGCCATGATTTTGGAGCAGTTAGGAACGAATATTGAAGGCTCCGTTCTCCACGTGTAAATTATCAGGTTGCATGCAGCTACTCCCTGACCTAGGGTCCACGTACCCCGTCGTGCCTCGGTCTCTGACCGGTGATGGTGCAAGACCGCCGGCTGTCCCGCTCGACAGATCCGATAGCCCCTTGCTATGATCCCCTGCGACCGGGGGTCCGATTCCTCTAGGCCTAGACCACCGTCTGAAACCCAGACAGTTCTCTTATGGGAGTACCCGCTCCTGACCTCCTCAGAGCTCCTCACAGCTCGAGGGCTACTCTCCACTCAGACTACCAACTACCACTCCTCTACTACTACTACTGACAACACTCCTCACCTCCCCTCCCTGACCCCCCAGGTGGACGACTCTATTCCACTCAAGCCATCCACTGGTGTGTCTGGTGGGTGTGGTGCAGGGTGTATCTAGGATTTGATTTGCTGATGTAGGCAACACCATTTGGTTAGGGACCCATAACCAAGAAGGAGGTGGATACTGAATGAGAGGGTAGATTGTGCAATACCCTGTGACCACCTGATAGTCCAGGGGCGTCACAGATACACCCTGGGTACGCCATAAGTATGGATACACCCTGATAAAATGGAAATGGTTGCTGATATTGTTTTTACCGTTTTTATCAGGTTTATCCATACTTATGGCCCACCCAGGATGTATGCATACTTATGGCCCACCCTGTATACATGTGGAAATTATTATTTAACTATTTTGTGTGATATAACTATCTGGTTTAAGGGCATAAAAAAATCAAAATTTGAAAATTGTGAAATTTTCAAAATTTTTTGTAACATTTTTGTTATGATCATAAATAAATGGAATTCATGTAGACTCAAATTTACCACTATCATGAAGTACAATGTGTCACAAAAAAGTGTGAGAATCACTGGGAAGTGCTGAAGCATTCCAGAGTTATTACCCCATTAAGTGACATTGGTCAGAATTGTAAAATTTGGCTTGGTCAGGAAGGTGAAAACCTGCTAGAGGGTGAAAGGGTTTAATTAAGTTAATGCAGTGAGGTTTTTCAAGCCTTTTAATGCAGACAAATTATCCAAATACTGTGTGGGATTCTGGGATAATTTTATTATCCTCAACACACTAAATTGATTTACTGAAGATATAAAATTGACATCACAATTAGATTTATAAAATTTTAGTAAAATACAGTTCCCTATTATAATATTGAAAATTGTTTATACATTTTAATAATAGATTATATCAAGCAATATTCTGATAAAGTACAATGCGATTATGCAACCCTTTGTGCAAACAGAAATCAACATACTTTATAAATAAAAAAGAAACCTGAATATTTCATAATTAGTATGAAGACATATATAATCATAATATAGTATAAGTATTATCCTTAGCTAGTAATACATAAATCCCTGTTACCACTGCTGTATTGTAGTAATGCACAATATATTATAGAAATGTAATTCATCATTTTAATGTTCATTTAATGGGACTCACTCAGTGTCAGCTCCTTAATCTTCATAGAATAAAGATGGTAAATGTAAGATGGTCAAGAATAGTGATGAGTGAACCTATGGATAGAGATGAGTGGTTCGGTGGGGTCAGTCAAACTTTATAGAAGTGAAACACAGAGAAATGTTTATCAACCCTTGGTGTTTTTAGGACATGCGCTAAAATGGTTTCCACTTAAGGCACAGCCCACGTTACAGTACACCATGCCGACCCTGTTTTCACATTTCATCTTTTTTAAAAAAGGTCCTGAGACAGCCTGTATTCCAAGTTGCCCTTACAGAGCCTAATTTTCAGCTGCTGTTGCGTACAGTATAGCTGTTGCAGTTAAAAAGCTTGTAGTTGGATTTGTAATTGAGCCACACCAAAGGTACACCAGCTAGACTTTCTACTGCCGGTCCCAGCCGTTTAAACTTAAAAATAGGGTGTGGCCCCCTTTTCACTGAGCTGAGCATTTCAACTAGTGATTCCCATGGCTGTGTGTCCAGTTGGGACCCAGCCACTGTCTGCCCTTATTCAGATTGAGGCCTGTTTTGACATATGGTAAGGTTTTAATACTAGAGAGTGTTGGGTACCATCCCGATTTGGGTACACCTTATCGCGGTGGGATGGCTTTATGCTTTTTTGATCAAAACAGTTTTTACTAAGTAACCTATGTTTATTTATATGCACTATGCTTTTATTTAGTTACAGCAGGGTATATTTCCATAATTTTTTTATCTTGGCTTTTCTTTGTCTTATGTCCAGTGTGAATATGAGCTTACAAGTTGCATGTATACCAACTCATACTCCGGCTCACTTTTTTTTTTTTTTTAGTGTCTCAAGAAATAAATCTCTGCTTGTGATTCACAGCTGCAAAGACTCTGTCTATGATTTAGAACTATTAAGAATAATATTAATATTTTTTATTTATACAGCGCCAACATATTCTGAAGCACTTTACAATTCAGAGGGGACATGTACAAACAATATGAAAATAACAGAGTAACACAATTCAACAGATACCAAGAGCAGTGAGGGTCATGCTCGCAATCTGAGAACAAAGGGGAGGCCCAAAATGTAAATGGTAAAATGTGCCTGTATTTTATGGTCCATTCATCAATATAATAAATAAGGTATTCAAACACTGCTGCATGAACCGGTCACCAGCCAGTGTGTGTACAAGTACAGATATAGAGTGCTATTAAGTGCATGAAGGGTGTAAACAGATGATAAAAAGGACAAGATTGTAAGAAAAAATTGTAATGGAAAAATGGGAATAATTAGATAAGCGAGGTGAGGTGATAGGCCAGTCTAAAGAAATAGATGTAGGGCGATGCAGAACTCTGGAGATCTTTGTGGGTTAGGCAACCAGTGCAATGACTGGCACAGGGTAGAAGCATTGGTGTAGTGGTTGGAGAGGAATATGATCCTGGCTGATGCATTCAGAATTAGACATGAGCAGACCCATTGAAGTTCGGATTCGGTGAGTCCAGCCGGACTTTAGATAAAGTTCAATTCGGGACTTGGACTTGACCTGAACCCCATTGCAACTCACTGATTGGGAAGTTTGACTCCCTGTCCACATACAGCCAGCAATAAACAGAGTAGTTCCAGGGGAGGAATGTGGGATTTTGTCTTTTTTTTGTACACACTACATCGGATAATGCTGTTTTTACCCCCAGTGCAAGCCGTTCAAGCAGTGCAAGCGGCTTTCACTGAGGTGAGTACAGATCCTTTCAAGCTTCTCGATGCTCACTAGAGTGGTCAGCATACGTAAAGCACACAAATTCCCAACTCAAACACAGACATTTTTTATAAAGTCCATTCTCAGTACAAACACCAAACGTTTCTTTTCAGGTTCGCACATCTCTATTCAGGATGAATTGGAGGGGACTGATTAGTAAAGAGCTGCAAAAGTCAAGATGAGAATGAATAAGAGCAACAGTAAGCGGTTTTGCAGAGTCAACTGTAATAAAAGGTTGAAATCTAGAGATGTTTTTGAGGTGGAGGTGACATGAGCGAGCTGGTAATCTTATGTAGGAAGTGAAGGAGAGATTTGATTGAAATATAACCCCATGACAGCGGGCGTGCTGCTGGGGAGTAATGGTAAGAAACACTATTACAAGTGTGTGATTAAAAAAACCAAAAACAACCACAGAAACCACAGAAAGACTATTGCATTGACGTTTCTATTTACAATTTTAATTTTCACGTAATGCTAATAATTATGTCACCCATTTTTTATTTTTTTTTTATATTAGGGGAAACATTAAACATAAAAGATTAAAACTAATTAATTCATGCAAAATATTATACAACGAAAAAGGAAGGGATTCTGCCCTTTTTGTAGAGTTAATTTAAAGCCTCATGGGCATGATAGAAGCTATTATGTATAGAGACTTTAGGGCAACAAAGCGCTAAAGTGTCGGACCCTGTGTGTCATTATATGATTCTGCATTGGGTACCATTTTTTGTAGATTTTTCTCTCAGAAAGCATCATTTTCAGCCTCTAAATATGGCATGTGATTGAAAAAGCTACAATTTCTTTGCTTTTGAATTTGAATTCTAATTGACAGGGAAAAGTCTCCTTATGCCTATGTACAGTAATTAGTTGCATATAGAGATACAGTAATACCCGAAACACCTTGATATGTGCTTAATTAGACACTTTTAGCTGTTTATTTTGATAAATGAAGATTTGCTTATTTTAAAATATGAAGAATAAGTCTTGGCTGCTATGTACCGTAAATACATTAAAGCAGATCTGTCAACAGACAGACAGACTGGTGAGACCAGGGTACTTACTTTGAAAATCCTTTGTACAATTGCTATACAGATTTTTTTGAAAGTTTCACTGTCTAATATTAAATTAGCATTTTATGCACTCAGCATTAGCTTTAGCTGGACTCATTTTAATTTCAGGAATATACAGTCACTCTGTAATTAATTTTCAAGGTAAGTACTCTGCACTGATATCAATTTTGTAATGCCTGCAGCTTTAAAAAAGGGTGACATCTGTTTTAAATCAAATTTGCAAAGTTGACAGATTTCTATAGTTATTACCTTGATCAGGTAATTATTTGTAGTGAATTACAATTGAAAAAAACCCAACAAAATAAAAATCTATATTCAAATTTTTTCTAGGAGCTTATATTGGACTCAGGAAAGGTGCATGCAAGGAAAATGTATTTCTTCGCTTAAAGGGAACTTGTCAGCTGCAATATGCACCCAGAAGCACGAGCAGTTCTGGGTACATATTACTAATCCCGGCCTAACCGTCCCTGTATACAGTAGCATAGATAAAGAGATCTATAGAAAACGTATTTCTAAAGATCTTTTATCTTATGCTAATGAGCGCAGAGACTAGTCTCCTGGGCGTTAGTTTCCCTGGCTAGTCGGCCCCTTTAGCATGTTAGTAGGCCCCTGTGGGTGCTAACATGCTAATGAACGTGCAGCGTCAGAGAATGATCTTACCTCTCCGCCACCATCACCACCCAACACTGGATTTCGGCTCAGTGCGCATGACCCTGGAGTTTCGATCATGCGCATTATGAAGCCGGGTGTACGCATGACCCCATGAGTCCGGGGTCATGCGCACTGAGCTGAAATCTAGTGTCGGGCGGCGATGGCAGTGGAGAGGTGAGTGAGATCGTCCTCTGACGCTGCGCATTCATTAGCATGTTAGCACACAGGGACTTACTAACATGCTAAAGGGGCCGACTAGCCAGGGAAACTAACGCCTAGGAGACTAGTCCCTGCGCTCATTAGCATAAGATAAAAGATCTTTAGAAATACTTTTTCTATAGATATCTTTATCTATGCTACTGTATACAGGGACAGTTAGGCAGGGATTAGTAATATGTACCCAGAACTGCTCGTGGTCCTGGGTGCATATTGCACCTGACAAGTTCCCTTTAAAGTATATTTTTAGCACATTGCAACTTTTATGCAAACATGAACAATGCTATTAAAATGTAAAATGCTTCTTACTGAGAAACTGTGCCAAATAACACTTGAACACTGCATATGCTAACAAATACAGATGAATTTTAAAATTGTCAGCTTGGTTGAATTTTCCACCAAAATGTAGTTTGTGGTGAACAAATTTGCTGTGTATCTCAATACTGCAAAGCCTCTAATTGTTCAGAGAAGACATTTCTGTATTGAACCTTTTGAGCTCTTTAAATGGAATCCATCTGCAGATTTTTGTTTTGTAATCTGACTACAACAGGAGGTAGGGGGGTAAAACACAGAATTCAGCTATGTGTCTCTTGTCACACTGTGCTGTTGTTTACTTATAATGAAGGTTTTATCACTAGTTGATTATCACTGCTATTTTTGGAGATCACATGACTGCTAGTCCAATCACAACCCCTCCTGTGGTAAGCAGCTCACTGTCAGTAGATTATGTACTTAGCGAGTCAGGTGTGGGCAGGGTTAGCTTTCTCAAGTCTGCTTCATCCTACAGCTAAGAACTCTGATTGTGTCACAACTGCTGCACTGAGTAAATTAAGTGATACATCTTTGGATTCGATGTGTTTTTTCCTTCATTATGCTGCTCTCAGATGAAGTAGCAAAAACATGGTGACAGATTCCATTTAACACATAAATAAAATGAAATACAAAGGCGTATTAAACTGTCCTCCATGTTTGCACTGTGTCAAGAGCAAATCAAAATGTGTTATTAATTGCAGAATGTCACAATTCAATCAATTCAGTCACACAGACTCTGCAGGTCTAAAACCTCCCTAGGGCTTGAATTTTTGTATTATTAGTCACAGACTGAGACTACCACTCACATTTTCTTTGCTTTTAAGAGCTACAGAAGTAGTCTAGTAAAGCACAAATTTAGGCCTTTACATTCACTATCTGCATTGATGCATTGTGATGACCTATACCTAAGCTGTAAAATCTTAAAATGATAATGCTAGTGATAGTCCTCCTTTTTTGGCTGTGTTATACCATAGAATGTGATACTTGCAATGCATTACAAGGAAATTCACGCTATGACATCTGACGTGTCACATGGGGTTTGGCTCTAAACTCGCCAAGTGTCATAGCAGCATCAGACGCTGTTCAGACTAGACACTCTGATACTCCACATTATGCTTTCTTTGGTGCTTCTGAGTTGCACAGGCAGGCTCAGGCATCGACTAGCTGTGTGCTCATTAGTGATTGGACTAGCAGATATTAATTTCTGTTACCTTTGGGATCACATGTTGCGGGAGACCTATCACAGGTACTTCTGACCTTTTTAAAATGGAGGAATCTGTCTTCCAATGCCAGCTATAGCTTTCGCTAACCTGGTCTGTGTGCTGTTGTGTTCCTATTGCTGGTGATTTACTGTGTGCTACTTGGTGTGCTGTGGAAATCCTCTTGTCTGGTTATTTCCTCCCTGCTCTTTATTTCATCCTGTTCACGTATTGTCTTATAACTCTGTGTGTGCTAGTTGTGTGATCAAGTTTTAGTTTCCCGTTTGTCCATGTCTGTGCGTTCACCACACCTATCCTAGTCCTCCCCTGGGTTGGGGAAGAGGGGGTATTAGATCAGGGTTGGCCAGGAGTAGGGTAAGGAAGGCGGCACAGACATCATCACCATTAGACTTATCTCTGTGAGTAGAGACAGCTAGGGCCGCTTAGCCCGAGGGTCAGTCTGGGAGCCCCAGTCCCCTGTCAACCTGTGACACAATGTCATGAACCTTCTTTCTGGCTGCTAGACTCATCAGCAGTGTGTGAATTTTTTTTCTGATCTTTGCAAATCAAATATTAAATTGTTGAAACTAGCCAAGACCTGAGAATTTTTGGAAATTTTATTTTGGATCTGTCCATTTATGCTACTTGTATAATATGTTACAAAACTACAGCACATGCAGTGCCTCTTTTGTTACCCCTAATTGGGTCTATTGAGATATATTGGGAAACTCATATAGGTGGTAATACCAGATATCCATTGTAATTAGACAGCCTATACAGATTACACAAGACGTACAGTGTTCCCAATTGAATATGCAGCTCTTACATTGAATCCATTGCATTCACCCCATAAAAACAATTCACTTGTATGGTGCATGAATACTGAGAATAGGAGTCACTTTATCTAACTTTCCTTGTGTTTTCTTACATTTTGTCCTCTGTGTTTTCCCACTTGTAGATCAAGTTTTTAAACAAAGAATATATATTTTTTAACTTGATACCTGTCAATATTTAGTTTCAGGTTTTGGCCTCTTGTTCCATCCCTGTATACAAGAGGTTAGTAAGTAGTACAAATCCAAAGCCCAACTGTTGTGAATTTTTTACTAATGTTACATTATATCTAAATAATAAATTTGATATTCAGCAAATGCTACTCTGAGGTTCACTCAAGCGCATGTAAACATAGATGTCAGAAACTACTGGAAAGGTCAGAGCTCTCATAGCTTATTCTCAGATGATGGCTCAGATTCGGTAGTTTTATGTAGCTAGTCTTACCAAAGTTTTACTGACAGTGTCAGGATTTATATAACTTGAAAAATATATTGTACAACAGAGTAACAAAAAAACCAAAACAATATAACATAAAAAAATTCCTTACAGCAGAACACACTTTATAAAGAACTGTGGAGAACCCTTTTAATGAGCAGATTCAGCCATCTCATCCATGAAAAGAATCATTAATGGATAATTTCATGCAAGTATACTAAAAAGAGATAAAAAACATCTACAAAAATGGTACTAAGTCACTCATAATTACCGTATTTTCCAGTATGTAAGACACTTTTTTTCCCCCAAAACAGGGGAAAAAATGGGGGTGCATCTTATAAAGTGCATATGGCTTGCTGGGGTAGCAGTGGTGGCGCAGGGTCAGTGATACTGCGGGCTCATGGGGTGTTGTGGCGGCGAGGACCAATGATCTGCCGGCAGACTGCGGGTTGCTTTGAATCGACAAGATGAACTTCAAGAAAATGGCCACGAAGGCGGCGCATGCGCAGATACAACTCAACGGCAATTTTTTTTAAGTCCATCGCGTCAATCTGCGCACGTGCCACTTCTGCGGCCATTTTCTTGAAGTCCATCTTGTCAACTGCGGGCGATTCAAAGCAGCCTAAAGTCCACCAGCAGATCAATTGTTCTCGCGGCCGCGACACCAAAGAAGCCCGTAGTATTGACGACCCTCCACTGCCACACACTAATCCTCCTCTGAGCCTGCCGACAGATCAATGGCGCTCGCTGCTATGACACCTCACGAGCCCGGAGTATCACCGACCCTCCGCACACTGACCCTCTTGAGCCAAGACACCCCCTCTTACCCCCCTCTTAGACCCCACCCACAGAACATGAAAAATACGGTAACCTCTACCACGGCATCATGGTTTTAGAGTTGGTTACTCTCTAAACCTCACAATAATTTACATATGCCGGTTTTGGGCTGGTTAGGGTTCACACTTATTGAAAGTAAAACAGGAACCTGGTCAAACGTGGCTCAATCTGCGCTGCTGTGAATAAGATAATGGCCCAATCTGTAATATAAGAGAAAGCGTGTTTTGACGCTTTAAAGTGATTCCCCACTTTTCCAGAAGAGGGACCAAAATTATTTCTACTGATTCTATACAGTAATGTTACTTTAAGAGATTTATGCACCACATTGCTCAAGATATCATCCACTGGAGATGGAATCCTTGACTGATCAATATCAAGTCTTGAGGCGCAGCAGCGAAAATATGGTTTTTTAATTATTTGTGACATTTATTATTGTGACAATTTATCACAATGTAATGCTGGATGGTGTATGTCATGCTGACATGTGTGGACCCACTGTGCCACGGGCCGGGCTTACCTTAATGAGGAGTGACTAAGTGTCTACCAGGTCGTCACTAGTGCGTCTAATGGTAGAGGATAAGCTGGGTTGCCAGTAAACACCAGGTACTATTCCAGGGCAAGGTACAGGAGGGTTATTCAGAGGCATAGTCAGATAGTCCATGGTCAGGGTAGGCAGCACTGGGTCAGAATTCAGAGCTGAGGTTAGGAGCTGATGGGTATACTAGCCATGTCAGAAAGTGAGGATCAATACACACAAGGGCACAAAATGGAAACTACCAGACAGCGTGACAAAGAACCATGATCACAGAGAGAGTGGTGGGAGGAGCTGCCTGAAATAGGCCATGCTAGAATGGGATTGAACAGAAAATTAATCTTTTCAAGACACGGTAGAGGGTTAAATTCCTGCAGAGACAGGCCATACCACCCTAAGGCTAAATAGAAGCCTGTCAAAACCTCAAAGAGGCTTTCCAATTCCCCAGTTATCTTTCTCTCCTATAAGGGAAAACGAAGTATAGACCGATGGCCCACCATACTCCAGTACTCTAGGATTTATCTGCACACTGTTTTTATTGTATTCAGAAGACAGATGATAAAAATACAGTTTCTTGAATGAACCTAAAGAGATCACTCATTGATAAAAAAGGTCACGTGACCAAAAAGAACCAATCAAATCAGATAAATCAGATAATATGCACTTGTTTGTGGCTTTTGAAATGATAAATCAACTATGGATTAATCCTTTTGGAATACAGCCTGAATAGCTTCATTCATAAAATGATCATATCATGTAAATTAATTGTTTATACTACTGCCTAAGCAGCTTCATTCATAAAATGATCATGTGTCTCAAATTTACCAATTATATATTACACTTCAGACTAATTGAAAGATCCTTATATAAACCCAAGTACAGCCAAATATAAACATAGACTACTCACAAATGGTAATCATTGAAAAAGACAACAGCATAAAGAAATATGTGGCGCCCCTGAGGCTTCAGGCACCACAGGGTACTGCGCCTGACTTAAGGTGCAGATTTCATCCTGTGTTCGGAGGAGGTCCGTTCTGGTTCCACACCACTCATCCACACAATCACACCATTGCCCTTTTCCAGCTGGGGACCAGGCTAGGGTCGGGTCACATGGATGGCCACCTAATAGTAAGGGCCTTCCCACCCACTAGTCTGGGGACCTGGTAGGGGGAGGGGGGATGTCCGGGGAAAGAGACAGAGAGCAGAGAGTTAGGAGTTGGTGCAGGGAGAGAGAAGAGCCAGCCTGCGACACAGGCTGGAGAGAGTGCAGTTCCAAAGAGAAGAACAGGAACACCAGTGTATCTGGTGGGACACAGGAGAACACTGTCAATGAAGAGATACAGAGTCAGATCCCCCAGGACCAGCGCAGACAGTGTGCTATAGACTACTACCCTCATCATCCTCCCTGGGGCGAGCTCTACCTATGGAGAGCCGAAATACCTGAGCTTCTTCACACCATCAGCCCCAGAAGTGAGCGACATCCCGCAGCGGCGGCTCTTCTCATAGCCGCATACCACAGGTGGCGTCACAAAAGACAACTAGTCCCAATATACTTAATTCCCCAGCCATCATTTTATTGACACCTCGGGGTCTCGGAACTGGGCGAGGCCGCTGTGACATCCCAAAACACCACCGCCAGCCCGGTGATGAGTAACCCAAGACCTCGTGGGTGCGTCAACTTCATACCATTTTTCCCCGAAAATAAGACACTGTCTTCTATTATTTTTTGCCCCCAAACATGCACTTGGGCTTAGTTTCAGGTTAGGACTTCTTTTTGGGGAAACAGTAGTTGGGGGTAAGTTTACTCCCCAAAAGAGGTAGACATGGTTTAGGACTGCGAGGAAGGCGGACAAGGCCATTGAAACGCGTAGTCCCATCTGCGATATCTCCTGCTAACCATACTTTATTGTTCCTGAGCCTTGGGGGTTGTGTTTACTTTTTATGGATATCACAAATAAAGAAGAAGTTTTTTACAGCACCGGTATTTCGAAGTCTTTGCTGGATTTTCTTTATAGCCATTTCCATTGCTGGATGCACTCCTGTCCATGTCCATGCAAGGCTTTATTTACCGGGCGAGTCTGAACCCAGGTGGCTTGCAGGCTGGAGCTGGACTTTTATTTACTTGTATGAATATATATATATATATATATATATATATATAGTGGAACCTTGGATTAAGAGTAACTTGGTTTGAGAGCATTTTGCAAGACAAGCAAACCTTTTTACCAATTTGTCACTTGGTTTAAGAGCAATGATTTGCAAGAAAAGTAAATACTCGCCGTGCACGCTTCCGGTTCCGTCTTTTCACCACGCTCTGACCCGCTCTGGAGGTAACTTTCTGTACATATGTACTGTAGACAGTTTACCATTGTACAGTACAGTATATACTATATAGGATGTCTATCAATTTGCATTTGTGGATACAGTATTGTACTTTCTTTCTGCTAACCAGTACAGCACATTGCTTGTATTGTACCTCTCGCACACCAACAATTTTATTGTAAACTAAAGTGCAGTTTAATTTGTTTTATATGCTTTTTACTGTACAGTATTTTTGTATTAGTGTACTGTAATAATTTTATATGAATACAGTACATTATATTGTATTACTATAATAAGTTTGTATAAATACAGTAAATATTTTTGGGTTGTAGAACGAATTGTCTAAGTTTCAATTATTTCCTATGAGAAACTTTGCTTTGATATAAGAGTAACTTGGTATAAGAGCACGCTCCCACAACAAATTATGCTTGTAATCCAAGGTTCCACTGTATATATATATTGATTTCCTTACTATGACCTGCTATTTTGGTTATACTTAATTTTTGTCTTTTCTGCTGGTTTGAGGCGCTTCCTCCTTCTGTTCTCATTGCTGTTTAAACTAGTGTTTACCTCCAATATTTAATGTATTTTTTTCAATAAAAACAATGTTTTATATAGTTTTGTTTCTCACTCAGATGTAGCAAAATAGAGATAATCAGAGACACTACATCTGTCTCTGTTCTGCTACATCTGACCGTCTCACTCTGATGTAGCAGAGCAAAGACGATCAGATGTAGCAAAGCAAAGATGATCAGATGTACGACAGCAGAGATGGTCAGAGACTCTACAGTCATGGCCAAAAGCTTTGAGAATGCTACAAATATTAATTTTTACAAAGTCTACTGCTTAAGTTTTTCTAATGGCAATTGCATATACTCCAGAATGTCATAAAGAGTGATCAGCTTAACAGCAATTACTTGCAAAGTCAATATTGGCTAAGAAAATGAACTTTAACCCCCAAAACACATTTCAACATCATTGCATTCCTGCCTTAAAAGGAGCAGCTAACATTGTTTTAGTGATTGTTCCATTAACACAGGTGTGGGTGTTGATGAGGACAGGGCTGGGGATCAATCAGTCATGATTAAGTAAGAATGACACCACTGGACACTTTAAAAGGAGACTGGTGCTTGGTATCATTGTTTCTCTTCAGTTAACCATGGTTATCTCTAAAGAAACACGTGCAGCCATCATTGCTCTGCACAAAAATGGCCTAACAGGGAAGAGTATCGCAGCTACAAGGTTGTACCTCAGTCAACAATCTATCGCATCATCAAGAACTTCAATGAGAGAGCTTCCATTTTTGCCAAAAAGGCTCCTGGGCGCCCAAGAAGGACCAGCAAATGCCAGGACCGTATCTTAAAACTGTTTCAGCTGCGGGATCGGACTACCAGCAGTGCCGAGCTAGCTCAGCAATGGCAGCAGGCTGGTGTGAGTGCTTCTGCACGCACTGTGAGGCGGAGACTCTTTGAGCAAGGCCTGGTTTCAAGGAGGGCAGCAAAGAAGCTACTTCTCTCCAGAAAAAACATCAGGGACCGACTGATATTCTGCAAAAGGTACAGGGAGTGGACTGCTGAGGCCTGGGGTAAAGTCATTTTCTCAGATGAATCCCCTTTTCGATTGTTTGGGACATCTGGAAAACAGCTTATTAGGAGAAGAAGAGGTGAGCGCTACCACCAGTCTTGTCTCATGCCGACTGTTAAGCATCCTGAAACGATTCATATGTGGGGTTGCTTCTCAGCCAAGGGAATTGGCTCACTCACAGTCTTGCCTAAAAACACAGCCATGAATAAAGAATGGTACCAGAATGTCCTCCAAGAGCAACTTCTCCCAACTGTCCAAGAGCAGTTTGGCGCCCAACAATGCCTTTTCCAGCATGATGGAGGACCTTGCCATAAAGCAAAGGTGATCACTAAATGGCTCATGGAACAAAACATAGAGATTTTGGGTCCATGGCCTGAAAACTCCCCAGATCTTAATCCCATTGAGAACTTGTTGGCAATCATCAAGAGACGGGTGGACAAACAAAAACCAACAAATTCTGGCAAAATGGAAGCATTGCTTATGCAAGAATGGACAGCTATCAGTCAGGATTTGGTCCAGAAGATGATTGAGAGCATGCCAGGGAGAATTGCAGAGGTCCTGAAGAAGAAGGGTCAACACTGCAAATATTGACTTGCTGCATTAACTCATTCTAACTGTCAATATAACCTTTTGGTACTCATAATATGATTGCAATTATATTTCTGTATGTGATGTAAACATCAGACAAACACAATTAAAAACCAGAGGGCAACAGATCATGTGAAAATATCATTTTGGTGTCATTCTCAAAACTTTTGTCCATGACTGTACATCTCTCTCTAACTGTCTACATCTGACCATTTCACTCAGATGTAGCAGTGCTGATCCTGTCAGATGTAGCAGAGCAGAGATGGTTAGAGACCGTACATCTATCTCTGCTACGTCTGACTGTCTTAAGGTTGCTTTACACGTATCAATTTATCGTGTGTTCGCATGTGCGATCGCACCCGCCCCCATAGTTTGTGCGATACGGGCAATGTGTTGCCCGTGTCGCACAGACTCCGTAACCCTCGTCACACGTACTTACCTCCCGAACGACCTCGCTGTGGGCAGCAAACATCCTCTTCCTGAAGGGGGGGGACGTTCGGCGTCACAGCGACGTCACACAGTGGCCGGCCAATAGAAGCGGAGGGGCGGAGATGAGCGGGACGTAAACATCCTGCCCATCTCCTTCCTTCCGCATTGCCGGCGGCCGCATGTAAGCTGCAGTTCATTGTCCCTGGGGTGTCACATGGTGCGACGTGTGCTGTCTCGGGAATGATGAACAGCCGGAGCACAGAAGGACGTTCGATTTTTTGAAAATGAGCGACGTGTCATCGAGCAACGATAAGGTGAGTATTTTTGCTCGTTCACAGTCGCTCATTTGTGTTACACGCTACGATATGTCAAAGGATGCCGGATGTGCGTCACTAACGACGTGATCCCCGCCGACATATCGTTAGATATATCTTAGCGTGTAAAGCGGCCTTTACTCAGACTTAGCAGAGCAGAATTGGTCACATATGGTACAGTAGGTGTTCGGCATGAACACCGAACTACACAGTTCAGGTTCACTCATCCCTACTCATATGTCCTCCAATATATTGTTAAAACTAAGCGCAAAATAAAAACTTGGTTAGGAAGAACATTTATAATAATAAAATAATAAAGTTGGTTTAAAAAATTATGGTGTCTGCTTTTTCATAAAATCACAGTTGTGATCTTAAAGGTTTGAAACATTTGGCTGTAGAAAAGACAGAATAATTGGCGAGGTGAGGTTCATACTAAGGAGATCAATAGAAGATATGGTTATTGAAATTGGTTAGGGCTTAAGCACGCTTTACACGCTACAATAAATCTTACGATGTGTCGGCGGGGTCACGTCGTAAGTGACGCACATCCGGCATCGTAAGTAATATTGTAGCGTGTAAAACCTACGTGCGATTGCGATTGAATGAAAAACCATTCATCGCATGCACATTGTTCCAAAGCTAAAAATTGTACGTCAGGTTGTTCAATGTTCCCGAGGTAGCACACATTGCAGTGTGTGACACCCCGGGAATGATGAACAGATCTTACCTGCGTCCCGCGGCTCCCGCCGGCAATGCGGAAGGAAGTAGGTGGGCGGGATGTTTACGTCCCGCTCATCTCCGCCCCTCCGCTTCTATTGGCCGGCTGCCGCGTGACGTCGCGGTGGCGCTGAACGCCTCTCCCACTCTAGGAAGTGGATGTTCGCCGCCCACATCGAGGTCGTATGGAAGGGTAAGTACGTGTGACGGCAAATAATCGTTTGTGCGACACGGTCAACAAATTGAACACATGCGATGGGGGCGGGTATGATCGCATACGATATCGTATGCATAATTGTACCGTGTAAAGCAGGCTTAAGGTTATTCTATGAATTTAAGCCTCTCTGCATGGATGATGCAGATTTCGATGTTTGTGCATTTTTAATATTGTAAATTCTTCTTTTATCTAGACAAACAGTGTTCTATTTTTTTTATTATTTATGAGGTTCTTTGGCTGCTATCACTATACAGTATGCGCATTTTAAATTAAACTTAGATGGTGGGTTTTGGTAAAAATGGTCTTTTTAAAGTATTACTATTTGCAAGTTGTTTTCCCTCTATATTTGGTCTACGTCTATTCAAGGACTTTCAATTAGGCTGAAGTTTGAGATAATTAGTCCATATGAGTCATATTTTATTAATTAAACTGCTCCTCATAAGCCAAAACAAGTGCATTTTAATTAGTTTGATTGGTTGTTTTGGATCACATTTCCTTTTTATGAATGAGAATGAGTGCTCTCTTGTTTGGTTTACACAGGTTGTCATAGTCAATGTTTAGATCTGAGGATAAACTCCTTCACAAATTCCATTTTTAGTGTTTTTTTTTTTTTACAAAGATCAATAAAATGCTGTATCATGGGGAGATTTTTTAGCCTGACCTTGTCATCTTCTGGTCAACCGATTTGGCTTAATTGTGTGTTTATTTAAGAATGGTAGATTATTTAAAGTGAACCTGTCAGGTGCAATATGCACCCAGAACCGCAGACCCCACCTTCCGCAGACGCCCCAGAAGTGGTGCATCCACTAGATGCACCAATCCTGGCGCTTCACCCCAGCTCATCCCGTGCCCTGGTGCAGTGGCAAACGGGGTAATAAATGGGGTTGATACTAGCTGTAAGGTCACCTGACATCAAGCCCAGCAGTTTGTGATGTCATGGCGTCTATCAGATACCCGACATCAAAAACTGTCAGTACTAAGAAAACAAATAGACAAAAAAAAAGAAATTTCAAAAAACACTCCTCAAAACATTCCCTCTTTCACCAATTTATTGTAAGGAAAAAAAATAAGGGGGTCCCACGACGACTTTGGACCGTCTAGAATATGGGGGGGGACACGCTCAGGGAACATATCCCCCATTTTCTAGGAGTGCACACCCTCCATGCCAGGAGTGTGGGTGCAATGAATCTGCACCCACTCTCCCCGGGTCCACAGCAGCAGAGTCTATGTCTGTTGTTACCAAAGATGCAATGCCCTGCTCATGAGGTAAGGGCATGCCTAATCAGGAGAACTATTCTACATTTCCAAATATTGGTATTTGCTGATATTATTGCTATTCCCCCTACTATATATTGGGAATAGGATCTTGGAGATGGAATACCCCTTTAAGTCCAGTTATCCAGCTGAATGAATACTAAACAACAGAGCTCGCTATTTAGATGTGTTTTCTTGTGGCGTATAACGGACTCTCATGTTTGGTAGTCGTTCAGCAGGGCAACTATAAAATCAAATACCTCCATTTGGAAATGTAGTGTAGCTCTCCTGATTAACTATGTTCCTTACCTCATGAGCAGGGCATTGCAGTAGCTTACAGATGCATGGTTACCACCACTCACTGTGTCTGAACACAGGAAGCTGAGCTGACAGCCGCTCTGTGCATGCGGCAGCGTCTACGGTATTGTGAAGGAGGGAGCCGCGGGGGATCAATGCTGCACAGATACCGTGGGACACCGGGGAACACCGGTGGGGTTATAGGGGGTGACCTGGCAGGGCCTGGGTAGGCGTTTTCTGTCGCATGTGTCATGGCACATGCGACAGAAATCAGAGGAGTAGGGTGAATGCGGCCAGCGCGCTGCTCTGCGCACGCCCACCTTGGATTTCCGGGAGGTGGTCGGGGGGGGCACTGTGGCGACACCGGGAGACCGGATGGGACTGGGGAGGAGATTTATCTCCCATCTGACATGTTTGTTCATGCCAGATGGGAGATAAATAAATTTTTACCGGCGCTGTCATGTACTGTGATCATCGGTATACGGTGTATACCAGTGATCACATGAGCGGGGACCGGAAAAACTGGCCTGAATCATGAGCTCCAAGGTGTCAGCTACCCCCTGAAACCCCGGAAATTTTGTGACGCTGGGGGGCGCTATTCACTTATTTCTGCCTGCTGTTTATAAACGGCAGATCAGAATAAGGCTACATTCACACGACCGATCCGTTTTTGCGGTCCACAAAAATCGGTCTGTTTTTTTCACGGGTGCATCCGTGTGGCATCCGTTTACGTTCCGTATACGGTCCGTATGTCATCTGTTTGTCATCTGTGTGCGTTCCGGTTTTTTTGCGTACTGCAAAAAAACTGAAGGAGGGAAAATACATAAATTTACCCAGGATCCATAGCTTCAACCTACATGAGGCGGTCACATGTTCACTCCAGTGCCATTTTCTACTGCTTTTCACAGCGTAGAGCGCTCTGGTGATTTTCCTGTGCTTGTACACTTCATATCAGTCTTTTTTGTCATTATAATGGCAGAAAGACACATCATGTTCCACTCTCCTGCATTTTGTAATTTTGCACCCTTTGGTGCCTTTCATGTGGCACTAAGAGGTGTTTAGCCTTGTATTTAGGCTAAAAAATAAATAAATTTAAAAAAAAATGACGTAGGGTTCCCCCTATTTTTGTAGCCAGCTAAGGTAAAGCAGACGGCTGCAGCCTGCAGACCACAGCTGGCAGCTTCACCTTGGCTGGTAATCCAAAACTGAGGGCACCCCACGCTGTTATTTTAAATTAAATAAATAATTAAAAAAAAAAAAAAAACACGTGGTGGTCCCCCCAAAATTAGATCACCAGCCAAGGTAAAGCGGATAGCTGGGGTCTGATATTTTCAGACTAGGGAGGTCCATGGTTATTGGACTCTCTCCAGCCTAAAAATAGCAGGCCGCAGCCGCCCCAGAAATGGCGCATCTATTAGATGCGCCAATCTTGGAGCTTCACCCCAGCTCATCCCGTGCCCTGGTGCGGTGGCAAATGGGGTAATATATGGGGTTAATATCAGATGTGTAATGTCACCTGGCATCAAGCCCTGGGGTTCATGAGGTCAGGCGTCTATCAGATACCCGACATCACCTACCCAGTCAGTAATAAAAAAAAATAGACGACAAACACATTTTTATTTGAAAATACACTCCCCAACACAGTCCCTCTTTCACCAATTTATTAGAAAGAAAAACAAATCCAGGTCTGCTGTAATCCAAGGGGTTCCCATGACGATCCATACTATTGTCACTGTCCCAGTCAATGAAGAACAGAATGTTTCCCATTGGCTGGGAGAGCAATGCAGTGACCTGAGCTAACATCAATAGGTCAGCCCAGGTCACTTCAGGGCATGACAAGTGCTGCTGTCAGGAGCGAGGTACATTACCTGCAGTGACGATCTCCTGCACTGCTGATAGCAGAGCTGTCACTGACTTCAATGACTGCGGCCTTCACAGCCAAGTATCGCGGGATTCCGTGACGTCACAGCTAGTCACAGTCTTGGGTCGGCAGCGAGACGAGGGGATGTGACAATCGGCAGCCATGGAGGACAGTGACAGCGCTGAGGTCGGGAGGGCGGGACTTCATCACCGCAGGTAAGCTGAGCAGGGTAATGTGTGCGGAGTGCGAGGTGGGTGGAGCCAAGCGGGGTAATGTGTGCGGAGTGCGAGGTGGGTGGAGTCAAGCGGGGTAATGTGTGCGGAGTGCGAGGTGGGTGGAGCCAAGCAGGGTAATGTGTGCGGAGTGCGAGGTGGGTGGAGCCAAGCAAGGTAATGTGTGCGGAGTGTGAGGTGGGTGGAGCCAAGTGAGGTAATATGTGCGGAGTGCGAGGTGGGTGGAGCCAAGCGAGGCTATGTGTGCGGAGTGTGAGGTGGGTGGAGCTAAGTGAGGCAATGTGTGCGGGGTGCGAGGTGGGTGGAGCCAAGCAAGGTAATATGTGTGGAGTGCGAAGTGGGTGGAGCCAAGCAGGGTAATGTGTGCAAAGTGCGAGGTGGGTGGAGCCAAAGGGGGGTAATGTGTGCGGAGTGCGAGGTGGGTGGAACCTAGCGGGGTAATGTGTGCGGAGTGCGAGGTGGGTGGAGCCAAGCGGGGTAATGTGTGCAGAGTGCGAGGTGGGTGGTAATGTGTGCGGAGTGCGAGGTGGGTGGAACCTAGCGGGGTAATGTGTGCGAAGTGCGAGGTGGGTGGAGCCAAGCGGGGTAATGTGTGCAGAGTGTGAGGTGTGTGGAGCAGAGCGGGGCCATGTGTGCGGAGTGCGAGGTGGGTGGAGCCAAGCGGGGCCATGTGTGCAAGCGGCGGAGTGTGAAGTGGGTGCAGCCTAGCGGGGTCATGTGTGTAGGCGGCGGAGTGCGAGGTGACTGGAGCCTAGCGGGGCCATGTGGCGCTGAGGACGTCAGGCCCTGGGACTACATGGCTGGGGACAGGTGAGTGTGAGTGTGTGTGTGTGTGTGTACATGCCGAGTGCAGGAGGGGGTGGAGCCAGGCGGGGAAGTGTCGGCTCCCTGCACACGTAACCAGGGTAAATATCGGGTTACTAACCAAAGCGCTTTGCTTGGATACCCGATATTTACATTGGTTACCAGCTTACCACAGGCTGCCAGTGATGGCTCCCTGCACACTGTAGCTGTAAAAAGCCCTGCTTTTGGCGATCGAACCGTTCTCGAACGTAACTCGAACTGTCGAGCTTTTAGCAAAAAGCTCGTGTTCGAGTTCGATCTCGAGCACCCCCAAAATCACTCGAACATGAAATTGGCGAACCTCGAACATCGCTCATCTCTAGTCTTCAGTGCTGCTGGGTGTGTGCTGAGTGCTGACAGATAAGTGCACGCGTCTATCCAGTGACAATGTGGACAGACTAACGTTCATCAACATGAACAAGTCATTGATCCGCAAAGACTTTTCTACCCCTGTGTTATCCTGGTGAGAGTAAAGGCTTGTGGATTTGGATTGTGCTTCATGCAAATCAACATGTCAAGTTTGCAACTGGGGGACAACTGATGAGACTTAAGTGGTGTCTGTGGCCCAATTTTTGGAAAAAAGGGAGACTCTGGTTGGAATCCCCTTGCTATGTTTTAGATGATCGTTCATCAAGATGAACAAGTCATTGATCAGCAAGGACTTTTTCTACCCCTGTGTCATCCTGGGGAGAGTAAAGGCTTGTGGATTTTTGAATGTGCTTCATGCAAATCAACATGTCAAGTTTGCAACTGGGGGACAATTGATGCCACTTAAGTGGTGTCTGTGGCCCAATTTTTGGAAAAAAGAGAGACTCTGGTTGGAGTCCCCTTTTTGTTTTTTTTTAAATGTTCCAAGATGAAGAAGTCATGGATCAGCAAGGACTTTTCTACCCCTGTATCATCCTGGGGAGAATAAAGGCTTGTGGATTTGTATTGTGGTTCATGCAAATCAACATGTCAAGTTTGCAACTCATGGACAACTGATGCCACTTAAGTGGTGTCTGTGGCCCAATTTGTGGAAAAAAAGAGAGACTCTGGTTGGAGTCCCCTTTTTGTTTTTTTTAAAATGTTCCAAGATGAAGAGGTCATGGATCAGCAAGGACTTTTCTATTCCTGTGTCATCCTGGGGAGAGTAAAGGCTTGTGGATTTGGATTGTGCTTGATGCAAATCAACATGTCATGTCAAACATGTCAGTTTGCAACTGGGGGACAACTGATGCCACTTAAGTGGTGTCTGTGGCCCAATTTTTGGAAAAAAGAGAGACTCTGGTTGGACTCCCCTTGCTATTGTCGCGGGCGGAGGGGCCGCGCTCGCTACGCTCGGGTCCGGGGCTTCTGCTGCTGCTCGGTGGCTCGAGCGGTGGGCCGGACCCGGGGACTCGAGCAGCGCTCCTCGCCCACGAGTGAAAAGGGGGTGGTTTGTTTGGGGAGATAGTTTGTGATGCCACCCACAGGTTGTGGTGATAATGGGCACCACCACTGCTGGTGACGGGGATCCCGGGAACGATGGCAGGGAGCAGCTAGGATGTTGTTTCCCCCTCCATGGGTAGGGGTTGGTGATCCCGGGGCCCGGTGGTGATACGGGGAGCAGGGTAGCTGGGGTGCAGGGTTGCAGAGGCAGCGCGGCGCGGTGCCGGATGGCACTGTTGTACTCACTCAGGCACAGATTTACAGAGTCTCTGGTAAACCAAACGGCTGGATGGACGGGTCCCGCAGCCGGCTGCAGTGTCTTTGCTCTCCCCGGACAGGTTGATGGTGGCTGACTTTCCCTGCACCTTTGTTGAATGTATTGACTCCGATGGTTTCTCAACGGTAGTCCGCTCCCCGGCGTGTATGTACCGAAGGAGCCCCTTTTGCCCTTGGATCTCTAGCCTATGGCGGGGGCTTTTTATCCTCACTGTGTGGACGGTTGCCTTCTGTCGGGTCTTGGGTGTTAGGGAGCCCCTGGGGTTCCGGTCACTCTCGGATTTGACCGTTGTTGGCGGCTCCTAGCCTGGTCGGGGTCTGATGGCCCTGCCTTTGTGCTTGGTACAAATCTGCTCCCTGGCTCGGTACCGGTGGGCCACCACCTGTCCCCGGTCCTACGGTTACGCTGACTTGCACCACCTCCTGCAGACGGCCACCACCGTCTGCCGACCTTGCTGACAGTGCCTGGGCTCCTACCCAAACACTAACAGTTTCTGTCCTCTCACTTTCAACTCCAATCTCCTCCACTCCACTTCCCTGAACTAACTGCTTTTTCCCGCCTCCAGGCCTGTGAGCTCCTCGGTGGGTGGAACCAACCACCTGGCTCCGCCCCACCTGGTGTGGACATCAGACCCTGGAGGGAGGCAACAAGGATTTTGTTTGACTGGTGTTGACTATCCAGGGGAGGGGGGGTTTGTGATGTTATGTCTGTGACTACCTGGCTAGTCCAGGGCATCACATTCCCCCTTGGTGAAATGCAGACCGTCCGCGGGCTGCCCGTCCATCACCGGTTTTATTTCTGAAAAATATAAATTAACATAGAAAACATATAACAATAAGCATACTTTTTAATTCTTCCCTTACGGGAGGCTTTTCTCTTAAACGTTACTAACGGTATAAAACATTTTTATTAATAACGGACAGGTCCATGTTCCTCCGCTTCCCCACCCAAGCAACCTACACCTTGATGCTGCCCCTAAGAAATGGGCAGCACCCCAGTCCAGAAGCAGGAACTCGGTTCCAGGTCACCCAAGCGGGAACGGGTACGGTGTCTCGCACCCGGCTGTCATTTCAGGGGACCCCACGTCCAGGGGGACCCCTGACCCCCGGAGGATGGCCACCGGTCCTGGTGGTGGCCGGACCCCAGCCTGCTCTGCTGCGGGTCCTTCCTCCAATCTGCCTCTCTGGAGGCGACAACGGAATACAGCCCAACAAATTATTTACAAGACTACAAGTTTGTGGTTGGCCTGCAAGTTCTCGGCCTTGTCTCTGGAAGGGGGTTAGTGGGAACACATAAAGTCCCCACGGGGACAACTTTCTTCTTTTACGGACGGTAATCAGGTGAGGTATTCAGGTAATTGGTGTTCATTCATTCAAATATTTACACAATCAACATGCTGCACCCCTAGATGGTAGTTTCCCTATACCTAAGCGGGGGCCTACCTAGGTTGGGGCGTGTGGACCTTCTGGGCCCAATGACGTCGTTGGGGGGCACTGGGACAGAGACAATTGGTTCCTCTTCCCGTCTGTCATATATGTCAGGTGGAGGCCTATGGGTGGCTTGGTGTAGGTTCATCCCTGGGCACTGGTTCAAACGGTTCACTGGCGGTTACTTCCGTTTCCATTTCTTCCACGGGTTGTGGGAACATTATCACCGGAACAATCACCGCACCGTTCTGCATAGGCCAGTCTGCTGGAAAGTCACCCATCACTGTGTGGATCACCTCTTTTTCCTTCTTCCCGTTCGGTATAGGAACCGGAGAGCTTTGTTTGCCAATCTCAAAGGGTGTGAGCACCTCTTCAGGTGGTCCCTAGAAACTGTAGCCGAGGTCTTCCCCTGGTTGCGACTAATCAGATAAGTCTTCTTGTTCTCCCATTCGGTGGGCTGTATGACGTATGGGGTTTTCCCCCACTGGTCATCAAGCTTATGGGTCCTTCTCTTCTGTTTCAGCACTACATCCCCGGGCTCGAAGGGAACGGCTGGAGCCCGCTTGTTGAAGCTCTGTTCTTGTTTTTCCCGGCTCTGACGCAGATTCTTCTTCACATACTCTTGAATCTATTAGTACTGCGCTTGCCGCCGGGCATCCCAGTCTGCAGTCGAAGGGAGGGCCTTTGGAACTTCCAAGTCCATTTCCAGGTCCACCGGCAGCCGACCCGTTCAGGCTCTCATCAGGTACGCCGGTGTACATTTGGTAGAACCACAGGGGATGTTATTATACATGTCTACCAGGTCAGGCAGCTTCTCCGGCCACAGGTTTCGCTCTTCCAACGGTAGTATCTTGAGGAGATCCAGAACCAGGTGGTTCATCTTCTCACACATCCCATTAGTCTGGGCATGGTATGGCGTGGTCCTTATCTTCTTACAACCGTATAATTGGCAGAACTCTTGAAACACCTCTGCTTCGAAGGCCGAACCCTGGTCTGTAAGCACCCTTTCTGGGCATCTGTGCGGTCGACAAAAGTAGGCCTGGAATGCCCTAGCTGCAGTACGGCCGGTCAAATCTTTGACTGGAACAACCACCATGAATCTTGAGTAGTGGTCCACGATGGTCAAGGCATAGGTGTACCCACTTCGGCTAGGTGTGAGCTTGACGTGGTCCAGAGCGACCAACTCCAGCGGTTGATGGGTAATGATTGGTCGTAGAGGGGCCTTCTGGCTGGCTTCGTCCCTTCTTCTCAGTACAGGGACCACACTCCCAGTACCAGGTCTCTACAGACTCCCGCATTCCACTCCAATAGAACTGCTCTCTCAACAGCATCTCCAGCTTCTTCCAACCAAAGTGCCCGGCACCGTGATGGTAAGCTTGTAGAACTTTGGGCACGTTAGCCTGAGGAACCAACAGCTGGCGAACCTTCTCATGAGTCATTGGGTCGATCAGTTCTCGATACAGCTTCCCTTGATGTAGGCACAGCCGGGCCCTTTCCTTCCATAGCCGCTGGGCTTCTGGGAGAGCAGCGGGGTCCATTCTGGAAGAACCCTGTTCAATCATGGTCTTGACCTGAACAGCAGGCGCCTGATCTTGAGCTTCTTGCCATCCCTGACTGGGTAACGGGTCCAGGTTCACCTGTTGCTGACTGACACAGGGCTTTTCAGCCAGTAGCCGGTGGAACACTGGTAACTCGATTTCTTCAAGGTCATCATCTTCTGACCCTCCATCAAGTAGGTGTGGCATTCGGGATAACGCGTCCGCGTTGGTGTTCTTGCGGCCGGCTCTGTACTTGATAGTGAAGTCGTAGTTAAACAGCCGAGCCACCCACCTATGTTCTAGAGCGCCCAGCTTGGCCGTATCCAGGTGGGTCAACGGATTATTGTCCATGTAGGCAGTAAATTTTGCCGCGGCAAGGTAATGCTTAAACCTTTCGGTGATTGCCCACACCAGGGCCAAGAACTGGAGCTTGAAGGAGCTGTAATTCTCAGGGTTTCTTTCCGTGGGCCTGAGTTTCCTGCTGGCGTAGGCGATCACTTTCTCCTTCCCATCCTGGACCTGGGACAAGACTGCCCCTAGGCCCACATTGCTGGTGTCGGTGTAGAGGACGAACGGGAGGTCGTAATCTGGGTACGCTAGAGTTTTATTCCCCAGTCAAGGCCGACTTCAGTTGGTGGAAGGACTCCTCATGTTTCTCTTCCCACACAAACGGGGGTCCAGGGGCTCTGCCACCCTTGGTCTGTCCCATGAGGAGGTCTTGCATAGGCGCGGCCTTCTTCGTGTACTCCTTGATGAAGCGGCGATAATAGTCCACCAGGCCCAGGAACTGCCTCACCTCTCTCACTGTGGTTGGTCGCGGCCAGTCCTGTATAGCGGTGATCTTCTCGGGGTTTGGGGCGACACCCTCTGCACTCACCACGTGTCCCAGGTACTGCACTTTGGGCTTCAACAGGTGGCACTTGGAGGGCTTCAGCTTCATCCCATATTTGGCAAGGGACGCGAATACTTCAGCCAGGTGCCCTAGATGCGCCTCGTACGTCTGGGAATACACAATCACGTCATCCAGATACAGCAAGACGGCCTCAAAATTGAGGTGTCCGAGGCAGCATTCCATGAGCCGTTGGAAGGTCCTGGGGGCGTTGCACAGCCCAAACGGCCTACTGTTGAACTCACAGAGTCCCATGGGGGTGGCAAATGCAGTCTTCTCGCGATCTTCTGGTGCAACCGCCACCTGCTAGTACCCACTGGCAAAGTCAAGGGTAGAGAAATAGTTAGCAGTTTTCAGAGCAGCCAGTGACTTTTCAATACGGGGAAGAGGATAGGCATCTTTATGCGTTATCTGATTGATCTTCCGGTAATCCACACACATTCTCATGGTACCATCCTTCTTCTTTACCAGCACCAGTGGAGCTGCCCAGGGACTACAACTATCCCGTATGACCCCTGCCTCCTTCATGTTCCTCAACATGTCCTTAGCGCATTGATAGTGTGCTGGTGGGATTGGCCTATACCTCTCCTTGATGGGTGGATGTGTGCCTGTGGGGATATGGTGTTGAACCCCTTTAATCCTCCCAAAGTCTAGCGGGTACTTGCTGAAAACCTGCTCATACTCCCGTACTACCCTGTATACCCCCTGTTTGTGATGCGTAGGTGTCGCTTCAGTGCCTACATGCAGTTCCTGGCACCACTCCTCAGACTGCTCGAGGCACTGTTTGTGGAGGATGCAAAGGTAAAAGGGGTAGCTTCATGTACGGCGTGGGGATCTATGGTAAGCAGCTTGGCAATGGTGGCGTAGCGGGGAAGCCTAACCTCTTCCTCTCCACAATTCAGCACTCTCACAGGCACTCTCCCCTTTTTGACGTCAATCACCCCTCTGGCCGCCATCACCGTGGGCCAGTGTTCTGAAGGCGTAGGCTCCATCATCGCCGTAAAACCGCGCCCCTGGGGGCCTACTGCTGCCCTGCACCAAATCATCATCTCGCTTCTTGGTGGCACCACCAAGGTGGCCACATTCATCACCCTTACTCCACCAATCTCTCCACCCGTCAAGTTCACTTGCTGCCGCTGTAGGAGGGCCCAGATCTCACGCTGTACTGCCCTCTGTCGGCCTCCTCCTGCAGTGGCGGCCAACTGCTGCAACAAAATCAGCACTTCACCCATACAATGTTCCATCACATTAGTCCCTAAAATTACTTTTGGGTTATGGTCACTGGGTTCATTCAGCACTACAATCATCCCTTGGTGTTTTAGCTCCGTACGTCCCACGGTCAGGGCCACTTCTTTGTATCCCACCTGGGTCATAGGCAGCCCATTAGCCGCAACAATGGTCAGGCTGTCATCAGGGGGGGCAAGTTCACCATTACCCCAATACTGCTGGTACAAGGAATATGGCATAGTGGTTACCTGTGATCCTGTGTCCAATAGGGCCATGGTCGGGAAGCCGTCCACCGCCAGGGGGATGATGGGGCGGGCTCCATCGTACTGGTCTCTTCAATCGGGAGGGCCATTGGGGTCTACTCCTGAGGACTGGCCCTTGGCCCCAGGGGTTGCCCGTTTAACGGGCATCGCCTAGAGTAGTGGCCTGGCTTGTTGTACCTGTAGCAAATAGGAGGCCCATACCGCGAGTCGTTGGTCCTATTCCGCTGCATCCAGGGGACGTCCTCCGGGCTGTCGGCGAGCTGGATCTTCCCTGCGGGCTTGACTCTCGTCAGAAGCTGGAGTGCGGCAAGGATCTTGGCTAGGTCTCCATCCATGCGGCGGACCTGGGCAGCCAGTTCCTCCATCATCCCGACGGGCGCTGCAGGGGCCGGTAGGGCCGGGAGAGGAGGTGCTACTAAGATGGGAGCGGTTTCAGCCGGCCATGGGGCCGCCTCAGGAGCGTCTGGTATTGGGGTTTGCAGGGCCTTGATGGCCCATTCTTTCAATACTGCAAAGTCCAGATCGGGGTGTTCCAGGGCCCACAGCCGTAGCTGCTTGTGGTCTTCCGTGGACCCCAGCCTTGCAGAAATTGTTCTACTAGCATCTTATTGCTGTCCACATCGTTAATGGTGTCCACCCGCTTCAGCGCACGGAGGGCTGTTTGCAGGCGCAAGGCATAGTCTCTTATATTATCCGCAGGCCGCTGTCGGCACTGATAAAACTGCATCCGCAATTCCGCTTCCGTGCGGGTCTCAAAAGCGGTCTGTAGTTTCTCAAAAATGGTGGTCACTGAGGCCCGGTCTGCGTCGGTCCAGGTCTCCATCTCCTGCTCAGCCGCGCCGGTTAGCTGCCCTAATACTACCGCCGCCCGTTGCCTGCCAGTCAGGGCATACAAATCGAGGACCGGGCTAATCTTTTTACGGAACGCCTGCAAAGCATCAGGCTTCCCATCATATTGCGGTAGCCAGGCAATACCAGGTACATAGGGCAGGGAGATCCGCATTACCAGGGCGACCGCTGGACCCGCGGCCTCCCCTACTCTTGCGGCCCTTGCAAGGGCCGCCCCATCTCTCTTTTCGGGCGCCGCCGCGGCAGCGACCGCCGCTCCTCCGACTGCTCCGTCAGGCGCAGACATCTTTTTCCCATCCCCCTTGGTTCTTTCTAGCACTTCCTTCTTCTGGGGCACGGGGCTTCACTTTCACGCCCTCCCTGCTCGGGAAAGACGCTCGAGCGGGAAATCTTCGCACCCAAGATGGCGGAACTTCAAATTTTTCGGCCAGACGCCGCCGGCGGGGACTGCAAATCGCACTTCTACCAGTAGGTAGATTGGTTCTATCCTGTTCGTGACGCCAAGTTGTCGCGGGCGGAGAGGCCGCGCTTGCTACGCTCGGCTTCGGGGCTTCTGCTGCTGCTCGGTGGCTCGAGCGGTGGGCCGGACCCGGGGACTCAAGCAGCGCTCCTCGCCCACGAGTGAAAAAGGGGTGGTTTGTTTTGGGAGATAGTTTGTGACGCCACCCACGGGTCGTGGTGATAATGAGCACCACCGCTGCTGGTGACTGGGATCCCGGGAGCGATGGCAGGGAGCAGCTAGGATGTTGTTTCCCCCTCCGTGGGTAGGGGTTTGTGATCCCGAGTCTCTGGTAAACCAAACGGCTGGATGGATGGGTCCCGCAGCCAGCTGCAGTGTCTTTGCTCTCCCCGGACAGGTTGATGGTGGCTGTATTTCCCTTCACCTTTGTAGAATGTATTAACTCCGATGGTTTCCCAACGGTAGTCCGCTCCCTGGCGTGTATGTACCGAAGGAGCCCGTTTTGCCCGCAGGCGTTGGCCCTTGGATCTCTAGCCTATGGCGGTGGCTTTTTATCCTCACTGTGTGGACGGTTGCCTTCTGTCGGGTCTTGGGTGTTAGGGAGCCCCTGGGGTTCCGGTCACTCTCAGATTTGACTGTTTTCGGCGGCTCCTAGCCTGGTCGGGGTCTGATGGCCCTGCCTTTGTGCTTAATACAAATCTGCTCCCCGGCCCGTCCCCGATCCTACGGTTACGCTGACTTGCACCACCTACTGCAGACGGCCACCACCGTCTGCCGACCTTGCTGACAGTGCCTGGGCTCCTACCCAGACACTAACAGTTTCTATCCTCTCACTTTCAACTCCAACTCGAATCTCCTCCACTCCACTACTCCACTTCCCTGAACTAACTGCTTTTTCCCGCCTCCAGGCCTGTGAACTCCTCGGTGGGTGGGGCCAAACGCCTGGCTCCGCCCCACCTGGTGTGGACATCAGACCCTGGAGGGAGGCAACAAGGATTTTGTTTGACTGGTGTTGACTATCCAGGGGAGGGGGTGTGTGTGATGTTATGTCTGTGACTACCTGGCTAGTCCAGGGCGTCACACTATGTTTTAGATGATCGTTCATCAAGATGAACAAGTCATTGATCAGCAAGGACTTTTCTACCCCTGTGTCATCCTGGGGAGAGTAAAGGCTTGTGGATTTTTGAATGTGCTTCATGCAAATCAACATGTCAAGTTTGCAACTCGGGGACAACTGATGCCACTTAAGTGGTGTCTGTGGCCCAATTTTTGGAAAAAAGGGAGACTCTGGTTGGAGTCCACTTGCTGTGTTTTACATGATTTTAGAAGGGCATGACATGCCTATATCTGCGTCTCTTCCTCTTTTTCCTCGTACAGCTGTTTTGTTTTCGCATGAGTATCTTGTCACTTTCCATGTGTTTGTGGTGTCTTGTGAGTTGTTTGTCACCTTTTGGACACCTTTGAAGGTGTTTTCTATGTGTTTGCATTTGTTTTTGTTTGCCTCCCATTGTTTTCAATGGGGTTCGAAGGTGTTCGCCGAATTGACCCGCCATTCGACGAACTGAACCGAACTCGAACACTGGGGGGGTGGCTCAACACTACTGTTAAATGGCAAGATAAAGAGCTTTTTAATTTTCAAAATGGCACTGTGAAACAGTACAAAAGCAACAAAAGATCTTTACAAAATAGCAGGCCACAAAAGCTGAGAAAAGATTTTTTTACTTGTCTCTTATAAGATACGCACTTGATTTAAACACATTAAATAGCCTTCCTAAGACAATTAAAAATAAGCCTTTTCTATTACCATAGTGATGAGTGAATATACTCAGCACTTTTCATTACTATCACGTATAGTACGGTATTCACGATATCTGCTACTCAACAAGCATTTTGGTATTCGCCTTGTGAGTTTCGAGTCCCCTCCCCACATGTTTGGTGCCTGATTTGCAGCCACTAAACATGCGGAGATTTATTGCTAATCACAGTAATGCAGTAGCTATCTTTACTATTGGCATTACTGTGATTGGGAGGCACAGGGGAAAAAAAAATCAAAACAATGACATGTGGTGATTGAAACAGGAGGATTATACATAGAGTTTCCCCATGGCTGGCACACTGCTTCTGAGTCTGCTCATTAATCCTTATGAATATGCACTGCATCCCCCCACCCTCTGTAACAGTGTGGGATTGGTTGCAGTCCTGCTTCCCCTGCCCACACTCTGTGACAGTGTCTGTGATTGGTTGCAATTAGATTGCCGGTGTGACAGCATCTGAGTGGTTGCCCTCACACTAGCTGTCTTGGTCCCCAAAGTGGAGTGTAAAAATAAATAATTGGAAAAAGTGGTGTAGGGTCTCCCTTATTTTGATAGCCAGCACAGATAAAATACACAGCTACTGGCTGCAGCCCCCAGTTGTGTGCATTATTTTGGCTGTGTATCAAAATATGAGAGACTCCATGTGGGTTTTTAAAATTAAATAAATATATAAATAAATAAAAACGTTGTGCGGTTCCCCCCAAATTTGATACCTAGCCAAGCTAAAGTAGACAGCTGGGGGATGGTATTCTCAGACTGGGGAAGCCCATGGTTATTGGGCCCCCCCGAGCCAGAAAATAAGCCTCCCTAAAGTTGGCGCATCCATTAGATGCACCAATTCCAGCACTTTATCCGGCTCATCCTGATTGCCCTGGAGCAGTGGCAATTGGGGTAATATAATGTATCCGAATAATATAATGGGCTAATGAAAACTGTGATTGTCAAAAAAAATCACTGCTATCATCAAGCCCAAGGTTAGTAGTGGAGAGGGGTCTATGAGACTCCCCTTTACTAAACTAGTAAAAAGAAATAAACATAAAACACAGAGAAAAATCCTTTATTTAAAAAAAAACAAAAAAAAAAAAAAAAACTCAAGAAAACCCCCCACCCTCTTTCTTCAATGTATTAAAGTCCAAAACACCCCTGCAGGTCTGACGTACTCCACGCGAGGTCTGACAACAATTCTGGCTCTGCTACATGTGAGGTTGCAATGCACGGTCACATTAGAGAACGTGACCGCTCACTGTGGCGCCAGGGACACACCAACAGAGCCGCAGCTGTGAGCGGTAACGTCAGTGAATCCACAGGACATCTCAGCTGGGGCTCCCACAGTACCCCAGGTGTGACCCCAGGTGAACTGACCACAGGTGAATAAGATAGTTTCTCAAATCCAGACAACGGATATCAGCAGTAATCTTTAGAATGGTTGCTCAAATCCAGACGATGGATATCAACAATAGTCTTTAGGGTAGTTTCTCAAATTCAGATGATGGATCTCATGCCAGTAGCATGTGTATCAGCTCTAATCTCTATAGCCTATTCATGGGCACCTGGATCTGACTACAACAAACGATCTTCGCCCCTCCATGTCACAGCACCAACATATTAACTAAGCATGTGACTCACTCTTCCACCTCTCCTGGGATAAAGCCCCTTGTTTTAGGAGAGGTGATCACATTCCTACCCCCTTAAACATTTGTTACATGGTCTGAAAGTATGCAAAAGGCTCCAGAAGCCCTTTCTCAAAAGATGTGTATTGGGGAAGACTCCTGCAACAAGGAACAAAGATGCACAGCCCCCCACCAGATGAAAGATAATGAATCTTACTACAGTCCTGATTACATTAGCGTCCATGGAGACTAGAGATGAGCGAACCGGTCCCGGTTCGGCTCGAGGTCGGTTCGCCAAACGGAGGTCCCGTTCGAGTTCGGCTCGTCGAACGTTCGACGAACCGAACTCGAACTGCATAGGAAACAATGGCAGGCAATCACAAACACATAAAAACACCTAGAAAACACCCTCAAAGGTGTCCAAAAGGTGACAAACAACTCACAACACAACACAAACACATGGGAAAGTGACAAGGACATATACTCATGCGAAAACAAAACAGCTGGACAAGGAAAAAGAGGAGGACACACAGATATAGGCATGGCACGCCCTTCTAAAATCATGTAAAACACCGCAAGGTGACTCCAAGCGTAGTCTCCCTTTTTTTCCAAAAATTGGGCCCCACACACACCCACCCATTCAGTGGCAGCAGTTGTGCCCCAGTTGTACACTTCACAGCTAGATTTGCATCAAGCACATTCAAAAATGCGCCATTCTTATCCGTCCCCAGGATGACACCGGGGTAGGTAGCAAAGTCTTTCCTGACCCCAGCTCTGTTCATCTTGGATCATTTTTAAAAAACACAGCAAGCAAGGGTTACTCCAAGCGGAGTCTCCCTTTTTTTCCAAAAATTGTGCCCCACACACACCCACCCATTCAGTGGCAGCACTTGTGCCCTAGTTGTACACTTCACAGCTAGATTTGCATCAAGCACAATCAAAAATACGCCATTCTTAACCGTCCCCAGGATGACACCGGGGTAGGTAGCAAAGTCTTTCCTGACCCCAGCTCTGTTCATCTTGGATCATTTTTAAAAAACACAGCAAGCAAGGGTTACTCCAAGCAGAGTCTCCCTTTTTTCAAAAAATTGGGCCACACAGACACCCCATCAGTGGCAGCACTTGTGCCCTAGTTGCAAACATAATGTTTTGATTTGCATCAAGCACATTCAAAAATACGCCATAATTAACCGTCCCCAGGATGACACCAGGGTAGGTAGCAAACTCTTTCCTGATCCCAGCTCTGTTCATCTTGGCTTCTTTTAAAAACAATGTAAGCAAGGGTTACTCCAAGCGGAGTCTCCCTTTTTTCCAAAAATTGGGCCCCACACACACCCACCCCTTCAGTGGCAGCAGTTGTGCCCCAGTTGTACACTTCACAGCTAGATTTGCATCAAGCACATTCAAAAATACGCCATAATTAACCGTCCCCAGGATGACACCAGGGTAGGTAGCAAAGTCTTTCCTGATCCCAGCTCTGTTCATCTTGGCTTCTTTTAAAAACAATGTAAGCAAGGGTTACTCCAAGCGGAGTCTCCCTTTTTTCCAAAAATTGGGCCCCACACACACCCACCCCTTCAGTGGCAGCAGTTGTGCCCCAGTTGTACACTTCACAGCTAGATTTGCATCAAGCACATTCAAAAATACGCCATAATTAACCGTCCCCAGGATGACACCAGGGTAGGTAGTAAAGTCTTTCCTGATCCCAGCTCTGTTCATCTTGGCTTCTTTTAAAAACAATGTAAGCAAGGGTTACTCCAAGCGGAGTCTCCCTTTTTTCCAAAAATTGGGCTCCACACACACCCACCCCTTCAGTGGCAGCAGTTGTGCCCCAGTTGTACACTTCACAGCTAGATTTGCATCAAGCACATTCAAAAATACGCCATAATTAACCGTCCCCAGGATGACACCAGGGTAGGTAGCAAAGTCTTTCCTGATCCCAGCTCTGTTCATCTTGGCTTCTTTTAAAAACAATGTAAGCAAGGGTTACTCCAAGCGGAGTCTCCCTTTTTTCCAAAAATTGGGCCCCACACACACCCACCCCTTCAGTGGCAGCAGTTGTGCCCCAGTTGTACACTTCACAGCTAGATTTGCATCAAGCACATTCAAAAATACGCCATTCTTAACCGTCCCCAGGATGACACCGGGGTAGGTAGCAAAGTCTTTGCTGAACCATGACTTGTTCATCTTCGCTCCTTTTAAAAACAATGTAAGCAAGGGTTACTCCAAGCGGAGTCTCCCTTTTTTCCAAAAATTGGGCCTCACACACACCCACCCCTTCAGTGGCAGCAGTTGTGCCCCAGTTGTACACTTCACAGCTAGATTTGTATCAAGCACATTCCAAATCCACAAGCATTTACTCTCCCCAGGATGACACAGGGGTAGTAATTTCCTTCTGGATCCATGACTTGTTCATTTTGATGAACGTCACTCTGTCCACATTGTCACTGGACAGACGCGTGCGCTTATCTGTCAGCACACACCCAGCAGCACTGAAGACACATTCAGAGACAACGCTGGCAGCTGGACACGACAAAATCTCCAAGGCGTAACTGGATAGCTCTGGCCATTTTTCTAGATTTGAAGCCCAAAATGAGCAAGGCTCCATTTGCAAAGTCATGGCATCGATGTTCATTTGTAGATACTCCTGTATCATCCTCTCCAGCCGTTGACTATGTGTCAGACTTGTTGTCTCTGGTGGCCTTGCAAAGGAGGGTCTAAAAAAATTATGAAAAAATTCCATAAAATTGCTTTTACCAGCACCAGATACGGTCCTACTGGTACGGGTAGACTGTTGAAGATGACGAGACCGTCCCATGTTTGTCAAGTTACAACTGGGAGATTCACTCCCTGCAACTGCACGGTTGTTTGGTGGAAAAGCCGATCTAAGATCGAGTAACAGCTTCTGCTGATACTCCTGCATACGTGCGTCCCTTTCTATGGCTGGAATTATGTCACAAAATTTGGACTTGTACCGGGGATCTAATAGTGTGGCAAGCCAGTAGTCATCATCACTTCTAATTTTGACAATACGAGGGTCATGTTGGAGATAGTGCAACAAGAAGGCACTCATGTGTCTTGCGCAGCCATGCGGACCAAGTCCACGCTGTGTTTGTGGCATAGAGGTGCTAACCGTTCTTTCTTCCTCTGACATCTCCCCCCAACCTCTTTCAACTGAAATTTGACCAAGGTCTCCCTCATCTGCTGAGTCTTCCATGTCCATGGACAGTTCGTCCTCCATTTCTTCATGTTCTCCTGCACCTTCCTCAACATCTCGCCTGCTACCATGCGCCCTTGTTGATCCCTGTCCCCCATGGTCCCATGCCTGGCGCCTTGGTGATGATGAACGTCTGGACCTTGGTGATGTTGTTGTGTCTTGCGCATATGAATCCTCCTGTAGTTCATCCCCTTCCTGTTGTCCCACCCCCTGACTCCGAATAGTGTTTAGCGTGTGCTCCAGCATGTAAATGACTGGAATCGTCATGCTGATAATGGCATTGTCAGCGCTAAACATATTCGTCGCCATGTCGAAACTGTGCAGAAGGGTGCATAGGTCCTTGATCTGAGACCACTCCATCAGGGTGATCTGCCCCACCTCTGCATCTCGTTGGCCCAGGCTATACGTCATGACGTATTGCACCAGGGCTCGGCGCTGCTGCCACAGTCGCTGTAACATGTGGAGAGTTGAATTCCAGCGTGTCGCCACATCGCATTTCAGGCGATGAACCGGCAGGCCGAAAGACTTCTGGAGCGATGCAAGTCGCTCAGCTGCGGCGCTTGAACGGCGGAAGTGAGCAGACAGTTTTCGTACCCTGTTCAGAAGGCCATCTAGGCCGGGATAGTGTGTTAAAAATTGCTGGACAACAAGGTTCAACACGTGAGCCATACAAGGTACGTGTGTCACCTTGCCCAGGCGAAGGGCCTCACCCAGGTTTGCAGCATTGTCGCACACGGCCTTACCAGGCTGCAGGTTGAGTGGAGACAACCATTTATTAAACTCGGACCGCAGAGCTGACCACAACTCCTCAGCTATGTGACTCTTATTCCCAAGACATGTCAAGTTAAAGACCGCCTGATGCCATTGCGCTCTGCTGCCAGCATAGTAATGAGGGGTGCATGATTCCTTCTGCGCAGTGAGAACGCTGGTGGCCTGACCAGGCAGGCTTGGGGCGGAGGTGGAGGACCCAGATGAGGTGGAGGAGGCAGAAGCAGTGGCGGAACTTGGACAGACAGAGGATTGACACACAAGTCGTGGGGATGGCAAGACTTGTGCAGCAGACCCTTCACCATCTATCACCATAGTTACCCAGTGCCCAGTCAGCGACATGTAACGTCCCTGTCCATGCTTACTGGTCCAAGTATCGGTGGTGAAATGCACCCGTTCACACACAGAGTTTCTCAAGGAAGCGGTGATGTTGTGTGCGACATGCTGGTGTAGCGCGGGCACACCTTTCTTAGAGAAGTAGTGGCGACTAGGCATCTGGTACTGGGGCACAGCGACAGACATAAGGTCTCTAAAATCCTGTGTGTCCACTAGGCGGAAAGGCAGCATTTCGGTAGCCAACAGCTTACAGAGGGATAGAGTCAACCTCTTAGCTTTGTCATGGGTCGCAGGAAGTGGCCTTTTATTTGACCACATCTGAGGGACAGAGATCTGGCTGCTGTGTGTAGACGGTGTTGAGTAGGGTGTCCCTGGAAAAATGCAGGTTTGTGAGGAAAGTGCAGGCGGAGACATGATGTTGCCTTCATCCAACGTTGGTGCTATTGATGTCTGAGTGAGCTATACACACTCACTTGTTTCCCCTTCCAAACCAACTGACGACCTACCAAGCAAACTGCCTGTTGCGGTTACAGTGGTGGAAGTTGTGGGTGGAAAAACAGGTGTGACAGCTGTCCCCACAGTCCTAGAAGATGACGAGCGCGCGGATGCACTGGAAGGGGCAGGCGGTGGATGGTTCGCTCCGCTAGGCCGCATTGCAGCACGGTGAGCTTCCCACCGGGCCATATGATATTTATTCATGTGACGATTCATGGAAGAAGTTGTCAAACTGCTGAGGTTTTGACCTCTACTAAGAGAACCATGACAAATTTTACAGATCACATAATTTGGGCGATCTTTTTCTATGTCAAAAAAGGACCAGGCTAGGCAAGGCTTAGAGGCCATGCGACCTGTTGATCCACCCCGAATAATGCTCAGAGGCAGAGTGGTGGCTGAGGATGCAGTTGTAGACGTGCTACCAGTACTCCGACTGTGTCCAGGAAGGCGCAAGGTAACTTCGTCATCAGTTGCATCCTCCTCCACCACCTCTGTTGACCTCCTCGAGTGCCTGACTGTGGGTTGACAGTAGGTGGGATCTAGAACTTCATCATCAATTGTTGTGTTTGCACTCCCCTCCCCCTCAGACCGAGCCTCTTCTTGCCCTGACCGAATATTTAAGTTGTCATCCCAATCGGGTATCTGCGTCTCATCTTCATCAGTATGTTCCTCATTGTCTATAACCACAGGTGTTACAGTTTGTGACAAAGGGTCAACATTATGCTCAGAAACTTGGTCCTCACGGCCTGAATCAGAGTCACAAAGGTTCTGGGCATCAGTGCAGACCATTTCCTGTTCTGTACTCACTGTAGCTTGGGAGCAGACCTCTGATTCCCAGGCTATAGTGTGACTGAACAGCTCTGCAGACTCAGCCATCTCAGTTCCACCATACTGTGCAGGGCTGATGGAGACTTCAGAGCTGGGAGAAAGCAAGTTTGATTGGGATGACAACTCAGAGGACTGGTGTTTTTTGGATGCAGTACTTGAAGTGGCTGAGAGGGCACTTGTTGGACCACTTGAGATCCATTCAAGCATTTTCCTTTTTTGGCCATCATCTACCTTTGTTCCTGTTGTTCGTGTCCGTAAAAAAGGGAGCACATCGGATTGTCCACGGTAAGTAGTAGACATCTTACTTTTGCTGGTAGATGGTCTATCTTCAGCAGATGATAATGGAGCTTTGCCACCTTCCCCACGGACAAACCCTTTTTTTCCTTTTCCACCACGCCTCTTCCCCTTTCCACCAGCATCTGTCATTTTGCCACTCATGTTGATTGCGACAAGATTGTGCACTGAAAATGTGGTAGTAAAAATTGAGAGGTGGTGTAGATTGCAGCGGTGGTCTAGCTTTATTAACAGCAGAATAATAAAGAATAAATATCCCTGACAATGCAACTACGGCGCTTAAACTGGCAGCATCAATTGCTAGTATAATGGCTTAGTTATAATGAGTTGGAGTGTGCAATGCAGGCAGAGGTGCTGCAAATGTCTTTGCACTAGTGGGACTATAGCAAAGTCCAATAGCCACGTTTAGGATGCCACTAGGTACACTGAGTGTTTGCTAGTATAATGGCTTAGTTATAATGAGTTGGAGTGTGCAATGCAGGCAGAGGTGCTGCAAATGTCTTTGCACTAGTGTGACTAGACAAAAGTCCAATAGCCACATTTAGGATGCCACTAGGTACACTGAGTGTTTGCTAGTGTAATGGCTTAGTTATAATGAGTTGGAGTGTGCAATGCAGGCAGAGGTGCTGCAAATGTCTTTGCACTAGTGGGACTAGACAAAAGTCCAATAGCCACGTTTAGGATGCCACTAGGTACACTGAGTGTTTGCTAGTATAATGGCTTAGTTAAAAAGAGTTGGAGTGTGCAATGCAGGCAGAGGTGCTGCAAATGTCTTTGCACTAGTGGGACTATAGCAAAGTCCAATAGCCAAGTTTAGGATGCCACTAGGTACACTGAGTGTTTGCTAGTATAATGGCTTAGTTATAATGAGTTGGAGTGTGCAATGCAGGCAGAGGTGCTGCAAATGTCTTTGCACTAGTGGGACTAGACAAAAGTCCAATAGCCACGTTTAGGATGCCACTAGGTACACTGAGTGTTTGCTAGTATAATGGCTTAGTTAAAAAGAGTTGGAGTGTGCAATGCAGGCAGAGGTGCTGCAAATGTCTTGGCACTAGTGGGACTATAGCAAAGTCCAATAGCCAAGTTTAGGATGCCACTAGGTACACTGAGTGTTTGCTAGTATAATGGCTTAGTTATAATGAGTTGGAGTGTGCAATGCAGGCAGAGGTGCTGCAAATGTCTTTGCACTAGTGTGACTAGACAAAAGTCCAATAGCCACGTTTAGGATGCCACTAGGTACACTGAGTGTTTGCTAGTATAATGGCTTAGTTATAATGAGTTGGAGTGTGCAATGCAGGCAGAGGTGCTGCAAATGTCTTTGCACTAGTGGGACTATACAAAAGTCCAATAGCCACGTTTAGGATGCCACTAGGTACACTGAGTGTTTGCTAGTATAATGGCTTAGTTATAATGAGTTGGAGTGTGCAATGCAGGCAGAGGTGCTGTAAATGTCTTTGCACTAGTGTGACTAGACAAAAGTCCAATAGCCACGTTTAGGATGCCACTAGGTACACTGAGTGTTTGCTAGTATAATGGCTTAGTTATAATGAGTTAGAGTGTGCAATGCAGGCAGAGGTGCTGCAAATGTCTTTGCACTAGTGTGACTAGACAAAAGTCCAATAGCCACGTTTAGGATGCCACTAGGTACACTGAGTGTTTGCTAGTATAATGGCTTAGTTAAAAAGAGTTTGAGTGTGCAATGCAGGCAGACGTGCTGCAAATGTCTTTGCACTAGTGTGACTAGACAAAAGTCCAATAGCCACGTTTAGGATGCCACTAGGTACACTGAGTGTTTGCTAGTATAATGGCTTAGTTATAATGAGTTGGAGTGTGCAATGCAGGCAGAGGTGCTTCAAATGTCTTTGCACTAGTGGGACTAGCTAGACAAAAGTCCAATAGCCACGTTTAGGATGCCACTAGGTACACTGAGTGTTTGCTAGTATAATGGCTTAGTTAAAAAGAGTTTGAGTGTGCAATGCAGGCAGACGGGCTGCAAATGTCTTTGCACTAGTGTGACTAGACAAAAATCCAATAGCCACGTTTAGGATGCCACTAGGTACACTGAGTGTTTGCTAGTATAATGGCTTAGTTATAATGAGTTGGAGTGTGCAATGCAGGCAGAGGTGCTGCAAATGTCTTTGCACTAGTGTGACTAGACAAAAGTCCAATAGCCACGTTTAGGATGCCACTAGGTACACTGAGTGTTTGCTAGTATAATGGCTTAGTTATGATGAGTTGGAGTGTGCAATGCAGGCAGAGGTGCTGCAAATGTCTTTGCACTAGTGGGACTATAGCAAAGTCCAATAGCCAAGTTTAGGATGCCACTAGGTACACTGAGTGTTTGCTAGTATAATGGCTTAGTTATAATGAGTTGGAGTGTGCAATGCAGGCAGAGGTGCTGCAAATGTCTTTGCACTAGTGGGACTATACAAAAGTCCAATAGCCACGTTTAGGATGCCACTAGGTACACTGAGTGTTTGCTAGTATAATGGCTTAGTTATAATGAGTTGGAGTGTGCAATGCAGGCAGAGGTGCTGCAAATGTCTTTGCACTAGTGGGACTATACAAAAGTCCAATAGCCACGTTTAGGATGCCACTAGGTACACTGAGTGTTTGCTAGTATAATGGCTTAGTTATAATGAGTTGGAGTGTGCAGAGAACAGGAGGGTACAGTGCCAGGATTGTGGGGCTCTGGGTAGAGGAATGGAAGCCTGCCTTTCTATTCCCTCCTAATGGGGAAATGCAGCGACGAAATCCCTGACCTTTGCTACACAGACGCTGTCGCTGTTTTCAGGACCTGTCACCTATGGCTCTGACCCTGCCGGTACGAGCCCTTAAAAGGACTGATGGAAAGTGCTATCCCTATGCTGTCCAGCGCTGTGTATGGAGCGCATACAGCTGTATCAGCGATAGGACTCAGGACGGAGCTGCGCCAGTGATGTCTGACACCAAGGACGCAGAAGAGATAATGGCGTCCTGGAGGAAAATGTCCGGTTTTATAATGCAGGGACATGTGACATGGACATCCTATCACACATGCCGTTGCTTCTCTGGCTAAAAGTCCACTTAGCTGTGTGTGTGTCTGGGATTGGCTGACATGCTGGCCCGCCCAACAAGACGCGCGCGCTTAGGGAAGGAAGACAAGGAAAAAAAAAAAAATGGCGATCGCCATTATACAAACAGAAGTGATCTGAAGGCGCTGTTCACGCACACTATACACTGAAATGTCATAATAGTGTGAGTCACAGAGTGACTTACACTATTACAGCGGAAAGCCAGTTAGGAATTAGCTGTTTTTTTGCTGCTAGAACCGTTCTCGAACGTTTCTAGAACTATCGAGCTTTTGCAAAAAGCTCGAGTTCTAGTTCGATCTAGAACAGGCCCCAAAATCACTCGAGCCTAGAACTGGAGAACCTCGAACCGCGAACCGCGCTCAACTCTAATGGAGACCAACTAGGATGATACACAGTTCCAACCCCTTCCCCGTTCTAAGGGTACCTTCACACTTTAGCGATGCAGCAGCGATCCGACCAGCGATCTGACCTGGTCAGGATCGCTGCTGCATCGCTACATGGTCGCTGGTGAGCTGTCAAACAGGCAGATCTCACCAGCGACCAGTGACCAGCCCCCAGCCAGCAGCGACGTGCAAGCGACGCTGCGCTTGCACGGAGCCGGCGTCTGGAAGCTGCGGACACTGGTAACTAAGGTAAACATCGGGTATGGTTACCCGATGTTTACATTAGTTACCAGCGCACACCGCTTAGCTGTGTGTGCGGGGAGCAGGGAGCCGTGCACACTGAGCGCTGGCTCCTTGCTCTCCTAGCTACAGTACACATCGGGTTAATTAACCCGATGTGTACAGCAGCTACATGTGCAGAGAGCCGGAGCCGGCAGCACAGGCAGCGTGAGAGCGGCTGGTAACTAAGGTAAATATCGGGTAACCACCTTGGTTACCCGATGTTTACCCTGGTTACAGCTTACCGCAGCTGCCAGATGCCAGCTCCTGCTCCCTGCTCGCTTCATTTGTCGCTCTCTAGCTGTCACACACAGCGATCTGTGTGTCACAGTGGGAGAGCGCCTTTGAAGAAAACGAACCAGGGCTGTGTGTAACGAGCAGCGATCTCGCAGCAGGGGCCAGATCGCTGCTCAGTGTCACACACAGCGAGATCGCTAATGAGGTCACTGCTGCGTCACAAAAAACGTGACTCAGCAACGATCTCGGCAGCGAGCTCGCTGTGTGTGAAGCACCCCTAATTGTGTACAGACAAGTTATCTTAAACTGACAAACAAGGAAATCTCTAATAAAACACAATAATACAGATCAACATAAACAGTGCTCCATGCTGGAATAAGAAGAATAATCTTTAATTTGTAGCCAGCTTCTCACAATGAGGCACATTATACCAGGAATGGGCACATTATACCAGGGATGGACGCAAGGTGGGGCACATTACACCAAGATCTGGAACATTATAAAAGGCATGGACCCAGGATGGGGCACATTATACCAGGAATGGATCCAGGATGGAACACATTATATCAGGATGTGGCACATTATTCAAAGAGTGGACCCAGATTGGGGCACATTATAACAGGAAGGGACACATTATACCAGGAATTTGACAACAATGTGGCTTATTATTATTATTATACAAGTCATGGACCCAGAATAGGGCACATTATACCAGGGATGTGATTACAATGGGGTATATTATACTCTGATTGGGCACATGATACTAGAGATGGATCCAGAATAGGTCACATTATACCAGGAAGGTGACCTCGATGGGGCTCATTATACTAGGATGTGGCACATTATACCAAGAAGGGGACAAGTATGTGGTAATTTTACCAAGACGGGGCACATTATACAAGTGATGGACACAGAATATGGCACTTATACCAGGGATGGATCCAGGTGTGGTACATTATGCAAGGATAGGGCGCCTTATACCAGGAAGGTGACCATCATGAGGCACAATATACCAGAATGGGGCACATTATAGCAGTGATGGACCCATAATGGGGTACATTATACAAGGATTGGGCACGTTACACCAGGATGGCGCACATTATACTGCCCTCTGCTGCTCATATATCCTTGATAACATGTGTAATGTGGAGTTCTAGCATGTGGACACACCGCACACCAGTTGGTGACCTGGTACTTGCAAGTGTTGCTGCAGCTATTGCGGTATCTGGAGGGTTAGTCAGCCAGGGGTGGTGTGAGCACCATCGCTTGATGTTGCTGCAGGAGCTCAGCAGCTGTTAGCTGGGCCAAGCTCTGGTGGTTATCATGCTAGAACGGCTCATATTTCAGCACCTCCTGCATGATCATGCTGTGATCGATTAGTCAGGTTGACTTATTGATCACAGTGATCTGAGTGCAGGTACCAATGAAATGGATCAATAGTAGTAGAGTAGAGAAATTAATTTTAATTCACAGAAACGTGGTTTTCTCTGGTACGTGTTACACTGATGTTACACGGATCACATCTGTGCAGTCCATGTGACACCCGAGCTGCTTGAGAAAAATGGACATGTCTATGTGTGGAGCACATGGACACATGTATGCTGCACACAGACGCATGTTCCATGTGAAAACATGCACATGTGCACAGACTCATTGATTTTAAGGGGTCTACGTGTGCCCGTGTCTCTGTACGTGTGAAAACGGACCTCAAATGTACCGGACACACAGATGTGTGAAGGAGGCCTCAAACAAAGAAGCAGGGACCAGGGAATAATAAAAGAAGGAGTTGACAAGGTTGGTGGAAGCAACACCATTTTAATTTTTTCTATGACATACTCTCTTTTCTGCTTGGACTCTGAAACATTGTATTTTCTGAGAAAACGCTGTTAAGTAGACTTGTATAGAACATAGTTTTGTGTCATAAATGCAATGACATTTCCTCCCTCTCAATTTAGGAATCAGATTCCTTTTTTATAAATAACACTTAAATCTGTAAATGTTCTATAGCATTTATAGTACAAAATACTGTGTGTTTGATCATAAATCTTGTGCGCCAGTCAGACATGTTTTCTAGGAACTTCTGAGGATTTAGCTGACTTTATTGAAAATCCATCGCAATTGAACGTTTTTATGGAGCAGCACCCTGCTAATGGAAACCTGGGTGGAAAAAAAAATCATTTATATGTGCGTAATCTGACAAGTTGATGACTGTCAAATCTGATAACGAAAACCTTTTACAGAAAAGTTAGATAACAAGCTAAATGCTATAAACACCATGAGTTCAGGCAAATAAAACCTTATTTTGTTTCTCTGAAATGTTTACTAAAGATGTATATGCCAGTCTTCTGTATTACAACACATTCACTTCATGTTGTGGAAGATTAGGATCAAAAAGGAAACATGGAACATTGATCTGAGATATGAGATGCTCACATTTCTTATATTTCTTACCACTGAATATCAATTTAGAGTGTACACATATATAATTTATATATTTTTAGATCTAGAAATAATCCACATTTTAAGTAAATATGGGAATACATTACATAATGAACTGATGCAAAGTTTCAGCATTTATTATAACCCAGAGGTGCATCGACAGTTTGCATGGTTGTTAGTTGAATCACGCAAGTTTGACGACTTGTCTGATATGTTGTTATTAGAGATGAGCAGACCCGTGGAAGTTCGGTTCGGGGGGTGCAGCTGGACTTTTGAAAAAGTTAGGTTTAGGACCCGGGCTTGACCAGAATGCCAATGGAAGTCACTGATTGGGGAGTTTGGGTCTGCACCCACATGTAGCCAGCCATAAACAGAGCACTTCTGTGGGCAGGGTTTTTTTTGTGCACACTACATCCGATAATGATGTTGTTACTAGTGTTGAGTCACTCCCCTAGTGTTCGAGTTCAGTTTGGTTCATCGAACGGCGGCTCCGTTCGGCGAACGGTCGACGAACGCTCGACAAACTCCTTCGAACCCCATTGAAAACAAAGGCAGGTAAACAAAAACACATAGAAACACATTATACATGTACACATACAGTTAATAAACATTGCTATTACACTTACAGGTGCCCGCGACGCGTCCTGCACTCTGTCTTCCGCTGATTTTCCTTCTGATCATCGCTGCGCCCTCCCAGTAACCAGCACTGATGATAGGACCTTCCGTGACGTCAAAATAGCATGTGACCAGTCACGTGTCTATTATCTCATTGGCTACAGACTGGTCACATGGCTAGACATCATGCTAGGTTCTGTCAGTGCATCTCTCTGGTACGCGGTGCTCCTTTGAGCATCGCCGTGTACCGGCGAGATACTCTGGCACATGGTCGACTCCCCGTCCTTGCATGTCGGCGCCTTGTAGTTCTGCAGCTGCTGTCTGCTCTCCTCCATACAGACAGACAGCAGACAGCAGCTGCAGAACTACAAGGCTCAGCATACTCCATCCAGGACTGTATGCAGGAGTTTTTTTCCCCCAAAAAAAATTACGTGGGCTGCCTATTTGTACCCGGCTGGGAACCAAAAATATAAGGAAGGCCTTTTTTTTTTTAATTATTTCATGAATTTCATGAAATAATTAAAAAAAAAATGACGTGGCTTCGCCCAATTTTTGTGTCCAGCCAGATACAACTAGACAGCTGGGGATTGGAATCCGCAGATCAGGGTGCCCAAGCTTTCTGGGCACCCCTGCTGTGAATTGCAGTCCGCAGCTGCTTCAGAAAATGGCGCTTTCATAGAAGCGCCATCTTCTGGCGCTGTATTCAACTCTTCCAGCTGCCCTGGTGACGGGTGGCTCACTGGGTAATAATGGGGTTAGGGCTCCCTAAGCCCGAAATTCATAGTATGAAGCCAATATTAGATATGGCCACCATGAATTTCTAGTACAGATAAAAAAAACACAACACACAGAAAAATATTTTTATTAGAAATAAAACACAGCACAATTAGTGACTCCATCTTTATTGAAATAAAGAACCCCCCTCTGCAGTAATCCTAGGTAAAGGGTCCAGCGCTGTCCAATTCGGATCCAATATCATCTGATCGGTTTGCTGGAAGGCAAAGCGATCAGATGATGTGTCAGGTTCAAGGGCCTGAATCACGTGACAAAGCAGCTGATTTATACAATCAGCTGATGCATCAGTGCAAAAAAAAACAAAAAAAATCTACACACTTCTGTGCAGGCTCCTGTCCGACAGCAGCAGTTGATAGTTTAGCTGGCCAGGTGGTAAAAAGCCGGCCTCACCGCTCGACTTATAGTGTCAGCTGATTCCATCGGGTGACCGCATCAGCAGATCATCGCCAGGGGTGAGAGACAGAAAAGAGAGAGAAGAGAGGAGAAAGAGAAGAGGAGAGAAGAGAGAGAGAAGAGAGAGAGAAGAGAGAGAGAAGAGGAGAGAAGAGAGAGAGGAGAGAGAGAGAGAGAGAAGAGAGAGAGGAGAGAGCAATGCAGCCTCATTCCGTGAACTGCTCTGTATTTAGAGGTGTGTACCGCGGCTCACAGCTGATGTCCGGCTCCTCCCCTCAGTGCATAATTAAATTAAATTACAATTATGAATAAATAATAATTATAATTTAAAATAAATTAAATTCTTTACCGGGACGTCCGGGACTCAAACTCGTGAACTAATTCTCCGTAGGCAGTAGCTCTAAGCATTGAGCCACTGCTTCTAATGAAAAGCATAGGAAGATTTGGTAATCTTGACCTCTGTTTTTTACTTGAGAATCCAGAAGTGGATTATTCAGCTACAAAGAGGAGAGAGAGAGGGAAAAAGAGAGAAAAAGAGAGAGAGAGAGAAAAAGAGAGAAAAAGAGAGAGAGAGAGAGCAAAACATAGAAAAAGAGAGAAAAGAAAGAGAGAGAAAGAAAGAGAAGAGCGGGGGAGAAAGAGAGAGAGAGACAAAAAAAGAGAAAGAGAGAAAAAAAAGAGAGAGAAAAAGAGAGAGAGAAAAAAAGAGAGAAAGAAATAGAAAGAGAGAAAGAGAAAAAAGAGAGAAAAAGAGAGAAAAAAAGAGAACAAGAGAGAGAGAGAAAAAGAGAGAGAGAGAGAAGAGAGGGAGAGAGAAGAGAGAGAGGGGAGAGAGGAGAGAGAGAAGACGAGAGAAAAGGAGAGAAGAGAGAGGAGAGAGAGAGCAGAGAGAGAAGAGGGAGCAATGCAGCCTCATTCCGTGAACTGCTCCAAATTTAGAGGTGTGTCCCGCGGCTCACAGCTGATTTCCGGCTCCTCCCCTCAGTGCATAATTAAATTAAATTATAATTATGAATAAATAATAATTATAAATTAAATTCTTTACCGGGACTCAAACTCGTGAACTAATTCTCCTTAGGCAGTAGCTCTAACCATTGAGCCACTGCCTCTTATGAAAAGCATTTGAAGATTTGGTAATCTTTACCTCTGTTTTGCACTTGAGAATCCAGAAGTGGATTATTCAGCTACAAAGAGGAGAGATAGAGGGAAAAAGAGAGAAAAAGAGAGAAAAAGAGAGAGAGAGAAAAAGAGAGAGAGAGAGAAGAGAGGGAGAGAGAAGAGAGAAAGGGGAGAGAGGAGAGAGAGAAGACGAGAGAAAAGGAGAGAAGAGAGAGGAGAGAGAGAGCAGAGAGAGAAGAGGGAGCAATGCAGCCTCATTCCGTGAACTGCTCCAAATTTAGAGGTGTGTCCCGCGGCTCACAGCTGATTTCCGGCTCCTCCCCTCAGTGCATAATTAAATTAAATTATAATTATGAATAAATAATAATTATAAATTAAATTCTTTACTGGGACAGCCGGGACTCAAACTCGTGAACTAATTCCTCGTGAACTAATTCTCCTTAGGCAGTAGCTCTAACCATTGAGCCACTGCCTCTTATGAAAAGCATTGGAAGTTTTGGTAATCTTGACCTCTGTTTTGCACTTGAGAATCCAGAAGTGGATTATTCAGCTACAAAGAGGAGAGATAGAGGGAAAAAGAGAGAAAAAGAGAGAAAAAGAGAGAGAGAGAAAAAGAGAAAAAAAGAGAGAGAGAGAAAAAGAGAGAGAGAAAAGAGAGAGAGAGAAAGAGAGAAGAAGAGAAAAAGAAAAAAAAGAGAACAAGAGAGAGAAAGAAAAAGAGAGAAAAAGAGAGAGAAGAGAGAGAGAGAAGAGGGAGGAGAGAGAAGAGAGAAGAGAGAGGAGAGAGAGAGAAGAGAGAGAGGAGGGAGCAATGCAGCCTCATTCCGTGAACTGCTCCGATTTTAGAGGTGTGTCGCTTGGCTCACAGCTGATTTCTGGCTCCTCGCCTCAATGCATAATTAAATAAAATTATAATTATGAATAAATAATAATTATATTTTAAAATTAATCAAATTCTTTACTGGGACTCAAACTCGTGAACTAATATTCCTTAGACAGTAGCTCTAACCATTGAGCCACTGCCTGTAATGAAAAGCATTGGATGATTTGGTAATCTTGACCTCTGTTTTGCACTTGAGAATCAAGAAGTGGATTATTCAGCTACAAAGAGGAGAGAGAGGGAAAAAGAGAGAAAAAGAGAGAGAGAGAAAAAGAGAAAAGAAAGAAAAAGAGAGAGAAAAAGAGAGAAAGAGAGAAAAAGAGAGAGAGAAAAAGAGAGAGAGAGAGGAGAAAGAGAGAAAACGAGAGAAAGAGAGAGAGAAAAAGAGAGAAAGAGAGTGAGAGAGAGAAAGAGAGAGAGAGAAAAAGAGAAAAAGAGAGAAAAAGAGAGAGAGAAAGAGAAAAAGAGAGAAAGAGAAAAAAGAGAGAAAAAGAGATAGAGAGAGAGAAAGAGAAAAAGAGAGAAAAAGAGAGAGAAAGAGAGAAAAAGAGAGAGAGAAAAAGAGAGAGAGGGGAGAAAGAGAGAAAACGAGAGAAAGAGAGAGAGAAAAAGAGAGAATGAGAGTGAGAGAGAAAAAGAGAGAGAGAAAGAGAGAGAGAGAAAAAGAGAAAAAGAGAGAAAAAGAGAGAGAGAAAGAGAAAAAGAGAGAAAGAGAAAAAAGAGAGAAAAAGAGAGAGAGAGAGAGAGAAAGAGAGAAAAAGAGAGAGAGAGCAAAACATAGAAAAAGAGAAAAAAGAAAGAGAGAGAGAAAAAGAGAAAAGAGAGAGGAGGAGAAAGAGAGAAAAAGAGAGAGTGAGAGAGAGACAAAAAGAGAGAAAGAGAGAAAAAAGAGAGAGAGAAAAAGAGAGAGAAAAAAAGAGAAAAAGAAATAGAAAGAGAAAAAGAGAGAAAGAGAAAAAAGTGAGAAAAAGAGAGAGAAAAAGAGAACAAGAGAGAGAGAGAAAAAGAGAGAGAGAGAGAAGAGAGGGAGAGAGAAGAGAGAGAGGGGAGAGAGGAGAGAGAGAGAGAGAAGACGAGAGAAAAAGAGAGAAGAGAGAGGAGAGAGAGAGCAGAGAGAGAAGAGGGAGCAATGCAGCCTCATTCCGTGAAGTGCTCCAAATTTAGAGGTGTGTCCCGCGGCTCACAGCTGATTTCCGGCTCCTCCCCTCAGTGCATAATTAAATTAAATTATAATTATGAATAAATAATAATTATAAATTAAATTCTTTACCGGGACAGCCGGGACTCAACCTCATGAACTAATTCCTCGTGAACTAATTCTCTTTAGGCAGTAGCTCTAACCATTGAGCCACTGCCTCTTATGAAAAGCATTGGAAGTTTTGGTAATCTTGACCTCTGTTTTGCACTTGAGAATCCAGAAGTGGATTATTCAGCTACAAAGAGGAGAGATAGAGGGAAAAAGAGAGAAAAAGAGAGAAAAAGAAAGAAAAGAAAGAAAAAGAGAGAGAAAGGGAGAGAAAGAGAAAGAGAAAAAGAGAGAGAAAAAAAGAGAAAAAGAGAGAGAAAAAAAGAGAAAAAGAGAGAGAAAAAGAAAGAGAGAGGGGGAGAAAGAGAAAAAGAGAGAGAGAAAGAGAGAAAAAGAGAGAGAGAAAAAGAGAGAAAAAGAGAGAGAGAGAAAAAGAGAGAGAGAGAAAAAGAGAGAGAAAAAGAGAGAGAGAAAAAGAGAGAGATAGAAAGAGAGAAAAAGAGAAAAAGAAATAGAAAGAAAAAGAGAGAGAAAGAGAAAAAAGAGAGAAAAAGAGAGAAAAAGAGAGAGAGAGAAAAAGAGAGAGAGAGAGAAAAAGAGAGAGAAAAAGAGAGAGAGAAAAAGAGAGAGATAGAAAGAGAGAAAAAGAGAAAAAGAAATAGAAAGAAAAAGAGAGAGAAAGAGAAAAAAGAGAGAAAAAGAGAGAAAAAAAAGAGAACAAGAGAGAGAAAGAAAAAGAGAGAAAAAGAGAGAGAAGAGAGAGAGAGAAGAGGGAGGAGAGAGAAGAGAGAAGAGAGAGGAGAGAGAGAGAAGAGAGAGAGGAGAGAGAGGAGGGAGCAATGCAGCCTCATTCCGTGAACTGCTCCGATTTTAGAGGTGTGTCCCTTGGCTCACAACTGATTTCTGGCTCCTCGCCTCAATGCATAATTAAATAAAATTCTAATTATGAATAAATAATAATTATAATTTAAAATTAATTAAATTCTTTACTGGGACTCAAACTCGTGAACTAATATTCCTTAGACAGTAGCTCTAACCATTGAGCCACTGCCTGTAATGAAAAGCATTGGAAGATTTGGTAATCTTGACCTCTGTTTTGCACTTGAGAATCAAGAAGTGGATTATTCAGCTACAAAGAGGAGAGAGAGGGAAAAAGAGAGAAAAAGAGAGAGAAAAAGAGAAAAGAAAGAAAAAGAGAGAGAAAGAGAGAGAGAGAAAAAGAGAGAGAGAGAGGGGAGAAAGAGAGAAAACGAGAGAAAGAGAGAGAGAGAAAAAGAGAGAAAGAGTGAGAGAGAAAAAGAGAGAGAGAAAAAGAGAAAAAGAGAGAAAAAGAGAGAAAAAGAGAGAAAAAGAGAGAGAAAGAGAAAAAGAGAGAGAAAGAGAAAAAGAGAGAGAAAGAGAAAAAAGAGAGAGAAAGAGAGAGAGAAAGAGAGAAAAAGAGAGAGAGAAAGAGAAAAAGAGAGAAAGAGAGAGGAGAAAGAGAAGAGAGAGAAGAGAAGAGAGAGAAAAGAGTGAGGAGAGAGAGAGAGAGAAGAGAGAGAAGAGAGAGAGGAGAGAGCAATGCAGCCTCATTCCGTGAACTGCTCCGATTTTAGAGGTGTGTCCCGCGGCTCACAGCTGATGTCCGGCTCCTCCCCTCAGTGCATAATTAAATTAAATTAAATTATAATTATAAATAAATAATAATTATAATTTAAAATTAAAAATAAATTAAATTAAATTCTTTACCAGGGAGGCCAGGACTTGAACTCATGCTCCTTAGGCAGTAGCTCTAACCATTGAGCCACTGCCTCTAATGAGAAGCATAGGAAGATTTGGTTATCTTGACTTCTGCATTGCAGAGTGAAGTCTCCGGTGACAGCGTGGCTCACTTCAGGTGCTGCGTGGAGAGGACACAGAGTGGTCGTGTTCTATGGCGCACCCTGTCATCTTCATGTAGCAGAGCTGACAGTGTCATGTGGATTACTTCAGACCTGGATTGTTGTTTGGGGATTAATAAAGAGGTAAATGAGGGTTTTTTTTGTCTTTTATTCCAAATAAAGGATTTTTCGTTGTGTGTGTTTATTTACTCTCACTTACAAGTTAATCATGGAAGGTATCTCGGGGAGACGCCTGCCATGATTAACCCCGTTATTACCCCGATTTCCACCACACCAGGGCAATTCGGGATGAACTGGGTAGAGTCCTGGGACTGTCGCATCTAATGGATGCAGCAATTCCGGGCGGCTGCTGGGTGATATTGTTAGGGTGGTGGGCTCCCCATAACATGGCGCTCCCCATCCTGACAATACCAGACTCCAGCAGTGTGGCTTTATCCTGGCTGGTATCAAAATTATGGGAACCACAGTTTTTTTTTTTTTTAATTATTTATTTATTTTACTGCACGATATAGACCCGCCCGCCGGCGGCTGTGATTGGTAGCAGTGAGACAGCTGTCACTCATCATGGGGGCGTGTCTGACTGCAGCAAATCATGGGCGCCGGTGGGCGAGGAAAGCGGGAAATACCTGATTGAATAATGAAGCGGCAGCCATTTTCAAAAGAGGAAAAGCCGTCGGAGATTTGTGACAGCCGTGCAGCCTCGCGCCCATGATCGGTGAGTAGGAAAGAGAGAGGGATTGTGCTGGGGATGCAGTACGCATGCAAATACACAACGTGCGCACATAGCCTTACTGTGAAAAGCCACGCTATTTGTGATCGAACCATTATCGAACGGTAACTCGAATTGCCGAACTTGAAGCAAATCGTTCGAGTTCGTCGAACGACTCGAACACCCCCCAAAATCACTCGAATTTGAAATTGGCGAACCGTTCGAATCGAACATCGCTCAACTCTAATTGTTACCCACAGTGTGAGCCGATCAAACACTGCAACTTGCTCGTTCTGGGGTGAGCACCAAGTACAGCGACGCTTGCGCAAGTGGTTTGCATGCATAAAGCACACAAACTTTGAACGCAGCTCTGTTTTTTTGTAACGTCTGTGTTCCTTATGAACACCAAACCTCGGGTTGGCTCATCTCTAGTTGTCATCCACATGCAAAATAATTAAAAGGAATACCTACACCTGCCTGTGGATCTTTAAAGTTTATATGAGTAAGTGCTCTCTTCTACTTGCGTACTGCTTCCGATGCTAGAGCATCGGAAGCGATATGCTAACGACCCTCTGCTGTGTGCATCAGCTGAGGGTCATGCGACTGTGATGCGATCTTTCAATTGTATCACAGCTGCAGAGAAGAGGGAGGGAACACTTTCTCCCATCTCCTCTGCTCTCTGTCTCTGCGTATATTGCACTCCAGTCGCAGAACATGCGAGTGCAGTGCGATGTTTCACACACTCCCATAGGCTTGTATGGGGATGCATGAGCCGAGACTCGCTGCAAAACGCAGCATGCTGCAATTGTACCGAGAGTACGATTTGTGTCGAGAAATAAAAGACAATAAAATGCCTCATTGATTAACACTGGTGCAAGTGCGATCCGTTGTTTTATCGGCTCACACTCGCACATGAAAATCGCAAATGGAAAACAGCCCTAACAGAGTGTTTCAGTGAAAAATATACCTTGCAGCAATCGTGCAGACAGGCTTTGATTTGGTTTGCAACTATATCAGAAAACTGACCAGCAGCTTCAATAAATGCTAACAGGCGCCAACTGAAAAAAACAATATAACTACAAAAGCATATCCAGTGGCCCTAAATAATATAAGGAAGTTTGACATTGCATTACTGCTGTAGAAATATTAGATAAAAATGGATAATTACATAGGCAATGTGAAAATTAGTAAAAAGACAATATTTGCAAAGAGGGATTCTTAGCTTTTTATTGGCCAATCCATGTGAGCCCGATACCTCGACAAGGTGATCTCATATCGAGAACCTAACCTTAAATGCCTCTATGTAGATTAAAAATCAGCATTTCTGAGCAGATAATTTCCTGGCTAAATAAGATGGTGGACACACCCTGGCTCTAGGGCAGAGTGTTTGGTGAGAACAAGGTTAGGCTCCCGATTAGTGATGAGTGGACCCAGACTGTAAAAGTCCAGATCTGGATCTGTCAACTCAGGAAATAAAAAAAATTAAAGGAAAAATTAAATAAAGTGCTGGGATCCTCACATCTAATGGATGCGACAATCCTGGGTGGCTGCAGGCTGCTTTTTTTAGGCTGGGGGGAACAATAAGCATGGGTCTCCGCAGCCTGAGAATACCAGCCCACAGCTGTAGGACTTTATCATGGCTGGGTATAAAAATTGGGGGGGACCGCACGCCGTTTTTTTAAAAAAATTATTTAAATAATAAAAAGCCGCATGTAGTTCCTTTAATTTTGATAGACAACCAAGATAAGCACACAGCTGGGGGCTGCAGCCTGTAGCCATATGCTTGATAGTAAGGTTCTGCTGAATATGTTGGTGCTATAAATATAAACTTTATTATTGTCTAACCTGTGTATCATAATAAAGGGGGACCCTACACCAATTTATTTATTTATTTATTTGTACACCAAGATAGCAACCCGCAGATAAGGTCTGTGATCGCAAGCAGTCAGACGCTGTCACACAGGGTGGGGGCACACATGACTGCAACAAATCACACACGCCAGGACTGTTGGTGAGCTGGGGAAGCTTTGAATATGCATGAAGGTAAATGAGCAACCCTGGAAGAAGAGTGAGCAGCTTGAAAGCAGTTACAGCCACTCCAGAGACTGGTAAGTATAGTGTGCTTGTTCTAATCCTCCTATCCCATCTACCACCATTTTTAAGCATTGGATTCTGGTCTCCATAGACTTATATGGGGACTAGCGTCTAGCCAGATATCTGGGATCAATTCCAGGCTGGAAACAATTTTTGAAGTCTGGTTAGTACCGCTGATCCTGATTATCTGCGAGTTCGTCCATCACTATTCCCGATATAATGAGATCACCTTGTCAAGGTTATCGAGCTCACATTGATTAGCCAATACATGAGCTAAGAATTTCTCTTTTCAAATATTTCAAAAGGTGTAATGCAATGTCTGTCTTTTTTACTCATTTTCACATTAGCTATCTACAGTCATATGAAAAAGTTTTGGCACCCCTATTAGTATTAACCTTTTTTCTTTAGAACGATTTGGGTTTTTGCAACAGCTATTTCAGTTTCATATATCTAATAACTGATGGACTCAGTAATATTTCTGGATTGAAATGAGGTTTATTGTATTAACAAAAAATGTGCAATCCGCATTTAAACAAAATTTGAATGGTGCAAAAGTATGGGCACCCTTATCAATTTCTTAATTTGAACACTCCTAACTACTTTTTACTGACTTACTTAAGCACTAAATTGGTTTTGTAACCTCATTGAGCTTTGAACTTCATAGGCAGGTGTATCCAATCATGAGAAAAGGTATTTAAGGTGGCCACTTGCAAGTTTTTCTCCTATTTGAATCTCCTATGAAGAGTGGCATCATGGGCTCCTCAAAACAACTCTCAAATGATCTGAAAACAAAGATTATCCAACATAGTTGTTCAGGGGAAGGATACAAAAAGTTGTCTCAGAGATTTAAACTGTCAGTTTCCACTGTGAGGAACATAGTAAGGAAATGGAAGAACACAGGTACAGTTCTTGTTAAGCCCAGAAGTGGCAGGCCAAGAAAAATATCATAAAGGGAGAGAAGAAGAATGGTGAGAACAGTCAAGGACAATCCACAGATCACCTCCAAAGACCTGCAGCATCATCTTGCTGCAGATGGTGTCATTGTGCATCGGTCAACAATACAGCACACTTTGCACAAGGAGAAGCTGTATGGGAGAGTGATGCGAAAGAAGCCGTTTCTGCAAGCACACAACAAACAGAGTCGCCTGAGGTATGCAAAAGCACATTTGGACAAGCCAGTTACATTTTGGAAGAAGGTTCTGTGGACTGATGAAACAAAGATTGAGTTGTTTGGTCATACAAAAAGGCGTTATGCATGGAGGCAAAAAAAACCATGGCATTCCAAGAAAAGCACTTGCTACTCACAGTAAAATTTGGTGGAGGTTACATCATGCTTTGGGGCTGTGTGGCCAATGCCGGCACCAGGAATCTTGTTACAGTTGAGGGTCGCATGGATTCAACTCAGTATCAGCAGATTCTTGACAATAATGTGCAAGAATCAGTGACGAAGTTGAAGTTACGCAGGGGATGGATATTTCAGCAAGACAATGATCCAAAACACCGCTCCAAATCTACTCAGGCATTCATACAGAGGATAATTACAATGTTCTGGAATGGCCATCCCAGTCTCCAGACCTGAATATCATTGAAAATCTGTGGGATGATTTGAAGCGTGCTGTCCATGCTCGGCGACCATCAAACGTAACTGAACTGGAATTGTTTTGTAAACAGGAATGGTCAAATATACCTTCATCCAGGATCCAGAAACTCATTAAAAGCTACAGGAAGCGACTAGAGGCTGTTATTTTTGCAAAAGGAGGATCTACAAAATGTTAATGTCACTTTTATGTTGAGGTGCCCATACTTTTGCACCGGTCAAATTTTGTTTAAATGCGGATTGCACATTTTCTGTTAGTACAATAAACCTAATTTCAATCCAGAAATATTACTCAGTCCATCAGTTATTAGATATATGAAACTGAAATAGCTGTTGCAAAAACCCAAATTGTTATAAAGGAAAAAGGTTAACATTAATAGGGGTGCCCAAACTTTTTCATATGACTGTATGTATCCTTTTTTCTAACATTCCTAGAGGAGTAATGCAATGTCAAACTATCCTTATATTAATGAGTGCCACTGGATATGTTTTTGATTTGGTTTGGGCAGCAGGTAGCAGAAGATAGGTTCCCTTTAAAGGGAATCTGTCACCAGGATTTTGCAATGTAAGTTGAGGATAGCATGCTGAAGGAAAGTCAGAACGGCTGCACCATGTAATCTAAGTTAATCATGGTTAGTTTCAGAAACTCTTTGCCTATAACATGCTGCTCTCAGAAGTAGCAAAAACTTGCTGACAGATTCCCTTTAAGTGCATTTTTTTTCTTTCACAATTTTATAGAATAAGAAAATATACTCGGAAATCCCCCTAAAATGATTTACAAGTGTGAATTAGGTCTACAGATGGTTTGGATATATAAAATTATTTTGATGTATTTCTACTGCTGGACATTTTTAGTTTTTAGTCCCCTGGTAGTAACTAATCTAAAATGTGTAAATAAAAAGAATGTTTTTTCCCCCATTTATATTTATTTAATAATTGTATTTATATAACCCCAACAGAATTCTATTAACTGACAAAAGCTCCTCTTTCCATTTTTTAAAATTGTATTATTTTGTAGTGTAGATTTATATTTGATTGATTTTTCTGAATAAAAAACACTTGTTCATGTATTGCTTAAATGAGTGACTCGCCCACCCCAGGGCTATGGGACACCCGGTGCCGGGCCGGACTAGTCCGGGGGTCGTCAGTGGTGGCGGGGCCCGACTCCGTGGCCCTGGTGGGTGTCAGTTAAATATGGCTGATGAATTGGGGTTTAATAAAGTTTGTGTTCATGACGCCACCTGTGGTATGCGGCTATTAAGCTGCCGCTGCTGTGTGAGGCCTCCGGGGTGATGAAGTGGCAGCAATGGTGGTACTGCTCCCCACAGGTGGAGCGGTGCCCCGGGGCACAGTTGGTACTCGTGAGAGTCTATGGTGTAGTGGAAGTTTAAGCAGACGGAATAACAGAGGCAACACCAAGGGTGCAGTTTCAAGTTGTTTACTCACACATCCTGGTATGCGCACACTGGTGCCCTCAGACGACTGGAACCCACTGTCAGGGACCTCCGCCGTTTCTGGGTGATTCCTGGAGTGAAAACCGGTACCCTTCTCTCTAAGGTGTCTCTGTCTTCAGCTGTCTTCCTAAGCCTAGCTCTTTTAGGATGAACCTGCTCGGCCTCCACTACAGCCTCCAGGCTGGGGGGGTCACCTGTCGGATGATTCTCCCCTTTCTAGAGGTTCTGCTGTGGGCTGTGGCCCGGGGAGTTTACAACATTCCCTGGGCCTCAGTTTTTACTGTTTGGAGATGATTTTGCACTCCTCCAGTTTCTAGGGACCGTCCCCTGTTGCAGCTTGATCCCTCCACCGATGTTCCTGTGGAACAGGCCATCACAGCTCAACAGCTATCCGTGGCCCTGGAATCCCTTCTTCTCTCTGCTTGGTGTCACCTGGACCCTCTGAGTCCCAGGATCTTCACCAGGAAGCGTCACTTTCTTCTTCTTAGCTCCTGACTGACTAGAGCTGTCTTTCCTTCTCTCCTTCTCGTCTGCCTCCTCCAGACCTCCTCCTCCTTCCCCACTCTCTCTCAGACTTCTGTTGCTTTCTCTGTGCAGACACTCTGAGCTCACAGAGCTCCTTTCTCTTTCACAGCTACATGCTGTCTCCTCACTCGCTCACTCTCTGAGGTAAACTGAAACTAACTTGACCTTCCTTTCTCTATCTACTCTCTCGTGGCTCCTCCCACCTCCCCAGTTGCTATGCTGTACCCTATAGGAGCAGGGATGGGTCTTACGGCCCCTCCCAGCATGCAGCATGGGAGGGTTACTGCCACTGTCCCTGGTCCCAGTATGTACCTAACAATGGGTGTTGTGTAGATTTACCAGGGGACCGGTGTTCACTCCTTTCCTCACCCAGAATGGGGCATCACACCGCTGGATGGGGTGCAATGTCCTGTGGCGACGGAAGCCTCAGGGGCGCCACATGAGCGTGTACTCACCAAAATGCCCCTTGGACATCCTGTTGGAATATGCCATTTGCTCATGGTAATATCTGCAGATTCAATACACTAACATAAATACAGTATTTAAAATGTACAATTAACTAATATCTCAGTGGAAAAAATGCTGTTTACTTTCAGTCTTAAGTTTACTGTTAGATCTACAGCCCAAGAGTGTATGAACATGGCTGTATTAAAGTGGTTTTCTGGTTTAAATTTTTATGTGACCTCAGGGTTGCAGATTTACAAAATAACAAGTGCAGCAGTTATTCACGCTCTCCAGGTCCTGTTCTGCCTTTCAACTGCTACTACACACTTTGTTGGTCATATACATCACAGGTTACTGTTTACACTACTGTATATATTTGTGATGCTAGTCACTATTTACGGATAGTATAGATGGAAGGGTAGTCAGACAAGCTGGGGTCAGGAAACAGGAGGACATGACAGGACTCAGGGAGTAAATGGAAACGCAGTCAAGTCACAGGCCGAGGGTCAAAATTCCAGGAAAGTACGCATTAGATTCAGGGAGCAAACAGAGACGTGGTCAGGTGACAGTCTGAGGTCTAAAGCCAGGAGGGTAGGTAACGACATGAACAGGGAGAGGGTAGAGAGGAGTCAATGCACGGTCCGGGGTTAAGAAACTTAGATCAGAAGACAAGCACAAACACAAGCCAAGAGCACAACTACGGAACCAGAGAGTATGTTTTAGTTCTGGGAGAGCATGCTCAGTAATGAAACAGAGCAATTACCAGGAAGGTGGAACACCTGTGTAATCAGCACTTCCCAGAACCTGGATGGAATTCTGTGCTGTCAAACCACCTGACAGCTAGTGTTCAGAGAAACACAGCAAAGCATCTCCAAATATGCAAAATGCTTTGCACAAAGGAAACATGTCACTGCCCACTCTGAAGCTCAGGAAGGAGCGGCAGAGCATCACTTGTGTGCAAGATGCACTATGCAGAGGAATTGTTACAATACTGCGGTACATAGAACAAGCAGTCAAATTCCCTAGGGGGACTAAAAATATTTTAAAAAATATATAAAAGTTTTAACAACCCTCTTTTTTCAATTTTAAAATAATAAAGAAACAATAGTAAGATTTCTGCTGAGGAGAAGGCTATTGTTCTCATCTGCCTCTTAGAGTGTCATGTCAAATAACACTATTAACTGGCAGATATGGATATAAGTTGCAGTTTAATAGCATTATGATGCAGGTTAATAGCATTATGAAGATCCCTGGCACCCGCACTGAGAGCCCTGCTGCTGGGAGGAAATGAATTTTATTCCTCCACGCAGCCTCGGGCTTTCAGTCATAGGAGTGGGCCAATGTCACTTCAATAACCATTTATTGCATAGTGAGCCATAACTGTAACCGTGCCCATGGCACTGACTGATGGCCGGCTCTAAAAACTGAGCAATGACTGAAGCCATGCTGGACCACCCCTATGACTGAAAGCCTAAGATTGCTGGGATGAATAAATGTAATTTCCTGCTGGCAGCGAGGCTCTCAATGTGGGCACCGGGCAGCTTCAGAATGCCATTAACACGCAGATTAGTCCCATATCTGCAGGTTAATAGCGCTTTTTCACACGAGAGGTTCCCGTTAATAAATAAGGCACATCTGCTCCACTCCTCATCAAGGCCAGCATGAACAATTCCGATCTTTATGAATTGGGGTCTTTATGTATAAATATGAGATTTATGAGTTTCTAATAGAGAAAATTGTTTTAATGACATATTGTTAGGTTAGGATATTGCAGGTTAGTTAATTAATCCAGGATTGCTTACTTTTTTGTAACAACCAAAAATTGCAGACAAATTGGGAAATAAAATATTGAATCATCTAGATTCTAGGTAGTATATTTGTAAAAATAAATTTTGAGCATTTTTACATAGTTATCGTAAACTCTAAATATATTACACTAATATTGAAATCAGTCATGATAAAAACCATATTATATTTAATTTTGGGTGCTGGGGGGGTGCAGAGTGAATATGGCCTTAGAATTTCATCTCTATTGCTCTCTCATCTGTAAATTCAATCTTCCCTTTGTGTCTATTAGTATATTGCTCTGAGTCAGATCCATCCCTGTTCATGCTGAGTAATTTCCCACTGAAAGAGGGTTTATGGCTTTTGCTCTAATACATGTGCTAGGGCTTATTATTAGGGGATGTCTTATATTTTCCCATTAACAACAATCCATATTTATTTTTAAACAAAAAAAAACAGCATTCATTCAAATATAATCATATTATTACATTCTGGAACATCATAATTTTGTGCTAAACCTATTACTGATTCACATTTTCTTATCTGATTTCATGGTGCAGAACCCATTCTATAGTGGGGGGTTCATCATATATATACAATGGTTTCAATTACCTGCTTAAATGTATTATTCTTCCTATGTACTGCTAAGATTACTCCCAAAAGAAAGCAGACACCCCCTAATGGAATCGCATTTACAACACCCCAAACAATTAGAGTTAAGCCTAAGCCACACGGCGAGAAAAACGGTGCGTGTGGAGTGCGATAAAACATCACATTCCACTTGGACCAATTTTAGCCTGTGCATCAGTGCACATGAGCTGTTAATTTCTCAGCCCTAATCGGACCGAGAAAACAATCGCAGCATGCTGCCACTGTAATGCAAGTCTCTTTCTCTCGCTCCCATTCAGGTGTACGGGGCGAGAGAAAATTCGCACTACACTCGAGGTACACCGGTGTACCATGCGTGCAGATCAAGAATCGCAGTAGCCGGCTACGGAAGAGAGAGGGAGAGAAATCCCGCTCACCCCTCCTTAGTGCCGGCCCTCCCCTCCTCAGTGCCAGCCTGCCCCCTGCAGCAGAGGTCCGCTCGCACAGTCTGACCTCAGTCGCAGGGACAATCGCATGACACTCGGCTCCTGCTGTGCTGCCAGCATGAGCCGAGTGTCATGAGAGGATCACACTAGTGCCCCGTGTGGCCCTGGCGTTAGGAAGTGAATGGGCTCTCACATACAAATCTACATCGCTGTGATATCCCCCTGGTCTTTTGGAGGTGTCTGTTTTTTTTTGATGAAGGGTCCTACTGTATTCTTTAATTAATTAATTAATTAATTGGAGTAGGGCTTATATTTTAAGCATACTTCAAAATGCTCCAAAAATCCTACTAAGGCTTATTTTCACAGTAGGTCTTATTTTTGGAGAAACAGGGTATCTATGCAGCAGTTTAGGGAGTCTTTGAATGAAAATAACCGAGTTGTGTGCTCTAAAAGCAGTGAATGCACAATAGGATGAATAAAACTGCAAACCCATTTTTTTCATAATTAAATAAAATGACTGGAACACTTTAGGACTTAAAAGGAGTTGTCCAGGCTTGGGGTTAAAGTCTGAAGTTATTATATGTGGTTGCAGACTTCTGAATCCTCACATTGTCTGCACAGAGCATTCTATCAGGATTTTGTAGAAAGCAGGCAGTGTGTGACCGCAAGTATGCGATTTGCATACATACGGTCACGTGCCAACTATACATGCATGGCCAGACATGTCTAGTTGGAATGTAGCTGAAAGTATGCAAGTCAGATAATTGCGGTCACACATCTCTTGCGGCATCGGAGGATCCTGACAGTGCACACTGTATGCGCAATGTGAGGATTGGCAAGTCTACAGTCACATAGAGTAACTGAACACTTGAGCCGCAAGCCTGGCAATCTCTTTAAACGAAAGCTTATTATTTTTTTGTACATTACGGCCTTTTAAATTGTAATAAAGTAGACAGACGTGCGCACCTCTTAGAGAGGTTTTTAAGCAATTTGGTTGGCAACTCAGAAACGGTGACCAGAAAAATGCCCACAGGAAAATTGCCCACAGGAAAAATGCCCAAATGAATATTGCCCATAGGAAAAATGCCCACAGGAAAATTGCCCACATGGAAAATTGCCCACACGGAAAATTGCCCACACGGGAAATTGCCCACTTGGAAAATTGCCCACATAGAAAGTTGCCCAGAAGGAAAATTGCCCACACGGAAAATTGCCCACATGGAAAATTGCCCACACAGAAAATTGCCAATTGCAGCATCAGAAAGTTTCAGATCTATGATATTTGAGGTGCAAGGTGAGGATGTTCACATGATATGTGAAAAATGTCCACAGAAAATTGTCAACAGACATGAATGCCCACTAGGATTGGGGACCATGTAACTCAGGATGGGAACATATATACCAGGATGGAGACAACGTGGACCATACATACCAGGATGAGGACCTTATATACCAGCATTGGGTCATATACACCAGGATGAGGACATATTCACCAGGATGATGGGCATATATACCAGGACAGAGGACATTACTACATAATGAAGGGGGAGGGGAGGCAGTTCATAAGTCTTGATAGAAGTTAGAACACTACAAGGGCCCGTACATGAGAGAACATGTGTGAGTGGGGGGGGGGGCAGGTCCAAATTTCACACTGGGGCCCTTTGGACTCTAGTTACACCACTGCAAAAACATATCATACATTCCCAGCACGAATACAAGGTGGTAATAGCGACAGAGTCTCACCTCTCTGCTGTGCCTTTGGGGCTTTCAGGACCAGCTATGGCTACTTTCACAATTGCGTTGTTTGGCATCCGTCACAATGCGTTGTGTGACGCATGTGACGGATGCGTTGTAAATAGTGGGATAATAAAGGCAACAGATTCCTGTGAAATAACACGTTGCGTTAGTTTTCTTTAGCCGAGAGAGAGCCCCCATCATCACCGCACACACAGGCACTACCGCCCCCATCATCACCGCACACACACAGGCACTACCGCCCCCATCATCACCGCACACATGCAGGCACTACCGCCCCCATCATCACCGCACACACCCCGGCACTACCGCCTCCATCATCATCACACACACGCAGGCACTACCGCCCCCATCATCACTGCCCACACACAGGCACTACCGTCCCTATCATCACAGCACACACCGTCACTACCGCCCCCATCATCACCGCACACATCACAGCACTACCTCCCCATCATCACCGCACACACCCCAGCACTACCGCCCCCATCATCACCACACACACGCAGGCACTACCGCCTCCATGATCACCGAACACACCCCGGCACTACTACACCCATCATCACCGCCCCCACCCTGGCACTACCGCCCCCATCATCACCGCACACACGCAGGCACTAATGCACCCATCATCACTGCACACACCCCGGCACTACCACCCCCATCATCACCGCCGCACACCCCGGCACTACCGTACCCATCATCACCGCACACACCGGCACTACCGCCCCCATCATCACCGCACACACGCAGATACTACCGCCCCCATCATTAATGCACACACCAGCACTACCTCAGTGACATCCCCGCTGACAGCGCGATTCACTTCAGTTGCTGTGTGGAGCTGACAGAGAGCGGTAATGGTCTGTGGCCGCTCCTGTCAGCTTCATGTAGCAGAGCTGAAAGCGTCATGGGACCTCTGTGGATCACGTCGTATCTGGAGGGGTATTTGGGGATTTTAATAAAGTGGTGAAAAAGGGTGTATTTTTGTCTTTTATTTCATATAAAGGATTTTTTTGGGTGTATGTGTTTATTTACTTTCACTTACAGGTTAATCATGGGGGGTTTCTCATAGACGCCTGCCATGATTAACCTAGGACTTAGTGGCAGCTATGGGCTGCAATTAACTCCTAATTACCCCGATTGCCACCGCACCAGGGCAATTTGGGATGAGCCGGGTAGAGTCCCGGGACTGTCGCATCTAATGGATGCGGCAATTTCGAGCGGCTGCTGGCTGATATTTTTAGGCTGGGGGGCTCCCCATAATGTGGGGCTCCCCATCCTGAGAATACCAGCCTTCTGCCGTGTGGCTTTACCTTGGCTGGTATCAAAATTGGGGGGACCGCACGCCGTTTTTTTTAAATTATTTATTTATTTATTGTACTGCATGATATAGACTCGCCCACTGGCGGCTGTGATTGGTTGCAGTGAGACAGCTGTCACTCAGCGTGGGGGCGCATCTGACTGCAACCAATCATAGGCACCGGTGGGCGGGGGAAGCAGGGAATACGAGATGGAATAATGAGCGGCCGACATTTTCAAAAGAGGAGAAGCCAACAGAGAGGGGGTGAGAGGGAGAGACCGACCGACAGAGAGCGATAGAGAGACCAGGAGTGATTTTAAACAATTTAGATCATTCTGCTGGACATGCTGAGCATGTGTGATGCCCTGGATTAGCCAGGTAGTCACAGGTAGGCCCTTGCACAAACACCTTCCCCTAAAAAGGTACCAGCAGCCAACCTTAAAACCCTGAGTCACCCCTCTCAGGACTTGACGTTCACACCCGGGGGGTGGAGCCAGGCGGTTGGCCACGCCCACCGAGGAGTTCAGAGAGCCTGAGGCGGGAAAAACAGAGAGTTCAGTGACAGGAGTGGAAGAGAGTGGTAGCAAAGTGTGCACATCTGTCAGGGATCTGGGTTGGAGCCCGGATACCCTGTGGCCAGGGGGCAGACGGTGGTGGCTGCCTACAGGAGCAGGGATTACAGCCGGTGGAACCGTAAGGAACCGGGACCGGGTAGTGGTCCGCCGGTACCGAACCGGGGAACCGATTGGAAACCAGAGCACCAGGAGGGGTACTCAGACCCAGTACGAGGCCCAGAAGCCACTGGACCAAGTTAAATTCACTGATTGGGGTCTGGACTTTAGGTCCTTTCCCACCCAAGACCCGACTGAAGACAACAGCCCAACCAGAGGGATAGAAAGCCACCGCCCAGGCATTGAGATCCCACGGGCCAGCGTCTGCGGGCAAACGGGCTCTACTGGCACACACAAAGCTGGGGAGCGGACTACTGTTGCTCAGGCATAGGAGTCACCATTCTACTAAAAGTGAGGTGCAGGAGAAAGGCGGGAACCACCAACCTGAAAAAAGGGGAGAAGCGCAGCCGCCTGCGGGCATCGTCCACCATCTTGTTTGGTTTACCAGAGACTCCAGTGTGTCTGTAATAGTGAGTACAACAGTTCCCTTGGGCCGCGCACCGCATCTCACCAACAAGCCAGCACACATCCCCCCTCCTCAGCACCCTCGGGCCCCCGGGACCATCACCCGCTACCCACGGAGGGGTCAACACCAAGCTGCGCAACACCATCCCCGGGAGCCTAGTCAACGGCAGCGGTGGTGTCCATCCATTCACCACAACCCGTGGGTGGCGTCACGAAATTAACCCCCAAAAACAACCGCGGCCTCGGCCGTGGACCTCCCCACCGAACACCACCCCTAACGTAGCGTCAGCATTTCTTCAGAGTGACGTGACCCCCGGGTCCGGGAGGAGCTCGAGCCACCCACCGATGAGCCCGGATCCGAGCGTCTCGGCAGCTGGCCAAGCCCCGGGGCGGTACATATGCTCAGTAGAATGTGATGGAATCCATCAGCGGATTCCGCTGCTTAGCGCATAGCGGCGGAATCCGCCACCATAGACGATCATTAGACACTTTGGCGGATTACAACGGAATCTGCCAAGGTGAGTTGTTTTAACGACACCATAAACGCTACATGCTGCGTTCCCTCCTCCCGGTGCTCAGTCAAAATAACGACTCAGTATCGGCCAGCGGATGAAACGCAGACACTGCGTCACAGTGCGTTGTCAATATGTCTATGGAGAATAGCGCAGTCCGTTAACGGACTGCGCTATTTTCCATAGTGGCGGATTGCGATGAACGCAAGTGTGAAAGTACCCTATCTCTGCCAGCAGCACCCTGCTTTTGGTGGGCTCCCCTGAGATGATAATGTATTAGATGTGACCTGCAGTCACATGTAACTCAACAGATAATACAGTGATACTTTTGTGAGTACAGATAGTAGTGATTGCTCCTCTTGATCACACTGCTGCTGGTTCTGCATGTGCTGCTGTTTTGGGCTGGTGGAAGGAGTAAGGCAGAATCAGTGAGATTAGAGCAGACTGTATCTATCTATTGCTGATCATGACAGACTGCTACAAACCACAGATCTTCAGCATTTTTGCAGTTTTGCACTAGGTCAACTGTAAATCACAAATATCATAGATCTGAAACTTTGTGATGCTGCAATTGGCGATTTTCTGTGTGGGCAATTTTCTGTGTGGGCAATTTTCCGTGTGGGCAATTTTCCGTGTGGGCAATTTTCAGTGTGGGCAATTTTTCGTGTGGGCAATTTTCCGTGTGGGCAATTTTCCGTGTGGGCAATTTTCCATGTGGGCAATTTTCCGTGTGGGCAATTTTCCATGTGGGCAATTTTCCTGTGGGCATTTTTCAGGGAAGAGGAAAGAGTTCTGCCCAGCGCAAGAAGGAGAAATACGTCAGTAAATTTCCAGGTGCTTTATTCTGCTTGGTTTTCAATAAAAACGGTCATATAAACATATGAACAGTTAAGACATGATCCTCCATGGATATTGACACAACAGCGACGCGTTTCGGCTACTGGAGTGTAGCCTTTGTCAAGTGGCTTTATTATGTGAACTGAGTCCTCTTTATACCCATACATGAAAAAGTCCTCCAAACAAACAGGTGCAGGTTCTTGCTGAAATCCTCAGAGTTAACCCATGATGGATCCATTGGCTCAAGATATATCACAAAACATTACAGGTAAATGGGTTCAAATAGAATATAAGAACAAAAGATAGGCACATTATATGACTGTTCTCTCATATCAAAAGACACTACTTGAATGTTACTTTATAATATTCATATAAATAAAAGTTTACATGAAAAATACATAGATGTATAACAATCAGAGTGACGTAAACTATTACCAAAGAGAGTGTGTCACAATATAGATGCATTGTCATAATTGCCCTGTTCCTTAGAAATGACAGAATGACATATGTAGTAAATATTCCATACCCAACGATCAAATGCATAAATGCAATTGAATCCAGAGGAAAAAAAAAAAAAGGGGGAAATTTAGATGGGTTTGTAAACCTTTCCTATGTTCCCAGAGCTAAAACTACTATTGTTTATCACTTCTCTCGTATCAACAGACACTGCTTGAATGCTACATTATAATGTTCACATGATTAAAATTCCATGGAAAATATAACAATCAGAGTGATGTGAACTATTACCAAAGAGAGTGTGTTACAATATAGATGCATTATCATAATTGCCCTGTTCATAGATATGATAGAATACCTTATGTAATAGATACTCCATACCCAACGATCAATGCACGAGTACAATGAAAAAAAAAAAAAATATATATTTTTTTGTGAAAAAATACTTATGTGGTTTCTCTTAAAGTCCCACCAAACCGCAACTCCACTGATTTCAATTAACAATAGTATTGACAAATCTCCGCTATAGGGGAAGGAGGGGGGGAAAAGGGGGGGGGAAAGGGGGGGAGGGGGGGAAGGGGGGGGAAGGGGAGGGGAGGGGGGGAAAGGGGAGGGGAGGGGGGGGAAGTATATATATTTCCCTATTCATTTATTATATATCTTTAATCAATTATATATGTATTACATCCTACGGAGACATGTCAATCAGTTGTATTACAATATCAGATCTTTGCGTATATTCAAACCATTTGGCTGCCTAGTTCCCAATTTAAAAATCCAAAAAGACTCACGATTTAAGATTTTACGTCTATAATATCCCCCTCTGATAGGTTTCTGAATCCTTTCTATGCCACAAAAACTGAAACTACTGTTGTCACCTCCGTGTACTTCTGAAAAATGCTTTGATACCATTGAAGTACCAATTTTATTCGTTCCCAAGGCATCAGATAAGTGTCTCCTTATTCGTTTCTTAAGGGGACCAATAGTGCACCCTACATACTGGATTTGACATAGGGTGCATGTTATTAAATAAATTACTCCGGTGGTGTTACAGTTAATGAATCCATTAATGTCATAAGTATTGCCATTAACTATAGAAGTAAATGTTTTCGTCCTACCAGCATGGGAGCAAGAAATACAAATATTGTGATGACATTTAAAGAAACCCTTAAGGTCTAACCATGTAGAGCCCTTTTGCGGGGGAGATTTTAAAAAACTTGGGGATACTATATTACCAATTGTGGGAGCTTTTTTTGGAATGAATCTAATGTCACACTTGGTCAATACTTCCCTGGTTGTCAGATCACTGTTCAAAATGGGAATATATTTTCTCACAATTTTAACAATATCATTAAAATGTTCACTGTAAGTGGTGACAAAGTTTATGACCTTGTTGTCATTACTACATGAGGGTTTTATCCTATCTATTAGCAGTGACTCACGTTTGATCTGAGAGACCTCCTCATATGTCCTAGCTAGCAAATCTTTGGGATAACCCCTATCTCTTAGATCTTTACATTTGTCCCTTAGTACTTCATCCAAAAATCTGCTATCTGAGCAGTTACGTTTAGTTCGAATTAACTCCCCCTTAGGGATGTTAGAAGTCACATGCCTAGGATGACATGAACCATATCTCAAAATGGTATTCTCGCTTATGTCTTTACGGTAAGGAGTAATAAGCACATCAGGCGTACCTCCGCCGGCCTGCAGGGTGATGTCCAGGAAGTTAATTTGGCTTTGATGATAATTAGAAGTAAAGCGCAAGTTAAAGTCGTTGCGATTGATATACTCTATAAACAGACCGATTTCTTCCTGGGTACCACCCCATACCAACAGGAGGTCATCTATGTATGAACGTTTTTATTGGAAACCAAGCAGAATAAAGCACCTGGAAATTTACTGACGTATTTCTCCTTCTTGCGCTGGTCAGAACTCTTTCCTCTTCATTATACACAGGTAACAGCACCTGCAGCCCGAGCAGCAGAAGGAAATCTGAGCACATGGAATGGGTGAGCTGAAAGTTTCTCTTTTTGTCTCTTAAATTGCTGGTTTTTCGTGCTCCCCTGTGCTTCCATAATGTGGTTATTTTTGTCCTTGGTGATTTTTCTGTAATATGGACACCGGACAAGAACCCGCAAAGTCAGTCCAGGACAGACGCAAACGCTTGGTACAAAATGTTTTTTTGAACAAGAATCAAGCAACTCCTCCAGGGGATATTGCTAAAGAGGACTTTAAAAACCTATACAAACAACTAATAGTAAAAAAAACAAAAGAAACAAAATTATGGTTGGATGCTGAATTCCTCAGTAATTATGTGGATAAAAAAATGGTGCCAAGAGGTTTGAGAATCACGAAAGATTGCACCTATCCTTATCCAGATCAATTTTTCTCTGATTGGAATGACATTCTGTCTACCTGCTCATTGAGCTTGATGAATTGCATTATTAAATATGAGCAATTGGAGCTAGTGAAAATACAAGAAACCATTACTGAGATAGAAGAAAAAATGTCTGATGTGGTCAAACCCGACAACTATGAGAATCTAATGAAGAAAATGTCTAGCAACATAGAAAATTTAGAAAATAAAATTGTGGATATTAAAAGACGTAAATGGGAACGAGATAATGAGGACTATTCTAAAAATCAAGTTTATACGTGGAAAAAACATAGGCGTGGATCCAGATTTGCATTTAAAACGAATAAAAGCAAAAGACGCGTCAGTTTTTCCTATCCGGAGACATCAGGGGATTCCCTTACTCATTCCTCATCTGAAAGGTTGGACCAGAGTGACAGTCAGGATGATTTGGGTCCAATGCAGTCAAAAAACGGGGACGGAGAGCCGGTAGAAAGCATAATACAAACAAGGCAATCTACCAGGAAAAAGAAAATATGAACACCGTCTGGAATCTTACCACCAGAATTTTTCAACCTGAACATTTGTCTGCGCTCTCCAAAGGTTTGGGATTTGCTCCTAAAACACGCTTTAATTTGTTTTCTACCATGTTAGACATTAATAAGTTTACACGCAATTTAACATTGAAATGCCATTTTTTGGGTTGTGAAGGGGAAAATGTCACTACTAATATTGATGGAATGGAAAAGATTAGTGTTGCTACTACCACTTTAATTCCCAGTTTTTCTGTTTGTTTGTTTTAATGTTTTGTTTATTGAAGCAAAAAATAAAAATACACAGTCATCAGAAAGCACAGTCTTAACTAATATTATTACAATTATATCGGATGCTTCCCATTTTATCTCTATAACTCAGATTACTTATGTGTTGTCTGAGCTTTCCACATAATAGACTTAACCATCAGGCTGTGGGAAAGACCGAACTATATTATTAGCCTGGTTTCTGTATTGATATGAAACAGTTTTTAACAGCAAGTACCATAGGAACTAGAGGTAGGGGGGGAGCTAGAATCTAGGAGAGCGAATTTTTATCGCATGAAATTCAGTTACGAGATTAGAGTTAAAGGGTTCAAGAGATGAAGAGAAAGGGGGAAGGGATAGAAAAGAAAGTAGAGAGGAGAGGATTTTGGTCTTAGGTCCATTCAATCCGTGGCAAGGATGGTCAGACAGTTGTCATTCATCTCATTGGTGGGGGGAAGGATGACTTACATTCCCTTATGTTGCCGTCTGCGAAATAACTACTGAAAATTGAGGTTTAGACTTATAGGCCTGCCAAGCCTTCCAGACCTGGAGGAAAGAGAGCATATTCTGACGTGAAAGGGCTGAGAGTTCTTCAACATGATATAATTGATCAATCTTCAGCAAGAGTTGCGTGAGAGTGGGAATTTTCGTTGTGCGCCACAATTGGGCAATGAGAAGTTTACAAGCTGAGCCTACAAATGACGCCAGTTTCGAAGAAGCTTTATCTTTAGGCCACATTGGGAAGTTCAGAAGCATTTGTCCAGGTTCCAGAACCCCCTTTTTGCCTGTGAGGTCAAATATTAACTGTGATGCTGTCAGCCAGAAGGTCTGGATAATCGGGCATGTCCACCACACATGTAAATATGTTCCCTTGTCCTTCTCGCAACGCCAGCATTGATCTGAGGTGGAAGAGCTCCACGTACTAGACGAGGTGGGGACAATGTACCATCTCGCAATCACTTTGAAAGAATTCTCTTGAACTCTCACACAACACGACGGACCGTGTGAGGCATTATAAATTTGGCTCGTTTGTAAATCGGTAAATGTAGTTCTCAGGTCCCTTTCCCATCTCAGTATATATGCTCTCTTTACCACCAGTTTTGTTGTAAGCAGGGTATGGTATAAATTAGAAAGAATTTTCCTAGGGGCCCGGGTTTGCATGCAGAAAGATTCAAATGTAGTTAAAGGTCTGTCGAGATGGGTATGAGGTAATAATGGATGGATCACATGTTTTAATTTCGTATGATGAAGAAATGTGAGCTTAGAGAGGCCAGGGTTTATACCCATCTCCTGTTCAGATATCAAAGAGCCATCCACCAAAAGATCAGCTAACGGAACATTCACATTGGTCAGGAATGTAGATTTCGTAGACGCGGCTTGGTTTACATCGGCGTCTAGTATGTCGGAAACGTGGGTTAGAGGGGAGAGAGGTGGGGCCAATATCTCCCTGTTTTCCTTCCATTTGTGCAGAAGGGTTCTCGTTAGTTCATTTGTAAAGGTTCTTTTATCTCTCTGGTTAGGAGGGGAAAGTAGCATAGCTCGTAGAGGGGTGGGGGCTAGGTATTCTTCTATAGATATCCACAATTTACTCAGTGGGCGTCTGATCCAGTCTACCGTTCTGGAAAGGACGGCGGCTTGGTAATATAACGATATATTGGGTACTCCCATGCCCCCTTTGTCCTTTGGAAGGTTCAATGTTTGGAAGTTGATTCTCGGTTTATGTTTGTTCCAGACGTAGTTGGAGATTAAAGAGTTACATTGAGAGAGAAAAGCTGTGGGAATTGGTATGGGTAACATTTGAAAGAGGTAAATAAGCTTTGGGAGTATAATGCTTTTGATTAAATTTTTCCGGCCCATCCACGAAAGGAAGGGAGCCTTCCACGAGGCTATTTGTGCGGTAAGATTAGGAAGAAGGGGCTTGTAGTTGAGATCAAACAGGGACTTGAAGGTTTTCCCTAGCTTAATGCCTAAGTATGTTATGTGACTATTTGGCCATCGAAAAGGAAACAAGTTTTGGAGAGATTTAGTAACTTTACTGGCGATATTAATGCTTAATGCTTCTGATTTAGATAGATTAATTTTAAAGTTTGACCAGCGGCCATATTCCTCTAATAATTTCATAAAGGCAGGGAAACCCCTCTCCGGCCTGGACATTACCACCAGCAAGTCGTCGGCAAAGGCGGCGGACTTGTGGTGCACTCCCTGCAGGTTGAACCCCTCGATGTCCCGGTCCTGCTGAATGGAGGTTAGCAGTGGCTCCATGACCAAGACAAAGAGTAGGGGGGATAAGGGGCATCCCTGCCTTGTGCCATTTTTAATGTCAAGGGGGTCGGTGAGAGTATTGTTTATTTTAATCCTGGCCGTGGGGGATGTGTACATCTGTAGGATTGCGCGTATGGTATCTGGAGGAAAATGGAAGGCCTCCAGCGTCCCCTGCAAGAAGGTCCAGTCCACCCTGTCAAACGCCTTCTCGGCGTCCGTTCCCAGCAGCACCAGAGGCAGCTTATGGGTCCTGGCGTGTTGAATTAAGTTTATTACTCTTAGCGCGTTATCCTTCCCCTCTCTACCTCTGACAAAACCTGATTGTTCTGGGGAGATGAGATCTGGAAGAATACCTGCCACTCGGTTAGCAATTAAACTAGCATATATCTTTAGGTCCACATTCAAGAGTGAGATGGGCCTATAGTTTCCACAACACTCCGGATCTTTCCCGTCTTTGTGTATTAATGATATATGCGCCTCTAGTGCTTGCTTGGGTATAGGGTCGCCGTGTAGTAGAGCGTTGCATGATGCTAAGAGATGATCCCCCAGGATATCAAAGAATTTTTTATAATAGATAATGGGAAGGCCATCTGGACCTGGAGCCTTCCCCACGGGGCTCCTGGACATGATGGACTGAACCTCAGCTCGAGAGAACGGTTTTTCCAGGGACGCCTGCTGTAATTTAGAGAGTTTCGGGAGATTTAATTTAGCTAAGTAGTTTTGTATACCACATTTCCTCTTGTCCCTCTCCGTCGCCGACTCTTCCGGCCGAATTTGATATAAATTTTTATAAAAACGAAGGAATTCATCCGAGATTTGGGAATAGTCTTGCGTACGGTGACCCTGTGAGGTTTTAATTGCATGTATGAACGTGCGAGCCTGTCTTTTTTTTATCAGGGACATCATAAGTTTAGAAGCTTTATCCCCGTGGAGGAACATACGATTCCTCCAATTGAGATAAAATTTAGCCGACTGTTTATTGAGTATATCCCTAAGTTCCACACGCTTCGCAGTCAGTTGTTCTAATGTCTGTTGGGAAAGGGACTTCTTATGCTGAGCCTCCAACGTGGCAATCTCAGCATACAGAGTCTGCAAGAACAATTTCCTCTGCTTGTTGAGGTGTGAGGAAATGGAGATCAATTCTCCCCTAATGACCGTCTTATGCGCTTCCCACAACATTGGGGCCGCAATATCTGGAGTCTTGTTCTCTGCAAAATAATTACGGAGACATTCAGATATGCGTTTCCTATTTTCTTCCGAGGAGAGAATTGATTCATTCAATCTCCACGTACGGTGAAGCCAATACGGCCTCAGGAGTGAGAAACTAACTGAGACATAAGCATGGTCGGAGTAAGGTGTTGATTGGATCTCTGAGTCATTGACATTGGGTAGTAGATGCCTAGGTAGAAAAATGTAGTCTAGTCTGTGGTATGATTTATGAGGATTAGAGAAGAATGTAAAGTCTTTGGTTGTGGGATGTTGGTAGCGCCAGATATCTATCAGAGAGAGGGAAAGGAGAGAGCATTTAATCCGAGATAGGTCCCTTAAAGAGAGGTGACTTTTTTTGCAGTGGAGTCTAGTTTGGGTTCCATAGCCACATTAAAATCACCGCACAGTATTGGAGTACCTTCTGAATAAATGCGGAATTTTTTGAGTGTGGACATCAACCAACGAATCTGTTTGACATTTGGGGCATATACATTCCCTAGGGTTACCATAGAGCCGGCTAACATACCCTTGACGAAAATAAATCGGCCCTCTGGGTCAATAGCGACATCTTGAGCTAGGAAGGGTATATCTTTAGCGAGGGCTATGGAGACCCCTCTAGAACCTTTGCGTGGGGAGGGGGCATGGAACCAAGTGTTGTAGTGTGCTTTGTTAAAGCTTGGGATTTTGCCTTCACGGAAATGCGTTTCTTGGAAGAATATCATGTCTGCGTGCTTCTTTTGTAGGCTATGCAAAGTCTGTGACCTTTGTATGGGGGAATTTAATCCATGTGCATTGAGGCTTGAGGCTTATTGCCGTAAATACCTTATGATGTGATGCCATGGTGATACAAGCGGAAGGACATTCTGTTCTTTTTCCATCGGGATGAATGGTCCAGACCTATGACCAATGGGAGAGTAGAAGAGATAGAGAGACTGGGGGGTAGAGAGAGGTTCAAAGGAGAGCAGGGTATTAGTATCAACATTTTCAACTATTTGAAATTCAAACAAATAAGAGTGTGCATCAAGAGGGAGCAATAGGTGCAGAACCCCTATAATAACTTCATGTTTTAACTAGCATAAACAGTTGTGTGCAACAACAGACCCAATCAAAGGCCCCTTCAGGGGGGCTCGCCGTCAGAGTTCATCTGGAGTTTCTTCGCCGCTTTGCGTCTGGATCTGTGGGTCTTTGGGGTGAGGCTATGCCACGGTGCCGGATCTGGCAGCATTTGTAGTGTAGACGCCGAACGATGGATTTCCAGCTCCGGGTATTTCTCCAATGTGATCCCCAAATCTTCACAAATCCGCCTTATCTCCGCAGAAGTTTTGGCTTGGTAGTGTTTTCCATTAGCAGATATAGCGATGCCAAATGGAAATAACCAACGGTACGGAAACTGGCGTTGGCGTAACACTGCTGTGAAGGGTTGTAGCAATCTCCTTTTGGTCAGGGTGGTGGAAGCAAGGTCCTGGAAAATCAGAATTTTAGAGCCTTCATGACTTATAGACTCCGCTTCTCTGGCTTTTTTAAGAATAAGTTCTTTAATTCGGTAATCCAGGAAGCGGCATATGACGTCCCTTGGTGGTTCCCCTTGTTTGGGTCGGGGTCTCAAAGATCTATGAGCTCTTATCAGTTCCATGGTTGGAGCCGGGTCAGAGTCCATCAGGTCAGAGAAGATGCCCTGTAGGGTCGGGATCAAAGCTTCATTTGCTACCGATTCTGGAAGTCCCTTTAATCTGAGATTGTTTCGCCTTTCTCTGTTTTCATGATCTTCCAGAATGGCATGAATTTGATTGATATTGTCCTCCTGTTGGCGAAGGCAGGAGATGACAGTGTTGGAAGTGGAGGTTAATGTGGCTTGGGCCGCTTCCAGGGTTTCCACTCTGTGTCCAATCTGGCCGATTTCTTGTTTAATATCTGATAGCTCCCTTGCCACCGGTTCCAGCGCATTTTTGAGGATCCGTTTTATGAAAGATCTTGAGATGGGGAGACTCTTGCTATTATCAGCACCTTCAGTGTCACTTTCATCGTCATCTATATCTTGTACATCATTAGTAGACATGCTTTGGGGGCTGTCTGTTTTAGCATCAGCTGTATGTAAGTGTTTTTTGAGAAACTTATCGACATCAGCCTGGGTAGTGGATTTAACTGGTCTGGGCAGAGAACTGGCTCGTGCGTTGCCGATTTTGACCATGTTAAAGTCAGACATATGTGGTTTTATGCTTGAGAGAATGAATAGTAGGGGTTAGGCCACTCCGCTCCCTACAGGCAGCACTGATTTTAGAACATTATACTCCCTCAAAAAGGGGGAAGGAGGCAAGAAGAGAGTCTCTCTATGTTAGAGGTACGTCTGTGTGACCCCTCTCTATATCATCTCCACCAAAAGGCCTCTCTTGTAGTCTCGGTGCCCGTAATGGTGTGTGGTGCCGGAACTTAAGAAATTTTGCTTGCCGCCAGCCAACTTGCCACGTAGTGGGAGCCCAAACCCGAGCCGACAGAGCACCCTGCAGTGTGGAGGGGTACAGAGCAACCCCCTATGGCTCTTAATGTCCCTGGGTTGATTTGAGAAGGGGTCCCCTTGACCAGGGTCCGTTCCCCTATCTTCACCCTCCACCAGGCAGAATTCCAGTGTGGGGTAATTTTGTTTGGCGTCTCCCACTCAGCACTGGCCCCTGCGCCCTGTGACTCAACCCTCAGCAGCGTGACCGGTCGCTGAGCCACGAGGGGAAGCTATGGAGGGGGACGTCAGGGTGCCGCATGCACGCGGCTGGGTCCGGCCGGCGCTGCAGGCTGGTCCCTGGGCTCCGGTGCGGGGGAGTAGCGGGCGTGTAGCCGGACGACAAGGAAGGACTCACTCACCGCCAAATCTTCTCCCCGGGCACTGTAGAATCTCCCGAAGCGCCGCTCACAACCATCGCGAGATCTCCCGCCGCGTCCCAGAAACTCCACGCGGCCTCTCCAAGATCCCCCGCAGCCCGCAGTTCCTTCACTCCGGTCCCGCCGTCTACCAGACTGGTAAGTGTCGAGGCTCTCGATCTCAGCAGGCCTTCCGGCTTGCACCCGCGGTCTGTGGGGCCGTAGCGCTGTCCACCGTCCTCAGGGCCGGGCGGATGTTCAATTAAGATGGCGGCGGCTCTCCTCCCGTTGTTGCTCGGGACGTCGGGCTAGTCTGGTCCGGGACGAGGGGGGGGGTGAGGACCGTTAGTTCTCCTGGTCCCAGTCCGCTCCTTCTGAGCCCACAGATGATCTCTTTGTTTCCTCCGGCGGGTGTCTGCGGTTTCATAGTTTCATAGTTTCATAGTTTTTAAGGTTGAAGGGAGACTCTAAGTCTATCTAGTTCAACCCGTAGCCTAACATGTTGATCCAGAGGAAGGCAAAAAAACCCCAATGTGTCAAATAAGCTCCAATGGGGAAAAAAATTCCTTCCTGACTCCACATACGGCAATCAGACTAGTTCCCTGGATCAACACCCTGTCATAAAATCTAATATACATAACTGGTAATATTATATTTTTCAAGAAATGCGTTCAGGCTCTGCTTAAATTTTACTAGTGAATCCCTCATTACAACATCATACGGCAGAGAGCTCCATAGTCTCACTGCTCGTACAGTAAAGAATCCTCATCTGTGATTATGATTAAACATTCTTTCCTCAAGACGTAGTGGATGCCCCCGTGTTCCAGTCGTAGGCCTAGGTGTAAAGAGATCTTTGGAAAGGTCTCTGTACTGTCCCCTCATATATTTATACATTGTGATTAGATCCCCCTAAGCCTTTGTTTTTCCTAACTAACTAACCCCAAGTTTAATAACCTGTCTTGGTATTGCAGCCCCCCCCATTCCTCTAATAATCTTGGTCGCTCTTCTATCTACCTGTAAGATTATGCTATTTATAACCTTCTATACTTTTGCTAACAAGAAATGCATCCATTCCTCTCTTAAATTCATTAAGTGAGTTGGCCATCACCACTTCCTCAGGAAGAGAGTTCCAGAGCCTCACTGCTCTTACCGTGAAGAACCCTCTTCTATGCTGATGTAGGAATTTTCTTTCCTCCAATCGAAAAGAATGCCCCCTTGTTCTTGTCATAGTCCTTGGTACAAACAGATCATGGGAGAGATCTCTATATGGCCCTCTGATATATTTGTACATATTTATTAGGTCTCCCCTAAGTCTTCTCTTTTCTAGAGTAAATAGACCTAATTTTGATAACCTTTCCGTGTATTGTAATGCACCCATTCCATTTATTATTTTAGTAGCCCGCCTCTGAACCCTTTCAAGTTCAGTAATGTCTTTCTTCAGCACCGGCGCCCAAAATTGCACACAATACTCCAAGTGTGGTCTGACTAGTGATTTGTACAGAGGGAGAATGATGTTTTCATCTCGTGCCCCCAGACCTCTTCTAATGCATCCCATCACCCTATTTGCTTTGGTGGCTGCTGCCTGACACTGGGCACTCCAATTTAGATTCTTATTCACTAAGATGCCTAAGTCTTTTTCCATGTCTGATTTCCCCAGCAGTTTCCCATTTAGTAAGTAATCGTAGCATCTGTTTCTCCTTCCCATGTGCATAACCTTACACTTATCTGTGTTAAACCTCATTTGCCATTTTTCAGCCCAATTCTCCAATTTACTCAAATCCATCTGTAGTTGCAAACTGTCCTCCTTTGTGTTAACTACCTTACATAGTTTTGTATCATCTGCAAATACTGATATTTTACTCTGTAAACCATCCACCAGATCATTAAAAAATATATTAAATAGTAGGGGGCCCAATACAGACCCCTGTGGCACCCCACTAGTAACCCTGGCCCAATCTGAGTATGCACCATTAATAACCACTCTTTGTTTTCTACCACTAAGCCAGCTACCTACCCATCTACACACATTTTCCCCGAGCCCAAGCTTTCTCATTTTACTTAGCAGTCTTTTATGTGGGACAGTGTCAAATGCTTTACCGAAGTCGAGATAAATGACATCCAATGATTCTCCTCGGTCCATGTGAGAGCTTACATCCTCATAGAAGCTGATCAGGTTAGTTTGACAGGAGCGATCCTTCATAAATCCATGTTGATATGGAGTTAAACAGTTATTAACATTGAGACATTCCATAATAGTATCCCTTAAAAACCCTTCAAACATTTTACCCACAACAGATGTTAAGCTTACCGGCCTATAGTTTCCAGGTTCCCTTTTGCACCCTTTTTTGAATATTGGTACCACATTTGCTAGCCGCCAATCCAGTGGAACAGACCCAGTTTCTATAGAGTCTTTAAATAAAAGGAATAGAGGCCTGTCTATCACATTACTTAACTCCCTTAATACCCGAGGGTGAATGCCATCAGGGCCTGGTGATTTGTCAATTTTAATGTTACTAAGTCGGTTCTGCACTTCTTCCTGGGTTAGGCAGGTCATACTTAATGGGGCATTTACATGATCACTCTGCATTTCCCCTGGCATATGCTTTTCCTGTGTGAACACAGTTGAGAAAAAAGTATTTAAAACATTTGCTTTTCCCACATCGCTTTCTATTATTTTACCCACATTGTTCTTTAAAGGTCTAACACCATCAATTTTAATCTTTTTTCTGTTTATATAATTAAAGAATAGTTTGGGATTTGCTTTGCTTTCCTTAGCAATGAGTCTCTCAGTTTCTACTTTTGCTAAATATATTTGTTTTTTACACATTTTATTTTTTTCTCTATATATTTTTAATGCTTCCTCGCTGCCTTCTTGTTTTAGCTTTTTAAATGCCTTTTTCTTATTATTCATTGCCCCTTTTACATCCTTATTTAGCCACATTGGTTTTCTCCTGTTCCTAGCCCTCTTATTTCTGTATGGTATGGCTAGCTCGCAGTGGGTGTTTAATACCGATTTAAAAATTTCCCACTTATTTTCTGTGCTCCCATTTTTGAGGACATTGTCCCAATCAATTTGGCGAAGGTCTTCTCTAAGCTGATCAAACTTTGCTTTCCTGAAATTCAGCGTTTTTGTAACCCCCCTCCAAGGCACCTTACTGAAGGACAAGTGGAATTGTATTATATTGTGGTCACTATTCCCTAGGTGCCCATCCACTCGTACGTCTGTTATTCTATCTGGCCTGTTGCTTAAAATTAAGTCCAGAAGGGCTGCCCCTCTAGTTGGGCCCGGCACAAGTTGGGACAGATAATTATCCTTAGTTACTGACAGAAACCGGTTTCCTTTCTGAGATACGCAGGTTTCAGTTTCCCAGTCTATATCGGGGTAATTGAAGTCCCCCATAATAATCACCTCATTGTGATTTGCTGCTTTGTCTATTTGTTTCAATAATACATTTTCAGTGGTTTCTGTTATATTTGGTGGCTTATAACAAACCCCTATGAGGATTTTATTAGTTTTCCCTCCTTGTATCTCCACCCATAGAGACTCCACCTCTTCATTTCCCTCTTGAATATCTTCTCTTAGTCTGGGCTTTAAACTGGACTTTATATATAGACAGACTCCACCCCCTCTCCTTTTTTTACGATCCCTCCTAAACAATTCATATCCTTGCAGGTTAGCCGCCCAGTCATAACTATCATCTAACCATGTCTCAGTTATTCCTACTATGTCGTATTTCTCCTCATACATTACCAGCTCCAGTTCCTCCATCTTATTGGTCAGGCTTCTTGCATTGGTCAGCATGCAGGAAAGAAGTTTTGTTCCCCTTTTCTTAGCTTCCTTCTGATTACCCTGCCTTGGGTCCTCTTTACGGCATCTAGTATCCTTGATTAGTTTGTCCTTCTGTTGCATGTTCTTGTCTGCTGTTTTTTCTCCTATCCCCTCTTCTTCTAGTTTAAAGCCCTCCTGATGAGTGTGGCAAGCCTTCTGGCGAACGTGTGTTTCCCAGGTTTTGTGAGGTGTATCCCGTCTCTTGCGAGAAGTCCATCGTAGAGGTAATTCACTCCATGGTTCAAGAATCCAAATCCTTGCTGCCTGCACCACCGTCGTAGCCAGTTGTTCAAATCTAGTATCCTATTCCATCTTCTGACACCATGGCCATCGACTGGGAGGATTGATGAGAAAACAACCTGTACGTTCCGTTCCTTAATTTTCTTCCCCAGAATTTCAAAGTCTTCACAAATAGTTGGTAGATCATTTCTTGCCGTGTCGTTTGTTCCTACATGTATCAATAGGAACGGGTATTCGTCCTTGGATCCGAGGATAGTTGGTATCCTGTTGGCCACATCCTTGATTTTTGCTCCCGGTAGGCAGCATACTTCTCGTGCGGTTATGTCCGGCCTGCAGATAGTTGCCTCCGTGCCTCTTAGTAGTGAGTCGCCCATAACTACCACTCTTCTTTTCTTTCTGGATGCACTGCATTTTGCTCCTGAGTGTTTTTGAGTGTCTTTTGTTTCTGCTTTTGTTGACAAAGTAACTTCTTTTGATGATACTGTGTCTTCTCCTGTAGAGACGGTATCATCCTGAGCTGTGCCATTTTCGTTCTCCAGCATGAGGGCTTCATATTGGTTGCTAAGCTGTGTGGGTGGTGCCGACCACTTGATCCGCTGGCTTCTTTTGGTCACATGTGTCCACTTTTCAGCCTCTGTATGTGTTCTGAAGCTTTTCTCACTTTCCATATCCTGAATTGTTGCTTCTGCCTCGTCTAAGAAGTCCTCATGTTCTTTAATTAGCTTCAAAGTTGCTATTCTTTCTTCCAGTCCCTGCACCTTTTCCTCTAAGAGGGCAACAAGTTTGCACTTTTGACAGGTGAAGTTGGATTTTTTGTGCGGCAGATCCGTAAACATGTAGCATGTGTTGCAGGTGACCATGTGGATTTTCTTCTCTTCCATAATGCTGATGTAGCGTATGACAGGCGAAAGTCGCGAGCCGTCAGGCGCGCGGTTTTGCGATGTCCTCAAACAGCGAGACCCGGCAAGTCCCAGCAATCGATCAGCTTACGGCGACTCTTCTCTTCTTAAACAGCTACAGTTATCACCACTATGAGATTGTGTTAAAACTATGCCACACTTATCTTCAGTCGCCTCCCTTTACTTCAGTACCTCGCACTCTCAGCACCTCGCTTGCTCTGGCTGGTTTATATAGTTCTACAAGGACTACTAGAAGCTGCTAGAAGCTTCTAGAAACAGGTGTGACTAATACTACTGACTAAATCACTAGACACACTTTTTTTTTTTTTTTTTTTTGCTTTTTCACAGTACCCCAGACAAACACAGACAACAAATCCCTAATGAAATTAAACAGTTACAGTTATCACCACTATGAGATTGTGTTAAAACTATGCCACACTTATCTTCAGTCGCCTCCCTTTACTTCAGTACCTCGCACTCTCCATTCTCTGGGACCACGCTTCTCGGGCCTCGCCACCTCCAGTGCCCTGTCTGGCTACAACGTTGGGGGGTTCCCAGGAGGTGCCCTTGTGGGTGCAGCCGAAAAATAAGGGTCTATCCCCTCCCGGGGTGTTCTGGGGACCTGGATGGGGGAGCTAGACGGGAATATTTTCCGTCGGGGAGCTGGATGTCTGTTGATGGTTCAGGAGCTCCCACATCCACGTCTTCCTCTGACAGCGACCATTTTGGACTCAATTCCCAGTTTTTCTGAACTGTGTGGTATTACTTCTTTGAGACAATTGGAAGCAGAAAGTGGTGGTTTTATTAAAGCAAACATGAATTCCTTTCATACACACAATAGGGATTACTATCCTATTAATTCCAGACCCATGATTTTTGATAGATTCCAAGATCTCATTGAGGAAGATTTGGTAAAACTGCACTCCTCACACAGGGTTATTAGATCTAATCTCACCAAATTAGAAAAAGCAGCTTTACAAGAAATAAAAAATGACTGCCATATCACGGTAAAAAGGGCGGATAAGGGGGGCGCAATCACAATCATGGACACGGATCTGTATATTAAGTGCAATGCAGAGCTTCTTAACAATAGTGACACCTATGGGATTTTGGGGGGGATCCCACCTTATTTTTTTCAAAAGGAAATGCTATCAGTACTACGGGATGGAGTGGAGATGGGAATTATTACGCAAAAATTAATGGATTTTTTATACGTTGATAATCCTGTTATCCCCATCTACCACTCCCTCCCCAAGGTGCATAAGGGTGGATTCCCCCCGAAATTTAGACCCATCGTGTCGGCCGTAGGGTCTCTATCGGAGAGAATAGGGGCCTGGCTAGACCATGCCTTGCAGCCCTTGGTCAAGTCCTTGCCGGGGTACATAAGGGACACTAAGAATGTCCTTTGTGCCTTTGAAAATTTTCAATGGGAGGATCGATTTATATGGCTGACAGCAGATGTGGTAGCTCTTTATTCCTCTATCTCTTATGAGGTCATCATGACATCACTTAAACATTTTTTATGCAAATATAGCGACTATGACAATTGCATGCAGTCCTTTATACTTGACGTCACTAAATATCTTTTGAATAAAAACTATTTTCTCTTTAATGGAACTTTTTACATCCAGAAGCAGGGTGTTAGCATGGGAGGGAAATATTCACCCTCCCTTGCTAACCTCGTTATGGGTTTCTGGGAAGAGATTTTTTTGATGAACGATGGTAACCCGTGGCAACGGCAAATAATGTGGTACGGAAGGTACATAGATGACCTCCTGTTGGTATGGGGTGGTACCCAGGAAGAAATCGGTCTGTTTATAGAGTATATCAATCGCAACGACTTTAACTTGCGCTTTACTTCTAATTATCATCAAAGCCAAAATAACTTCCTGGACATCACCCTGCAGGCCGGCGGAGGTACGCCTGATGTGCTTATTACTCCTTACCGTAAAGACATAAGCGAGAATACCATTTTGAGATACGGTTCATGTCATCCTAGGCATGTGACTTCTAACATCCCTAAGGGGGAGTTAATTCGAACTAAACGTAACTGCTCAGATAGCAGATTTTTGGATGAAGTACTAAGGGACAAATGTAAAGATCTAAGAGATAGGGGTTATCCCAAAGATTTGCTAGCTAGGACATATGAGGAGGTCTCTCAGATCAAACGTGAGTCACTGCTAATAGATAGGATAAAACCCTCATGTAGTAATGACAACAAGGTCATAAACTTTGTCACCACTTACAGTGAAGATTTTAATGATATTGTTAAAATTGTGAGAAAATATATTCCCATTTTGAACAGTGATCTGACAACCAGGGAAGTATTGACCAAGTGTGACATTAGATTCATTCCAAAAAAAGCTCCCACAATTGGTAATATAGTATCCCCAAGTTTTTTAAAATCTCCCCCGCAAAAGGGCTCTACATGGTTGGACCTTAAGGGTTTCTTTAAATGTCATCACAATATTTGTATTTCTTGCTCCCATGCTGGTAGGACGAAAACATTTACTTCTATAGTTAATGGCAATACTTATGACATTAATGGATTCATTAACTGTAACACCACCGGAGTAATTTATTTAATAACATGCACCCTATGTCAAATCCAGTATGTAGGGTGCACTATTGGTCCCCTTAAGAAACGAATAAGGAGACACTTATCTGATGCCTTGGGAACGAATAAAATTGGTACTTCAACGGTATCAAAGCATTTTTCAGAAGTACACGGAGGTGACAACAGTAGTTTCAGTTTTTGTGGCATAGAAAGGGTTCAGAAACCTATCAGAGGGGGATGTTATAGATGTAAAATCTTAAATCGTGAGTCTTTTTGGATTTTTAAATTGGGAACTAGGCAGCCAAATGGTTTGAATATACGCAAAGATCTGATATTGCAATACAACTGATTGACATGTCTCCGTAGGATGTAATGCATATATAATTGATTAAAGATATATAATAAATGAATAGGGAAATATATATATACTCCCCCCCCTCCCCCCCTCACCTCCCTTTCCCCCCCCCTTTTCCTCCCCTTTTCCCCCCCTCCTTCCCCTATAGCGAAGATTTGTCAATACTATTGTTAATTGAAATCAGTGGAGTTGCAGTTTGGTGGGACTTTAAGAGAAACCACAAAAGTATTTTTTCACAAAAAAATAATTTATTTTTTTTTTTCATTGTACTCGTGCATTGATCGTTGGGTATGGAATATCTATTACATAAGGTATTCTATCATATCTATGAACGGGGCAATTATGATAATGCATCTATATTGTAACACACTCTCTTTGGTAATAGTTCACATCACTCTGATTGTTATATTTTCCATGGAATTTTAATCATGTGAACATTATAATTTAGCATTCAAGCAGTGTCTGTTGATACGAGAGAACTGATAAACAATAGTAGTTTTAGCTCTGGGGACATAGGAAAGGTTTACAAACCCATCTAAATTTCCCCCTTTTTTTTTTTTTCTCTGGATTCAATTGCATTTATACATTTGATCGTTGGGTATGGAATATTTACTACATATGTCATTCTGTCATTTCTAAGGAACAGGGCAATTATGACAATGCATCTATATTGTGACACACTCTCTTTGGTAATAGTTTACGTCACTCTGATTGTTATACATCTATGTATTTTTCATGTAAACTTTTATTTATATGAATATTATAAAGTAACATTCAAGTAGTGTCTTTTGATATGAGAGAACGGTCATATAATGTGCCTATCTTTTGTTCTTATATTCTATTTGAACCCATGTACCTGTAATGTGTTGTGATATATCTTGAGCCAATGGATCCATCATGGGTTAACTCTGAGGATTTCAGCAAGAACCTGCACCTGTTTGTTTGGAGGACTTTTTCATGTATGGGTATAAAGAGGACTCAGTTCACATAATAAAGCCACTTGACAAAGGCTACACTCCAGTAGCCGAAACGCGTCGCTGTTGTGTCAATAGCCATGGAGGATCATGTCTTAACTGTTCATATGTTTATATGACCATTTTTATTGGAAACCAAGCAGAATAAAGCACCTGGAAATTTACTGACATATTTCTCCTTCTTGCGCTGGGCAGAACTCTTTCCTCTTCATTATACACAGGTAACAGCACCTGCAGCCTGAGCAGCAGAAGGAAATCTGAGCACATGGAATGGGTGAGCTGAAAGTTTCTCTTTTTATTTTTCAGGGAACCCTCAGAAACCATACTATCATGAGTGTATCTCGCTCGGGAGAGACCCTAGGTGAATCTGGTGTCAGAAGATCACAGCGCCTCACTGCTGGCAGGTCCACTGCTTTTAATAAATAACATCATCTTCCTTGTAAGGGTTAAGCACCCTTTCCTGGCTGGCTGCAGGCTTTAGCTGTCAATCTCAGGTGTAGCTCTTTGAGATCACTCCCCTTCCCTATTTCATTATTATTATTATTATTTATTATTTCATGTGATCTGACTACATGATGCCTGTGATAGAAACTGAATCCTCATTTCTATGTGGTCAATTTTGGAAGGAGCCTGCACTGGAAGAAGTCTGTCATGTTATGTGCAGTGGTGGTGTTTGGTGCAATGAAGCTACCTGGAGAGTCTTTTCCTTGCATGTCTATTTCCCCTGTTTGTATTCCTGTCCTTGTGTTTCTGTATTGTAGTGGTGAGTCTAGTGAACTTGTCGGCCTGCTCACTAGGCAGTGTGATTATAAGGCTAGCTGAGGGAATAAGGTATCACGACAGGTTTAAACAACCTGTTTAGGGTCACTAGGCAGCTCAGGAGTCAGCTTGAGGTGAGTTCAGCAGGTTCCCCCTCACCCAGCGTCGGTCTGGCGTGGCGGGGTAGCGGGAAAACCCTCAGTAGGCCCCGACCTTGTCTTCAATCTAAGCTGTCTCCGGCAGCCTGCAGAGCCCCCGCCGGGTGTATTAAAATGACCTGCAGCCGCGGCTCCTTAAACCGTCTGGCCGCCACCGCAGGTACTGCATATAGCACTCAGATTATGGCATAATGTGACTGCTACATACACGTCCCGATGTTCATTTTAATACACCCGGCGGGGTCCCTGCAGGCTGCCGGAGCTACAGGGGGAGCTGCGGGGGGGGGGGGAAAAGGGGCGGGTCCTGACCTGGAGCCCATGAGCTGCAGCTCGGCAGGGGCAGAACAGAAGCTGCTTCCGAGAAGAAGAAGATGTATTCAGTGGTGGATCAGCAGGACCTGCGGTGACTCATGCCCATGTGAAAATGTGGGAGGAGCCGGGCAGGTGCTGCCGAAGGAGAAGTGCCCGAGGCTGGTAATGAAACTAAAGGGGGCTTTACACGCTGCGACATCGGTAACTATATATCGTAGGGGTCACGTCGTTAGTGACGCACATCTGGCGCCGCTACCGACATCGCAGCGTTTAATGCAAATGAGCGACGATCAACGAGCACAAAAACATCAAAAATCATTGCTCATTGTCACGTCGCTCATTTCCTTAATATTGCTGCAGCGACAGGTACGATGTTGTTTGTCGTTCCTGCGGCAGCACACATTGCTGTGTGTGATGCCGCTGGAACGACAAACATCTCCTTACCTGCCTCCACCGGAAAAGGAGGAAGGAAGGAGGTGGGCGGGATGTTCCAGCCGCTCATCTCCGCCCCTCCTTTTCTATTGGGCGGCGGTTCAGTGATGCTGCTGTGACGTCGCTGTCACGCTGAACGAACCGCCCCCTTAGAAAGGAGTTGGTTCGCTGGTTACAGCGACGTCACAGAGCAGGTATGTGCGTGTGATGCTGCCGCATCGATAATGTTCGCTATGGCAGCTATCACCACATATCGGCCGTACGATGGGGGCGGGTGCTATCGCGCTCGGCATCGCTAGCATCGGCTAGCGATGTCGCAGCGTGTAAAGCCCGCTTAAGGAAATATTGTGATCTTGCTTTTGTGAAAAATCTTGCTTTTCACCGGTAATGAGAGATGAGGGGTGCAGGGTGAGTGACATATGAGGGGCCAGACTGTGACAGAGGGGAGCTAATGTTGAGAACTTATTGTCAATATGATGTAACACTTGACACATTTTATTAATAAAATTTATGATTTAAAAAAAGACAGAGGGGAGCTAAGTGATACAGGGTGTGTGGGGCATGGAGTTTCAGTGTGTTTGAGAGAGGGGTAATTTGGGTACAGCCAGTCTGTCTGAGATATGCAGCGCATGAGAGTGCTGGGTGAGTGTCATTTGGGGGGTGCAGGGTGTGTGTGATTTTGGGGGTGCAGGGTGTGTGCACAAGTCCCTCCTTTGTGACATGAGTGAAGTCCACACAGTAACCATATATCAGTAGGGATTAGGGAAAGAGGGATAGCAACAGTCACAGCATGGGATGGGATTTGGGAAAGCTGGGTGCTGAGCTGAGAGAAAGAGGTTCTCTTTCTCATCACCCAGCTTTCCTATGTTCTGATATCCATCTTGTCCCCAGCTCCCAGCTTTCCCATTCTCTGAAGCACTGCAGAATATGTTAGCGCTATATAAAAATAAAGATTTGATTTGATCATGAGAAAGCTGGGTACTGAGAACAAGCTGGCTATAAGAACATAGAAAAGCTGGGTGCTGAGGTAAAGAGCAGGGTGTCAGATTAATCCTGTAAACCCAGTGTCAGTGTCATTATCCTGTACCCCCAGTGTCAATGTCCTGTACCCCCAGTGTCAGTGTCATTTTCCTGTAACCCAGTGTCAGAGTCCTGTACCCCCAGTGTCAATGTCATTATCCTGTACCCCCAGTGTCAGTGTCATTATCCTGTACCCCAGTTTCAGCGTCATTATCCTGTACCCCCAGTGACAGACTCATTATCCTGTACCCCCAGTGTCAGTGTCATTTATCCTGTACCCCCAGTGTCAGTGTCATTATCCTGTACCCCCAGTGTCAGACTCATTATCCTGCAACCCCAGTGTCAGTATCATTAACCTGTACTCCTCAGTGTCAGTGTCATTATCCTGTACCCCCAGTGTCAGCAGCATTATCCTGTACCCCCAGTGTCATTATCCTGTACCCCAGTGTCATTATTCTGTACCCCCAGTGTCAGTGTCATTATCCTGTATCCCCAGTGTCAGTGTCATTATCCTGTACCCCCAGTGTCAGCGTCATTATCCTGTACCCCAGTGTCAGTGTCAATATCCTGTACCCCAGTGTCAGTGTCATTATCCTGTACCCCAGTGTCAGTGTCATTATCCTGGTGTCAGTGTCATTATCCTGTATTCGCAGTGTCAGTGTCATTATCCTGTACCCCCAATGTCAGCATCATTATCCTGTATCCCCAGTGTCATTATCCTGTACCCCACTGTCAGTGTCATTATCCTGTACCCTAGTGTCGGGGTCATTATCCTGTACCCCCACTGTCAGTGTCATTATCCTGCACCCCAGTGTTAGTGTCATTATCCTGTACCCCCAGTGTCAGTGTCATTATCTTGTACCCCTAGTGTCAGTGTCCTCTACCCCCAGTGTCAGTGTCAGTATCTTGAATCCCCAGTGTCAGTGTCATTATCCTGTACCTCCAGTGTCAGTGGTATTATCTTGGGCTATATGTAATTACTCTTCAGGGGGCCTCTATATGTGATGATAGTACAGAAGGGGCCTCAATATAAATACATATTAAAAAAAAAAAAAGCCTGATCTGCCTATAGAGCAGTATTTTCAGAATACACAGGGCTAGTAAAGGGTTTATCCAACATGTAAGACTAGTTTGGAAACCATAGTGCAGCTTTTCTAGGCCTCTGTCCCCACAGAATGACTGGTCACATCCAGTACAGACACTGGGGGCCGATCATTACCTGATAATTATGTACTGTGTGAAGGCGGAAAGAGAAGAGAATTCACCAGTCTCCAAATGGAAATGTGTATGGAGGGTAATGCTTCACACATCCACATACTGACTCTTAAGGGGGCTTTACATGCTACGATATCAGTGCCGATATCGCTAGCGTGCGTACCCGCCCCCATCGTTTGTGTGACACGGGCATATCGCTGCCCGTCGCGCACAAAATCGTGCACCCCGGTCACACGCACTTACCTGCCCTGCGACATCGCTCTGGCCGTCGATCAGCCTCCTTTCTAAGGGGGCGGGTCGTTCGGCGTCACAGCGACGTCACATGGCAGGCGTCCAATAGAAGCGGAGGGGCGGAGATGAGTGGGACGTAACATCCCGCCCACCTCCTTCCTTCCGCATTGCCGGTGGAGGCAGGTAAGGAGATGTTCCTCGCTCCTGCGGTGTCACACATAGCGATGTGTGCTGCCGCAGGAATGAGGAACAACATCGCTAATGAGAGGTAAACGATTTTTTGTTTTAGGATGACCTCTCCACGGCAAACGATTTTGGCCGCTTTTGCGATCGTTTTAGGTCGCACAAAAGTGTCACATGCTGCGATATGGTTATTGACGCCGGATGTGCGTTACTAACGACGTGACCCCGACGATAAAACATTAACGGTATCGTAGCGTGTAAAGCTCCCTTAAGGTCCTGTGCGCACTGGAAAATGGCATTTTCTTAAGAAAATTCCACACCCTCTGGCAGAATTCCGAACCAAAAACTGCATGCGGATTTGCCGCAGTTTGTTGCGTTTTTAGTGCAGATTTGCCACAGTTTCTTGCATTGTTAGTGCAGATTTGCCGCGTTTTTTCCGTGGGTTGGTCCCTGCGGTTTTTAACCATTATTTGCTGGCAAAAATGCAGGTACCTGCGGAAATTGAGTGACATGCTGCTTTTTGCTGCAGAAATTCTGCAGCAAAACCTGGAGAGAAAAAAAACGCAGTATGCGCACAGCATTTTGATTTTCTCATAGATTTTGCTGGAGGAGGACTGCAGAAAGGTTATGAACAAATTCTGCAGCTTTTCAACAGCAAAAAACGCAGTGTGCACACAGGGCCTAATAGGGGATTTCCCAGAGAGATGGGGCAGAGGTGGATTAATTTTTGTAATCTTTTCCATGTGACGATGCTGGATAACATTTTGCTTCTCTTTTAATATTATCTGGCTGATGGACTTGGTGGTTTTCCTAGGACAAGGAATGTCCGTGTGTAAGTGTACCACCTCGCTCTCAGCAGCTGAGCTGCTCGGATCCGTACCTTCTGTGGGTGGCTCGAGGGTCTCCGGACCCGGGAGTCTCGTGGTCACTTCAATTGAAAAGGGGTTTATGGTGTATGGGATTTTGGAAAGTTTGTACGTGATGCCACCCACGGTATGTGGTAAATGGGGGTACCACCACTGCCGTTGAGGGGACTCCCGGGGGCGTTGGGCTGGCATCTGGATGTTGTTAACCCTCCGTGGGTAGGGATGGATGTCCCGGGGCCCAGTGGGAGTTGTGGTGGTGGCAGGAAATGCAGGGAATAGTACACTCACAGCTTGGTTGTCCTGGTGTTGGATGAGGCTGTATTGATCAGGAAACACAGAGTCCAGTACTGAACCAGAAATTGCCGGTGTCCGTAGGCCTTTGGTACGGGGGTGTTCAGATCCCACACTCGGTACAAGAAGCAGGGCCCTCTCTCTCTGCTGCACTCCAGCTAAGAGTCACCTTCTCTGTTTCGGACGGGGGAAGTCCTCTCTTTGCACAAGTCCGGGGTCCCGTGCACACTACCGGCAGGCCACTACCCTGCCCTGGTCCACTACGGGTTCCCCTGAGCCTACTCTCCACTTTAGCTCCAAGACTTCTGCTTTTTCTTTGCTTCACTTCCCCTGCAGCACAGGAGCCACAACCCCTGTCTGCAGTCCTCTCCCTCCTTCCACCGACTGATTCAACTCCTTCCCTCCTGCTCCTTTAATTACACTGGGGGGTGAGGCTGCTTCACTGTACCAGTGTGGGATCAGGTGGTACCAGGGAGGTTTAACTCTTTCTGTGATTACCTGGTTTTGCCAGGGCGTCACATAAGAAAAACTGCGACTGATTGTAAATAATAGTGTGACGCCCTGGACTAGCCAGGTAGTCACAGACAGGAACACGAACTTAAAACCAAAACCGCGGCTCCGGCTGTGAACCTCTCCACTGAAACCCCCTCACGTAGTGCCAGCCTCCCTTCAGAGCGACGTGACCCCCGGGTCCGGAGGAGCTCGAGCCACCCACCGACAAACTCGGATCCAAGAGGCTCGGCTGCGGCCGAGCCCCGGGGCGGTACACATCGACTCTTCTGGTGTCACGAACAGGATTGAACCCATCCACTTACCGGTGGAAGTGCGCCTTGAAGTAGAAGTCAGCGGTGACCCATTGAAAAATTGCAGAATACGCCATCTTTTGGCGCGAAGATTCCCGCCAGTCTTCTTCCCCACAGAAAGAGCGGGATGGGGAAGCCTCGCCCCCTGGGAACAGAGTGGTGCAGGAAAGCGCGTGGCTGAAAAGTGAAACTGTGCAGAAAGAGCTCCGAGTCCAAGGGGGGGGTGGGTGAAGATCCCGTGCCATGTGACCGAGTGGATAAAGGGCAGGGACTCCAGGACTCTGCTACCCATTTGGTTCCTGGATCCCAAGGCAACAGCATGTCTACCCGTCCGGCAAGCAAGAGATCCCGGAGCCCGCGCCCGGAACAGCGGCGTGGATGGAAGCCCGGACAGCGGCAATATGTCACCGCAACCAGGCCCAGGTGCGTCTCCTGATGGAGTGATGGACAGCTGAGGTGGAGGAGCTGGCTGCGGTCGCGCGGGCGTACGAAGTGGAGGCAGCCTTAGAGGAGCGGGTGGGCGACCCATGCCCCTATGTCCCAGAGGGACCGGCCGATGCGGCTGAGGGACCCGGTCTGCCCCGGCCCCCTATACTGCCTCCCCCATTGTCCATGTCGATCACTGCTGCTCCCCTGCCGGGCCCGCTGCTACCAGCACCGGCAGCGGGGTCCGCCTCACCGGCCTGCAGGGACCCGCATGCAGGGGAAGCCGCCGGAGAGAAAGGAGAAACTACAGTTCCCGCGGGGCCGCAGGGACGGCGGGCTCGGAGGTCCCGGTGGAGGCTCCCCGTGTGACAGCTGGCGGTGACCCGCCTGCCGCAGAGAGGATGTTGGCCCCGGTGGTCTGCCCGGCCACGACGGAGGTAGAGCCTGGCTCGGAGTCAGACGGCAGTGGCTCAGGTGACGACACGGAGTCTATCTCGGAGGAAGAGAGGGGTCCCGGGTGCGGGTGCCCTGGAGGCCACGTATATCCCGTGATGTGGTGGGAATGGGTACCGGATGACCCTCTCCAAGCGTGCCTGCTGTGTGTTGCAGATGTACGAGGCCGAGACAGAATCTACTTCCGAGGATGAGGCACCGTCTGACGTCGGGGGGTGTAGTGGTGCCCATCTGTCGGTACTGTGAGTTGCCTGGGCACTTCGCCAGTGTGTGCCCTGGGAGGGCTCGCCCAATGCCTGAGTAAAAGGTAGTGGTTCCAGCTACCCCGTTTGTTGGCCCCCGTTGGGACCCTTTTGAATCCCGTTTGCCCCGTGTTACAATAGACAAGGCAGAGAACTTGCAGGCCAGCCAATAACTTTTGGGTTTGTAAATAATTCCCGGACCACCCTTCAGGTCCTGCAGTCTCAGGAGAGGCTGGTTGGAGGAAGGGCCTGAGGCCATGTCACCATGGCAACCGGTGATTACCCTCCGGGTCAGGGGTCCCCTGGACGTGGGGCCTCTGAGAGACAACCGGGTAAGGAACTTTTTACCCGGCCCGTATGGGCAATACCCGGACCTTGACCCGTTCCTGTACATTAAGGAATAACGTTTGGAACTCCATTCTATGTCTGAACTGGGTGCAAAAAACCTAAAAAAACATCACTATGGGGAGATAAGGTATGCACACCAGTGACTATGGAAGGGGAATACATGGAATAGCAGAATTCCAATATGTTTCATCCATATGAATTTACCATTGTATACTCCTATTTTGCCGGATCTCTTGCAATTACTATGTGAGGAGTTGCCTTGAGTAAACCTACACATGTGATTATAACTAGTGGAGGAGGGATCCGATAAAAGGGAGCTGGTCACATTTAAAGTCAGAACATGACTAAGACCTGAAGCGTCGAAACGCGTTGTTCTGCAATTTTTCTGACATGCATATGGTGCCTGCTAAATTTTTACTTTTTGTTATTTAATAAAAAAGGATTTTATACTTCATCCTTGGCGCTGGAAACCTCTTTCTTTATTTTTTAATCTGTCATAGTGAGTACAACAGTGCCCTCGGGCCGCGCACCACCCCGCATCACGCCAACACGCCCGCACCCCCACATGCTAACTCCAACAACCGGGCCCCGGGACAATCAACCCCCTACCCACGGAGGGGTCAACACCTGGCTGCGCAACACCATCCCCAGTCAACGGCAGCGGTGTTGTCCACACTCACCACGACCCGTGGGTGGCGTCACGAACTTAAACCCAAAACCGCGACTCCGGCCGTGAACCTCCCCACTGAAACCCCCTCACGTAGTGCCAGCCTCCCTTCAGAGCGACGTGAACCCCGGGTCCGGAGGCGCTCGAGCCACCCACCGACAAGCCCGGATCCGAGCGGCTTGGCTGCGGCCGAGCCCCGGGGCGGTACAATAGATTCCATTATTAACTACATAAGATGCTACAAGAAATCCTGTGATATAGGCAGGGCACAATACAGGTCTCTTCTGCACACTATAGAGTTTGCTAAGAGCTGCATGTTATACCAAGAGAAGCCGAAAATGAACAAGTAATAAAACTGTTTATGGCAGCTATAGTGCGGGCCTCTAGAGTCAATTATCCTGGTAGGCCCCTGGCACCCAAGTCCGACCCTGCCCTCACCCCTCTTCTTAGCGGCAGGGATCTCCATTGCATCGTGACCCCTGTGTCCCCAGTGTGTTGTAACATCTTCTGGGGGTTTACCAGGCACTAGGTAAACTCCACTAGTCATGTGCGTGAAACATACCCAATCTATACAGGGCTAAGGGAGGGGCAAGCACCCCGAAGCACCGTGTCTGCAACTTGGGATTCTGATCTGGCTTATATATCCTGAGTCATATTGCAAAGGATTGTTAAAAATCCACTTGTGACTTTTAGGATTGCTACTTCCAATAGGTGGCGCTGTGCTAGAGTTTGTCTCCTTTACTGGAGAGACAATTTGAATATTTCTTAGAGGGGCGTGGCAGCTATAAGTCCCCTTACTTGGCAGCCAGACTGGCTTGCAAAGTCTCCTTAAGGAGAATAGTGTTCCCCCGTGGTCCCCACATAGCTTTCTCATGAGCCAGATCAGACACCCCCATACTTTGCACTGACGAGGGGCAAGCACCCCGAAACACCGTGTCTGCAACTTGGGATTCTGATCTGGCTTATATAACCTGAGTCATATTGCAAAGGATTGTTAAAAATCCACTTGTGACTTTTAGGATCGCTACTTCCAATAGGTGGCGCTGTGCTAGAGTTTGTCTCCTTTACTGGAGAGACAATTTGAATATTTCTTAGAGGGGCGTGGCAGCTATAAGTCCCCTTACTTGGCAGCCAGACTGGCTTGCAAAGTCTCCTTAAGGAGAATAGTGTTCCCCCGTGGTCCCCACATAGCTTTCTCATGAGCCAGATCAGACACCCCCATACTTTGCACTGACGAGGGGCAGGCACCCCGAAACACCGTGTCTGCAACTTGGGATTCTGATCTGGCTTATATATCCTGAGTCATATTGCAAAGGATTGTTAAAAATCCACTTGTGACTTTTAGGATCGCTACTTCCAATAGGTGGTGCTGTGCTAGAGTTTGTCTCCTTTACTGGAGAGACAATTCCAATCTATACACTGAGCATGACTGAAGCCATGCTGGCCCACCCCTATGACTGAAAACCTAAGACTGCTGGGATGAATAAATTTAATTTCTGCTTGCAATTAAATGAGAAGTCAAATGTTAAAAAGGTTTATTTTTTAGATTGCTGTAAATATTTCTGGAATGTTTAGTCTGAATACATAAGTGTATCTTATTCTATGGCTTTTGTATATCTAAATGTAAATGTGACATTAAGAAAAATCTGATTTTTCCACTGGATTCGTAATCCTAAAATTAGTTGTAATTATGTATTTTTATGCCAGTTGCCAGACCAATAATTTAGGAGTAGAGTAATGTTGTATTTACAACCAAAGTAACAATCAAAATAACCTGCACGTTGCTCAACTTCCCCTCACTTTTAGTAATCAAGGTCTCTCATTTGTATGGTTAGAATTTATACAGACTGTTGGCAAATTTGGGCACTTCAGCAATTCTGGAACTATTTCATATAGGGTGAACTGACCAATGTGCTGCTCATATCCTTTCACTAGTCAGTAAGCTAGTCTAATTTGCATTAGTTCAAATGCACCTGTGACGCCCTGGCAAAACCAGGTAGTCACAAATAGGCCCCTACACAACACCTTCCCCCACTAGGAAACACACAGCCAACCAAAAACCCTAGTCACCCCCCCTTAGGTTAAGATAGACCCACCAGTGGGTGTGACCAGGCGGTTGGACATGCCCACCCAGGGGTCCAGACAGCCCGGGGCGGGAAAACAGGAGTGAGTTCACTTTGGAGTTGTTTGGGCTGGAGCTAAGTATAGCTCCAGCAGAAAAGTTCAAGTTGAACGTTACCAGGGTAGGAGCCCTGGTGCCACTGGCTAGGAGGCAGACGGTGGTCTCCGTCAGCAGGAGATGGGAAGACGGCTCGGCAGAACCGAGGTGGACCGGGACAGGGTTGTAGGCCGCCGTTACCGACACGGGGAACCGACCCAGAAACCGTAGCACCAAGGGGGGTACTCGGACCCTGAAGCCAGAACCGGAAACAAGCGGACTGGTTAATTCACCGATTGAGGACAGGACTAGAGGTCCTGTCCCACCCAAAGTCCCTCATAGAAGACAACAGCCCACCGATAGGTATAGGAGGTCACCGCCAGGGCCCATAGATCCCACAGGCCAGCGTCTGCGGGCACGGCTCCTTAGGCCACATCCAGCCGGGAGCGGACTCCTGAGTTTCAGACTAGGAGTCCACCTTACACAAAACAGTGCAGAGGAAAAGGATAGAGATCACCAGCCGGGTGGGGGACCCGAATGCAACCGGCCGCGGCACCGGCCACCAGCATCTTGGTTTACTAGAGACTTGTGTGGTTTATTAACTGTGAGTACACAAACACTCCCTGCAGTCGCTATACCCTGCACTGAGACACAGGGTCCCGGGGCAACCATCCCTACCCACGGAGGGGTTAACAACTAGCTGCACAACATCACCCCCGGGTGCCCTACAACAGCAGCGGTGGTGTCCCACTTCACCACACACCGTGGGTGGCGTCACAAACTTAATATGGCCTAGCCTGTACATTTACGTCCCCCCCCTTTTATTCGGCATGTCCACGAGAGCGCCGGAACTGGGGACCCTCGAGCCACCACCCCGGAAGGCCCGGACCCGAGCAGCGCCGGCTGCTGGCACGGGGGCGGCACACCCCAACAGATTTTTCTGTGGTAGAGCAATTATCCGGCTTATTATACAGGGCCGGATAACTGCTCTACCACAGAAAATCTGACATATATCTGAAATTCATTGAGGGTAATAAAAATATGAATAATCAATATAAATAATTATATGATATTACTATAATGCATTGATGAATGCTGTTTTTTAGATAAAATATTAGTGGGAACATGTCAGCTTTTTCTACCCCTAAATACAATAATAATAATAATAATAATAATAATAATAATATTTATTCCCTTATATAGTGCTATTAATTCCATGGTGCTTTATAAACATAGACAACACTGTCCCCATTGGGGATCAAAATCTAAATTCTCAATCAGTATGTCTCTGGAGTGTGGGAGAAAACCGGAGAATTCAGAGGAAATCCACTGAGAACATGGAAATGCCTTGAAGATGTTGTCCTTGGTGGGATTTGAACCCATGACCCCAGCGCTGCAAAGCTAATTGTCATGAGTGGGTCACGGGTGACAGACAGTCATGTGGTTTCTGGCAATGGAAGGTCACAGTGTGTGGCTGCGCAAAATGCTCCCTGACATTCTGTTGTTCCTTCTGTTAGTATTTATTGTACTAGGTAGCTTTCCTGTTGGGTTTTCATCTACTTCCCTTTAGGACCCAGGGGAGCTCTCATACCATCCAACTGCTGATTGTTAGATTCTCTTTGTTCTTAAATACTCCCATCTTCCCTGGACTTGTGCTGGTTATATTATTCAGTTCATTTAAGCTCTGGTTGCAAGCAGGCAGCTTGTACTCATCTGTTATATCGTTGCTGAACTTCTACCTGAGTCATCTGTGGATAAGTGGTTCATGCATTTTCCCCCTGTCTGTCATTCTTTTGTCTTCTTTACTGTTTAGTGGGGTTGATGAAGAGTTCATCCCATCTTTTCCCTATTTATAGTCCAACATAAGGTATACCTAGGGTCAGGTACTGAGTCGGCGCATAGTTGCGGAACCTATCTAGGGTGGTGAGGGATCCCAGGGACCAGTGGAAGGTGTGGTCAGGGGTCACTATCTCCCTCTTCCCTGGATACAGGGTTTCCCTTCCCTTTTGCTTGGTACTTCCCTATACTTAGCGTGACATTATTACCAGCTGATAAAAAAAAAAAACCTGATGTGTTTTTGTTTTTTTTTTTTCTAAAAAAAATAGGGAAAGGTGTTACGGGGGGACTGGCAGATTAGGACCAGGGGGTATATATCCCAATCGCCAGTCGGGACCCACCATGCTCCAGATGGCAATGGAGCTGCTGGCACCCTGTGGGTTAGGCGGAGACTAAAGAGCTGGATGGCTCTGAGATAACCCAGGGAATCGGTCACGTGTGTAGAGACTCTTCAGACCGGACGACAACCCAGTTAGCGTTACGGTGGAATTGGCGCAACCCCGACCACGTGTGCAGGGAACACGTCAGGCCGGATGGTGACCAGGTAGCGTTGACCGAGAAGACCGCTGCGACAGCACCCTGTCGGCCACACGTGTCAGACACGACAGACCGAGTGGTCCTTCGATTAGTGTTTCTGGTCACCACGCGAATGGCCACGCGTGTAGAGGAAACGTCAGGCCAAGGGATCATACCAGTAGCATTGACTGGGAAGCCAAGGAGGATAATAGGCTCACACACCCAATCCTGGAACACCCTGTTAACTCCACAGGGGTCCTGGGGTAAGCAGTCCGTGCGCATAGGAAGCACAACCGGACAGGTGACGCAACAGGTGCGTTGTCCGTGTGCGTAGAGGGCACTCTCGGACAGGTGACACAGCAGGTATGCTGGCCGTGTGCGTAGGAGGCACAACAGGATAGGTAACGATTTAACGTTTTAGACCAGTTACCGCCACTGGGCTACTATAGCACAACAGGAACGGTAGCAAGGAAGCACGGCGCCTGACCCTCATGTGCTGAGCCACGAATCTTGGCGTGACAGGCACCGTTCACCTAGCCTTACCTACCGCTTCCAACAAGGCTTATGCCACCGTGAATTCTAAGTGAATAGGAGTGAAGACTGCGCACCTCCATGTTGTCTCCAGCCCCTTTTATAACCTAGATCCGCCCCAAACCCAGATTGGAACCACCAAGGTCCAATGGCATTGTGCCATATCATCAGCGATGTCACCAGCGGCCTATCCGGAACCACTACGTCACTGATGACCTCATGGCAGCCACGCCCCAAACACTTCACCAGTCATTGTCTGACGACCAATGGTGAGGTGCCAGATCATAGGGGCGGGCCTCTGCGAGCCAGTCCGGAGTGGCCATGTCATCAGGACATCTGACACCCTCTGCCCTATCAGGGCCTGCCACCTCACGGACATGCTCAGTGAGGTCCTTACCGGACCTAGCCTCTGATGCACTAAGTGCCTGAGCATGCTCAGTAGCCTGAACAACAGACTCAGAAATCAGACTGCCCTTGTAAGGGCGGGAGTTAATGGGGATTGATGAGTCAGTTTAGTCCACTCCAGGGAAAGAGTTCCACGTCTGGCTACGGACAGCTATCTGATCCATCCATGCCTCTGACCCCATCCAAAAAACAGACCCGGACTTATGGGTGAAACCAACCCTTTATTATTATCAATTGTGTAATTGTACATTGTACCACATAATTAATTTGAATGTTTAACCATTAAGCAAAATTAAGTCATATATATTGTCGTTACGACCATACCCACTTATTTGATCCAAATGACACCACTGTGACTTTGATTTGTGTTATGGGTAATGATCAACAGAACCAGGACAATATATATGGATACATGTCTTTTTTCCTAGAAGAAACACTAACTTTATATATGGTATCAATACGTTATAACTAGAGGCTTTGTTCTCACTGGAACACACCCAGCTAAAACTTGTGAATTTAGAGGACATTGATTTTTGCCTAATATTCAGATTATTGTGGCTTATAATCTTTTGGTGTCTGTTAATACATGACACTGATTTGACACTATTGAACCTTTCTGATATTTATTGATACATACCATCTGTTAGGACCAGGAGGACGGGTAGGCCCAGGAGGTGGATCCACTGGGCTGAACACCTCACCGAGGGCAAGGTGCCCGGTAGCCGAAGCACTACGGGTAGCAGGACAGTCCGTTCAGAGGAGTGGGTGTAGAAGTCCCTGGAATCACGGAGTCTCTGAAGGTAGTCCGGGTGACGGAGCGCAGGTTCGGAGGCCGAGATGATGTCAGGCAGGGTCCGGAACCAGCGGAACGGGGGGTCGGTCACCACACAGTTCCAGGAAACGGAGACGGTAGGGACTGAGAAGATGGTGGACAGCCCGTTCGGGGTTCTGGAACCGTCAGGACCGGTAGGCGGGACAGGAGCGGCTCTACAAGAGAGATAGGTGAGTACGAGACAATGGCACAAGGAGACCTGACTCCTAGCTTAGCAAACACGAAAAACAGGCCCCGCCCACTTGGAAAAGAACCCCCTATATACCCTGTACCTGCCTCTTCAATATCCTGTTGGAGGACGCTGGCCCTTTAAGAAAAGGTCAATGACCGCGCGCGCGCCCTAATGCGCATGCGCGAGGCCCGGGTGCCAGAAGCCAGAGCAGGATGCGGTATACAGGAGGCAGGAGTGCCGGGCCGGCTCAGGACAGCAGACGGGCGCCGGGACCGGGGACCGGGTTGCCTGGAGGACGCAGGTGAGGGAGCATGGAGGCTGAGGAGCGGGGGACCGGGGAGCATGGCACAGGAGCGGGGAAGCGAGGTCCGGGAGCGGGGGAGCGTGGCAGAGGAGCCGGGGAGCGTGGCAGGGGAGCCGGGGAGCGTGGCAGGGTAGCCGGGGAGCGTGGCAGGGGAACCGGGGAGCATGGCACGGGCACCGGGGTAGCGTGACAGTACCCCCTCCCCCACGCCGCCCTCCCCGCAACCGGGACAGGAAGGAACGTATCAGAGGAGTACCCACATTCTCCCGGGGTTCCCAGGACCTATCCTCAGGACCATACCCAGCCCAGTCCACCAGGAAGAACTGTCGGCCCCGTACAGTCTTCATGGCCACGATATCCCTTACCGCATAGATGTCATCATCAACAATAGGAGGAGGAGCAGAACTGGCAGCAGCGGAGAAGGGACCAAGGACAACTGGCTTGAGCAGGGAGACGTGGAAGGAGTTGGGTATTCTCATCGTGGCCGGGAGCTGCAGCTTGTAGGAGACCTCATTTATTTTGCCGATGACTTTAAACGGCCCGATGTAGCGAGGACCCAGCTTGTATGACGGTAGCTTCAATCGGACATATTTGGAAGCAAGCCAGACCAGATCTCCTGGAGAGAAACACGGAGGATCCAGACGCCTCTTGTCTGCATGTCTTTTCATCCGCAGGGAAGCACGTCCAAGGGACGTCTTGACAGAGTCCCAAATCGTTGAAAAGTCACGGACTACGGTATCAGCAGCAGGGACATCCGAGGAAGAAGATACAGGTAATGGGACGGAGGGCTGAAGTCCGTAAACGACATGGAAGGGAGAGCTGGAGGAGGACTCACTGACGTGATGGTTATGGGAGAATTCAGCCCAAGGAAGAAGCGTGGACCAGTCGTCGTGATGGGCGTTAACGTAATGACGTAAGAAGGAGGTCAGGATCTGATTGACTCGTTCCACTTGGCCATTCGACTGAGGATGGTAGGCTGAAGAAAAGTCCAGAGTCACTCCCAGATGTTTGCAGAGGGCCCTCCAGAAGCGGGAGGTAAACTGAGTTCCTCTGTCGGACACAATGTGTGATGGAAAGCCATGCAACCGGAAGATGTGCTGTATGTAGGCGTCAGCGAGTTCCTGGGCAGAGGGGAGTCCAGCCATAGGGATGAAATGAGCCATTTTGGAGAAACGGTCCACCACGACCCATATGACTGTGTGTCCGGAGGACAGGGGCAAGTCTGTAATAAAGTCCATTGCAATGTGTTGCCACGGAACGGAGGGAATTGGCAGCGGCAGAAGACGTCCATATGGCAGGTGTTTGGGCGTCTTGTTCCGGGCACAAGAGGAGCAGGCTGAGACAAAGGACGCGACGTCCGTGCGAAGGGATGGCCACCAATAGTGACGTACAATTGTACTCCATGTTCTCTTCTGACCAGCATGGCCAGCTATTTTCGAGGCATGGCCCCAGTGCAACACTTTTTGTCTGTCAGTTTCAGAGACATAGGTCTTCCCGGGCGGTATCTGGGCCAGAGTGACAGGAGCCACCGGAATGATTTTACTTGGGCAGATGATGGGCTGGGATGTCTCCTCCTCCTGTTCCATGGGCACGAATGACCTGTACAAGGCATCTGCTCGCACATTCTTATCCGCGGGCCGAAAATGGAGCTGAAAATCGAACCTGGCAAAGAACAAGGACCACCTGGCTTGTCGTGGGTTCAGTCGCTGAGCAGACCGCAGGTATTCCAGGTTCTTGTGGTCCGTGTAAATGATCACGGGGTACACTGCTCCCTCCAGAAGGTAGCGCCATTCCTCCAGAGCCAGTTTGACTGCTAATAGCTCTCGGTCACCGATGGTATAGTTGCGTTCAGACGCTGAGAAGCTCTTGGAGAAGAAACCGCAAGTGACCATCTTCCCGGTGGAGGACTTCTGCATGAGCACTGCCCCGGCCCCAGAGGAGGAGGCATCCACCTCCAAGGTGAACTGTCGGTTTAACTCAGGATGGTGGAGCACAGGAGAGGAAGCAAATGCCCGCTTCAGGGAGCAAAACGCGGCGTCGGCCGCAGGTGACCAGTCCTTCGGATTAGCCCCCTTCTTGGTCAAGGCAGAGAGAGGCGCAGTCAGGGCAGAGAAGTGAGGGATGAACTGACGGTAGTAGTTCGCAAAGCCGAGAAAACGTTGAATTGCCTTCAGTCCGGAAGGAGGAGGCCAGTTGAGAATGGAAGAGACCTTCTCTGGGTCCATCTGCAGGCCAGTATCGGAGATTACGTAACCCAGGAAGGGAAGAGAAGACTGCTCGAAGACACACTTCTCGTACTTGGCGTACAGACGATTCTCTCTCAGTCTTTGTAGTACCAGCTGCACGTTCTCTCTGTGGGTCTGGAGGTCCGGAGAGAAGACCAGGATGTCATCCAAATATACCACCACACAGATGTAGAGAAGGTCCCGGAACACGTCGTTCACTAGTTCCTGAAAGACTGCCGGTGCGTTACACAGGCCGAAGGGCATCACACAATACTCGTAGTGCCCATCGCGAGTGTTGAATGCGGTCTTCCATTCGTCCCCAGAGCGGATGCGGACCAGGTTGTAGGCACCACGAAGATCCAACTTGGTAAACAAACGAGCTCCTCTAAGCCGATCAAACAATTCGGGGATGAGCGGCAGGGGGTATTTATTTTTAACGGTGATTTGATTCAATCCCCGGTAGTCAATGCAGGGGCGCAGGTCGCTCTCTTTCTTCTTAACGAAGAAGAAGCCTGTTCCAGCAGGAAAGGAGGATCTCCGGATGAGTCCCCTTGCCAGGTTCTCAGTGATGTAGGCAGACATGGCCCTTGTTTCAGCAGGGGACAAAGGATATATCCGTCCTCGAGGTGGTGTGATTCCCGGGAGTAGGTCGATGGCACAGTCGTAAGGACGATGTGGCGGCAGTACCTCTGACTCCTTTTTATCAAAGACGTCCGCGAAGGACCAATAGGCCGAAGGCAGTCCTGGTAGGGACTCCGGGACCGGAGGTCGTCGGATGGGCTGTATGGACCTCAAGCAGTTCTCGTGGCAAGAGGGGCCAAATCGGGTAATTTCGCCAGCGCGCCAGCTGACCGACGGTTCGTGTGTCCGTAACCAGGGGAGTCCCAGCAGGATTTGATGAGACATATGCGGGAGGACGTAGAAGGTGATTTTCTCAGTGTGCAGGGCACCGATGCGTAGTACTACAGGCTTGGTGATCCAAGAGATGGTGTCAGAGAGAGGTCTCCCATCTACAGAGGCAATCACGAGGGGTTTGTCGAGTGGAGTAACAGGCACCTGGTACTTGTCCACCGTGGCCTGCTGGATGAAATTGCCTGCTGCCCCGGAATCGAGGTATGCTTCCGCCGTGAACCGCGTCTCTCCCGCTGTCACTTGAACCGTCCACGTAACCGGGTCTGAGAGAATCCCAGTACCTAGGGTTGCCTCTCCTACCAGCCCTAGGCTTTTGAGTTTCCCGGCCTCTCTGGAGAGGAACGTAGCAGGTGTGTGCCCTCTCCGCAGTAGAAGCAGAGGCCCTTGGCGAGCCGTTCTGCTCGGCGTTGTTCGGACTGCCGCAAACGGTCAATCTGCATGGGCTCGTGGACAGAGACACCAGACGACGCCGACTGAAGTACGGCGGGCTTCTGCGGAGGAGAGGAATGCCGTATCGGACGTCTCTCACGGATCTTTGGATCGTTCCTGGAATCTGAGGTCCACGCGGGTGGCTTGTGCGATCAGGGCATCCAGGGTGGAAGGAACATCGCGGCCTGCCAGCTCGTCCTTAATACGACTGGAGAGTCCTTCCCAGAAGGCGGCAGTGAGGGCCTCATTGTTCCACCCCAATTCTGAGGCCAAGGTGCGAAAGCGGATGGCATATTGGCCCACCGTCAAGGTCCCCTGACGTAGCCTGAGGAGTGATGAGGCGGACGCGGCGGCACGTCCGGGTTCATCAAAGGTGGTTCTAAACGCCTGCAGGAATTCCTGGATGTTAATAGTTACAGGGTCCTCCCTCTCCCACAAGGGGTTCATCCAGGCCAGTGCCTCACCCTCTAGATGGGACATCACAAACGCCACCTTGGCTTGGTCGGAGGCAAACAGGTGCAGAAGCAGCTTAAAGTGGAGGGAGCATTGATTCAAGAATCCTCTGCAGGTCTTAGGATCTCCGGCATATCGGGGTGGAGAGGCCAAGCGGAGTTTAGAGGCTTCCGAGGAAGCCGCCAAGGGAACTGCGGCCGTGGACTGTGATGTTGAAGCCTGAGATGCCAGGGACGTGGCAGTTGCTTGCAGCGTGTTCAGGCGGGTATCCACCGAGGACATGAAGGCCAGCATGCGGGACTGAGTCTCGCGCTGTCGTCCGAGTTCCTGCTGCAAGTTGCCCAGCTGGGCCGCTAGTGCTTCGGCGGGATCCATGGCCTGTTCTTACTGTTAGAACCAGGAGGACGGGTAAGCCCAGGAGGTGGATCCACTGGGCTGAATACCTCACCGAGGGCAAGGTGCCCGGTAGCCGAAGCACTACGGGTAGCAGGACAGTCCGTTCAGAGGAGTGGGTGTAGAAGTCCCTGGAATCACGGAGTCTCTGAAGGTAGTCCGGGTGACGGAGCGCAGGTTCGGAGGCCGAGATGATGTCAGGCAGGGTCCGGAACCAGCGGAACGGGGGGTCGGTCACCACACAGATCCAGGAATCGGAGACAGTAGGGACTGAGAAGATGGCGGACAGTCCGTTCGGAGTTCTGGAACCGTCAGGACCGGTAGGCGGGACAGGAGCGGCTCTACAAGAGAGATAGGTGAGTACGAGACAATGGCACAAGGAGACCTGACTCCTAGCTTAGCAAACACGAAGAACAGGCCCCGCCCACTTGGAAAAGAACCCCCTATATACCCTGTACCTGCCTCTTCAATATCCTGTTGGAGGATGCTGGCCCTTTAAGAAAAGGTCAATGACCGCGCGCGCTCCCTAATGCGCAAGCGCGAGGCCCGGGTGCCAGAAGCCAGAGCAGGATGCGGTGTACAGGAGGCAGGAGTGCCGGGCCGGCTCAGGACAGCAGACGGGCGCCGGGACCGGGGACCAGGTTGCCTGGAGGACGCAGGTGAGGGAGCATGGAGGCTGAGGAGCGGGGGACCGGAGAGCGTGGCACGGGAGCGGGGAAGCGAGGTCCGGGAGCGGGGGAGCGTGGCAGAGGAGCCGGGGAGTGTGGCAGGGGAGCCGGGGAGCGTGGCAGGGGAGCCGGAGAGCGTGGCAGGGGAACCGGGGAGCATGGCACGGGCACCGGAGAGCGTGACACCATCTCTAACAGGAGTGGTGTCTGTGATACAGATTTGTTTATTGTTGGTCCTTTCTGGCCATGAATGTTGTTTTCTCTTTTTGTTTGCACAATTTTTTGTGATTGCATCACTGCGCAATTTTTAAAGATTTTGAATAAACGTTATGTATTATAATTTCCTCTATTGTTGATGCTAATAGAATGTTAACACAGGGACTATCACTGCTCCATTCTGCATGGGTCAGTCTTCTGGGAAATCACCTAGAATGGTACGGATCATCCTCTTCTTTCTTTCCACGATCTGAGGTCGAGGTTGGGGTTCATCTGGGATTCTTAGGGGTTCTGGACACCTGTTCAAGTGGTCCCAGGAAACAGTGGATGTGGTTCTTCCCTGATCCTTGCTGATGAGGCAAGTCTTCTGGTTGTCAAAGGTGGATGGTTGCACCACGTAAGTTTCCTTCTCCCATTGGTCATCCAGTTTGTGCAATTTTCTCTTCCTCTTCAGCACCATCTCACCTGGTGAGAAAGGGGTAGCTTTTGCCTGCTTGTTGAAGTTCCTTTCTTGGTTCTCTGTACTCTGATTCAAATTCTCTTCAACATACCCTTGAATCTGTTTATACTGGATCTGGCGACGTGAGTCCCAATCCGCTTCGGGGGAGTAGGCTTCAGGCAGTTCGACCTCCATTTCTAAGTCCACTGGGAGTCTCCAAGGTCTGGCTCTCATCAGGTAAGCGGGTGCACACCTAGTGGATCCCACAGGAATGTTATTATAGATGTTGACGAGATCTGGCAGTTTTTCAGGCCACTGGTTCCGCTCCTCAAGTGGAAGAGTCTTCAGGAGGTTCATCACCAGGTGGTTCATCTGCTCGCACATCCCGTTTGTCTGAGCATGGTAGGGTGTAGTGCGTATTTTTTAAACTCATACAAACTACAGAATTTCTGGAAGATTTCAGCCTCAAACGCTGGACCTTGATTGGTGAGGACTTGATCGGGGTACCCATGCGGCCTGCAGAAGTGTGCTTGGAATGCCTTCGCCGCTGTGCTAGCAGTTAAATCTTTCACAGGTACCACCACCAGGAATCGGGAATCGTGATCCACCATCATGAGTGAGTAGGTGTAACCACTCCTACTTGGGGTTAGCTTGACGTGATCCAAAGCTACGATTTCCAGGGGCTGCTTGGTGACTATTGGTTGGAGTGGTGCTCGCTGACTGGTGCCATCTTGCCTCCTCAAGGCGCAAGGACCGCAGTTCCTGCACTAGGCCTCTATGTTGTCACTCATTCCGATCCAGTAAAAGCGACTTCTCAGCAACATTTCCAACTTTTTCCACCCAAAGTGCCCTGCTCTGTCGTGGTATGCTTCTAGGACCACCGGGACATATGCTTGAGGTATTACTATCTGGCAGATCCTTTCATGCGTCTTAGGATTGGTAAGACTTCTGCATAACTTGATCCAGGCAACTACAGTCCAGTAAGCCTGACATCAGTAGTATGCAAAGTTTTTGAGGGCATTTTAAGAGATGACATGCAAAAATATGTTGCAGAAAATAATATAATAACTGACAGACATCATGGATTCATGAAAGATAAGTCGTCTCTAACCAACCTGTTGGGGTTCTATGAGGGGGTAAGTGCAAACCTGGATATTGGTAATGCAGCTGATGTGATTTATTTGGACTTTGCAAAGGCATTTGATACTGTACCACATAATAGCCTTATACTAAAGCTCCAGAAGCAAGGACTAGGGGAAACTATATGCAACTGGTTAAGGAATTGGCTAAAAGATAGGAAACAAAGAGTAGTCATAAATGGTACATTCTTTAAATGGGCTATAGTCAGCAGTGGGGTGCCGCAGGGATCTGTGCTAGGACCAATTCTTTTAAATCTCTTTATTAATGACCTTGTGAATGGGATTGATAGTAAAGTGTCAGTCTTTGCTGATGACACCAAACTATGTAGGATATTAAAAACTGACCTTGATAGTACAATATTACAAAAAGATCTGGATAAGATGTCAGAATGGGCAGATACTTGGCAAATGAAATTTAATGTTGATAAATGTAAAGTAATGCATATATATGATGGGAACTTGTATAGCTATGTTCTATCAGGTGCATGCTTTAGCAAGGCACATTGATGGCTTATGTTCCCTTGCTTCTCTTTTACTTCCCTTTTGTCATCCTAATGGTCAGATTGTTCATGTGCATCGCACATCGGTCACCACATTAACATTTCCTGTGTATGGGTGCTGCCGCTGCGCGTGCGCGTGGGGCGCGGCCTCCGGATGTCGTCGCGGGGCGGCCTCAATATTCCCGATGCGCATGTCTGGTGACGTCACTGAGGGAATTCCCTCTGACGTGCGCTTCGGGGATGAGAGCCGCCGTGCAGCGACGTCATTTCCGGGTGCCCCGTCCCGCGCGCATGCGCCGCTAGTTTGGCGCTGCACACACATGGAAAATGGCACGAGCAATCAGTTTACTCACTGTTATAAATGAGGAGCGTGGTGTGCGATTATCCATTCGCCTGCACCCCGCTGATGAAGCTTTGGCGACACGCGCGTCCGGGTAGAAGGATATTCACCTACCCACCTCTGAACCACCATTGTCAGGCTCTCCATTTTTTTACACCATGGGTAAGTCTAAGAACTGCTGTTGTTTGATGTGACTATTTAATCACATAGTGTTTCCACATTGTATCTGCACTAGCTGTTTACATATCATCTTGAGATTATGATGGGTTGACCTGGGTGGTTTTTTGATGGGTGGGTGAGTATAGAATCCACCTACCTCATATCTTACAATTATGTGAAATTAATTTTATCTTTTTTGCTAATATTTAATAAAATTTAATATCTTACTATTTGAATCAGTCTCCTATGCGTGTTTTACACGAGTTTCAGAGTTGAATTTTGGAGTTTATTCTATGACATCCATTTACTGGGGTGTGTGATGTAATCCACTAGGATGAAATTACAATATAGTATCTTCCCCTGTCTGTCTGTGCTATATATCTTAGTGACACCAAACTATGTAGGATATTAAAAACTGACCTTGATAGTACAATATTACAAAAAGATCTGGATAAGATGTCAGAATGGGCAGATACTTGGCAAATGAAATTTAATGTTGATAAATGTAAAGTAATCCACCTAGAACGGAGTAATACTATAACTGCGAATACAGGAGAAGGACTTGGGTATTCTCATTACAAATAAGCTGAGCAGCAGCACTCAATGTCAAGCAGCAGCTGCAAAAGCAAACAAGATTCTAGGGTGTATAAAAAGAGAGATTAGATCCCGTGATCCCAACGTATTGTTACCCCTCTATCAATCACTTGTAAGGCCACATCTGGAATATGGGATCCAGTTTTGGGCTCCACATTTTAAAAAGGACATTCAGAAGTTAGAGTCAGTTCAAAGGCAGGTAACTAGACTACTACAAGGAATGGAAGGCCTCCCATATGATGACCGGTTGAAAAAGTTAGATATGTTTAGCTTAGAAAAAAGACGTCTCAGAGGAGATCTCATTTCTATGTATAAATACATGTGTGGTCAATATAAAGGACTGGCACATGACTTATTTCTTCCAAAGACAATACTAAGGACCAGGGGGCACTCACTGCGAGTGGAAGAAAAGTGATTCTGACAGCTAAATAGGAAAGGGTTCTTTACAGTTAGAGCAGTCAGACTGTGGAATGCCCTACCACAATAGGTAGTAATGGCAGATACTATAACAGCTTTTAACCCCTTCACGACTATGGACAGAAAGATCCGTCATGGTGCCCTGGGTCTTAAAGACCAAGGACGGATCTTTCCGTCATGGCGGAATCGCGGCACCGGAGCCCCCGGTTACTGCGATCGGTTAACACAAACTGCAGATTCGGGAAGGAGGGGACCTGTACATGACCTCAGGAGGAGTGGTGCCTCCTTCCCGGACCTACGGAGGCTGTGATTGGCTGACGAACGCCGCTCAACCAATCACAGCCACTGTAATGTTCCAGCCATTTAAAATGGCTGAAACATTGAAATCCAGCCCTGACCAGTGCAACTGTAGCACTGGCCATTGGCTGGAGCTGGGTGACCTCACTGGATCACCCTCCCCCAGTTCTAGCAGCTCTAATTGGAGAGATCGGCCTTGTGACTGATCTCTCCAATCACCATGGACCTGTTGCCGGTGACCGCCCCCGTCACCTTCACTTGTCGGTCCTGAGCACGCCAGCACACACAGTGAGTGTATACAGTGCAATAGCAGGGCGACAAGCTCCGGTCCCATGCTGTTATGTGACGGGAGCATGGGACCCGGAAGTTGCCGCGCTGCCATTGCACTGTATGAAACCGGCGAAAAGCCTACCTATTCGCCGTCGCCGCTGCCCGCCTCCATCTGCCACAGTGCCACTGCTCTCCCCGATCTGCTGCCCGGCCCCTCCCCCTCATGATCGGCTGCTCGCCCCCTCTCCTCCCTTATGTTCTGCCCATCCCCTCTCCTTTGTTATGTGCTGCGCGCCCCCTCTCCTCTGTTATGTGCTGCCCGGCCCCTCCCCCTCGTGATTGGCTGCCCGCCCCCTCTCCTCCCTTATGTGCTGCCCGCCCACTCTCCTCCGTTATGTGCTGCGCGCCCCCTCTCCTCCGTTATGTGCTGCCCGGCCCCTCCCCCTCGTGATCGTCTGCCCACCCCCTCTCCTCCGTTATGTGCTGCACGCCCCCTCTCCTCCGTTATGTGCTGCGCGCCCCCTCCCCTCCGTTATGTGCTGCCCGCTCCCCCCCACCTCTCACCCTCGTGATCGGCTATCCGCCCCTTCCCCTGTCACCCCCGTGATGTGTGCTCCCTCACCTGTCACCCCCGTGATGTGTGCTCCCTCCCCTGTCACCCCCGTGATGTGCGCTCCCTCCCCTGTCACCCCCGTGATGTGCGCTCCCTCCCCTGTCACCCCCGTGATGTGTGCTCCCTCCCCTGTCACCCCCGTGATGTGCGCTCCCTCCCCTGTCACCCCCGTGATGTGTGCTCCCTCCCCTGTCACCCCCGTGATGTGCGCTCCCTCACCTGTCACCCCTGTCATGTGCGCTCCCTCCCCTGTCACTCCCGTGATGTGTGCTCCCTCCCCTGTCACCCCCGTGATGTGCGCTCCCTCACCTGTCACGCCCGTGATGTGCGCTCCCTCACGTGTCACCCCCGTGATGTGCGCTCCCTCACCTGTCACCCCCGTGATGTGCGCTCCCTCACCTGTCACCCCCATGATGTGCGCTCCCTCACCTGTAATCCCCGTGATGTGCGCTCACTCACCTGTCACCCCCGTGATGTGCGCTCCCTCACCTGTCACCCCCGTGATGTGCACTCCCTCACCTGTCACCCCCGTGATCTGTGTTCCCTCACCTGTCACCCCCGTGATCTGTGCTCCCTCACCCGTAATCCCTGTGATCTGCTGTCCGCTCTCCCTCCACCTCTCACTCCCATGATCTGTGCTCTGCTCACCTGTCTCCCCCGTGATCTGCGCTCCCTCTCGAACCTCTAACCCTCCCCGATCTGCTGCCTCCTTCATCTCCTGTGATCTGCTGCCTCCTTCATCTCCTGTGATCCTGCTGCCTAGATCCATCCTGTAAGGTAACTATCCCCAATCTCACCTCCCACTCTCCTTCCCCCCCATCCCCCCTTCCCCCCATCCTCCGCTGCTCATGCATCCACTGCGCCCTCTCCCATCCGCCCCCACCCTATCCCAGCCGCCGCCGCCATCTCGCATTCACAGATGCTCCCTTTATATGCCGCTGCCTTCCCATCTGCCGCCCCCCATCTGCTGCTGTTCTGATCCATCCAGTAAGTATTGTTCATGGCTCTTTTCTAACTATCCCCAATCGCATCTCCCACTCCCTCTCCCCCCCTCCTCCCCCACCCGCTTGCCGCCAAGTGCTGATCACCTACGTGATTGGCTGATCAGGTACGTAATTGTTGCTCTAGTTTTTGCTTTTTTTTGTGCATCCCAAATAAAAAAAAAAAGACAAAAGTTGAACAATTAGGTACCTGATCAGCAATTGTCCTGCAGTCGTACTCGACTTTGGACAGGACTTCTTTTTTTCAACCCACCTAGTCACCCCCCCCTTTTTGCAGAACATCCGTGCGTGCGCCCTGATTTTTTCTATGCCATGGGGGTCTAGTTTACAAAATGGGGTCACATGTGCGGGAGCTCCACTGTTTCGGCACCTCAGGGGCTCTCCAAACACAACATGGAATACGCTAATTATCCCAGACAATTTTGCGTTTGAAAAGTCAAATCACGCTCCTTGCATTCTGAGCCCTGCCATGCGCCCAAACATTTGATTTCCACCACATATGAGGTATCTGTGTACTCAGGAGAAATTGCACCATACATTTTATGGTGCAATTTTTCCTGATACCCTTGTGAAAAAAAGCTACCTGGTTGAAGTATCAATTTCGTGGTAAATTTTTTTTTTATTTTCACGGCTCAACTTTATTAACTTTTGTGAAGCCCCAGAGGTTTAAAGGGCTCAATAAACATCTAGATAAATTCCATGAAGGGTCTAGTTTCCAAAATGGGGTCACAGGTGGAGGAGCTCCACTGTTTTGCCAACTCAGGGGGTCTCCAAACACAACATGGAATACGCTAATTATCCCATACAATTTTGCATTTGAAAAGTCAAATGACGCTCCTTACAGTCTGAGCCCTGCTGTGCGCCCAAACATTTGATTTCCACCACATATGAGGTATCTGTATACTCAGGAGAAATTGAACCATACATTTTATGGTGCAATTTTTCCTGATACCCTTGTGGAAAAAAAAGCTACCTGGTTGAAGTAAATTTTGTGGTAAAAAAATGTTTTTTTATTTTCATGGCTCAACTTTATTAACTTTTGTGAAGCCCCCAGAGGTTCAAAGTGCTCAATATACTTCTATATAAATTCCATGAGGGGTCTAGTTTCCAAAATGGGGTCACATGTGGGGGAGCTCTACTGTTTCGGCACCTCAGGGGCTCTCCAAACGCAACATGGTGCGGCTAACGATTCCAACGAATTTTCTGTTCAAAAAGTCAAATGACGCTCCTTCCCTTCCGAGTCCTGCTGTGCGCCCAAACAGTGGTTTTTTGCCACATATGAGGTATCTGCGTGCTCAGAAGAAATTGCCCAACAAATTTTGGGGGTTCTTTTAATCCTGCTACCCTTGTGAATGTGCAATATTTGAGGCTAAATTAACATTTTTGTTGCAAAAAGTAAAATGTTCATTTTTTCCTTACACATTGCTTTAGTTACTGTGAAGCACCTGAAGGGTAAATAACCTTCTTGAATGTGGTTTTGAGTAGCCTGAGGAGTGCCGTTTTTGTAATGGTGTCACTTTTGGGTGTTTTGTGTCACGTAGACCTTTCAAAATTGCTTCAAATGTGATGTGGTCCCTAAAAAAAAGTGGCTTTGTAAATTTTGTTGTAAAAATGAGAAATTGCTCATAAACTTTGAACCCCTATAACTTCCTTAATTTTTTTTTTTTTCCCCCAAAATTGTTCTGATGTAAAGTAGACATGTGAGAAATGTTATTTATTAATTATTTTGTGTCATATGTCTCGTTGGTTTTAGGGCATAAAAATTAAAAGTTTGAAAATTACAAAATTTTTGCGAAATTTCCATTTTTTTCTCAAAGAAACGCAAAAAATATCGGCCTAAATTTACCACTAACATGAAGCCCAATATGTCACGAAAAAACAGTCTCAAAATCACCGGGATCCATTGAAGTGTTCCAGAATTATAACCTCATAAAGTGACACTGGTCAAAATTGCAAAAAATGTCCTGGTCTTGAGGGTCAAAATAGGCTTGGGGCTGAAGGGGTTAAAAAAGGGCTGGATGATTTCCTCAGTACCCAAAACATTGTTGGTTATAAATGACTTAGTGACCAAATGTAGAACTGGTGGAGGAAGGTTGAACTAGATGGACCTAGGTCTTTTTCAACCTTAGTAACTATGTAACTATGTAACTTGCCTTGATGGAGATACAGTCAACTTCTGTCCTGCCACAACGTCTTTGCTTCTTCTGGGGCACCTGGCTCAAGACAGGAGCCAGCTTGGGCTATCAGCGTTTTGACTAGCCAGATTGCAGGGTCTTCATACTGGGCTCCCTGCCAACCGTGATGGGGTAAAGGGTGCTTTACACGAGACGAACTATCATGCGATGCATCGTCGGGGTCACGGATTTCGTGACGCATATCCTGCATCGTACACGACGTCGTCTCGTGTAACACCTCTGAGTGACGCAGTATCGCTCAAATCGTGTGTTGTGTACACGTCGCTCAGTTCCATAATATCGTTTAATTACAATGGCGCTGATTATTCATTGTACCTGGGGCAGCACACATCGCAGTGTGTGACACCCCGGGAACGATGAACACATCTTACCTGCATCACGCGGCACCTGCCGGCAATGCAGAAGGAAAGAGGTGGACGGGATGTTTACGTCCTGCTCATCTCCACCCCTCTTCTATTGGCCGGCGGCTGGGTGACGTCGCTGTGATGCCGAACGTCCCTCCCCATTCAGGAAGAGAATGTTTGCCGCCCACAGCGACATCGCCCAGGAGGTAAGTACGTGTGACGGGGGGTTACCGACTTTGTGCGCCACGGTCAACGATTTGCCCGCGACGCACAAACGACGGGGACGGGTACGATCGATCGTGAAATCGCATGATCGGTCGACCCGTGTAAAGCAGGCATAATAGGTTGAAGGCTACCTGCTGTTGACTGCTATGGGACCGGGGCCATTCTACATGAACAGGCCGATGGAAGGCAGGCAATTCAATCTCCTCCAGGTCATCTTCATTCCTTCCATCATCGGATAAATAGGGCATCCTGGATAGTGCATCCACATTGGCGTTCTTGTGGCTAGCCCTGTATTTTATAGTAAAATCATAGTTCACCAGTCTTGCAACCCAACTCTGTTCCAGCACTCCAAGCTTCGCCGTGTCCAGGTGAGTCAATGGATTATTATCCGTATACACGGTAAATTTCGTGGAGGCCAGGTAGTGCTTGAATCTCTCGGTTATGGCCCATACGAGTGAACTCCAACCTGAAAGATCTATATTTCTCTGGGTTTCTTTCTCTAGGCCTCAGTTTCCTGCTGGCATAAGCGATTACTTTCTCCTTGCCCTTCTGCACCTGCGACAGGACTGCTCCTAATCCTACATTGCTGGCATCTGTATACACTACGAATGGGAGACCATAATCGGGATATGCAAGGATTTCATCCCCCATCAGAGCTGACTTCATCTGCTCAAAGGATTCTTCTTGTTTCCTATTACACTGGAACAGAGGGCCCGAGGCCTTGCCATGCTTTGGTTGCCCCACCAGGAGGTCTTGTAGGGGAGCTGCCATCTTGGTGTAGCCTTTTACGAACCTACGGTAGTACCCAATCAAGCCCAGGAACTGCCGCACTTCTCTGACAGTGTTGGGCCTTGGCCAGTTCTGAATGGCTGTGATCTTCTCAGGATCAAGTACCACGCCCTCGGTGCTGACCACATGTCCCAGGTACTAGACTATGGGTCCCCAACTCCAGTCCTCGAGGGCCGCCAACAGTGCATGTTTTCTGGATTTCCTTAGTATTGCACATGTGATAATTTAATCACCTGCACAGTTGATGATTCCAACACCCATGCAATGCTAAGGAAATCCTGAAAACATGCAATGTTGGCGGCCCTCGAGGACTGGAGTTGGGGAACCCTGTACTAGACCATAGGCTTCAGTAGGTGACAGTTGGACGGTTTTAGTTTCATCCCATACCTGGATAGGGCTTCGAAGACTTCCGCTAGGTGTTCCAGATGCGCTTCATACATCTTGGAGTATACAATGACGTCATTTAAATACAGCAGGACAGTTTTGAAGTTGCAGTGACCCAAGCAGCACTCCATGAGTCTCTGAAACGTTCCCGGTGCGTTGTACAGCTCAAATGGCATGCTGTTGAATTCACATAACCCCATCGTGGTAGCAAAGGCAGTCTTCTTGCGGTCTTCCTTAGCAACAGCCACTTGCCAGTATCCGCTAGTAAGATCAAGAGTGGAGAAATTATTAGCAGACTTCAGGTCAGCTAATGATTTATCAATTCAAGGCAAGGGGTATGCATCTTTGTGTGTGATCTTGCTGATTTGTCAGTAATCCACACACATTCTTATGGTGCCAACTTTCTTTTTCACCAATAACAGGGGAGCTGCCCAGGGGCTACAGCTATCACGGATGACCCCAGCCTCCTTCATGTTTTTGAACATGTCTTTTGCGCACTGATAATGGGCAGGTGGTATGGGCCTATACCTCTCCTTGATGGGTGGATGATTGCCTGTGATTATATAGTGTTGCATCCCCTTTATCTGCCCAAAATCTAGTAGATGCTTGCTAAAGACCTGCTCATACTCCTGCACAACCCTGTAGACCCCTTGCTTTTGATGTGAAGGTGTAGAGTCAGTGCCCACATGTAGCTCTTGGCACCACTTTTCTAACTGTCCCTGGTAACTGTCACTGGAGGACTGATCTGATTTGTTTGGGGAACTCACTGCATGGACGGAATCTGTTTTTACTGTAAACAGCTTGGCAATTGTGGTATACCTGGGCAATGTAACCTCCTCTTCCCCGCAATTCAACACTCGCACAGGCACCCTCCCTTTCCGGACATCGACTACCCCCTGGACGTTAATACCGTTGGCCAATGCTCTGAGGGCAGGGGCTCTACCACTGCCTGGTAATCTTGTCTGCGTGAGCCTACAGCTGCCCTGCAGCATATCATCATCTGACTCCGCTGGGGCACTACAAGAGGGGTCACATCCATCGCCCGTACACCACCAATTTCGCCTCTAGATAGATTTAACTGTTGCCGTTGCAGGAGGGCTCGGATCTCTCGTTGCAGGACCCTCTGTCGCCCTGCTCCTGCAGTCTCAGATAGCTATTGGAGCAAAAACAGCACTTCCCCCATACAGTTCTCAATAACAATTGTTTCTAAAATGATCTTAGGGTACCGATCACTAGGGTCATTCTGTACGACTATGAGTCCTTGTTGCGCCAACTCTACCCGGCCCACCTTAATGGTCACCTCCTTGAACCTAATTTGAGTCACTGGTAACCTGTTGATGGCGTATATGGTAATGCTGTCATCTGGCGGGGTGAGTTCATCATCTAACCAAAACTTCTTATACAGTTCGTAGGGAATAGTTGTTACCTGGGAGCCAGTTTTAAGAAGTGCAGAGGTCGGGATCCCATCCAGGGTGATGGAAACGATGGGCCGTCCCCCTCCTTACCACTCTCGCCAGTCTGTTGGGCCATGGGCGTTTATTCCTGGGGATTGGCCCTTGGCCCCAGGGGTTGCCCGTTTGAAGGACAGATCCGAGCATAATGGCCAGTCTTATTACATTTGTAAAAAACAAGCTGTCCATACAGGTTGCTGTTCCGTCCTCTGTATGTCGAGGTCCTTCCTCTCATTCAGGGGACATCCTCTGGGCAGTCGGCTAGCTGGATCTTCACAGCTGGCTTGGTCTTTGGCTTGAGCTGCATCTCCTCTAAGATCCTTGCAACATCACTGCTCAGATGCTGCACCTGGGAAGATAAATTGCTGATTCCGCCTATGGGGACTACAAAAGATGTTGGTTCTGGTAACGCTAAGGCAGGGGGCTTCACATGTAGGGGGAGGTGCAGGCTTACCAGTTCTGGAGGGGAGAGTCAGTAGCCTCCGGGGGCTGCAGGGCTTTGATCGCCTGTTCTTTTAATACAGCAAAGTCTAAGGTGGGATGCTCCAGGGCCGACAGCCAGAGTTGCTTACGGTCTTCCACTGATCCTAGTCCTTTCAGGAACTGCTCCACAAGCATCTTGTTCTTCTCCTGTTCACCGATGTTGTTGATCAGTTTCAGAGTCCGGAGCGCTGCTTGAAGTCTCAGGGTCTAATCTCTGATGCTGTCTTGGGGGCGCTGTTTGCAGCTGTGGAACCTTATTCGCAGCTCAGTTTCGGTGCGGGTCTCAAAGGCATCTCCCAGCCATTTAAAGATGGCAGGGACCGAGATCCAGTCCTTATCAGTCCACGTTTCCACTTCCAATTCAGTGACACCTGTCAACTGACTGAGTACCACAGACGCTCGCTGCTGGTCGGCCAGGGCATACATATCTTCCACTTGAACCCCTGCAATGCATCAGGTCGGCCATCGTATTGTGGGAGCCAGGCAGTGCCGGGGACGTAGGGTAAGGTGATCGGCATAATAGGTACGACTGCCTTGGTCCCGGGTGCCGCCGCTCTTGCGACCAGAGCAGCACTCGAGGCAACCGCCTCACCCTGGTCTGGTGGGGGTAGCGCTGCGACGCTTCCATCATCTGGCGCCGACATCTTCACGTTCCCCCTTGGTTTTCGCCAGCCATGTGGAGATACGGGGCTCAGTGGGTGCTCTCGTCCACTAAAACCCGCTGCCTTTAGGAAGACAGCGTGGCTCAGGGCTCATCCCAACTGAACGCCGGCCTCCTTAACCGTGGGCGTAACACTACTCAGACAACACAGGGTGAGGGAACCACAATAATTAGACTTTATTGGATCCCCAAACAATTAACGGCACATAACACATAACCAGCAAAACACAAATGTAACAGGCAGCAGAGTCTCACCCTTCCGCTGGCTCACCAGGGTTTTAGAATGTCCATGCCTCAGAGGTTCCAGGGCTATTTACTCCAATCCAGCAGCACCCCGCTTTTGGCGGGCACCCACCGAGAAAGGAATAATGCCAGATTCAGGAAGCTGTGTGAGGCCTGCAAAGTCTGTAACAGGTGACTGAACTGTCGCAACCTGAGTGTCCTCCTTAGGTAGTCCTGGTATGATGTTACAATCCTGGCAGCCGGAGTCGAAATCCCTAGGTTGTGGATATGGTCTCCAATCGGAACCAGAGTCCCTAGATTGAAGCCATAAGATATCCTGATCCTCTAGTCAGCTCCAAAGAGCTTAGACTGGATCCATCAGCATCCATCAACAACCACTGGTGGCTTAAAGAAATCCCTTTTATAGCCACAGCCTTCCACTTGGATACACTGCGTCCTCATCGATTGGTTGAACAAGATTGCTTCTCCCATTGGATGAATCTCAAGCTACATGAACAATGTTCATTTAAATGATGTGCATAGAAAGACTGAAGATATCTACATGAAGTCTAAAAGTCACAGACTCGACAATGGCTACTAAGGTAATCACATTAGCAATACACAACTACGTTAAGCTGGGTTTACACGCTGCAACATCGCAAAGGACATCGCTGTAACGTCACCGGTTTGGTGACGCAATAGCGACCTCCCTAAGTCTCTGCTAAGTCTCTGGTGAGCGTTCAAACAGGCAAACCTGGCCAACAACTCAACAGCGATCCGGACCTGCAGAGCGACCTAGCTGGTTGTTGGGGACGTTGATAAGCAGCCTTTTGAAAGGGAAGTTGCAAACAAAGTCGCTGAAAAGGCTTCACACAATGAAACTTCATGCTGCACAGCGGGAAACAAAGGACCTAGGAATGGTCCTGAACGATTTTTAACGATTACAACTTCACAGCAGGGGCCAGGTCGCTGATAGGATTCACACACTGCAACATCGCAAACAACATCGCTATTGCGTCACAAAACCGGTGACGTTACAGCGATGTCGTTTGAGATGTTGCAGTGTGTAAACCCAGCTTTACAATGGTTACTGAAAGAGTCTGGAGAAACAATGCGTCTGCCTTTCAGTGGCCAACACAATTACATGAGTCAACAAGAGTCTTGTAGAAACAATGAGGGACTTATCCCCCATCTATAAACAATCCATCATCCTGTCTGGCTGAATTTTAAGAAACTTTAACCTATGAGAGTCCATGTCGTCATATTCCTCCCCCTTCTTAATATTAGCCAGACATGGTAGGCTTCCGATCATCCTTCTCCTCTTGTCGGGAAAGCCCATCCACATTTCCATGGTTCTTGCCCTGTTTATGGGAGATGGAAAAATTGTAAGATTGTAATGCCAGACTCCACCTGAGCAAGCGTCCGTTGTCCCCGGCAGTGCGATTTAGCCAACTCAATGGATTGTGGTCAGTGAGGACTGTGAACTCATTGCCATAGAGGTAGGGCTGCAATTTTCTCAGGGCCCAGACTATGGCCAGGCATTCTTTTTCTATGGTGGCGCAAGCCCTCTCTCGGTCCAACAGCTTCTGGGAGAGGTACACTATCGGATGTTTCTCACCGTTGTCCCCCACTTGGCTAAGTACAGCTCCTAGTCCTGTGTCCGATGCGTCTGTTTGGACAATGAATCTGCGACAGAAGTCAGGAGCAGTCAAGACTGGGCTTTGGGCTAGCCGGTCTTTCAATTGGAGGAACGCAGTTTCACATTCTGGGGTCCAGATAAGGTTACGGGCATATCTTTTCGTTGTGAGGTCAGTGAGCGGTTTTGCTATGGTACTGTAATTGGGGATAAACTTTCGATAGTAGTTTGCGGTTCCTAGAAACGCATGGACCTGTTTTTGATTGACCGGGCGTGGCCACTGGATAATGGCTTCTACTTTTGCAGGTTCGGGATGAATGCACCCACTTCCCACCCGATGTCCCAGGTATAGCACTTCGGCCATCCCCATTTGGCATTTGTCAGGTCGGATGGTGAGCTGGGCTTTGGCTACCCTCTGCAGCACCTGGGACACATGCTGAAGATGCTCTTCCCAAGTGTCGCTGAAGATAGCGATGTCATCCAAATAGGCCTGGGCATACCCCTGACAACCCTCTAGTAAATGGTCTACCATCCTCTGGAAGGTGGCTGGGGCATTTTTCATCCCAAAAGGCATGCTGGTAAACTCAAAGAGGCCAAAAGGGGTTATGAAGGCCGATTTCTCTTGAGCGTCTTTTGTGAGTGGGATCTGCCAGTATCCCTTGCTCAAATTGAGGGTAGATATAAACCGAGACCCCCTAACCTATCTAGTAGTTCATCCACCCGGGGCATGGGATAAGCATCTGTAATCGTGACCTCATTGAGCCGTCTATAGTCCACACAGAAACGAGTACTCTTGTCCTTTTTTGGCACCAACACCACACAGGCAGCCCATGGGCTATGGGAGGGAACTATGACTCCCATATTTAACATGTCATCCACCTCGGCCTTCATCATTGCCAACACAGGAGGGGTCACCCGGTAGGCGGGTTGTCTTAGTGGGGTGGCTGCCCCTGTATTGACAAGATGCTGGACCAGGGGGGTTCTACCAGGCTCACTGGTGAACAGGGTTTCATATGTTCCGAGTATGTCTGATATCTCTCGCTTCTGTGATGGACAAAGCTGCTCCCCTAGTGATACATCTTTTACCCCCATTTCCCGTTTGGAGTCCACTTATAGGTCTGGGATCTGGTCCAACTCTGGATCATCTAACTCTGGACAGCAAACTGCTAAATTGGTGACTTCTCGTTCCTCATAAGCTTTTAGCCTGTTGATGTGGTAGGTACGCTCACGAACACCTGCTCGATCCAGGGCCACGGTGTAGTCAGTATTGCCACATTTCTTGGTAATGGTGAATGGACCCGCCCACATGGCTTGCAGCTTGTTTTTCCGCACCGGTACTAGTACTAGGACCTTCTGTCCACAGGTAAATTCTCGGGGCCGGGCAGTGCGGTCGTAACATCGTTTTTGCCTTTCCTGAGCCACTTCTAAATTCCCATGGGCTAACGCCATGAGGTGCCTCATCCTTTCCCTAAACTTTTGAACATAGTCCAGTATGGGAACCTCTTCTGTGGGGAAGGTGCCCTCCCAACTCTCTCGTACCAGCTCAAGGGGCCCTCATACTTTTCGGCCGTACAGCAATTCAAAGGGAGAGAACCCAGTGGAGTCCTGCGGCACCTCCCGGTAAGCAAAAAGGAGCTGCTGCAAGTTTTTCTCCCAGTCCCCCCCCTCGGACTCCACATATCGGCTAATGAGCTGTTTGAGCGTTTTGTTGAAGCGCTCACACAATCCATTTGTTTCAGGATGGTAGGGGGTTGTGCGCATGGGGCGGACTCCATGTTTTTCCCACAGGGTGTGAATCAGTTCACTTTGGAACTGTGCCCCCTGGTCAGTCAATACTTCCGGTGGAAACCCTACCCGGCTAAAGATGTCCAGTAGAGCTTGAGCAACGTGCTCTGCATCTATGGAGGTTAAGGCAACGGCTTCTGGGTAACGGGTGGCAAAGTCTACCAGGGTGAGGATGAATCTTTTTCCACTGTGGCTCGGGATGGCTAAGGGGCCTACTATATCAATGGCAACTCTCTGGAACGGTTCTCCTATCAAGGGCATGGGTTGAAGTGGGGCACGGCATGGGGCTCCCCCCATACGCTGACACACTGGGCAAAAGGCTCTGTATTTTTGCACTTCTTGAGTGACCCTTGGCCAGAAAAAACTACGCAGCAGGCGGGCCCGAGTCTTTTTGGTCCCCATGTGCCCAGCCGCAGGAACATCATGAGCTAAACGCAATAGTTGGCGTCGGTATTGCTGGGGTACCACAAGCTGATGTACACGGGTCCAGGGTTTTTCTGGGCAGGATGCGGGCTTCTCCCGATATAAGAGGCCTTTTTCCCATCTATATACCTCCCCCTGATTTCCTCCCCCAGGTTGGGCGGCCACACTACGGATAAGCTCTAGGGTGGGGTCTGACAGTTGAGCTTCCCTGAACTCCTTACGATCTATCTCCCCCCAATCAATGGCCACAGTTGGGTCTGATGTACTCACATTTGTTGGCTCTGATGAGGAGGCTGAAGATTGAGGAGGAGGGTTCTCTTCTGATGGGCTGGAAGAAAAACCTGCACCAGGATGGTGTTTGGCTTGGCTGCGGGTGATGGCGGTGACAAACTGGCTGGATAGTCCTTGTCCTAGGTCATTTCCCAAAATTACAGGGGTGGGGAGACCGTCCATGAGCCCCACTTCAACCTCTCCTTGGTCAGTTCCCCAGTCCAACTGCACTCGTGCCAGAGGGATGTTCGAGCGCTGGCCCCCAGCAAGGGTGATGGTCACTTGGCGGCCAGGTAAATGATGTTCTGTGGGAACAATATCTGGGCTCACCAGGGTGATGGAAGATCCCGAGTCTCGAAGTCCCTGAGCCTGTATATCACCGACCTTGACTGTCTGGATGTGGGGATGGAGGTTGGCTGGTGTACGGTGTCCGGCCTGCCGTAGGGTGTGGACTGGATAAACCACTTCCTCAGCTATTGGTGTTTCTCAGGAGTAGCATTCCTCAGGTCTCGTTGGTTCATCTCAGCACAAGTTGACTGGTAGACGGGCTCCAGGCATGGGGCCCCGGTTTTGTTGACACTCTTTGGCCATGTGTCCAAGGCGCCCACAAGTATAACAGCGCCGTGGGTTAGACAAGTCACCCACCCTGTTGGTAAACCTTTGTCTTGTTGGGGCTTCTGTGGGGTAATGAGTTAGTACAGCACGTGAGTCTGGGGGTTGCTTGGATCCATGGTTGAGGGACCTCCTCAGATCAGTGGGCCTATTGGGCCTCCAGCTGGGTCGGTTGGCTGTAAATTCGTCAGCCAATCGCGCTGCTTGCTCTGGGGTGTCGGGCTTCCTGTCAGCTACCCATTCTCGGATTTCCGGGTCCATCTGCTCCAGCAGCTGTTCAAGCACTATCACATCCCAGAGGGCAGCAGCGGAGTGGGCAGCCTCACCATCGAGCCAGCGATTACAGTGTCATCGGAGTTGACTGCCAAATTCGACGTACGAGACACCCTGGCGAGACATAGTCCGGAACTTAGTGCGATGTCTCTCGGGTGTTATGGTAAAAAGGGCCAACAAAGTGTCCTTAATAATTCCGTAGTCCAAGCAGTCCTGAGGCCCAAGTGATCGGACAGCCTCCTGGGCCCGGACCGGCAAGCTTGTCCACAGGTATTTGGACCACTCATCTGTGGGCACCTGGTGCATAAACATTAGCATATCAAAGTTTTGCAAGTGTTCATCTATCTCAGTGCTGGAATCATTAAACACTGGCACATCCCTGTAGCGAAGATGACTTCCTTGGTGGTCGTCTATCCTGGAGGTAGGTGCTGATGTTAAGGAAATTGGAAATCCAAACACAAATTGCAGAACACCAGCCCTCTCTTCCCTTGAAGCTTCAGGCCCCAATGCAGTAAACAATTCCTTGACTCGGTCTGCTTGGGTTTGGTTTGTTTCCAGACTGTCACTGGATCTAGGCTAGGATGAGATACAGGGTTTACCTCCTCTGATACCACAACGGCAGTGTCCTCATCATCCTCTGCATCATTCTGGGCATCCCAACAGACTAATTTCCGGATCAAGTCTGACCGAGTGTCAGTGTTCCTGTAGTCAATCTTTCGCATCTGGCACAGATCCTGTAGCATCCATTTACTGCTGCGGTCGTAACTCCTCTCTGGTCCTTGTCCCATGGCTGAGCTGGTGGGGTTGGACATGGCAGCGTCCGAAACCTGAATGCCTCCCCTATGGCCTGCTGGGTATGCTTATGTGCCTCCCTGGTTGTTGAGCCCTGGACGGTGTCTGAAAACACCAGTCCGCTGCAGCTCCCCTGGGTAAACCAGGCAGAGTAGTATCCCACCGCTGCCACCAATTGTGGAGACACGGGGCTCAGTGGGTGCTCTCGTCCACTAAAACCCGCTGCCTTTAGAAAGACAGCGTGGCTCAGGGCTCATCCCAACTGAACGCCGGCCTCCTTAACCGTGGGCGTAACACTACTCAGACAACACAGGGTGAGGGAACCACAATAATTATACTTTATTGGATCCCCAAACAATTAATGGCACATAACACATAACCAGCAAAACACAAATGTAACAGGCAACAGAGTCTCACCCTTCCGCTGGCTCACCAGGGATTTAGAATGTCCATGCCTCAGAGGTTTCAGGGCTATTTACTCCAATCCAGCAGCACCCCGCTTTTGGCGGGCACCCACCGAGAAAGGAATAATGCCAGATTCAGGAAGCTGTGTGAGGCCTGCAAAGTCTGTAACAGGTGACTGAACTGTCGCAACCTGAGTGTCCTCCTTAGGTAGTCCTGGTATGATGTTACAATCCTGGCAGCCGGAGTCGAAATCCCTAGGTTGTGGATATGGTCTCCAATCGGAACCAGAGTCCCTAGATTGAAGCCATAAGATCTCCTGATCCTCTAGTCAGCTCCAAAGAGCTTAGACTGGATCCATCAGCATCCATCAACAACCACTGGTGGCTTAAAGAAATCCCTTTTATAGCCACAGCCTTCCACTTGGATACACTGCGTCCTCATCGATTGGTTGAACAAGATTGCTTCTCCCATTGGATGAATCTCAAGCTACATGAACAATGTTCATTTAAATGATGTGCATAGAAAGACTGAAGATATCTACATGAAGTCTAAAAGTCACAGACTCGACAATGGCTACTAAGGTAATCACATTAGCAATACACAACTACGTTAAGCTGGGTTTACACGCTGCAACATCGCAAAGGACATCGCTGTAACGTCACCGGTTTGGTGACGCAATAGCGACCTCCCTAAGTCTCTGCTAAGTCTCTGGTGAGCGTTCAAACAGGCAAACCTGGCCAACAACTCAACAGCGATCCGGACCTGCAGAGCGACCTAGCTGGTTGTTGGGGACGTTGATAAGCAGCCTTTTGAAAGGGAAGTTGCAAACAAAGTCGCTGAAAAGGCTTCACACAATGAAACTTCATGCTGCACAGCGGGAAACAAAGGACCTAGGAATGGTCCTGAACGATTTTTAACGATTACAACTTCACAGCAGGGGCCAGGTCGCTGATAGGATTCACACACTGCAACATCGCAAACAACATCGCTATTGCGTCACAAAACCGGTGACGTTACAGCGATGTCGTTTGAGATGTTGCAGTGTGTAAACCCAGCTTTACAATGGTTACTGAAAGAGTCTGGAGAAACAATGCGTCTGCCTTTCAGTGGCCAACACAATTACATGAGTCAACAAGAGTCTTGTAGAAACAATGAGGGACTTATCCCCCATCTATAAACAATCCATCATCCTGTCTGGCTGAATTTTAAGAAACTTTAACCTATGAGAGTCCATGTCGTCATATTCCTCCCCCTTCTTAATATTAGCCAGACATGGTAGGCTTCCGATCATCCTTCTCCTCTTGTCGGGAAAGCCCATCCACATTTCCATGGTTCTTGCCCTGTTTATGGGAGATGGAAAAATTGTAAGATTGTAATGCCAGACTCCACCTGAGCAAGCGTCCGTTGTCCCCGGCAGTGCGATTTAGCCAACTCAATGGATTGTGGTCAGTGAGGACTGTGAACTCATTGCCATAGAGGTAGGGCTGCAATTTTCTCAGGGCCCAGACTATGGCCAGGCATTCTTTTTCTATGGTGGCGCAAGCCCTCTCTCGGTCCAACAGCTTCTGGGAGAGGTACACTATCGGATGTTTCTCACCGTTGTCCCCCACTTGGCTAAGTACAGCTCCTAGTCCTGTGTCCGATGCGTCTGTTTGGACAATGAATCTGCGACAGAAGTCAGGAGCAGTCAAGACTGGGCTTTGGGCTAGCCGGTCTTTCAATTGGAGGAACGCAGTTTCACATTCTGGGGTCCAGATAAGGTTACGGGCATATCTTTTCGTTGTGAGGTCAGTGAGCGGTTTTGCTATGGTACTGTAATTGGGGATAAACTTTCGATAGTAGTTTGCGGTTCCTAGAAACGCATGGACCTGTTTTTGATTGACCGGGCGTGGCCACTGGATAATGGCTTCTACTTTTGCAGGTTCGGGATGAATGCACCCACTTCCCACCCGATGTCCCAGGTATAGCACTTCGGCCATCCCCATTTGGCATTTGTCAGGTCGGATGGTGAGCTGGGCTTTGGCTACCCTCTGCAGCACCTGGGACACATGCTGAAGATGCTCTTCCCAAGTGTCGCTGAAGATAGCGATGTCATCCAAATAGGCCTGGGCATACCCCTGACAACCCTCTAGTAAATGGTCTACCATCCTCTGGAAGGTGGCTGGGGCATTTTTCATCCCAAAAGGCATGCTGGTAAACTCAAAGAGGCCAAAAGGGGTTATGAAGGCCGATTTCTCTTGAGCGTCTTTTGTGAGTGGGATCTGCCAGTATCCCTTGCTCAAATTGAGGGTATATATAAACCGAGACCCCCTAACCTATCTAGTAGTTCATCCACCCGGGGCATGGGATAAGCATCTGTAATCGTGACCTCATTGAGCCGTCTATAGTCCACACAGAAACGAGTACTCTTGTCCTTTTTTGGCACCAACACCACACAGGCAGCCCATGGGCTATGGGAGGGAACTATGACTCCCATATTTAACATGTCATCCACCTCGGCCTTCATCATTGCCAACACAGGAGGGGTCACCCGGTAGGCGGGTTGTCTTAGTGGGGTGGCTGCCCCTGTATTGACAAGATGCTGGACCAGGGGGGTTCTACCAGGCTCACTGGTGAACAGGGTTTCATATGTTCCGAGTATGTCTGATATCTGTCGCTTCTGTGATGGACAAAGCTGCTCCCCTAGTGATACATCTTTTACCCCCATTTCCCGTTTGGAGTCCACTTATAGGTCTGGGATCTGGTCCAACTCTGGATCATCTAACTCTGGACAGCAAACTGCTAAATTGGTGACTTCTCGTTCCTCATAAGCTTTTAGCCTGTTGATGTGGTAGGTACGCTCACGAACACCTGCTCGATCCAGGGCCACGGTGTAGTCAGTATTGCCACATTTCTTGGTAATGGTGAATGGACCCGCCCACATGGCTTGCAGCTTGTTTTTCCGCACCGGTACTAGTACTAGGACCTTCTGTCCACAGGTAAATTCTCGGGGCCGGGCAGTGCGGTCGTAACATCGTTTTTGCCTTTCCTGAGCCACTTCAAAATTCCCATGGGCTAACGCCATGAGGTGCCTCATCCTTTCCCTAAACTTTTGAACATAGTCCAGTATGGGAACCTCTTCTGTGGGGAAGGTGCCCTCCCAACTCTCTCGTACCAGCTCAAGGGGCCCTCATACTTTTCGGCCGTACAGCAATTCAAAGGGAGAGAACCCAGTGGAGTCCTGCGGCACCTCCCGGTAAGCAAAAAGGAGCTGCTGCAAGTTTTTCTCCCAGTCCCCCCCCTCGGACTCCACATATCGGCTAATGAGCTGTTTGAGCGTTTTGTTGAAGCGCTCACACAATCCATTTGTTTCAGGATGGTAGGGGGTTGTGCGCATGGGGCGGACTCCATGTTTTTCCCACAGGGTGTGAATCAGTTCACTTTGGAACTGTGCCCCCTGGTCAGTCAATACTTCCGGTGGAAACCCTACCCGGCTAAAGATGTCCAGTAGAGCTTGAGCAACGTGCTCTGCATCTATGGAGGTTAAGGCAACGGCTTCTGGGTAACGGGTGGCAAAGTCTACCAGGGTGAGGATGAATCTTTTTCCACTGCGGCTCGGGATGGCTAAGGGGCCTACTATATCAATGGCAACTCTCTGGAACGGTTCTCCTATCAAGGGCATGGGTTGAAGTGGGGCACGGCATGGGGCTCCCCCCATACGCTGACACACTGGGCAAAAGGCTCTGTATTTTTGCACTTCTTGAGTGACCCTTGGCCAGAAAAAACTACGCAGCAGGCGGGCCCGAGTCTTTTTGGTCCCCATGTGCCCAGCCGCAGGAACATCATGAGCTAAACGCAATAGTTGGCGTCGGTATTGCTGGGGTACCACAAGCTGATGTACACGGGTCCAGGGTTTTTCTGGGCAGGATGCGGGCTTCTCCCGATATAAGAGGCCTTTTTCCCATCTATATACCTCCCCCTGATTTCCTCCCCCAGGTTGGGCGGCCACACTACGGATAAGCTCTAGGGTGGGGTCTGACAGTTGAGCTTCCCTGAACTCCTTACGATCTATCTCCCCCCAATCAATGGCCACAGTTGGGTCTGATGTACTCACATTTGTTGGCTCTGATGAGGAGGCTGAAGATTGAGGAGGAGGGTTCTCTTCTGATGGGCTGGAAGAAAAACCTGCACCAGGATGGTGTTTGGCTTGGCTGCGGGTGATGGCGGTGACAAACTGGCTGGATAGTCCTTGTCCTAGGTCATTTCCCAAAATTACAGGGGTGGGGAGACCGTCCATGAGCCCCACTTCAACCTCTCCTTGGTCAGTTCCCCAGTCCAACTGCACTCGTGCCAGAGGGATGTTCGAGCGCTGGCCCCCAGCAAGGGTGATGGTCACTTGGCGGCCAGGTAAATGATGTTCTGTGGGAACAATATCTGGGCTCACCAGGGTGATGGAAGATCCCGAGTCTCGAAGTCCCTGAGCCTGTATATCACCGACCTTGACTGTCTGGATGTGGGGATGGAGGTTGGCTGGTGTACGGTGTCCGGCCTGCCGTAGGGTGTGGACTGGATAAACCACTTCCTCAGCTATTGGTGTTTCTCAGGAGTAGCATTCCTCAGGTCTCGTTGGTTCATCTCAGCACAAGTTGACTGGTAGACGGGCTCCAGGCATGGGGCCCCGGTTTTGTTGACACTCTTTGGCCATGTGTCCAAGGCGCCCACAAGTATAACAGCGCCGTGGGTTAGACAAGTCACCCACCCTGTTGGTAAACCTTTGTCTTGTTGGGGCTTCTGTGGGGTAATGAGTTAGTACAGCACGTGAGTCTGGGGGTTGCTTGGATCCATGGTTGAGGGACCTCCTCAGATCAGTGGGCCTATTGGGCCTCCAGCTGGGTCGGTTGGCTGTAAATTCGTCAGCCAATCGCGCTGCTTGCTCTGGGGTGTCGGGCTTCCTGTCAGCTACCCATTCTCGGATTTCCGGGTCCATCTGCTCCAGCAGCTGTTCAAGCACTATCACATCCCAGAGGGCAGCAGCGGAGTGGGCAGCCTCACCATCGAGCCAGCGATTACAGTGTCATCGGAGTTGACTGCCAAATTCGACGTACGAGACACCCTGGCGAGACATAGTCCGGAACTTAGTGCGATGTCTCTCGGGTGTTATGGTAAAAAGGGCCAACAAAGTGTCCTTAATAATTCCGTAGTCCAAGCAGTCCTGAGGCCCAAGTGATCGGACAGCCTCCTGGGCCCGGACCGGCAAGCTTGTCCACAGGTATTTGGACCACTCATCTGTGGGCACCTGGTGCATAAGCATTAGCATATCAAAGTTTTGCAAGTGTTCATCTATCTCAGTGCTGGAATCATTAAACACTGGCACATCCCTGTAGCGAAGATGACTTCCTTGGTGGTCGTCTATCCTGGAGGTAGGTGCTGATGTTAAGGAAATTGGAAATCCAAACACAAATTGCAGAACACCAGCCCTCTCTTCCCTTGAAGCTTCAGGCCCCAATGCAGTAAACAATTCCTTGACTCGGTCTGCTTGGGTTTGGTTTGTTTCCAGACTGTCACTGGATCTAGGCTAGGATGAGATACAGGGTTTACCTCCTCTGATACCACAACGGCAGTGTCCTCATCATCCTCTGCATCATTCTGGGCATCCCAACAGACTAATTTCCGGATCAAGTCTGACCGAGTGTCAGTGTTCCTGTAGTCAATCTTTCGCATCTGGCACAGATCCTGTAGCATCCATTTACTGCTGCGGTCGTAACTCCTCTCTGGTCCTTGTCCCATGGCTGAGCTGGTGGGGTTGGACATGGCAGCGTCCGAAACCTGAATGCCTCCCCTATGGCCTGCTGGGTATGCTTATGTGCCTCCCTGGTTGTTGAGCCCTGGACGGTGTCTGAAAACACCAGTCCGCTGCAGCTCCCCTGGGTAAACCAGGCAGAGTAGTATCCCACCGCTGCCACCAATTGTGGAGACACGGGGCTCAGTGGGTGCTCTCGTCCACTAAAACCCGCTGCCTTTAGAAAGACAGCGTGGCTCAGGGCTCATCCCAACTGAACGCCGGCCTCCTTAACCGTGGGCGTAACACTACTCAGACAACACAGGGTGAGGGAACCACAATAATTATACTTTATTGGATCCCCAAACAATTAATGGCACATAACACATAACCAGCAAAACACAAATGTAACAGGCAACAGAGTCTCACCCTTCCGCTGGCTCACCAAGGATTTAGAATGTCCATGCCTCAGAGGTTTCAGGGCTATTTACTCCAATCCAGCAGCACCCCGCTTTTGGCGGGCACCCACCGAGAAAGGAATAATGCCAGATTCAGGAAGCTGTGTGAGGCCTGCAAAGTCTGTAACAGGTGACTGAACTGTCCCAACCTGAGTGTCCTCCTTAGGTAGTCCTGGTATGATGTTACAATCCTGGCAGCCGGAGTCAAAATCCCTAGGCTGTGGATATGGTCTCCAACCGGAACCAGAGTCCCTAGATTGAAGCCATAAGATATCCTGATCCTCTAGTCAGCTCCAAAGAGCTTAGACTGGATCCATCAGCATCCATCAACAACCACTGGTGGCTTAAAGAAATCCCTTTTATAGCCACAGCCTTCCACTTGGATACACTGCGTCCTCATCGATTGGTTGGACAAGATTGCTTCTCCCATTGGATGAATCTCAAGCTACATGGACAATGTTCATTTAAATGATGTGCATAGAAAGACTGAAGATATCTACATGAAGTCTGCAAGTCACAGACTCGACAATGGCTACTAAGGTAATCACATTAGCAATACACAACTACATTACAATGGTTACTGAAAGAGTCTGGAGAAACAATGCGTCTGGCTTTCAGTGGCCAACACAATTACATGAGTCAACAAGAGCCTTGTAGAAACAATGAGGGACTTATTCCCCGTCTATAAACAATCTATCATCCTGTCTGGCTGAATTTTAAGAAACTTTAACCCATGAGAGTCCATGTCGTCACAAGCCAGTCACTGCTGCGCTGGAGCCCTCTGGGAACTACCGGTTCCAGCTCAAATCTTAGGACGAAGGGCGGGGCTTCTGTTTCGCTCGCTTTTGGTTTGGAAGATGGCGTTTTGACACCAAAGATGGGGAAAATGGCGGGAATGGGACTTTGACACGCAGTTTTCGGATTCTAAGGCGCATTTCACCCAGGTGTGTCAAGTTCGTATCCTGTTTGTGATACCAGAAATCTGAGGTGTGCCACCCCAACAGTGGATCGAACCGCTCGGATCCATGGGGGTGATTACTCATGGCTCGAGGGTCTCCGGACCCGGGGGTTTAAAGGCCAGACTCAAATGTAAATGGGAGTATATACAGGGGAGTTATAGTTAGTTTGTGATGCCACTCGTGGTGTACGGTAATAGATAGTACTGCCGCTGCCATTGGGAGTACCCGGGGTGATGGAGTGGGGCAGCAAGGTGTCGTGGCCCCCAGTGGGCAGGGAAGGCCCCGGGACTCTATGGGATGCCATGGGATGCAGGGGTCACTCGGGTACTCACTCAGTCAATAAGCAGACGCTGACAACTGGGTAAACCAAGTCTCTGACTGTCGCTGCCTCTTGAGGGAAGATCGTCTGGGTCCCGTCCCCTGCAGGACTGCCTGATGATCTGTGACCTGCCTCCTGGCACCAAGTGTAGATTCTCTGTAGTGGCCTGGTAGCTCCCCACTGTGGCTAAGTGAGGGAGCCTGCTCTCAGGGGCTCATGCTTGGGATTTCAATGGGCCACTTGTGTGGAAAGCCATATCCCCCTCGTTGCGCTAGTGTCCCCAATTTCTGAGCTGGTGGGAACAGTCCATAAAAGCCCTGTCCTCCTCAGGTTAATTGCCGGGTTGACTATAGCTTCTCCACGATCTAGGGTCCGTGTACCCTGCCGTGCCTTTGGTCCCGGATTGGTGATAGAGCCAGGCTGCTGACCGTTCTCTTTGACAGGTCCCAGGCTCCTAGCCTCAATCCCCTGCAACCGGGGGTCCGACTCCTCTAGGCCCAGACCACCGTCTGCAACCTAGTCTGCTTCCCCTGGGAGCCACTACTACCAGCTTCCTCAGAGCTCCTCTCAGCTTGAGGGCTACCACTTCACTGCCCTAACAAACACCTTCCACCTCCCCTGCCTGACCCCTAGGTGGGCGGCCCTATTCCGCTTAAGCCGACTGTCACGAACAGCCAGGGTAGTAACTCAGATATCCCGCAGCTGTTCACTAATTTGTCATGAACACGACTACTCTCTAGCTCCCCCCTTGTCGGCAGGCCACTTTTGGTACTGCAGGACAATGCATAAAAGGAGGCTGCTGAGCTAATAATGCCAAATATTGGAGGTCTCACAGCAAGGGTAAATTTATATATCACCGATTCCCGCTAATGGAATATATATACCTTGGTACCCTTAATGATAGCACTCCAATAATTCTATGCAATAATAATTACGCTGCCACCACGCAGACTTTCTACAGGTAGCTGGGGACCAGTTTCAGATAGCGGAATGCTTTTTGGACGGGTTTGGGTTCATATATAGAACAGGAGGAAATGAACTATTAAATTGTATATATTTAATCCGAAAATAGGCAGTGTTTAAAAAAATATACAAGAATTTACGAAAGGGAACAATACAAATACAGTACAGACAGTTACATAAAAATAAAAGGTATAAACGTGAGACTTACTAAACTCGTGCCATAGATGTGACATCCGAATTTAGGAAGGGAGGGGCTCCAAGAGAAGAAGATGGTAGAAAGACGGCCAGCATCACCACTTACTGATGCCCTCCAATACTGACCCCCCCCAGCAAGGAGCTAATCGCTCTTATGTCCTCAGGTAACCCCCTCTCTGTGACCTCATTTTACAGTCTCTTGTAGGCTGTGCCAAGAGTGTCACAAAGTTCTTTAATTCTAGCTTTTCACATATCTTTGCCCATGGGCTACACAGGTGAAAGATATTAGCGTCATATTTTATATCTCGATTTTACATTTACATAGATACCAAACACAATGCATCTAGCATGATTTTACTGGCCAATACTAATTTGTCGTGATATCAGCGATCTCCCAGTCAAGCTAAATGGTTCAGCGCTCTACAGGGATTCTGGCAGTATGTTTTTCGTTTTTCTAGCATTAACGGGCCACGTAAAAAACTGTATTAGGAGTTTTCCCTCCAACAGAACAAAGGAATGTATTTTCTATGCATCCTTTGGCTGTAGCTCTACCATCCCCGAGTCGTGAATTCCTAAACTTCCAGGCCGATCAGATAATCGTCATGACGATCTGTGGCTGATGGTTTTGGTAAGGACCCTTCAAGAGTTTTACATGACACCGACCACTGGTGTGCCTGGCTGGGTGTGGTGCAGGGTGTATCTAGGATTTGATTTGCTGTTGGAGGCAGTACTGCAAGATAGGGACCCAGAACCATGAGGGTTTTGAATACTGCACGGGGAGGGCAGTTTGTGCAGTACCCTGTGGCAACCTGCGTAGTCCAGGGGCGTTACATTTTAACATAGTGAAACACCCACCACTTAAAGGAATAGGATGTGGAGAACCAAGATGGGGACTCAATCGGACTATTCAGTGGAGAAGAATAATCCTTTGCTTGGTTTCAAAATATGTTTATGTTTAACACATACATTTTTCATGCAGCCTGTTCCTATGGTTTGAGCAGTATTAATCTAATGACAGGTTCCTTCTGACGATTATGGAGGGAAGATGACAACAGAAAATAATTTAGTAGAAAATAATTAGTTCAGAAGAACAGCAATAATGTATATTTACCGAAACATTCTAACGTACATATTACTGTTCCATTTTGTATGAAGCCATAATAGGTTCTCTTAAAAGGTACATAAGATCTTATAAATTGTCCATGAAGTGGACTGAATATCCAATATGCCTGTTCTTACTAATCATGAACTGAGAGAGAAGATATTTAAAATGGTTAAATAAATGACTATTGATAACAAATTCAAATCAATAACATTTAATATTGGATTCTGCTGTTATTAAACACGTTTTTATTCCGATTACGCAGGTGACATGTAATTTAGCCACGTGTATAATTAAAAATGATCACTCAATGATCACTCAAAGATAATGAAACCAAGAGTGGAAATACAAACCTCCGCAGTAATTGACATGTAAAATCCAATTGCTTAATTGTAATAATATTGTTCAATACCGGTAATTCAAATTATGCCAACTTGAAATATTACAAATTAATCTACGTATGAAGATGGGATGAATTAATATTGGTGAACATGCAAATAAGAAAAGAAAACTAAACCTCCTTACCAAATGTGAGAATTAGTTAGAAATACACTTTGTAACCTATATGACTCATAGCTTCCAACCATAGCTCCCAGATTCAGCATGACTGTCCCAATTTAAGGGCTCAGTCCCGTTGTCCTCACAAGCAGGACTTTTGACCCAACTTCTCACCACTCTTTGCCAGCTCCATAGAGGAAGGCAGGGTCGGAATCTCTCTGCACATGCATAAATTAAATTTATAATTCTCTTCCCTTCTTGTCCATAGGTAGAAGCTCAACCAATGAGCAACTACCAACACAGAGAGATAGGAGGATTTGGTATACTTCAGCTGTATTACATGGAGAAAACCCAGAAGTAGATTATACAGGTACATATAGGTACCTGTATTCTAAAGGTGAACAATAAATAAGATTTTTTTGTTCCTATAAAACTACTAAAAATAATTAGAAACAATTACAAAAATATCTTTTTTTATTCTCCCCTTTCCTGGGCCTCAAACTGACAACCTTTAAACATTTGAACAGGCGCTAAAGTCTAGGGCCACAGGTTCTGGTGATGGTATCGACTGAATTTTCTACTTGATCTGCAGTGCAGCCTCCTTCTCTACAGGCAAATTATACTGGTACATATAGACACATTGTAAATAGCAGTGTATTTCTATGTATTTGTATTTAGTGATGAGTGAGCACTAAAATGCTTGTGTATTCGGTATTCGAATCAAGCAGGTCGGACACTCAGACAGGCTTGACTCGAGTACCAAGTATAATGGAAATCAAAGGTAAACTCAAGCATTTATCCTAAAGACCATAATAGGAGGGCTGGGGAAGCAGGAAAATCTCTGAAATCGATGGAAGCGGTGCTCCAATTGAAGGGGAACAGCATGAGGAAGATGCCTTGATGTATCTCTGCATCTCTGACTCCCAGGTCACTTCTAGGAACAATGTCAGAGTATTACCCCTCTTTTACCGATTGACAATAAAACATGCAAAACCGAAGATAAAATGGATTTTACAGGAAAAAATGTTGGGAAACATTATTTACTGTATAGTGACTTGTATATAAGGCAAAAACAAAAACAAAAAACGCCTCCTCCACCCTTTAGGGTATGTACACACGATCAGTGATTATTCAGGCTTTCACGCAGCTGAATTACCGCATGAATCCCGCACCTCTGCTCACGTGCGTTTCTCCTTGTGGTTTTATTATGCGTTTTTATTGCTATAAAGTTGGTTAAAAGACATGACGCAGAACCAACAGGAAGTTGACCAAAGCAAAGTAATGTCTCATCCCCTTACATATTATACACTTGCACCCTTTAATGCCTTTGCCCTTTGGGGACTAGTAAAATAAAAAATATAAAAAATATAAAAAAAAATATGAAAAAATTATAAAGCCTAAAAGTTAAAATCAGACCCCTTTCGCCTCAATGAAAATAAAACAATAAAAAATATATGTGCCGCCCCAGCAGCAGATTGAACTACTCGGATCCGTCGGGGTGTTTACTCGTGGCTCGAGAGTCTCCGGACACGGCGGCTAGGGGCCACACTCAAATGTAAAGAGGGTATGTACAGAGGAGTTATAGTTAGTTTGTGACTCCACTCATGGTGTACGGTAATAGGGAGTACCGCCACTGCCGTTGGGAGTACCCGGGGTGATGGAGTGGGGCAGCAAGGTGTCGTGACCTTCCACGGGTACGGGAAGGCCCTGGGACTCTGTGGGATGTCATGGGATGCAGGGGGAGTGCAGGCTCGCTGGTCGCAAGGGTTACTCAGGTACTCACTCAGCAAATAAACAGACGCTGACAACCGGGTAAACCAAGTTTCTGACTGCCACTGTCTCTCGAAGGGAGCTCGTCCGGGTCCCGTCCCCTGCAGCACTGCCTGATAATATGTGACCTGCCTCCTGGCACAAAGTTTAAGTTCTCTGTAGGGGCCCAGTAGCTTGAAACTTGGCGGGCCACGTTCCCCATTGTGGCTAAGTGAGGGAGCCTCCTCTCAGGGGCTCATGCTTGGGATTTCAGTGGACCGCTTGTTTGGAAAGCCCTATCCCCCTCATTGCGCTAGTGCCCCCGATCTCTGAGCTTGTGGGAACAGTCCATAAAGGCCCTGCCCTCAACAGGTTAATTGCCGGGTTGCCTGAAGCGTCTCCCCGACTTAGGCTCCGTGTACCCCACCGGGCCTTCGGTCCCGGACCGGTGATAGGACCAGACTGCTGACCGTCCTCTTTGGCAGGTCCCAGGCACCTAGCCTCAATCACCTGCGACCGGGGGTCCGACTCCTCTAGGTCCAGACCACCGTCTGCAACCTAGTCTGCTTCCCCTGGAAGTCACTACTCCCAGCTTCCTCAGAGCTCCTCTCAGCTCAAGTTCTACTCTAACACCTTCCATCTCCCCGCCTGACCCCTAGGTGGGCGGCCCTATTCCACTTAAGCTGACCACAAGTGTGCCTGACTGGGTGTGGTGCAAGGTGTATCTAGGATTTGATTTGCTGGTGGAGGCAGTACTGCAAGATGGGGACCCAGAACCATGAGGGTTTTGAATACTGAACGGGGAGGGCAGTTTGTGCAGTACCCTTTGACGACTTGAGTAGTCCAGGGGCGTCACATATACACATATTTGGTATCACTGTGTTCATAAATGCCCGATCTATCAAAATATAACATCAATTAATCTGATCGGTACTTGGCGTGGTGATAAAAAATATCCAAATGACAAAATTACATTTTTGGTTGCCACACCTTTGCATTAAAATGCAATAACAAGCTATCAAAACATTGTATCCACACAAACATGGTATAATTAAAACGCCAGCTCCAGATGCAAGAAAAAAAGCCATCACTGAGCTCCATATCCCAAAAAATGAGAACACTACGGGTCTCGGAAAATGGCGACAAAAGTATAATTCTTTTTCTGGACAAAGGTTTGAAATTTTTTACACCCCTTAGATTAAAGTAAAAATATACATGTTTGGTATCTTCAAGCTTGTACTCATGTGAGGCATTATGCGGACATGTCAGTTTTACCATATAGCGAACAGGGTGAGTAAAGGACCCCAAAAACAATTGTGCAATTGCACTTCTTTTGCATTTTCACCGCACTTGGAATTTGTTTCCCGTTTCTAGTACACTATTTGGTAAAACTAATGGTTTCATTAAAGAGTACATCTCGTCCTGCAAAAAACAATCCCTTATATGGCAAATGTTGATTGAAAAATAAAAAACTTGCGGTTCATGGAAGAAGGGGAGGATAAAACAAAAAATTAAAAATTGTTGGGGTGTGAAGTAGAATATAATCAGTAGTAGCAAATGAGTACTCAAGTGCAGGAAAGAGTCTGCAAACAGGTATGGAGTACCTGAGGGTCAGCTCAATTCTCTCTGTTGGGGCTACTTCTCCTTGCTCCTACTGTGGGACTCTCCTGCACTCTTCCTCTTTCCTGTTCTTTTTATAACCTATAGCCCTTCCTGATCCTAACCCCTTCCTAACCAGGAGTCCAAGGGAGCAGTCTCTTAGGTCACACTGCCACGTAGTGGCCACATCATGCACAATAAGTACTTTAATGGATCCCAATACAGGGGGAAGGGCACTAAGACACTTCTGCAGGGGTGACTGAGCCTGGAACCCCCCTAAACTTGTGACATTTATATGTCCCATGAATGCTGTAACACTGGTTAATCCCTTAAAAGTATTAAACATGCTATGTTATGAAGGGGTTAAATATTTATCCCACTGCAGTGGCCATTAAAAGTGACACTGTGTTGGAAAAATCACTAAGCAATGCAGCAGGCAGACGTGGAGTTCTCTTGAATGGGACATGAAGTGCTGGCTGTGTTCCACTCCATAAATCATTGATTAGTGAAGGTGTCGGACCCTAAATTTATGATACTAATGATGTATCCTACAAATTGACCATTAACATGTCAGTGTTGGGCATCCCCTTTAAAAGTTGCAGGGATATACAATGTTAAAAATACATAATATTAAGTATCGCTATTTGTAGGCATTCTTATATATAGTGTAGGATGGTGACTGGCTACTCTGATACTTGTAGTGCCACAAGATCGATTAAAGGCATTATAAGAGCACGTTTGAATGTTGCTTCAGGAGGCTGTGTGTGTACTGACTGGAGTCAGCGTGTGGGTGTGCACAGTGGTGCAAGCTGGAGGCCTGTAACTGGAGAGTCAGGCCCATATGCACCCCTGGTAGTGTCAGACAGAGGTATGTTGTATTATCTAGTGCCCAGCCAGGCCAGCCTTTATTGTTATGTCATATGATGCAAGGTGTTTGCCATATGATGTGTTTTGTGGGATCCGGCAGGCTGGAAATAAAAGCTCTATATTTCCTATATATGGACTGTTTGGGGTTTGTGTCACTGCCGTCCTGCACTATAACGCCCAGGGCGTCACAATACAGACCAGTTTAAAATGACAATTGACCCCCCCCATCATTCCATCAGTTAGCTTTAAGACAACATGGCTATTTTCAGACATACTTTTAATTGAGGGTTTCCTCCGTGAAGAAGCAACAATACCTCCGCGAAACGCACTTTGGTGGCGATCCCTTGTCCATTTGGGTATGTGCATCATGTGACCATTATTATTTTTTACTTGTAGCCAGTAGCTGGCTTTATCTGTGGGTATTTTTTACTATCCTCTCCATGTTTTTGGGACCGTTTTACCATCCTTATGCATTTGCACTTTATGCCTCTTGATAATATGTTTTCCAATGTTACCTTGGTCATCATACTATACGGTTTGGGTCACTAAATAGAAGTGTTTTTGGACAAAAATTGTTACACCTCTCCCACGGCTTTTGAGAGTGAGTCCATTTATACCTATACCTCTCTTCCACGGCTATTTTGTGACTCAGATTGTGTTGATTTTGGTCTCCAAATGACCCCTCTTATTCAACATTTCACCTCTCCCACGGCTACCTGGGATTGTGAACTCTGCTTTACCATATGTTTTTTGTTTTTTCCATTGTAACATTATTACGTGTTCACCTCTCCCACGGCTACTGGTACTTAATATGCATTGTATCATCCATTGTCACACTGTATGCCCCCCTTGATTCAGTGGTAGTTTTTATCCTATCTTATATTGCTGTTTTGTGTGTATCTTTCACAAAATAAAAAATTCTTGTTTGCACATACACTCATTTGTCATTCTTGATTGCATTCTATTCTGAGTGGTGCATTTACGCCACCAGTATATGTGTGCCGGTGGCGTATTTACCTTATAGCTCATGTTTTGAGAAATTTTCTTATACTTTTAATAGCCTTCCGGCTATCAGGTGACAGATTAACTTACTTTAAATGCTTCATATTTCTCGTGAGGATACGAATTTCAAACAGTAAAGGCCCTGTCACACACAGAGATAAATCTGCGGCAGATCTGTGGTTGCAGTGAAATTGTGGACAATCAGTGCCAGGTTTGTGGCTGTGTACAAATGGAACAATATGTCCATGATTTCACTGCAACCACAGATCTGCCAAAGATTTATCTCTGCGTGTAAAGTGGCCTTAATAGTTTCTATAAAACAATCTTTGGGATTAAATGTTGATTTTTTATTTTAATGGCATGTATGAAAATACTGTATAACTGAGCATTTCCTGCTGCCCACTGCCAACACCAAGAACAGCTGATCGGGAGTTCCAGGTGTTAGACCCCGGCCGATCAGACATTGATGACCTATACTAAGGATTGACCAATGATCCAGACTAGGAAAAAGAAGCGTTGATAGGATCTTACCAGATAAATAAAAGGGCAATGTGTAATAATATACACTCACCTTGTGTGGTTGTGAGGGTGACAACCACCAGAGATAACATACAGATAATGGCGGCTGCCACAGCCCCACGCGGACGAGTCTTCAAAGCAGGAGAGGAGAAGGGGTTAACTCTGTGCAGTCGCCAAAAAGAATGTAAAATTGTTGATTTAAGTAATAATTATTTTATTCCATAGGTCTACGCGTTTCGAGGTATGGGACCTCTTCCTCAGGACCAAAAAAAATCAACAATACAAGGATTGACCAATGCAAAAGTAGTAGACAACCTCCATAACTTTCTGTAGAGCCTGCTTTGTTTTTCTTTTCTTTTTACCCAACAGGCAGGAATAAAAATGTAGTTTTAGATAAATAGGTTCATAAGGAAATTATGTGTCACTTGTAGCTTTTTTTTTTAAAATATTAATTCATTATAGGACAGGAAACCAACAGTGGACACCTGACCCCAGTATACTGTATTTTCATACATGCTATTAAGACAATAGTCAACATTTAATCCCATAGATAACAAAGATTGTTTTATGTGCACTGCACACCCTCCTCTGCTATTAAAAGATGGGGCAGCTGCGGAACTGAGCATTTCCAGCTGCCTGCTGCTGCTGCTGGCACCAAAAACAGCTTATTGGCAGGGGGCTGGGTGTCGGACCCCAGCCAATTGGATATTGATGATCTATCCTAAGCTACTAAGGATAGGCCATTAATATTAAAGTAGTGGACAACCTCTTTATGTACGATATATCTTTAGAACTTTGCTTTGTCCACGTTTCTACCACTGCTGTGTGCTCAGTGGGCATGTTTATCTACATCTCTGCATATTGTATTTTTCATACAGTTTCACCATAAATTATGTAGTAGTAATAGACTGAGAAACAAGATCACACTTTTGAATATCATGCTTCAATTACATTTTATGCTAATGTGCCAAGCTGTGGATAGAAATATGTATGAATTATTTGCAACTAATTCTTTTTGGAATCCATGGAGCAAAAAAAATCTGATTTTTAATATGTCAAGGCATTATGGAATAATTCATCGTAGGTAATTGAAGGATTTCTCAACCATAGGGAGTAAGAAGTAGTGGAATATTCAGACGTCATTCAAAAGCCCATGAGTTTAATGTTACTTAAGTCAGAATAATCTATGCATTCTAGAACTCTAAAGCTGTATAGTTTATGGTTGTCTGAAGACATATAGACAGAAGCTTCCAATGTTTTTGTAAACAATAGGACAGTTTTGCAAACTAATTAGTTTTTAGACTGTCTTAAAATGCACCACATTTGATTTAATTTATACTCAAGTTTAGTGTAAGCTTGCATCTATCTTTTTTGTAACACATCTACACAGTTATTTCTTCACTGAACATTAGCTGTAATCCATCCCGAATCCTCAGAGCATTTTCCACACTAGGAGATGCTCTGCTGTGTTTTCCTGAGCTACTGGCTGGCAGGTTGATTGACAGTGCAGGCATCTATGCTGGTTCTCGGAGGTGCTGATTGCTCAGGTGTTCCATCTTCTGGGTAATTGCTCTGCTTCTTTAGTAAGCATGCTCTCCCAGAACCTTGCCAGTCGTACTATATGGTTCTGTTGTTGTGCTGTTGGCCTGTGTTCCTGCCTGTGCTCATATCTCTGTTTCGTGACCCCGAACTGTTGCTTGACTCCTCCTTGCCCATTCCTTGTTCCTATCGTGACCTCTTGGCTTTTGACCTCGGATGATTACCTGACAGTTTTCTCTCTGAATCCACTACGGGCCTTCCTGGACTAGCATCACATTATCAAAGCAATTTTAGCAAAATTCTGGCTTAAAGGGAAGATGTTGGCAAAAAAAAAATTAAATTACTGAAAAAATGTAAAGTATTAATATTTCAATGTTTTATTTAAATATTATTATTTGTTTTTAATTGAGCAAAATACAAAAAAAATAAAAGTTTGATATTTTCCACTCTTAAACACTAGTGGGAGCAGCTTTGAAATCCTACTGTAGAACCAGCTCACATTACAGCTGCAGTAAAAGTGGGTGGAATCTGCTTTCTTGTGTGTAATGTCACCTCCCCCTTCCATTCTGTGTGTTTCCAAAAGGATAAGGGAAGATGAAGTTTAGGATCACAGTGCGGAGCCATATTGTTGATGACCGCAAAGTGATCCTAATGTCTAAAGTGTCATCTAAGACAGCTGCATAGTGCTCCCCACATAGCGCTCTGCATGCCCCGTACCTACAATGTTCTGCCGCACATATGCCAACCTGCAATGCTCTGCAGTACGCCCACCTGCAATGCTCTGCTGCATTAATGAACGCCCGCAATGCTATGCCACACGCACACTCGCATTGCTACTCATTTTCTTTATGGCCCAGTTCCACTTGTGCATAGCTTTCGATGTGAGACCATTGGAAGCAATATGTTAATGACCCTCTTGCAATCAGATCACAGCTGCGGAGAAGGGGGGGAGCATTTTCTTCTCATCTCCTCCTCGGCCTGTCACTGCGTACATCGCAATGTTGTTGTATGACATGCAAATGTGATGTGATGTTTCACACACACACCCATAGACTTGGATGGGTGCGTGTGAGCCGAGACTCACTGCCAAACTCAGCATGCTGTGATTTATTGCTCATGCCGATATGGCAAGAGAACTCAATCGCAGATGGACACTGCCTCATAGTTTTGCACTGGTGCGAGTGCAGTCCGATGCTTTATCAGATTGCACTCATCTGTGCAAAATGCAAGTGGAACCGAGGCCTCTCAAAAACTGGCTATATGGAAGAGATCTTTATGTGTAGCAGCATATTAGTATAGGATGAATTCCTAAATGTTTCTGTATGAATTTGACCCTGACTAATGGACAGTCTGACGTCCAAAAATCCAAATGGGAACCCCCGATGCATGCTGTGAATCTCCTATTCATGGTATTCTCGTCATTCAAAAATCCAACAAAATTTAAAAACTCTTCCTCAGAGCCATCCCAAACCATGAACACATCATCCACATAACGCAAGTAGGTGGATTTTTCATGAAAGATATAAATTGATATAGATGCTGTTTGTGGTTCCATGTAGGCCACATAACAGCCTCTATATCAGTGCTGTCTTCCTGCTAAGAAATAGATACAATTTTAGAACATTAAGTGATTTATTAATCTCAAAGGCCTATGTTCATCATAATGTTTCTTTTTTTCCCTAGAAAACCAAGCTTTTACCACTTCAGTTTCTGAATTAAACATTTAATTTCAGTGCAGCTACTATGAAAAAAATACTTTCTTGATAAAGCAGATGTGACATTAAGATAAAAATTTCATTTTAAAATGATTAAAAATGTATATTTTCCCTTTTGTTAGGCTTATTATTTTCTTGTCTCAGCTCATTTTTTTTATTTTCTGTAAAAGCTCAATATTTTAAACAGACAATGGTTTTAAATATTTTAAAAATATTACTGAGCAAGGGGAATAGTTAATATGTCCTACTTTTAATTCATGAACCACACTGTCACCAGTCTTGGCTTAAAAGGAAAACTGTAGTATACTTTCATTGTTTCACATTTCATAGTTTTAAGACTGAAAGAAGACATGTCCATCGGATTCAACCTATCATCTAATGTACACTGGTAATATACCTTAATACGGTATATTACCACAAGTCCATCCTCTACCATCTCTGGATTTTTTTGCTACACTGACGAACCTATCATCCTTTTTATTGCGGACTGTGAGCTGGTGTATGGGTCCATCTAGCAGTTTATCTCTAATCCCTATTGGCTATGTTTTGTTGGGATATTGTGTCGCCCAGGGTTATGGGATACTCGGTCACGGCCAATGTGTAACTGGGGAATGTCACTTTGGTGGCCATTGCCCGGTTCCGTGCCCTGGGTGCTTTTTAAAAAGGGGTATATTTACAGGGGTTTGTTGAATAAAGTTTATATGTGACTCTACTTGTGGTTTTGCGGCTATAGGGATGGGGCTGATATTAGTGGCAGCCTGGATGTTAGGCCCTCCGCAAGCAGGGCCAGGCCCCAGAGGATAGGTGACGCAAGTGGATGTTAAAAGAAGGTAGGCCTCAAAGAGAGTTCGGGGTTAACTGGTTCTTTTTACTCACTGCTAGCTGGTAACTGGTCACCCAAGGCTGGCTGGTCTTAACCGCAGGTCCCCTTTGTCCCAGTGCCAGTATAGTGACCTGGTGGCTTCTTTCACCTGCATCTGTCATTGGTTGGTGGGTCCCCATGGCTTGGAGTGGCTAGGGGTCCCTTCCTGGTAGTCTCTTAACGGTAGTCCATATGATAGTAGCGTGAACCCTATGGGGTTGGAGTCTCTTGTCCTGTCCCCGGTTCTCCCTTTGCTACTGAGTCCCGAACTTCAAGATCAGTGAGGTCCTTGATTGTCCCCTCACTGTGCAGATTTTATCAGGTCTGCCTGGAGCTTTTGCCTGACCTAGGATTCTGTACCCCGTTGGTGCGTAGTTCTGGGAGTACTCCACCGTACTCCACAGGCAACTAACTGCCTGGGCCCTCAGGTCTCTGTTCACTCCTGTCAGTCCGTCTGCTCACTTTCACTGTCTCCGACACACTCTCCTCCACTACTACTACTACTACTGTGTCTCTTCTCCACTGTCTGACTCCTCACTGTCTGCCCCTCCACCTGGTTGTCTAGTGGACTGGATTGGTTCCACTTCTAGGCGGCCATCCATTGGTCCATCCCAAGCCCGGTAACATTCTATGGGGGATAAAACAGGGATTTTCTGGAGTGTTTGTGTGTTACCGGCACTGGTCTTCTGAGTCCCTTGGGGGTAGGCTCTGCATCCTGGTGGGGATGCAGTACCTTCTAGCTCCCTGACGGCTTCAGGAGCGCTACAATATCACTGCTCCAGGCACTGTGGGGGCAGGAGGGACATGCAATCCCCCAAGCCTGCAGATTTTGGTGGACAACTTGGAGTATAATCCACCCTAGGATTCTGCACCCTGTCAACACCGGTGCCGAGGGAGCAATCAAACTCTCCCTTTGGCGACCGTATTGACTCCTGCGTCCCACCAGAGCCACTGGTGGAACTCGACTGCTCTCTTTCTCTCCTGCTGAAGAACTCTCTAACTGTTGTGTTGGCTCCTGACTCACCCTGGTGGCTGCTCCTCCCATCCCAGGTCCCGCCACCAGTAGATTGGGGATCCCAGGTGTGGTGGTGTCCTAAAGACCCAACCACGCTGGCGACCCCATTTGACCCAAACCTAGCCCCGTCCATGGTAAGGAGGAGCAATCTGGTTGTGTATATAAATTAGTGTGTTGTGGAACCCGCACCGACCTCCTCTGGATACAGATTGAGAACTGCACCTTAAGTGAGGTGCAGTACCCTGTGGCGACTGAAGCCTCAGGGGCACCACACATGCACACACGCTCTTAATAATGTGTTATCCAGGAGTTCTATGATAAAATTGTAGAATGTGAAACCTCCCAGTTATTAGTGTGTTATACAGTATATATTCTGGTTACTATTTAACATCTCTCTCCTCCTTCTACCATCCATCCATCCATCCATCCATCTTTTGACTTAAGTGAAAATACTATTAATAGACAGGATATCTGATCCTTACTTGGAAAATACTGGATTCAACTATCCAACTGGCCATACTTGTCTCCGGGAGCGCTGACATTTTAACATTTCAATGTTTCCAATTCCATAAAAATGTCTCTATTGAAAAAATACTGTTTCATTTTTTTGCTGTCAGAGTGTATTACATATAATAGGTTTTGACAGCTCATCCATTCTAAAATATTTATATTTGTCAGAATTCCCGTAGGAGTCAGATTTTCAATGAAGGCTATTTTGCTGTGTACAGATTTCCTTCTTAAGCTGCGGCAACTGGCAAGTGATTGGCAGGAAATTTCCCATTTTATCTGCGGTCAGCAGGATGGCTTTGCACAATATTATTTTTATAACATCACGAGTCTTAATAATTGTGTGCATTCAATGACTTTTATTAAATGTTACAAAAACAGCATTAGCAATGTATTAAAAAGGTTCTTTTTCTTGTCATTTTGCATGTCTTGGCCAACAACTGAAAAGTAGCATCTAGATTTAATGGTCTTATTATTTTTTAGATGCCTGCCAAAGGCAGCGTGCGTATCTTGGGGACCTCGTCCATGTTCTGTCTTGGCAGTAAACCTTGGATTTCTATGCTTGCATAAGCTGCTAAATAATGAACTAGCATACTTAGCTCATGTGAATATATAAATAATAAGAAATGGGGAAAGGAAGGCTACCTGGGAAAAGATTTTTAGTCGGGTCAGCCATAATGCTGTAATTTCTGTGCATGTAACAATAGATATATAATATCTAGTACTCCTTGATAGCTCCTTTATAGAATAGCTCTCTTGGATAGTGAAGCATTATCTGTAACACAATAATTTTTCCTCATAAAGGTTTTTGCATACTCACAAACATAGTCAAAAATATGGATGTAAAATCGTGATGACATGTTTTTAAACAGATCTTACAGTGTACTGAGCCTAATCTGAGTTTCGCTTCCTGGAGCTTTTTCAGGGGCACTTTAGAACTGTTTACACAAAGTTCCATATTAGCCAACATTTTTCAGTATATAATAAATTATACAATCAAATGTTCTATTTAAAGTTACTATTTTTCCATTTGCCTCTCTGGTGGTCATTTCATCACTATATTTTTCTTTATGCGGAAGATAGTTCTCAATGACATTGGCTGTATCTTTGGGGTTATTGTCCTGCTGCAGAAAAAATGCAGTACCATAAGAGAAGCATCTGATTGGCTCCCAATTTAGTCTGCAGCAAAATAACGACCCCAAATATACAACCAATGTTAATAAGAACTTTCTTCAGTGTGAATCGTCATCTCTTGAAAATGTATTTGACAACATTGAACAGGATCAATCTGACTCCTAAGCTAACTGATAATTGGGCAGGTGATCAATCCTGCCCAGGGTTCTACTGGGGAAATTCACCCAATCAATCATTACTGTAACTCTGTTAAAGAAATTTTCATTGCTAAGTCGCAAGTTTTCATTTTGTGCCCTATCCTGTGCAGGGTTCTCCCTGCCTGCCAACCCTCCAAAAATAAATTAATTCACAATTATATATTGCTTTATTAGGTGGCTGTGGAAAGTTTCTAAAAATTTAAATCATGGAAGCAGAATAATTTTGTTTGAAAAAAGGTTTGCATTTTGTGCCCAGACCTTGCAATGGCTCAATCATTCAGAGGATAGACTGTGGAAAAAAGCGCAATAGGGTCTTACCAGGCAAGGCAACTGGCAAATGTAGGTAGACACTCACTTAGTGAGGTTGTGACTGTCACAACTCCTATAAACACGTTGTAAGAAAGGCCCTGGGAAGAAGCTATAAAGTCAGGCCAAATGAATCAGGTTTAAGCCACGCTATCACCAATGGAATAGATGTTGATTGACTATTTCATCTTTTTATTCTTTGTACAGGTCAACGCATTTCAGAGATCGCTGTCTCCTTCATCAGGACATCAAAGAAACAACATCAACTATCTCATCAATCAGATTCTTGATGTTTTTTCTTTTATGTAAGATTCTTTCATGCTCACCTTACCCTCCGTTCCATCGCCGGCCTCATGGTTCGTGTAGTTCACTGCGAGGATTCCTCTCTCGTTGCAATGTACTGGCGAACTACAAGAACCATGAGGCCGGCGATGGAACGGTAGGTAAGGTGAGCATAATATGTGTACCTTCCGTTCCATCGCCGGCCTCCTGGGTCCTGTAGTTCGCCGGTATAGGATGTGTATCAGCATTCGGCAAGCATCGCGACGAGGCAGGAACTTCCCCTGTCAGCTGCTACTCAAAGGCAGCGCGCTAGCCAATTAGAGGCAAGCAGCTCCTGCCTTTAACATCAGTGCTCTGGCAACGGAAGTTCCTCCCTCGTCGTGATGGTTACCCGATACACATCCCGTACCAGCGAACAGCAAGTCCCAGGAGACCGGCGATGGAACGGTGAGCGTAATATGTGTGTGTGCGTATGTGTTTGTATGTGTTTGTGCATGTGTGGAATGACAGAAACGGGGACCAGGATGGGACATTTAACAAGTTGTGGAACGAATTGTCTGCATTGCAGTGATTTCCTATGGAAAATCTTGCTTTGCTGAACGAGTAACTTGGTTAACAAGCACACTCCCAGAACGGATTGTTCCCGTTAACCATGGTTCCACTGTATATATATATATATATATATATATAAAAGAAAAAATAAAGAAAATAAGAGTGACACAAGCGTTTTATTCTTACCGAGGCTCTGTCGCGGATGTCGTTCCCATTCACATCCAGGGATGATAATTAGCCTCATGCATATGCACTACTTTCCCCGCCCACCGGCATCTGGGATTGCTTGCAGTCAGACGCGCCCCCAGCCTGTGTTACAGTGTCTGCCTGCAACCAATCACAGGCACTATCTAAGAGTTTATATTGTACAGTAAAAAAAATAAATAAATAAAATATTTGGCATAGGGTCCTCCCATATTGTGATAACCAGCACAGATAAAGCATATGGCTACATGCTGTACCCCCCAGCCGTGCGCTTATCTTCGCTGTGTATTAAAATAAGAGAAACCGCATGCAAACGTATAAAAATTATTTAAATTAATCATTTTAAAAAACAGCGTGCAGTTCCTCAATTTTGATACCCAGTCAAGATAAAGCCTGACAGCTGGGGGTTGGTATCATCAGGCTGGGGAGATCCATGCTTATTGGACTGCCCCCAGCTTTCTTTGATGAAAGGTACTGCTAAATATTTTAAAGGTAATCTGTCAGGCCATTTTTGCTTACCATACTAATAACTAACATCCTGAAAAGTAACTTGGGTGGCCCTTTTAGGATATGTAACTTTTTTTGCTGTACTTTGCTCCGTTGTGTTGCTGTACACCCCAGAAAATCTATAATCGTGCGCTGGCTGTTACTGAAAAACTAATATTCACCCTTCACCCATCCATAATTTCACCCACCCCTCTTTGCCAGTGTTAGTAATTGGGTGCAGTCAGACTGCCATGATGGTATCGCAATCCTTGTAATGGTCATCTGTTCTTCTGATCTGAGAGTGCAAGCTGCATAGAAATACAATACGATCCTCAGACAAGCAGTTAGTCACAGGATTATGGGTGGAAGAAGGGGTGAATATTTATTTTGCATTGACGGCCAGCGCGTGAGTATACATTTTCAGAGACTAATGCGGGTGTCACATGAGATGATCTATCGTGCGATCGCACGAGCGATCGCACACGCCCCCGTCGTTTGTGCGTCACGGGCAATTAGTTGCCCGTGGCGCACAAAGTCGTTAAACTCCCGTCACAAGCACTTACCTGCTGAGCGACGAACATCCACTTTCTGAAGGGGTAGGGACGTTCGGCGTCACAGCGACGTCACACAGCGGCCGGCCAATAGATGCGGAGGGGCGGAGATGAGCGGGACATAAACATTTCGCCCACCTCCTTCCTTCCGCATATCCGGCGGGATGCAGGTAAGCTGTGTTCATCGATCCCGGGGTGTCACATGGAGCGACGTGTGCTGCCTCGGGTACGATGAACAACTGGCGCAGAGAAGAAGAAATGACTTTTGAAAATGAGCGACGTGTCAACTAGCAACGATAAGGTAAGTATTTTTGCTCGTTCACCGTCGCTCGTAGCTGTCACGCTCTGCGATATATCAAACAATGTCGGATGTGCATCACTTACGTGACCCCGCCGACATATCGCACGATATATCGTCTCATGTGATGCCCGCATTACAGTGACACAATGACAACGGGGCAACATACAGCAATAAAAGTTATATACCCTGAAAGGGCTGCTCAAGCTCTATTTTAGCATATTATTAGTATGGTACAGAAAAGTGTACCGCAACTAGGGCTTATTTTCATCATGTGTATATGTGACACAAGTGGATAAGCTAGAACAGGGGTCGGGAACCTTTTTGGCAGCCATGAACGTCACGTATTTTAAAATGTATTTCCGTGAGAGCCATACTCATAAGGGGGAGCAGCAGTGGTGGAGCGACTCAGAAGATCCCAGGAAGCAGGGTAGGCGATGCTCCGGGCACGGCAAAGTGGGTATTGTCGCTCAAGAGGGTCAGTGTGCGGAGGGTCGGTGATACTGCTGCGGGCTCGTAGGGTGTCACGGCACCATTGATCTGCTGACATGCTGATTTGAATCTCCCGCAGTAGACGAGATCAACTTCAAGAAAATAGCCGCGGAGTCCTATCTGTGCACGTGCCACCTTCGCGGCCATTTTCTTGAAGTCGATCTCGTCAACTGCGGGAGATTCAAAGCAGCACGCCAGCAAATCAATGGTGCCCACCGCTATGACACCCCAAGAGCCCGCAGTATCACCTACCCTGCGCTACTAGTAAGCTATATGCGGTGTGTAAGTCGCACTCCCATTTTTTCCCCCAGTTTTTTGAGTAAAAAAAATAATTTTGCAAACCGGAAGATTTTTCTGCGAGCCAGATGCGGCCATCAAAAGAGCCATAGGTTCCGGAAACCTGAGCAAAAATATACTATGTGAAAACTCTGTAACAGCCATAATAATTTGAACTCATGAATTTACATTAAAACAATATTATTCATTATCACTTCATAATGTTGAGAATATGTATGGGAATAAAACCAAAAATTCCTAAAAAACGTGTAAACATAGACATCAGATGTAAGAAAACATATATCCTTTATCTTTCAATGTGATTTCCTCTGTGATGATGACACATCTGGTGTTGTGTTTTTATCCTGGCTTTACACCAGAAAATCAGTTATTTAGTGTGCACGTTAACTAATTTCATGCTAATAGAGCCTAAATATGCAATTCCTCACAAATTTTTTAATTAGCCCCAGCCCAAAGGATAACATTATTTATAAGCACATGAATTGAAAAATTGTTATATACTGCAATGCATTACATGAATGTATTATGTGCTTTCAAATTGAGAAATTTCAGGATGCATGTATTTAGTAAACTGGAAAGCTATTGTCATCTGTCTATATGTACCTTGTTTCTCCAAAAATAAGACACTGTATTATATTATTTTTTGCCCCGAAACATGCGCTAGGGCTTCTTTTTGGTCAGGGCTTATTATTGGGGAAACACAGTTGGGGTAAGTTTACCCCTTCAAAAAAGCAAGCTGCCCTTCCCAGGAGAATTATACTTACCAGACCCTGGTTGTCTGCGTGGCCCCCAGGTCTTCCTGCGATCTTTGGCGGGCACTCCCAGCAGGTGTGCTTCACAGCTGTCCTCCCCTGCTTATGGCCAACACACTCACATACATCAGATTGCACACACAATCACACATCAGATCGAGGACCTATAATGGAATGTGTTCCACCGCAGTTCCTCATGCTCCACTGCACTGTGTCCAGGTTCCTCTGGCGGTCGGAAGGAATCAGTAGTGCCAGATGTGGTGCGTGTGTGCAATCTGATGTGTATGTGTGCGCAATCTGATGTGTATGTGTGCGCGATCTGATGTGTATGTGTGTGTGTATGTGTGTGGGTGTACGATCTGATGTGTGTGGATGTGCGATCTGATGTGTGTGGATGTGCGATCTGTTGTGTGTGGGTGTGCATTCCACATAGGTCCTGATTGCGTTCCACTGCAGGTCCTCCCATTTGGCATCTGGGTATGATTGCGGGGTCTTCTGTTTTCTTTCTTCTCCCTTTTGAGGGTGTCTGCTTTCTATAATGAAGTGTCCTGCAATATTCTTTAACTTTTTTATCTGCATGGACTCTTCATTATTAAACCGTGACTAGGGCTTATTTTCGGGGCAGGGCTTCTATTCAAGCCTTATGCTGAAAATTCCTGCTAGGGCTTATTTTTGCAAAAACACGGTACTGCTAAATACGGAGTACAAGTTTGAAAAACACATGTGGTTTACTTGCTATACAGTCAATGTGCTGATACTGTGCTAATCTATTGTCATAATAAAAGTTCTATAAACGATATAAAATCTAGGTAAAAACTTGTTGTTTTTTTATTTGGAGAAGGATTAACCCTTACTTGAGCTTCTCTTACTGCTTGTACCCCATCTTCAAGTAAGACTGCAGAAAAAATATTCATGACAAAGAGGTTGTGCAGTAAATTGTACTATTATAAAACATGTAAATATAGAAATGTTTAACATATGTTCCAGAGATGCTCTAAAGCGGGCTTTACACGCTACGAGATCGCTACAGCGATCTCGTTGGGGTCACAGATTTTGTGTCGCACATCTGGCTGCTGTAGCGATGCCGTTTCATGTGACACCTATGAGCAATTTTGCATCGTCGCAAAAACGTGCAAAATCGCTCATCGGCGACATGGGGGTCCATTCTCAAATATCGTTACTGCAGCAGTAACGAAGTTGTTCCTTGTTCCTGCGGCAGCACACATCGCTCCGTGTGACACCGCAGGAGCGAGGAACCTCTCCTTACCTGCCACAATGCGTAAGGAAGGAGGTGGGCGGGATGTTCGTCCCGCTTATCTCCACCCCTCCGCTGCTATTGGGCGGCAGTTCAGTGACGCTGCTGTGACGTTGCTGTGACGCTGAACGAACCGCCCCCTTAGAAAGGAGGCGGTTCGCTGGTCACAGCGATGTCGCAGGGAAGGTAAGTACGTGTGACGGGTCCGGGCGATGTCGCACAACCGATGGGGGCGGGTACGCACGATGGCGATATCGGTACCGATATCGCAGTGTGTAAAGCGGCCTTTAGAATACACTATTAGAACATATAAGATGAGAGACAAGACTGAAGTTGGAAGTCTACTTTTTCACTTTTGTGAAAGCTGGGCACCCTTTTCTGCTTTTGAACAAGCAGATACGGAGTATGAGAGAAGATCTGTGCTGATGTCTTATTTCACGCTAGATATCTGAAAGAATAGATGTAAAATGGATTTCTGTGTATTATTAAACTGCAAGAGAAGGTTAGAAACAACAACTGAGGTAAATCCTATCAGAACCTTCTTCTCAGTGTGTTGTAGTCATAACGTTTTGTCTGTGTACAGTATGTAGTGAGAGACCTAACAATTTAGTAGCAGCAACATCTCCTTGTTTATCAAAGCAGTATAATACACAGGGACGTCTTATGTAATTGAAAAGTAACAATATGCATTATGAAGTAAAGTATTGCCTGATTTGCTGAGTCACTGGGTTGCATTAGTGATCTGATCCACCAGGTTTGTGATTCTCTTTTGGTGGATTTATGAGAATTCAATATGAGAATTCAATATGTGAATCAATTCTTCCAGTGTATTCTAAGGAACAACAAGCTGATAAAATGTCAAAACAGGACAAATCCTGCCAGATAACAAAAATAATAATAATTATTAATATTTTTATTTTTATAGCGCCAACATATTTTGCAGCACTTTATACAGTAGAACCTTGGATTACGAGCATAGTTCATTCCGGGTGTGTGCTCTTAACCCCTTCAGCCCCAAGCCTATTTTGACCCTAAAGACCAGGACATTTTTTGCAATTCTGACCAGTGTCACTTTATGAGGTTATAACTCTGGAACGCTTCAACGGATCCCGGTGATTCTGAGATTGTTTTCTCATGACATATTGGGCTTCATGTTAGTGGTAAATTTAGGCCGATATTTTTTGCGTTTCTTTGTGAAAAAAAACGGAAATTTCGCGAAAATTTTGTAATTTTCAAACTTTTAATTTTTATGCTCTAAAACCAACGAGACATATGACACAAAATAATTAATAAATAACATTTCCCACATGTCTACTTTATATCAGAACAATTTTGGGGAAAAAAAAAATTTAAGGAAGTTATAGGGGTTCAACGTTTATGAGCAATTTCTCATTTTTACAACAAAATTTACAAAGCCACTTTTTTTAGGGACCACATCACATTTGAAGCGATTTTGAAAGGTCTACATGACACAAAACACCCAAAAGTGACACCATTCCAAGAACGGCACCCCTCAGGCTACTCAAAACCACATTCAAGAAGGTTATTAACCCTTCAGGTGCTTCACAGTAACTAAAGCAATGTGGAAGGAAAAAATGAACATTTTACTTTTTGCAACAAAAATGTTAATTTAGCCTCAAATATTGCATATTTACAAGGGTAGCAGGATTAAATGAACCCCCAAAATTTGTTGGACAATTTCTTCTGAGCACACAGATACCTCATATGTGGCGAAAAAACACTGTTTGGGCGCACGGCAGGACTCGGAAGGGAAGGAGCGTCATTTGACTTTTTGAACAGAAAATTAGGTGGAATCGTTAGCCGCACCATGTTGCGTTTGGAGAGCCCCTGAGGTGCCGAAACAGTAGAGCTCCCCCACATGTGACCCCATTTTGGAAACTAGACCCCTCATGGAATTTATCTAGATGTTTATTGAGCACTTTGAACCTCTGGGGGCTTCAAAAAAGTTAGTTGAGCCGTGAAAATAAAAAAACATTTTTTTACCACAAAATTGTTAGTTCAACCAGGTAGCTTTTTTTTTCACAAGGGTATCAGATAAAATTGCACCATAAAATGTATTGTGCAATTTCTCCTGAGTACACAGACACCTCATATGTGGTGGAAATCAAATGTTTGGGCGCACAGCAGGGCTCAGAATGCAAGGAGCGTCATTTGACGTTTCAAACGCAAAATTGTCTGGGATAATTAGCATATTCCATGTTGTGTTTGGAGACCCCCTGAGGTGCCGAAACAGTGGAGCTCCCCCACATGTGACCCCATTTTGGAAACTAGACCCCCATGGCATAGAAAAAAAAAACAGGGCGCACGCACAAATGTTCTGCAAAAAAGGGGGGGCTAGGTGGGATGGAAAAAAGAAGTCCTATCCAAAGTCGAGTACGACTGCAGGACGATTGCTGATCAGGTACCTAATTGTTCAAGTTTTGTTTTTTTGTTGTTATTTTGGGTGCACAAAAAAAAGCAAAAACTAGAGCAACAATGACGTACCTGATCAGCCAATCACGTAGCTGATCAGCACTTGGCGGCAAGCAGGTGGGGGAGGAGAGGGAGTTGGAGATGCGATTGGAGATAGTTAGAAAAGAGCCACTAACAATACTTACAGGATGGATTAGAACAGCGGCAGATGGGGGAGTGGCAGATGGGGGAGCGGCAGATGGGGGGGCGGCAGATGGGGGGCTGCAGCATATAAAGGGAGCATCTGTGAATGTGAGACGGCGGCGGCTGGGATAGGGTGGGGGCAGATGGGAGAGGGCGCAGTTGATGCAGGAGCAGCAGAGGATGGAGGGAAGGGGGGATGGGGGGAAGGGGTGATGGGGGGGATGGGAGGGAAGGGGAGTGGGGGGGTGAGATTGGGGATAGTTACCCTACAGGATAGATCTAGGCAGCAGGATAACAGGAGATGAAGGAGGCAGCAGATCGGTGAGGGTGAGAGGTGGGAGAGGGAGCGCAGCGCAGATCACGGGGGAGACAGGTGAGCAGAGCACAGATTACAGGGGTGAGAGGTGGAGGGAGAGTGGACAGCAGATCACGGGGGTGACAGGTGAGGGAGCACAGATCACGGGGGTGACAGGTGAGGGAGCACAGATCACGGGGGTTACAGGTGAGGGAGCACAGATCACGGGGATTACAGGTGAGGGAGCACACATCACGGGGGTGACAGGGGAGGGAGCACACATCACAGGGGTGACAGGTGAGGGAGCACACATCACGGGGGTTACAGGTGAGGGAGCACACATCACAGGGGTTACAGGTGAGGGAGCACACATCACGGGGGTGACAGGTGAGGGAGCACACATCACAGGGGTGACAGGTGAGGGAGCACACATCACGGGGGTTACAGGTGAGAGAGCACACAACACGGCGGTGACAGGGGAGGGAGCACACATCACGGGGGTGACAGGGGAGGGAGCACAGATCACGGGGGTTACAGGTGAGGGAGCACAGATCACGGGGGTTACAGGTGAGGGAGCACACATCACAGGGGTGACAGGTGAGGGAGCACACATCACGGGGGTTACAGGTGAGAGAGCACACAACACGGGGGTGACAGGGGAGGGAGCACACATCACGGGGGTGACAGGGGAGGGAGCACACATCACGGGGGTGACAGGGGAGGGAGCACAGATCACGGGGGTGACAGGTGAGGGAGCACAGATCACGGGGGTTACAGGTGAGGGAGCACAGATCACGGGGGTTACAGGTGAGGGAGCACACATCACGGGGGTGACAGGGGAGGGAGCACACATCACAGGGGTGACAGGTGAGGGAGCACATATCATGGGGGTTACAGGTGAGGGAGCACACATCACAGGGGTTACAGGTGAGGGAGCACACATCACGGGGGTGACAGGTGAGGGAGCACACATCACAGGGGTGACAGGTGAGGGAGCACACATCACGGGGGTTACAGGTGAGAGAGCCCACAACACGGGGGTGACAGGGGAGGGAGCACACATCACGGGGGTGACAGGGGAGGGAGCACACATCACGGGGGTGACAGGGGAGGGAGCACAGATCACGGGGGTGACAGGGGAGGGAGCACACATAACGGGGGGTGACAAGGGAGGGAGCACAGATCACGGGGGTGACGGGAGGGAGCACAGATCACGGGGGTGACAGGGGAGGGAGCACAGATCACGGAGGTGACAGGGGAGGTAGCACAGATCACGGGGGTGACAGGGGAGGGAGCACAGATCACGGGGGTTACAGGTGAGGGAGCACAGATCACGGGGATTACAGGTGAGGGAGCACACATCACGGGGGTGACAGGGGAGGGAGCACACATCACAGGGGTGACAGGTGAGGGAGCACACATCACGGGGGTTACAGGTGAGGGAGCACACATCACAGGGGTTACAGGTGAGGGAGCACACATCACGGGGGTGACAGGTGAGGGAGCACACATCACAGGGGTGACAGGTGAGGGAGCACACATCACGGGGGTTACAGGTGAGAGAGCACACAACACGGCGGTGACAGGGGAGGGAGCACACATCACGGGGGTGACAGGGGAGGGAGCACAGATCACGGGGGTTACAGGTGAGGGAGCACAGATCACGGGGGTTACAGGTGAGGGAGCACACATCACAGGGGTGACAGGTGAGGGAGCACACATCACGGGGGTTACAGGGGAGGGAGCACACATCACAGGGGTGACAGGTGAGGGAGCACACATCACGGGGGTTACAGGTGAGGGAGCACACATCACAGGGATAGATCTAGGCAGCAGGATAACAGGAGATGAAGGAGGCAGCAGATCGGTGAGGGTGAGAGGTGGGAGAGGGAGCGCAGCGCAGATCACGGGGGAGACAGGTGAGCAGAGCACAGATTACAGGGGTGAGAGGTGGAGGGAGAGTGGACAGCAGATCACGGGGGTGACAGGTGAGGGAGCACAGATCACGGGGGTGACAGGTGAGGGAGCACAGATCACGGGGGTTACAGGTGAGGGAGCACAGATCACGGGGATTACAGGTGAGGGAGCACACATCACGGGGGTGACAGGGGAGGGAGCACACATCACAGGGGTGACAGGTGAGGGAGCACACATCACGGGGGTTACAGGTGAGGGAGCACACATCACAGGGGTTACAGGTGAGGGAGCACACATCACGGGGGTGACAGGTGAGGGAGCACACATCACAGGGGTGACAGGTGAGGGAGCACACATCACGGGGGTTACAGGTGAGAGAGCACACAACACGGCGGTGACAGGGGAGGGAGCACACATCACGGGGGTGACAGGGGAGGGAGCACAGATCACGGGGGTGACAGGGGAGGGAGCACACATAACGGGGGGTGACAAGGGAGGGAGCACAGATCACGGGGGTGACGGGAGGGAGCACAGATCACGGGGGTGACAGGGGAGGGAGCACAGATCACGGAGGTGACAGGGGAGGTAGCACAGATCACGGGGGTGACAGGGGAGGGAGAACAGATCACGGGGGTGACAGGGGAGGGAGCACAGATCACGGGGGTGACAGGGGAGGGAGCACAGATCACGGGGGTGACAGGGGAGGGAGCACAGATCACGGGGGTGAGAGGGGAGGGGGCGGGTAGCCGATCATGGGGGTGAGAGGTGGGGGGGAGCGTGCAGCACATAGCGGAGGAGAGGGGGCGGGCAGCCGATCATGAGGGGGAGGGGCCAGGCAGCACATAACGGAGGAGAGGGAGCGCACAGCATATAACAGAGGAGAGGGGGCGGGCAGCCAATCACGAGGGGGAGGGGCCGGACAGCACATAACGAAGGAGAGGGAGCACGCATCACATAACGGAGGAGAGGGGGCGGGCAGCACATAACAGAGGAGAGGGGGGGCAGCCGATCACGAGGGGGAGGGGGCGGTCAGCACATACGGAGGAGAGGGGGCGGGTAGCCGATCACGAGTGGAGGGGGCTGGCAGCACATCACGGAGGTGAGGGGGAGGGGCCGGGCAGCAGATTGGGGGGAGCTGTGTCACTGTGGCAGATGGAGAGCGGCGGTGGCGGCGGATCGGGAGGCTTTTTGCCGGTTTCATACAGTGCAATGGCAGCACGGCAACTTCTGGGTCCCATGCTCCGGTCACATAACAGCATGGGAACGGAGCTTGTCGCCCTGTCATTGCACTGTATACACTCACTGTGCTGGCGTGCGGCAGGGACCGACAAGTGAAGCTGATGGGGGCGGTCACCGGCAACAGGTCCACTGTGATTGGAGAGATCGGTCACAAGGCCGATCTCTCCAATCAGAGCTACTGGAGCTGAGGGAGGGTGATCCAGTGAGGTCACCCAGCTCCAGCCAATGGCCAGTGCTACAGCTGCACTGACCATGGCTGGATTTCAATGTTTCAGTCACTTTAAATGGCTGGAACATTACAGTGGCTGTGATTGGTTGAGCGGCGTTTGTCAGCCAATCACAGCCTCTGTAGGTCCGGGGAGGAAGCACCACCCCTCCTGAGGTCAGGTACAGGTCCCCTCCTCCCCGAATCTGCGGTTTGTGTTAACCGATCGCAGTCACCGGGGGCTCCGGTGCCGCGATTCCGCCATGACGGAAAGATCCGTCCTTGGTCTTTAAGGCCCAGGGCACCATGACGGATCTTTCCGTCCAAGGTTGTGAAGGGGTTAAACCAAGCTCCTCTTATATCGAAGTGAATATTCCCATAGGAAATAATTGAAACGCAGACAATTCGTTCCACAAAACAAAAATATTTACTGTATTTATACAAACTCATTACAGTAATACAAAAATAATGTACTGTATTCATGTAAAATCATTACAACACACTAATACAAATTACTATACAGTACAGTAAAAAAACAAAACAAATTTAACTGCACCTTATCTTACAATAGAATTGTTGGTGTACGGGAGGTACTATAGAGAGAAAAATGATGTATAAATGTTACAACCTTCATTCTAGTACAGTACACAAAAAACTCACCCCAAATCTATTTTCCCAAAAATAAGGGCAGAACTAAAGGCCCCGTTACACACAGAGATAAATCTTTGGCAGATCTGTGGTTGCAGTGAAATCATGGACATATTGTTCCATTTGTACACAGCCACAAACCTGGCACTGATTGTCCACAATTTCACTGCAACCACAGATCTGCTGCAGATTTATCTCTGTGTGTGACAGGGCCTTAAGCCAAATGTGGGGTAGGAATACTGCCCAGGCAATTAGATTACAATACAAGCAATGGGTTGTAGTGGTTAGCAGACAAAAAGTACAATACTGTATTCACAAATGTAAATTGATAGACATGTTATATAGTACATACTGTACATATACTGTATACAGCACAGATGTACAGAAAGTTACCTCCAGAGTGGGTCACAGCGCGGTGGAAGGACAGAACCAGAAGTGTGCATGGTAAGTATTTGCTCTTATTGCAAATCATTGCTCTTAAACAAAGTTAGAATTTTTAAAAAAGCTTTGCTCGTCTTGCAAAACGCTCTGAAACCAAGTTACTATTAACCAAGGTTCCACAGTAATTCAAAATCTAGACCCTGGACTGTACTTAGGCATTCAGGTGCTATATAAAGTCAGCTGCCCTATAGTTGATAACAGTTGGGACTTGATAGATCCTCCTTATGTATGCTATCCAAAAAAAAGCAGGACTCTGTTATCTATAATGGTTGTAGAGCTCCTTCGACAATTAAAGGGGTTTTTCACACAAAGTTTATTTTACAGTTGATTTTAATAAACAGATCTTGGAATAATAATAAATTCCACAAGAGGAAGTATTTTTTAAAAAAAGTTTTCCTGTGCTGAGATAATTTTATATTTGTGTCCCTGCAATGTACTGTGCAATGGCTGTGTCTGACCGTACAGGGACATGGCCTGATCATAACACATCTCCTGGGCAGGGGAGGACACAAAAGAGTAAAAAGACATTACAGCATAGGAGTACAAGCTATTCTTTCTTTGAGGTAAAACGTTTCTTTTTTAAAAACAGGCAGGAAATGTTTTACCTCACAAAAAGAATCAACTGTGATCTCATACTGTCCTCTCTGTATAATCTCTTTTATGAACTTCCCTGTCCAGGAGATGTGGTATGATTAGACCATGTCCCTGTACAGTCAGACACATCAATTACACAGTACATAGCAGGGGCACATATATAAGATTATCTCAGCACAGGGACATTTTTATATAACACATCCAATTGTGGAAATTATTATTATTCCAAAATCTATTGATTAAAATTAACTTTAAAATATTTTTTTTTTCATGGGAAAAACCCCTTAATTACTTTGAGGGCCAATCTACATAAAGTAAATTTTAATTAAGCATTATAAATGTGTGAGCTCTCCTAAATTACAGAAATAACAGCAGATGGCAAGAAATAGGAGCAGTATCTGCAGCTACCAGCTGAGCTGAGGATGAGTTGTCTTTATGGGACAATCAGTTTAAGTCCTGATTTCTCCTTTCTGGAAGAACATGACTCTGTGCCTAAGGCACTATATAAAATCAAATTACATAAATATAGCACTGCACCTTGTTGCAATTCTTCCTTAAAGTATCTTTATGGTTTGATGTTTATTTTAAATCAATGTTATATTATTTGCAGAATTCTTATCTGCTGCAGTAACCATCAACAGCGTTGTTATGTATTGTTGATATTATATCCCATGGAATTAATAACCTGGAAAATACCTTACTAATCATCTGAATCCATTCTGTTCTAGATTACATTTCAGTGTGGAACCTTTATGCATTAGAAGTTGGCATGATAACCTCATCAGCTTCTGGCACACAATGTTTCTTTCTCCATGTAAAAAAAAAAGTAAATGTGCAGTTTATTACCCAGAAATCAATGTGACCACTGTGTGCCCTTGGAAACAAAACATGTACATATCAATAACTTATTGAAGGCTTTGGGGTACAAACAACAAATGGCCATGTCAGGACATTGAAAATTCATATTTTCTAAGTCAGGATGTTCTACTTGTTTTTTCATCAAGTCTATTGAAATATGTTTCCAAGTACTGTTCAATTTAATGAAACAAAAACTTGCATTGAACGTCACTCTGCAGATTATATTTGCTGCTAACGTACATACAGGATTCTATAATAGGCAACCCTGTAACATTTAAAGGTGCAGTACCATAAACATGTCTACATTTCTTTATGCAGCATTCAGGTACATGAACTTCAATTGTACTGATACTCTTCTCTGCATTTTTGGTATATGATACGGATTGTTCTTTGTAATGTCAGCCAATTCATTGGCATTGTGTTACGTCACCACCGAAGTCCGCTCCATCGCCTTCTACTCCGATCGCCAGGTGACGCCGTGTTCCTGCCGTGGATAGTTCTGATGATGGAACTGTAGTCGATGCCAGCAGTGACGGTGGGTGCAGGCTCCACTCATCTACTGGTCTGGGTTTTCTGGGGATCTGCAGTGCCACTGGCTGACTGTAGGTGGCGGGTGTCTCCCAGGTGAAGTACCATCATTCAGCTACAGCCTATAGGAAGACACCACACCCTTTTTAATGCCCCTCCTGTCTTCTGACCTCTGCCAGAGATAGTTCTGAAAATTCTGGTTCCTGTTCCGTCCTGTTCTGTGATTTTGTGTGCTGATTACGGCTTGTTTCCTGACTACATCTCCTGCCTGCTGTTTTTGTATGTCGCTGCCCGATCCGGTTTTGACTTCTGCTTGTTTCTGATTACGTCTTTGCCTGCTGATTCTGTCCCTGTTCCGCAATTCCTGGTTTGACCCTGCCTGACTCCTACTCTCTTGGACTGCAGCCTGCCACAGGTAGTGATCTCCAGGGCCCTGTGTAATTCCAAATCCCTGTATAGGGGTTAAAGGGTTTCAGGGTTCTAGGGGTCCTGCTTGGTGAGTGGCTTCCCTCTAGCCTGTCCATTACAGCCCGTCTGAGTCTGTGGATTCAGGCACACGTTACACATTGGCTGACATAAATAGATATGATCAGACAATTGTTACAAATTATTGGAAGAATATTCTAAGCTGTATTATAAGAGTGGATATTAAAGAGGTTGACCACTAATTTTACATTGATGGCCTACACTTAGGCGGGCTTTGCATGTTGCGACATCGCAAGCCGAAGCTGCGATGTCGCACACGATATTCCCCGCCCCGTCGCAGGTACGATATCGTGTGATAGCTGGCGTAGCGAAAATTATCGCTACGCCAGCTTCATACGCACTCACCCGCCCTGCGACCGTCGCTCTGGCCGTCGCCCCGCCTCCTTCCTAAGAGGGCGGGTTGTGCGGCGTCATAGCGACGTCACACGGCAGGTGACCAATAGCGGCGGAGGGGCGGAGATGAGCAGGATGTAAACATCCTGCCCACCTCCTTCCTTCCGCATATCCTACGGAAGCCGCAGTGACGCCGGTAGGAGATGTTCCTCGCTCCTGCGGCTTCACACACAGCGATGTGTGCTGCCGCAGGAATGAGGAACCACATCGGACCGTCGCGTCAGCGTAATTATGGATTACGCCGACGCTGCAGCGATGATACGATTACGACGATTTTGCGCTCGTAAATCGTATCATCTAGGCTTTACACACTACGATGTCGCATGCGATGCCGGATGTGCGTCACTTTCAATTTGATCCCACCGACATCGCACCTGCGATGTCGTAGTGTGCAAAGCCGCCCTAGGATAGGTCATCAATGTCTAATCGGCCGAGGTCCGACACCCTGGCCAAACCGCTGTGTACAGCTCTAGCGGTGGCAGCAGGTAGCCGGAAATGCTCAGTTCTGAAGCTGCCCCATCTTCTGACAGCAGCTGCAGCCGGGTACTGCCCAATAAGAGGCATCCTATTGATTTGAACGGGAGGTGGATGTGCAGTACTCGGCTGTGGTCACTATAAGTTGACGGGGTAGCTCCAGAACTGAGCATTTGCGTCCACCTGCTACTGCTACCAGGACCAAGAACAGCTGATCGTGTGCGGGGTGTCGGACCTCAGTCAATCAGACATTGATGACCTATTCTAAGAATAGTCTATCAATATAAAAGTAGTAGACAACTTCTTTGAATATCAGAATTTAGTATGAAGTGAATGAGAGAAGCAATGAAATAAAATCTGTGAGATGGTATGGACATGAGCAGGGATGAAAGTGGAAGTTCGGCTTCACTGGGTTTAGCTGGACTTTAATTAAAAGTTCAGTTCGAGAGCTGGACTTGACCTGAACTTGACCCCGGACCACATATAAGTCAATGTGGACCTGAACTTTTGTGATGTATAATGGCTGTAAAATAGTTATAGAAAGGGTTAGGGGGCTGCAAAAAGAAGCAAAATAAAGTTATGAGCAGGACAATTGCCCTGCAAACAAATTTTTATAAAGAATAAATAAGAAAAATGACTTAGAGTACCCCCTATTTTTAATAAAAAGCGTAGTTAAAGCAGTTGAAGCAGACAACTACAGGCTGCAGCCCTCAGCTTTCTGCTTTACCTTGGCTGGTTATAAAAAAAATAGTGAACCCCATGCTGTTTTTACACTATTTATTTAAATAATTAAAAAAAAACAGCCAACCAGCCAAAGTAAAGCAGAGAGGGGGTCTGGTATTACAAGTCCGCAACCAGGTTCATGGTTATTTGGACCTTCTCAGCCTAAAAATAGCAGCCCGCAGCCACCCCAGAAGTAGTGCCTCTGTAGTGCCCCTGAATACATCAGGGTGCTACAGGGAACTGCATCCTGTCACCCAGGATGCAGGGCCTACCCCCATGGTTCCAGGTTCCCAACAACGGTGTCACTAACATCCGCACTACAAATCCCAACCACACCTCACACCATGACACAGACACACCAGTGGGTTGGTCAAGTTGGAGCATGGCCGCCCACCTAGGGGTCAGGCAGACTGGTGGGAGGGAGGAAGTCAGTTTAGAGTGAGTGAAGTAGTAGACCTCAAAGAGTGAGGAGCTGGGGACTTGGAGCTCCCAGGAAGGTGACAGGTTGGGTCGGTGGTCCGGGACCACAGGAGTCGGGGACCGGTATCAGGAACACTGGGCAGGAGTGTAACGGACGCAGTCTAGGAGGACTGTTGGCACCAGAAAGCCCAATTACCTTACCAGTACCGAGCATGGTGGGGTACAGGACCCTAGATCAGGGAAGAACTTCAGGCGCTTTGATATAATTAACCTGTGGAGGATAGTCTCTTTATAAACTTTCCCCAAGAGCTCAGAGATTGAAGGCATCAGCACAACGCGGGGGATAGGGTTCTCTAAAGCACACAATCCCCTAAAATCCCAAGTGCCAGCCATCAAGAGCACAGCTGCCATACACATGGGTAGTGGGGCCCCAAAAGCTTCAAGCCGAGGGGCCACAACAGTCAATCAATTTGTGCATGGAGGCAGGGCTCCAGACTTACCAAGTGACACCGGTGGAAGCGGGACCTGGACGGGTGTAGCGCCTGGTCCCACCAGACCCCGTGGGGGGGCGCGCTCTCTCACATTTGCCCGGTCCCAGCATGGCTCCCACTTGCACTCCGGTCTTAGCCCCAGGCAGCGACGGCCTTCCTCTTACCGGTCCCATGGCTCTGCAGGCGCTGCCCCTGCTCTGGGTCCTGCTGTACGTCCTGCTCCCAGGCATGCTGCAGCCTCTTCCTGTCTCCCGTCCTTACACAGAACTGCAGTAAGTGACTCTAGGCTGCGCGCGAGGCCACGCCCCCATTCTTAAAGAGGTATGCCCCATTTTCTGGAAGTGACCTCAGAGGTCACCTGTTACCTAATGGGTATTTAGGTCCACCTCCCCCAGCAGCAGGCGCCCGAGCAACGCTTCCATTAGAGCCTTGCCAGTGTCCAGACCCCCTTGTGCTGTTATCTGTTTTCTGTGCTTTGATACCTGGTTCTAATCCCTTGTCTCACCGTAGTGCCATCCGTACCATTCCGGCTGTGGACGTCACCGCTCATACCGACAGTGGACGTCACCGTGCCCTACCTGCCGTGGACATTATCTGTGCCGTACCTGCTGTGGACGTCACCGCTCATATTGACAGTGGACGTCACTGTGCCCTACCTGCCGTGGACATTATCTGTGCCGTACCTGCTGTGGACGTCACCTGCTGTGAACATCTCCGGTGCAGTTTCCGTGTTCTGCCGGCTGTGGACATCACAACCTTGCTACACCTGGCCCTACAGAGACTCCTACTACCGGTTCCTGGCTGCCGTGCATTTAGGCCTTCTGGGGAGGCGCCGCACAGTCCCTGTATAGAGGTTCGTTGCTGGTCGCCTTCTCATGGGAGTCCGGTGCACGGTCCAGTGGGTCTATGGTACCTAGAGACTTTGGTTTACCATCTGTGTGAGCGTCTGCTTATTCTGCCTGATCCAACACCAAGACTACCGCAGTGAGTAACCTGACCCCTGCACCCCTTTCCCAAGGCCAAGCCACCCGACTACCATACCTCCTTCCCCCCCCCACTAACCGGGGCCATCCCTACCTGCGGAGGGACTGACATTTTGCTGCCCCCACACCATCAGTCCTGGTACTCCTATCGGCAGCGGCGGTACTCCCCTTACCGTAACCCGCAGGTGGCGTCACGAACATTTATCCCCTGTAAATACCCCTGTTACGAACCGGCGCCGCCATAGCCGCAAGCAGCCTGCTGCGGTTCCTGTTGCGCCCAGGCGCCGGCTGCCGTTCTTGGCCGTGCCTCGGGTCATCCAGTTGGCTGTTCCTTCCACCACGTCTAAGTGTGGAGAGGCGGCTAGTGCGCATGCGTGCGCCGATTTACCCCAGCCAGAGTTTAAGCCCGGTGTTTTGCCTAGTGAGCATGCTCAGCCTGTTTGTGTTATGTCTGAGACTAAGTCCTCAGTTCAGGCTACTGAGCATGCTCCCACAATTAACCCTAACAGCCTCTTTGCACAGGTACTTGGACTTCGTGCTGTGTCTAAGTTCTGGGATGTGCCTACTGAGCATGCTCAAACTGATAGTCTGCTTTCTGAGCCTGTTGCTCAGGCTACTGGGCATGCTCAGGCACTTAGTGCACCAGAGGCTAGGTCCGGTAAGGACCTCACTGAGCATGTCCGTGAGGTGGCACGTCCTGATAAGGCAGAGGGTGTCAGGTGTCCTGAAGACGTGGCAACTCCGGACTGGCTCGCAGAGGCCTGCCCCTATGATCTGGCACCTCAGTATTGGTCGTCAGACGATGACTGGTGAAGTGTTTGGGGCGTGGTTGCCATGAGGTCATCAATGACGTGGCGGTTCCGGATAGGTCGCATGTGACGTCACTGATGACATAGCACTCTGCTATTGGACCTTGTTGGTTCCACCCTGGGTTTGGGGCGGACCCAGGTTATAAAAGGGGCTGGAGACAACATGGAGGTGCGCAGTCTTCACTTTTGCTCAGTCAGAGCACACCTCCATGTTAGAGCCTCATTGCGGCATAAGCCTATGTTGGGAAGCGGTAGGTAGGGTTAGGCGAACGGTGCCTGTCACGCCAAGATTCGTGGCTCGGCACATCAGGGTCAGGCGCCGTGCTTCCCTCCTGCCGTTCCAGTCTTGCTATAGCAGCCCAGTGGCGTTAACTGGGCTGCGGCTGCTGTGCTTCCTGTCCGATTGTGCTCCCTACGCACACGGACAACGCACCTGCTGCGCCACCTGTCCGATTGTGCCCCCTACGCACACGGACAACGCACCTGCTGCGCCACCTGTCCGATTGTGCCCCCTACGCACACGGACAACGCACCTGCTGCGCCACCTGTCTGGTTGTGCCCCCTACGCGCACGGACAGCGTACCCCAGGACCCCTGTGGCGTTAACAAGGTGTTCCTTATCCTCCTCGGCTTCCCGGTCAACGCTACTGGTGTACTCATCTGGCCTGACGTGTCCTACACACACGTGGCCAGTCGAGAGGTGGCCAGAAACGCTAATCGGAGGACCGCTCGGCCTGACGTGTCCTACATACGTGGCCGACAGGGCGCTTTCGTGGCGGTCTTCCGGTCAACGCTACCTGGTTACCACCCGGCCTGACGTGTTTCCTGCACACGTGGTTGGTGTAGTGCTAGGTGCACCAAAACGCTAATCGGGTTGTCGTCCGGTCTGACGTGTCCCAACACACGTGACCGGTTCCCAGAGTTCCTGGGTTATCTCAGAGCCATCCAGCTCTATAGTCTCCACCTAACCCTCAGGTGCCAGCAGCTCCTTTGTCATCTGGAGCACGGTGGGCCCCGACTGGCGATTAGGATATATACCCCCTGGTCCTAATCTGCCGGTCCCCCCGTAACAACCCCCCTTTGTATTCAAGTGGCCGCAAGCCCCCCGAGTCCGAAGACCCTCGAGCCACAGCAACCCTGAATCCAAGCAGTTCGACTGCTGCAGGGGCGGCACACCTCGAATTTCCTGGTGTCACGAACAGAATAAGAACTGGGCCCGCTAACCCAGGTGACGTGCACCTTACAGAGCTGTCCAGATATAAAAAGTGACTGTAAAATTTCCTTGCCGCCATCTTGCCTGCCATATTTTGTCGCCAAAAACAATAACTGTGCCATCATTCCCAGAGAAAGAGCGCAAAGTTGAAGCCCCGCCCCTCATCCAGAGAGATTGGTGACGAGAACCAAGGGGGGGCGTGACAGGATGTGAGAGAGGAGATTGGCGCAGGGACACCAGGACTCTGCAGAAAAAGTTCCTGGAACTTGCAGCAAGATGTCGGCGCCAAGGGACTGGTCACCAAAACGTGCTGTTCCTGGGACAGCTACCTGGATTGAAGAGGAGACGGAGTGACTCTGCAGGAGGATGTGGACGCAGTTCCTGTTCCTGCTGGACAACTGGAGAGTTGAGATGAGGAGCATGGCCGCGGCGGTGCGGGTCCGTGATGCGGACGCCCTGCGTGTGGAGCGGGTAAGCAGTAACCCAGTTCCGGTTGATCTGGCCTACCCAGTCACGGAATCCAGTCTTCCCCCGGCCACTGCAATAGCCATACCACCTCCTCGACCCTCGGCTGCGGCTGCAGCCGAGCCGCTAAACCCGACCGAGTGGAATCTCCAGCCCCCGTGGAAGACAAGCAGGCCGCAGCACCTCCGGCCCTACTACCAGCCAGACCAGACCAGGCTGCAATGCCTCCAGTCCTGCCCATGGCCAGACCAGATCCGGCCGCATCACCAGGCACATACCTCGGTACTGAGCACCTGACCGCTGCTATCCCAGCTGCGGAACAGTCGGTTCATTTGTCCAACGCTGCAGAGGAGGAGCTAGAGGAAGAGATGGACTCAGGCTCCAGTACACCAGAAGCAGCCTTGGTTCCGCACTTCGGAAGGAACAGTTACCGTGTCTCCCTGTCAACACGTTCGGTACCAGAGGTGCTGGTGATGGAGTGTGAAAAAGAGTCTACATCAGACGAGGAGCCTCTGGCTGACACCATTGATGTTCTGGTGCCAATTTGTCGCCGCTGCGGCATGCCAGGACATTTTGCATGAGTGTGTCCGGGGAACGGCCAACACCAGGGAGCCGGAATCGGTTCTCAGCAGCAGTGATGTATTAAAAGAAGTTTGAAGTTTAAATGTTGAATATGGGACTTGTTGCTCCTGTTGAATTCTTCTACAGTGTTCTGTTTAAGTGAGAAGGGCCATCAGGGACCTGGGCGACGCAGGTTGGTACCAGGAATCCCTGGTGGAGGGCGACAAAGGAGTTAATGTTTAAAGGGGCATTGTGCCATTCTTGTTGAACCTTTTTATATCCCCTCACTGAAGTTAAGATTGTCGCAACCTGGGTTTCTTCCTTAAGTAGTCTCTGGTATAATGATATAATCCTGGCAGCCGGAGTCGAAATCCCTAGACTGTGGATATGGTCTCCAATCGGAATCAGAGTCCCTAGATTGAAGCCATGTAGCCAAGTGATCCTCTAGTCAGAGCCAAAGTCCCTGGACCGAGTCCACAAGACATCCTGGTTCTGATCCCCTAGCCAGCTCCTAAGAGCTTAGACTGGATCATGCAACATCCAACAACTGGTGACTCAAAGAAGTCCTCTTTTTATAGCCCGAGCCTTCCCTTAAGATATACTGAGTCCTTATCGGATTGGTTGTACAAGGTTGCTTCTCTTATTGGATGAATTTCAAGCTATATTCAAATATCCAGAGACAAGGGTGAAACAGGTAAATTACATCACATCTAGCAATTCACTTAGTAATACAATGGGAAGTTCACATAATTGAGTTATCTGGGTGTCTGGCCTTCAGTGGCCAAAACAATTACATGAGTCAACAAAACTTCAATACTAAACTCCCAAGAGTCTTGTAGAACAATGAGGGATTATCCCCCATCTATAAACAAACTGTCTTCATGTCTGGCTGAATGTTAAGAAAGTTAACCCACGACACACATTGAAAAAGTCTGTCGTCACACCAGAGACTCTCGGTGGAGGATGGCGCAAGAGTAGTGACTACCAGAAAAGTCCAAAAGGTTTACCAGAGTTGTCCCCTGAACCATCAGGGTTTTCAACCTTGTAACCATGGACAGTGCAAGGAACTCGGGGTGGTGCGACACCATGGCTAGTGGTGGCACCAGGGTTCAGGTGTTTTGGGTGACGGGTTGAAGGGAAAAGGGACAATGGGAATTGACTGACGCAGAAAGGAGCTGCAGTAGAGTAGGATTAGCTACCAGCTACCACTACAACCGGTAGCGTTCCCAGTTGTTCTTAAGTAAACTCTGAGAGATTATAACATTTAAAATGCATTGCCTCCCCTGTGTGGGAAGAATATTTAACCTGTTATCTTTTCCAGTTACTGAAAAATAAAACTCTATGTGCTCGGTAGCTTGGAGACAAGCTACGTTTAACCGAAGGGGAATGTAGCGCCCCTGAATACATCAGGGTGCTACAGGAAACTGCATCCTGTCACCTAGGGTGTAGGGCCTACCCCCCATGGTTACAGGTTCCTAACAACGGTGTCACTAACATCCGCACTACAAATTCCAACCACACCTCACACCATGACCTGTACATATACACCAGTGGGTTGGTCAAGTTGGAGCACGGCCACTCACCTAGGGGTCAGGCAGACTGGTGGGAGCCAGGAAGTCAGCTTAGAGTGAGTGAAGTAGTAGACCTCAAAGAGTAAGGAGCTGGGGAGTTGGAGCTCCCAGGGAGGCGACAGGTTGGGTCACAGATGGTGGTCTGGGAACACAGGAGTCGGCGACCGGTATCAGGAATACTGGACAGGAGTGTAACGGGCGCAGTCTAGGAGGACTGTTGGCACCAGAAAGAAAATTACCTACTCGGTCCGAGGATGGTGGGGTACAGGACCAAAGATCAGGGAAGAGCTTCAGGCGCCTTGATAATTAACCTGTGGAGGATAGTCTCTTTATGAACTTTCCCCAAGAGCTCAGAGATTGAAGGCATCAGCACAACGCTGAGGATAGGGTTCTCCAAAGCACACAACCCACTAAAATCCCAAGTGCCAGCCATCAAGAGAACAGCTGCCATACACACAGGTAGCAGGGCCCTGAAAGCTTCAAGCCGAGGGGCCACAACAGTCAATCAATTTACCAAGTGACACCGGTAGGAGCGGGACCTGGACAAGCTCTCCCCGCAGAGACTGCTTTACCTAGAGACTTTGGTTTACCATCTTTGCTCATCTGCTTATTCTGCCTGATCCAACACCAAGACTACCGCAGTGAGTAACCTGACCCCTGCACCCTGCTTTCCCAAGGCCAAGCCACCCGACTACCATACCCCCTCCCACTAACCGGGGCCATCCCTACCTGCGGAGGGACTGACAGCTTGCTGCCCCCACACCATCAGCCCTGGTAGTCCTATCGGCAGCGGCGGTACTCCCCTTACCGCAACCCGCAGGTGGCGTCACGAACATTTATTCCCTGTAAATACCCCCTTTATCTTCGAGTGGCTGCAAGCCCCCGGGTCCAGAGACCCTCGAGCCACACCAACCCCAGATCCAAGCAGTTCGACTGCTGCAGGGGCGGCATACATCTACTAGATGTCCCAATTCTGGTGCTTTGCCTGACTTTTACCTATTGACATGGTTTAGTGGCAATCAGGTAATACTTTTGTGGTTGATGTCAACTGTGAATTGACAGATGGCATAAAGCCCAGCGGTTAGTAATGGATAGGCTTCTATCAGACACCCCCATTACAAACCCGGTAAGTGTACAGTTAAAAAGACACACACGCACACACACACACACAGGAAAAAATAGTTTAATTGAATAAATACTCTCCCACTCTCCCTTGTTGACCAATTTATTAATTAGAAAGGATCCTTGAATTTCTCTCGTAGTTTAATGGTGAAAAAATACTTTCCCACGCTCCCTCCATTCATCAATTTATTAATTAAAAATAAATCCTCGAAGTCCCGACGTAAATAAATAGTGTAATGTCTCGATACGCCCATCGAATCCTATGAAGCTTCAAGCTGAACACGGGACTCGATAGGCCACTCAGCAGCAAACATAGAATTTCTCATGCTCATGAGAAATTCCATACCTGCTGCAGACTGTGAGTGACCTATGGACCCACGTTCTCAGAACAAGGTTCTATAAGTCAGCGACAAGTACAGAAATTCTTACAAACGTGAGAAATTCTGGGTCTGCCACTGACAACAAGGGACCTATAGAGTTTTGTTTTCAGAAGGAGGCTCCATAGGATTCGATATGAATCGTTAGACATTACACTATTGAATTACGAAGAAACTTCTAAGATTTATTTTTAATTAGTAAACTGGTGAATGAGGGAGTATAGGGGGAGTCTCTATTCGAATAATAAACATTTTTTTCCTGTGTGTTTTTTAAATGCACACTTACCAGGTTAGTAATAAGGGTGTCTAATAGACGCCTATTCATTACTAACCACTGGGCTTGATGCCAGTTTTCAATTTATACCTGATTTGATACCCAAAAGTATTACTCCGACTGCCACGTCACCAGAGCAATTGGGAAGAGACGACAAAATGCCACAATCGGTGCATTTAATTTATGTGCCACTTCCGGGGAGGCTGTGGGCTGCTATTTTTAGGCTGGGTAGAGACAAATAACCATGGGAGTTCCCAACCTAATAACATGAGCCCCCAGCTGTGTGCTTTAACTTGCCTGGTTATCAAAAATAAGGAGTACGCAACGCCGATTTTTTTTTAATTAAAAAAGTAAAATAAATAGGAAAATAATAGCAGTACATTAAAATAACATAGGGTGATTGGTTAACACTGATTAATCAAAAAACCATCCCACCGCGACAAGGTCTAGCCATTGGGATTGTCCTACTCTAGTATTAAAAGGTTTTAATACTAGAGTAGGACCGTTCCAATGAGTACACTATATTTATTTGATATTTAAATGTACTACTATTATTTACTTTATTATAGAGTACATGCTCATTTTGTGTTGTTCTCTTGGGTTTTGTCTGTGAAATGCCCTAAGTGTGAACATGCTCTTATTACACAAATACCAACTTGTGCTTTCGCTCTTTTTTTTTCTATTCTCTGTAGAAATGGGAGTGTGGTCCCTCCCTCTGAGCTAGGCATTTCATCTTGATGGCTTCTCATGGACAGGTTGCTGTAGTACTATGCTTCTCTGCCCTTATTCATATTGATGTCAATGACAAGCCGATGGTAGCGATGCCGAGCGCGATAGTCCCCGCCCCCGTCGCAGCTGCGATATCTTGTGATAGCTGCCGTAGCGAAAATTATCGCTACAGCAGCTTCACATGCACTTACCTGCCTTGCGACATCGCTCTGCCTGGCGAACCGCCTCCTTCCTAAGGGGGCGGGTCGTGCGGCGCCACAGTGATGTCACACGGCAGGTGGCCAATAGAAGCACGGGGCGGAGATGAGCGGGACGTAAACATCCCGCCCACCTCCTTCCTTCCTCATTGCAACCGGGACGCAGGTAAGGCGATGTTTCTTGCTCATGCGGCTTCATACACAGTGATGTGTGCTGCCGCAGGAACGAGGAACAACATTGTAACATCGGTCCTTCCGAAATTATGGAAATGACCGACGCTACACCGATCATACGATTTCGACGCTTTTGCGCTCGTTAATCTTAGTAAAATGGATTGACATACTCCGATGTCAACAGCGACGCCGGATGTGCGTCACTTTCGATTTGACCCCACCGACATCGCGGCTGTGATGTCGTAGTGTGCAAAGTACCCCTAAGACTGTCCCGATGCGTATGACTCCAGCGAGTCTCACATCGGTATCACCCAGCATAGCACACACTCTCCTGACAGGAGCGCCTCAGCTGCATGGAAATGCATGCAGCCGACCAGATCCTTTAAGGAGAGTGTGCACCATGCCGTGTGATACCGATGCGAGACTCGCACAGTGACAGTCAAAGTTCAATCGAGTCCATGGACTTGTGTGAACCCTGACGTCACCGCGAACACGGCTGAAAACTGCTAAGTGACGAGCAGTGCAGTGCATACCACCGGAAATTAATGATCGGACCCGGAAGCAGAAGCGGCCAGGATACCGCAACTGAGCGGGTCTGCAGGACACGTTGCGAGACCGGTAAGTATAATCATAATGTCTTTTACTAATGTGCTTTTTTAACAGCCCCTGGACCCGAACTGTAACACGAGCTTCTCAGGAAAACTAGTGTTAGTGTTTGTGCCCATGGTCCCAATGTGTTCAGTACCGACCCCGAACTTTACAGTTCGGGTTCGCCCATCACTACTCATAAGCTCTCTGATATAAGGACCAACAAATACCCCTTCCTTTTGTTTTGCTGGTGAAATGCTGGGGAATTTCTGTGAAATGTACTGGAATCCTCGTGAATTTGTCTTTGCCATGGCTTTCACAAAGTTTTTAATCAATCTCAACTTTATATGTAGTGGAGGAAGAAAGATTTTTTTTAGAGCAACTAAAGGATTATGCTGCACATTGTCTATACCTGGAGCATAGATGTTTCTCTGTCCACAATCACGACAACAATGCTCTACTGTATTCTACTGTATTTCTACTGTCCCATAAACACAAGAAGCAACAATATTTTGTGAAACCTCCTTGCATTTCATTAGCAAAACAATCACTTTCAAATCTACACAGATATTCCATTGATGATGCTTATATTGTATAGCATCCAAAACAACTGACAGATTTTCGTAACTTTCCCTTAGATGGAATGAGTGAGCAATAGGGATTGATGGTTTCATATTTTCATTGTGAAGCAACACTGCTTTAAAAGTTCTCTGAAATAAGTCAATAAACAATCGCCAATCTGCAACAAAATACTCTTGATTCAGTTCTTCAAAGAGCCCATTCACATTGTTACAGTACACCATTGGTCCATCAACTGTGAAAAATTGTGTTAATGTGTTACTTCTGTTTCGGTAATAACAAACTTCATGACATCATCATGAAGAAGATTCTTATATTTCAACCTTGATGCAAGAAGTTCAGCTTTATCTTTTGACAAGAAAAGTCTCTGATGAGATCATTTAATTCATGGTGAGTAAAGCGTTCTGGCTGCTCCATCAAGTACATACTCATCTTGACTTGAGGTCTCCATGTATTTGCCAGTAGCTTCAGCTCCATAGTCTTCATATTCTACTTAATTTTCATCCAATCCAGACAATGGTGGTACACAAATTGGCAAGGTACCATCATGTGAAAATGGCCTAATCGCAGATTCAAGTTCAGGGTAATTAATCTTATGAATGTTCTTTGAAGAAAAGCCCTTCAGTTTGACAAAACAAAAGTAGCAGTCATCACTATGATTTTTGGGTTCTCTCTAAATCATAGGAACAGCAAATGGCATAGCCGCTTTCCTCATATTCAACCAGTCACGAAGACCATTTGAACAACTTAAGTATATCACGAGTGGACCAGCATACATTGAACATGCAGAAATAACATAATAACGAAAATACTTCTATCTCAGAAACTTTATATGATCGAGCAAAACTAAGCATATTTTTGGAATCAGCACATCAAACTCCATAAAACAGACATATTACCTTTGCTGATGATTTTTTTGTGTTGACCAGTGTTATTGCACATGGAGAAGTGCCTTATAAACAGACACTTAGCAGATTCTATAAAAGTCAACAGGATTCAGGGGCCCAGTACTTAAGTAGCCTACTTCACCTACTACATCAGAAAGCAGTTTCGATCACAACATATAAATGGGTATAGTATGATAAATTATTGGACTACAAAGGGCCCATATATGATTCTTGCACAGGATACTTCTCTCTGCGTCCGCCCTTGGCAGGATCTATTACAGACTTATAATATCAATGTATACAATTAAGAAAAATCCATAAGTATTAAACTTGAATTAAAGAAAGCTGAGAAGACGATTAATGCTCAATGTACAATGTTTTTGAAGTACTATTTTATGTAACAGCGTTATATCTTGCTTTGATACATCAGTAAATATTGGAATATTTGTCTTTCTCAGCACATTTTTCATGGCTGTTCACTGAAACAAACCTCTCCGCACAAAACTAGATTAAGTCATGTATAATAAGAATGCTGGCAGTCGACTTAAAATCAGTTTTGAGTTTTTGCCATGAGTGAATTTAATGAGTATCATGAAGGCAGTAGCTTGCTTCTCGTGCAAATTCATCTCCAGCTATTTTAATGTGTTTATGTACAAAATGACTTAAAAGACCCTTTTATGTGAGAGATACACATTTGGATGATCAAACTAGGGCCATAATGTTATCCTAGTCAAACTCTAAGAAATTATTTATGTTTTTACAGATGCATAAATCCTTTAATGGTCTCCAATATTCAGCATTTATGTTATAATAAATTATTTACAGCCTTTTCTATGAATGGGGCCACTGCTGAAAAATTCATAGGTCACAATTTCTTTGAATATAGATATATAACATACACACATTTGATATGTATCTTTTGCATTACAAGGTTTTGCATTTGTTTGCTAATTGCTAGCATTTGTTTGTTTTTGACATTCATTTTAAAATGTTTCTTGCTGATTTACAGTGTCACTTTTTCATTCTCTCAGTTTTTCTTTGTTATTGCCTGATTTCAGTTTGCTTATGTCTAAAAGAGGCACCTTGTTGTCAAAGTGACACTAAAGCTAGTCTACCATTGCTGAAGATGACACGCAGTTAATACCATGGGACAATCAGCAGCCAATGGTAACATCGTTTTCAAATTAGTCCTCAGTTTTACAGAATAAAATATAAACTTATCGCTCTCACTCACAAAGCTCCTCACAGTTATGCACCACTCTATATCTCATAATCCTAATCTCCTAATTCTGTCTATCACCTTACCTATGTAATCTGTTCTGCAACTGAGCTAAACTTCACATCTTCCATAATCCAAACCTCGCACCTCTGGATCCAAAACTTCTCTTATGCTGCAGCAGTGTTCTGGACTACCCCAAATGATCCGACTAATATCTAGCCCCCATGTTTTTAAGTGTTCTTTAAAAAACCCATCTGTTTAGCCAGGCCTATCACCTCAACTCACTAACCTAACTCTCCCTTGTTCCCTCCTTCTTAATGTTAAATATAATCTGCTCCCTCCTGTTCGTCTGTTTCCACATTCCCCATGCACCCAATAGCACATAATAACAGCACTTAAACAATCCTAAATGATGACTGCATAAAGCAGTTTTATTTGAAAGCCTCTTATTTATTATAATGATGGCTGGACCAGACACTACGAGCATGTTCTACCTATTGTGCCACCCCTATTCCCTTATAGATTTAAACATGCAAGCTTCAAACGGAACTTGAAACTTCGGCAAGTGTCTAGGGTTGCTGAGCGGCGGTGGAAGAAAACGCACTCCCCAGTACCCAAAGTTCGGTGCCTCGGAGTGACCTTTGACTCTGCCTTGTCCTTCATACCACACATCCAATCCCTCACCACCTCCTGCCGTCTTAAACTCAAAAATATTTCCAGAATCCGTTCTTTCCTCAATTCTCATTCTACAAAAATGCTAGTGCATGCCCTCATAATCTCTTGCCTGGATTACTACAACATCCTCCTCTGTGGCCTTGCTGCTAACACTCTCACACCTCCCAGTCAATCCTTAACTCTGCTGCACAACTGATCCACCTCTTTCCTCAATACCACCCCACTTCTCCCCTCTGCAAATCCCTCCATTTGCTCCCTATCCTCCACCGTATCTGATTCAAACTAAAAAGGCTAGTTTCACACTTGCGTTGAACGGCATCTGTCACAATGCGTTGTGTAACGCATGTGACGGATGCCTTGCAAAAAGTGTGATAATAAAGGCCACAGACTCCAGTGAAATAACGCGTTATGTTAAGTTTTCTTTAGCCAAGAGAGAGAGCCCTCATCTTCACCGCACACATCCCAACACTACCACCCACATCATCACTGCACACATCCTGACACTACCGTCCTCATCTTCACCGCACACATCCCGACACTACCGCACTCATCTTCACCGCACACATCCCTACATCACCGCACACATCCCGACATCACCGCACACACCCCGACATCACCACACACATCCCGACATCACCGCACACATCCCGACATCACCGCACACATCCCGACATCACCGCACACATCCCGACATCACCGCACACACCCCAACATCAACGCACACATCCCGACATCACCACACACATCCCGACATCACCGCCCACATCTTCACTGCACACATCCCAACATTACAGCCTACATCATCATCGCACACATCCCGACACTACAGCCCTCATCTTCACCGCACACATCCCGACACTACAGCCCTCATCTTCACCGCACACATCCAGACACTACAGCCCTCATCTTCACCGCACACATCCCGACATCACCGCACACATCCCGACATCACCACACACATGTCGACATCACCGCACACATCGCGACATTACCGCCCTCATCTTCACCACACACATCCCGACACTACAGCCCTCATCTTCACCGCACACATCCCGATACTACAGCCCTCATCTTCACCGCACACATCCTGTTCCTGACATCAACTCACACATCGCAACATTACCGCCCTCATCTTCACCACACACATCCCGACACTACAGCCCTCATCTTCACCGCACACATCCCGGCACTACAGTCCTCATCTTCACCACACACACCCCGACACTACAGCCCTCATCTTCACCACACGTATCCCAACACTGCAGCCCTCATCTTCACCGCAGACATCCCGACATCACCGCACACATCCCGACATCACCGCACACATCGCAACATTACCACCCTCATCTTCAGCACACACATCCCGACACTACAGCCCTCATCTTCACCACACGTATCCCAACACAGCAGCCCTCATCTTCACCGCAGACATCCCGACATCACCGCACACATCCCGACATCACCGCACACATCACGACATTACCGCCCTCATCTTTACCGCACACATCCCGACACTACAGCCCTCATCTTCACCGCACACATCCCGACACTACAGCCCTCATCTTCACCGCACACATCCCAACACTACAGCCCTCATCTTCACCGCAGACATCCCAACACTACAGCCCTCATCTTCACCGCTCACATCCCGACACTACAGCCCTCATCTTCACTGCACACATCCCGACATCACCGCACACATCCCGACATCACCGCACACATCCCGACATCACCGCACACACCCCGACATCAACGTACACATCCCGACATCACCACACACATCCCGACATCACCGCCCACATCTTCACCGCACACATCCCAACATTACAGCCTACATCATCACCGCACACATCCCAACACTACAGCCCTCATCTTCACCGCTCACATCCCGACACTACAGCCCTCATCTTCACCGCACACATCCCGACACTACAGCCCTCATCATGACCGCACACACACTCCAGCACTACCGCACCCATCATCACCGCACACATACACCGGTATTACCTCAGTGACGTCCCTGCTGACAGCGCGATTCACTTCAGTTGCTGCGTGGAGCTCACAGGAGCGGCGGTGTTCTACTGCTGCTCCTGTCAGCTTCATGTAGCAGAGCTGGATGTGTCGTGGGACATCGTGGATTATGCCAGACCTGGAGGAGTATTTAAGGATTTTAATAAAGTGGTGAAGGAGGGTGTTTTTTTTGTCTTTTATTCCAAATAGAGGATTTTTTCCCTGTATGTGTTTATTTACTTTCACTTACAGGTTAATCATGGAAGGTATCTCGGGGAGACGCCTGCCATGATTAACTCCTTATTACCCCGATTGCCACCGCACCAGGGCAAATCGGGATGAGCTGGGTAGAGTCCCGGGACTGTCACATCTAATGGATGCGGCAATTCCAGGCGGCTGCTGGCTGATATTTTTAGGCTGGGGGTCTTCCCATAACGTGGGTCTCCACATCCTGAGAATACCAGACTTCAGCCGTGTGGCTTTACCTTGGCTGGAATGAAAATTGGGGGGGACCGCATGCCGGTTTTTTAAAATTATTTATTTATTTATTGTACTGCATTATATAGACCCGCCCACCGGTGGCTGTGATTGTTTGCTGTGAGACAGCTGTCACTCAGCGTGGAGTCGGGTCTGATTGCAACTAATCATAGGTGCCAGTGGGCGGGGAAAGCAGGGAATACGAGATTGAATAATGAGCGGCCGGCTTTTTCAAAAGAGGAAAAGCCGCCGGAGCTTTGTGACAACTGTGCACCTTTCCAGTCCAACCTTAACTCTGCTGCCCGACTGATTCACCTCTCTCCTCAATAGCACCCCACTTCTCCCCTCTGCAAATCCCTCTATTGGCTCCCTATCCTCCACCGTATCCAATTCAAACTACTAACACTGACCTACAAAGCTGTCCATAATCTGCCTCCTCCATATATCTCCGAACTAATCTCCCGCTACACTCTTACAAGTAATCTCCGGTCCTCCCAAGACCTCCTTCTCTCCTCCTCACTCATTCGCTCTTCATGCAACCACCTACAAGGCTTCTCCCGAGTATCTCCTGTCCTTTGGAATTCACTGCCAGATTATCTGCTACACTTGCAAGCTTCAAACAGAACTTGAAAGCCCATCTGTTCAGAAATGCCTATAATCTCCAATGACCCCGCTGCCTCACCACTAGAGATGAGCGAACCGGTCGCGGTTCGGCTCGAGGTTGGTTCGCCGAACGGACCTCCCGTTCGAGTTCGGTTCGTCGAACGTTCGACGAACCGAACTCGAACTGCATAGGAAACAATGGCAGGCAATCACAAACACAGAAAAACACCTAGAAAACACCCTCAAAGGTGTCCTAAAGGTGACAAACAACTGAAACACATTGGAAAGTGACAAGGACATATACTCATGCGAAAACAAAACAGCTGGACAAGGAAAAAGAGGAGGACACACAGATATAGGCATGGCACGCCCTTCTAAAATTATGTAAAACACCGCAAGGTGACTCCAAGCGGAGTCTCCATTTTTTCCAAAAATTGGGCCACACACACACCCACCCCTTCAGTGGCAGCAGTTGTGCCCCAGTTGTACACTTCACAGCTACATTTGCATCAAGCACATTCAAAAATACGCCATTCTTATCCATCCCCAGGATGACACCGGGGTAGGTAGCAAAGTCTTTGCTGACCCATGACTTGTTCATCTTGGCTTCTTTTAAAAACAATGTAAGCAAGGGTTACTCCAAGCGGAGTCTCCCTTTTTTCCAAAAATTGGGCCACACAGACACCCACCCCATCAGTGGCAGCACTTGGGCCCTAGTTGCAAACAGGATGTTTTGATTTGCATCAAGCACATTCAAAAATACGCCATTCTTATCCGTCCCCAGGATGACACCGGGGTAGGTAGCAAAGTCTTTGCTGATCCCAGCTCTGTTCATCTTGGCTTCTTTTAAAAACACATCAAGCAAGGGTTACTCCAAGCGGAGTCTCCCTTTTTTTCCAAAAATTGGGCCACACAGACACCCACCCCATCAGTGGCAGCACTTGGGCCCTAGTTGCAAACAGGATGTTTTGATTTGCATCAAGCACATTCAAAAATACGCCATTCTTATCCGTCCCCAGGATGACACCGGGGTAGGTAGCAAAGTATTTCCTGATCCCAGCTCTGTTCATCTTGGCTTCTTTTAAAAACACATCAAGCAAGGGTTACTCCAAGCGGAGTCTCCCTTTTTTCCAAAAATTGGGCCACACAGACACCCACCCCATCAGTGGCAGCACTTGGGCCCTAGTTGCAAACAGGATGTTTTGATTTGCATCAAGCACATTCAAAAATACGCCATTCTTATCCGTCCCCAGGATGACACCGGGGTAGGTAGCAAAGTCTTTGCTGATCCCAGCTCTGTTCATCTTGGCTTCTTTTAAAAACACATCAAGCAAGGGTTACTCCAAGCGGAGTCTCCCTTTTTTTCCAAAAATTGGGCCACACAGACACCCACCCCATCAGTGGCAGCACTTGGGCCCTAGTTGCAAACAGGATGTTTTGATTTGCATCAAGCACATTCAAAAATACGCCATTCTTATCCGTCCCCAGGATGACACCGGGGTAGGTAGCAAAGTCTTTGCTGATCCCAGCTCTGTTCATCTTGGCTTCTTTTAAAAACACATCAAGCAAGGGTTACTCCAAGCGGAGTCTCCCTTTTTTTCCAAAAATTGGGCCACACAGACACCCACCCCATCAGTGGCAGCACTTGGGCCCTAGTTGCAAACAGGATGTTTTGATTTGCATCAAGCACATTCAAAAATACGCCATTCTTATCCGTCCCCAGGATGACACCGGGGTAGGTAGCAAAGTATTTCCTGATCCCAGCTCTGTTCATCTTGGCTTCTTTTAAAAACACATCAAGCAAGGGTTACTCCAAGCGGAGTCTCCCTTTTTTCCAAAAATTGGGCCACACAGACACCCACCCCATCAGTGGCAGCACTTGGGCCCTAGTTGCAAACAGGATGTTTTGATTTGCATCAAGCACATTCAAAAATACGCCATTCTTATCCGTCCCCAGGATGACACCGGGGTAGGTAGCAAAGTCTTTGCTGATCCCAGCTCTGTTCATCTTGGCTTCTTTTAAAAACACATCAAGCAAGGGTTACTCCAAGCGGAGTCTCCCTTTTTTTCCAAAAATTGGGCCACACAGACACCCACCCCATCAGTGGCAGCACTTGGGCCCTAGTTGCAAACAGGATGTTTTGATTTGCATCAAGCACATTCAAAAATACGCCATTCTTATCCGTCCCCAGGATGACACCGGGGTAGGTAGCAAAGTATTTCCTGATCCCAGCTCTGTTCATCTTGGCTTCTTTTAAAAACACATCAAGCAAGGGTTACTCCAAGCGGAGTCTCCCTTTTTTCCAAAAACTGGGCCACACAGACACCCACCCCATCAGTGGCAGCACTTGGGCCCTAGTTGCAAACAGGATGTTTTGATTTGCATCAAGCACATTCAAAAATACGCCATTCTTATCCGTCCCCAGGATGACACCGGGGTAGGTAGCAAAGTCTTTGCTGATCCCAGCTCTGTTCATCTTGGCTTCTTTTAAAAACACATCAAGCAAGGGTTACTCCAAGCGGAGTCTCCCTTTTTTTCCAAAAATTGGGCCACACAGACACCCACCCCATCAGTGGCAGCACTTGGGCCCTAGTTGCAAACAGGATGTTTTGATTTGCATCAAGCACATTCAAAAATACGCCATTCTTATCCGTCCCCAGGATGACACCGGGGTAGGTAGCAAAGTCTTTGCTGATCCCAGCTCTGTTCATCTTGGCTTCTTTTAAAAACACATCAAGCAAGGGTTACTCCAAGCGGAGTCTCCCTTTTTTTCCAAAAATTGGGCCACACAGACACCCACCCCATCAGTGGCAGCACTTGGGCCCTAGTTGCAAACAGGATGTTTTGATTTGCATCAAGCACATTCAAAAATACGCCATTCTTATCCGTCCCCAGGATGACACCGGGGTAGGTAGCAAAGTATTTCCTGATCCCAGCTCTGTTCATCTTGGCTTCTTTTAAAAACACATCAAGCAAGGGTTACTCCAAGCGGAGTCTCCCTTTTTTCCAAAAATTGGGCCACACAGACACCCACCCCATCAGTGGCAGCACTTGGGCCCTAGTTGCAAACAGGATGTTTTGATTTGCATCAAGCACATTCAAAAATACGCCATTCTTATCCGTCCCCAGGATGACACCGGGGTAGGTAGCAAAGTCTTTCCTGATCCCAGCTCTGTTCATCTTGGCTTCTTTTAAAAACACATCAAGCAAGGGTTACTCCAAGCGGAGTCTCCCTTTTTTTCCAAAAATTGGGCCACACAGACACCCACCCCATCAGTGGCAGCACTTGGGCCCTAGTTGTACACTTCACAGCTACATTTGCATCAATCACATTCAAAAATACCCCATAATTAACCGTCCCCAGGATGACACCGGGGTAGGTAGCAAAGTCTTTGCTGACCCATGACTTGTTCATCTTGGCTTCTTTTAAAAACAATGTAAGCAAGGGTTACTCCAAGCGGAGTCTCCCTTTTTTCCAAAAATTGGGCCACACAGACACCCACCCCATCAGTGGCAGCACTTGGGCCCTAGTTGCAAACAGGATGTTTTGATTTGCATCAAGCACATTCCAAATCCACAAGCATTTACTCTCCCCAGGATGACACAGGGGTAGTAAATTCCTTCTGGATCCATGACTTGTTCATTTTGATGAACGTCAGTCTGTCCACATTGTCACTGGACAGACGCGTGCGCTTATCTGTCAGCACACACCCAGCAGCACTGAATACACGTTCAGAGACAACGCTGGCAGCTGGACACGACAAAATCTCCAAGGCGTAACTGGAGAGCTCTGGCCATTTTTCTATGTTTGAAGCCCAAAAGGAGCAAGGCTCCAGTTGCACAGTCATGGCATCGATGTTCATTTGGAGATACTCCTGTATCATCCTCTCCAGCCGTTGAGTATGTGTCAGACTTGTTGTCTCTGGTGGCCTTGCAAAAGAGGGTCTAAAAAAATTATGAAAAGATTCCATAAAATTGCTGTTACCGGCACCAGATACGGTCCTACTGGTACGGGTAGACTGGTGAAGATGACGAGACCGTCCCATGTTTGTCAAGTTACAACTGGGAGATTCCCTCCATGCACCTGCACGGTTGTTTGGTGGAAAAGCCGAGCTAAGATCGAGTAACAGCTTCTGCTGATACTCCTGCATACGTGCGTCCCTTTCTATGGCTGGAATTATGTCACAAAATTTGGACTTGTACCGGGGATCTAATAGTGTGGCAATCCAGTAGTCATCATCACTTCTAATTTTGACAATACGACTGTCATGTTGGAGGTAGTGCAACAAAAAGGCACTCATGTGTCTTGCGCAGCCATGCGGACCAAGTCCACGCTGTGTTTGTGGCATAGAGGTGCTACCCGTTCTTTCTTCCTCTGACATCTCCCCCCAACCTCTTTCAACTGAAATTTGACCAAGGTCTCCCTCATCCGCTGAGTCTTCCATGTCCATGGACAGTTCGTCCTCCATTTCTTCATGTTCTCCTGCACCTTGCTCAACATTTCGCCTGCTACTATGCGCCCTTGTCGATCCCTGTTCCCCATGGTCCCATGCCTGCTGCGTTGGTGATGATGAACGTCTGGACCTTGGTGATGTTGTTGTCCCTTGCACATATGAATCCTCCTGTAGTTCCTCCTCTTCATGTTGTCCCACCCCCTGACTCCGAATAGTGTTTAGCGTGTGCTCCAGCATGTAAATGACTGGAATCGTCATGCTGATAATGGCATTGTCAGAGCTAAACATATTCGTCGCCATGTCGAAACTGTGCAGAAGGGTGCATAGGTCCTTGATCTGAGACCACTCCATCAGGGTGATCTGCCCCACCTCTGCATCTCGTTGGCCCAGGCTATACGTCATGACGTATTGCACGAGGGCTCTGCGGTGCTGCCACAGTCGCTGTAACATGTGGAGAGTTGAATTCCAGCGTGTCGCCACATCGCATTTCAGGCGATGAACCGGCAGGCCGAAAGACTTCTGTAGCGATGCAAGTCGCTCAGCTGCGGCGCTTGAACGCCGGAAGTGAGCAGACAGTTTTCGTGCCCTGTTCAGAAGGCCATCTAGGCCGGGATAGTGTGTTAAAAATTGCTGCACGACAAGGTTCAACACGTGAGCCATACAAGGTACGTGTGTCACCTTGCCCAGGCGAAGGGCCGCACCCAGGTTTGCAGCATTGTCGCACACGGCCTTACCAGGCTGCAGGTTGAGTGGAGACAACCATTTATTAAACTCGGACCGCAGAGCTGACCACAACTCCTCAGCTGTGTGACTCTTATTACCAAGACATGTCAAGCTAAAGACCGCCTGATGCCGTTGCGCTCGGCTGCCAGCATAGTAATGAGGCGTGCGTGATTCCTTCTGCGCAGTGAGAACGCTGGTGGCCTGACCAGGCAGGCTTGGGGCGGAGGTGGAGGACCCAGATGAGGTGGAGGATGCAGAAGCTGTGGCGGAACTTGGACAGACAGAGGATTGACACACAAGTCGTGGGGACGGCAAGACTTGTGCAGCAGACCCTTCACCATCTATCACCATAGTTACCCAGTGCCCAGTCAGCGACATGTAACGTCCCTGTCCATGCTTACTGGTCCAAGTATCGGTGGTGAAATGCACCCGTTCACACACAGAGTTTCTCAAGGAAGCGGTGATGTTGTGTGCGACATGCTGGTGTAGCGCGGGCACACCTTTCTTAGAGAAGTAGTGGCGACTAGGCATCTGGTACTGGGGCACAGCGACAGACATAAGGTCTCTAAAATCCTGTGTGTCCACTAGGCGGAAAGGCAGCATTTCGGTAGCCAACAGCTTACAGAGGGATAGAGTCAACCTCTTAGCTTTGTCATGGGTCGGAGGAAGTGGCCTTTTATTTGACCACATCTGAGGGACAGAGATCTGGCTGCTGTGTGTAGACGGTGTTGAGTAGGGTGTCCCTGGAAAAATGCAGGTTTGTGAGGAAAGTGCAGGCGGAGACATGATGTTGCCTTCATCCAACGTTGGTGCTATCGATGTCTGAGAGAGCTGTACACACTCACTTGTTTCCCCTTCCAAACCAACTGACGACCTTACAAGCAAACTGCCTGTTGCGGTTACAGTGGTGGAAGTTTTGCGTGGAAAAACAGGTGTGACAGCTGTCCCCACAGTCCTAGAAGATGAAGAGCGCGCGGATGCACTGGAAGGGGCGGGCGGTGGATGGTTCGCTCCGCTAGCCGGCATTGCAGCACGGTGAGCTTCCCACTGGGACTTATGATATTTATTCATGTGACGATTCATGGAAGAAGTTGTCAAACTGCTGAGGTTTTGACCTCTACTAACAGAATCATGACAAATGTTACATATCACATGAGTTGGGCGATCTTTTTCGATGTGAAAAAAGGCCCAGGCTAGGCAAGGCTTAGAGGCCATGCGACCTGTTGATCCACCCCGAATAATGCTCATAGGCAGAGTGGTGGCTGAGGATGCAGTTGTAGACGTGCTACCAGTGCTCCGACTCTGTCCAGGAAGGCGCAAGGTAACTTCGTCGTCGGTTGCATCCTCCTCCACCGCCTCTGTTGACCTCCTCGAGTGCCTGACTGGGGGTTGACAGTAGGTGGGATCTAGAACGTCATCATCAATTGTTGTGTTCGCACTCCCCTCCCCCTCAGACCGAGCCTCTTCTTGCCCTGACCGAATATTTAAGTTGTCATCCCAATTGGGTATCTGCGTCTCATCTTCATCAGTATGTTCCTCATTGTCTATAACCACAGGTGTTACAGTTTGTGACAAAGGGTCAACATTATGCTCAGAAACTTGGTCCTCACGGCCTGAATCTGAGTCACAAAGGTTCTGGGCATCACTGCAGACCATTTCCTGTTCTGTACTCACTGTAGCTTGGGAGCAGACCTCTGATTCCCAGGCTATAGTGTGACTGAACAGCTCTGCAGACTCAGCCATCTCAGTTCCACCATACTGTGCAGGGCTGATGGAGACTTCAGAGCTGGGAGAAATCAAGTGTGATTGGGATGACAACTCAGAGGAATGGTGTTTTTTGGATGCGGTACATGAAGTGGCTGAGAGGGCACTTGTTGGACCACTTGAGATCCATTCAAGCATTTTCCTTTTTTGCCCATCATCTACCTTTGTTCCTCTTGTTCGTGTCCGTAAAAAAGGGAGCACATCGGATTGTCCACAATAAGTAGTAGACATCTTACTTTTGCTAGTAGATGGTCTATCTTCAGCAGATGATAATGGAGCTTTGGCACCTTCCCCACTGACAAAACCTTTTTTGCCTTTTCCACCACGCCTCTTCCCCTTTCCACCAGCATCTGTCATTTTGCCACTCATGTTGATTGCGACAAGATTGTGGACTGAAAATGTGGTAGTAAAAATTGAGAGGTGGTGAAGATTGCAGTGGTGGTCTAGCTTTATTAACAGCAGAATAATAAAGAATAAATATCCCTGACAATGTAACTTAGTTATAATTCGTTGGAGTGTGCAACGCAGGCAGACGTGCTGCAAATGTCTTGGCACTAGTGGGACTATAGCAAAGTCCAATAGTCACGTATAGGATGCCACTAGGTTCACTGAGTGTGTGCTAGTATAATGGCTTAGTTATAATTAGTTGGAGTGTGCAACGCAGGCAGATGCGCTCTGCAAATGTCTTGGCACTAGTAGGACTATAGCAAAGTCCAATAGCCACGTATAGGATGCCACTAGGTACACTGAGTGTGTGCTAGTATAATGGCTTAGTTATAATTAGTTGGAGTGTGCAACGCAGGCAGACGTGCTGCAAATGTCTTGGCACTAGTGGGACTATAGCAAAGTCCAATAGCCACGTATAGGATGCCACTAGGTACACTGAGTGTGTGCTAGTATAATGGCTTAGTTATAATTAGTTGGAGTGTGCAACGCAGGCAGACGTGCTGCAAATGTCTTGGCACTAGTGGGACTATAGCAAAGTCCAATAGCCACATATAGGATGCCACTAGGTACACTGAGTGTGTGCTAGTATAATGGCTTAGTTATAATTAGTTGGAGTGTGCAACGCAGGCAGACGTGCTGCAAATGTCTTGGCACTAGTGGGACTATAGCAAAGTCCAATAGCCACGTATAGGATGCCACTAGGTACACTGAGTGTGTGCTAGTATAATGGCTTAGTTATAATTAGTTGGAGTGTGCAACGCAGGCAGACGTGCTGCAAATGTCTTGGCACTAGTGGGACTATAGCAAAGTCCAATAGCCACGTATAGGATGCCACTAGGTACACTGAGTGTGTGCTAGTATAATGGCTTAGTTATAATTAGTTGGAGTGTGCAACGCAGGCAGACGTGCTGCAAATGTCTTGGCACTAGTGGGACTATAGCAAAGTCCAATAGCCACGTATAGGATGCCACTAGGTACACTGAGTGTGTGCTAGTATAATGGCTTAGTTATAATTAGTTGGAGTGTGCAACGCAGGCAGACGTGCTGCAAATGTCTTGGCACTAGTGGGACTATAGCAAAGTCCAATAGCCACGTATAGGATGCCACTAGGTACACTGAGTGTGTGCTAGTATAATGGCTTAGTTATAATTAGTTGGAGTGTGCAACGCAGGCAGACGTGCTGCAAATGTCTTGGCACTAGTGGGACTATAGCAAAGTCCAATAGCCACGTATAGGATGCCACTAGGTACACTGAGTGTGTGCTAGTATAATGGCTTAGTTATAATTAGTTGGAGTGTGCAACGCAGGCAGACGTGCTGCAAATGTCTTGGCACTAGTGGGACTATAGCAAAGTCCAATAGCCACGTATAGGATGCCACTAGGTACACTGAGTGTGTGCTAGTATAATGGCTTAGTTATAATTAGTTGGAGTGTGCAACGCAGGCAGACGTGCTGCAAATGTCTTGGCACTAGTGGGACTATAGCAAAGTCCAATAGCCACGTATAGGATGCCACTAGGTACACTGAGTGTGTGCTAGTATAATGGCTTAGTTATAATTAGTTGGAGTGTGCAACGCAGGCAGACGTGCTGCAAATGTCTTGGCACTAGTGGGACTATAGCAAAGTCCAATAGCCACGTATAGGATGCCACTAGGTACACTGAGTGTGTGCTAGTATAATGGCTTAGTTATAATTAGTTGGAGTGTGCAACGCAGGCAGACGTGCTGCAAATGTCTTGGCACTAGTGGGACTATAGCAAAGTCCAATAGCCACGTATAGGATGCCACTAGGTACACTGAGTGTGTGCTAGTATAATGGCTTAGTTATAATTAGTTGGAGTGTGCAACGCAGGCAGACGTGCTGCAAATGTCTTGGCACTAGTGGGACTATAGCAAAGTCCAATAGCCACGTATAGGATGCCACTAGGTACACTGAGTGTGTGCTAGTATAATGGCTTAGTTATAATTAGTTGGAGTGTGCAACGCAGGCAGACGTGCTGCAAATGTCTTGGCACTAGTGGGACTATAGCAAAGTCCAATAGCCACGTATAGGATGCCACTAGGTACACTGAGTGTGTGCTAGTATAATGGCTTAGTTATAATTAGTTGGAGTGTGCAACGCAGGCAGACGTGCTGCAAATGTCTTGGCACTAGTGGGACTATAGCAAAGTCCAATAGCCACGTATAGGATGCCACTAGGTTCACTGAGTGTGTGCTAGTATAATGGCTTAGTTATAATTAGTTGGAGTGTGCAACGCAGGCAGATGCGCTCTGCAAATGTCTTGGCACTAGTAGGACTATAGCAAAGTCCAATAGCCACGTATAGGATGCCACTAAAAAACACTTAGTGTGTGCAAGTATAATGGCTTAGTTATAATTAGTTGGAGTGTGCAACGCAGGCAGATGCGCTCTGCAAATGTCTTGGCACTAGTGGGACTATAGCAAAGTCCAATAGCCACGTATAGGATGCCACTAGGTACACTGAGTGTTTGCTAGTAAAATTGCTTAGTTTAAAAAAGTTGTAGTGTGCAATGCAGGCAGACGTGCTCTGCAAATGTCTTTGCACTAGTGGGACTATAGCAAAGTCCAATAGCCACGTATAGGATGCCACTAGGTACACTGAGTGTTTGCTAGTAAAATTGCTTAGTTTAAAAAACTTGGAGTGTGCAATGCAGGCAGATGTGCTCTGCTAATGTCTTTGCACTAGTGGGACTATAGCAAAGTCCAATAGCCACGTATAGGATGCCACTAGGTACACTGAGTGTGTGCTAGTATAATGGCTTAGTTATAATTCGTTGGAGTGTGCAACGCAGGCAGATGCGCTCTGCAAATGTCTTGGCACTAGTGGGACTATAGCAAAGTCCAATAGCCACGTATAGGATGCCACTAGGTACACTGAGTGTTTGCTAGTAAAATTGCTTAGTTTAAAAAACTTGGAGTGTGCAATGCAGGCAGATGTGCTCTGCTAATGTCTTTGCACTAGTGGGACTATAGCAAAGTCCAATAGCCACGTATAGGATGCCACTAGGTACACTGAGTGTGTGCCAGTATAATGGCTTAGTTATAATTCGTTGGAGTGTGCAACGCAGGCAGATGCGCTCTGCAAATGTCTTGGCACTAGTGGGACTATAGCAAAGTCCAATAGCCACGTATAGGATGCCACTAGGTACACTGAGTGTTTGCTAGTAAAATTGCTTAGTTTAAAAAAGTTGTAGTGTGCAATGCAGGCAGACGTGCTCTGCAAATGTCTTTGCACTAGTGGGACTATAGCAAAGTCCAATAGCCACGTATAGGATGCCACTAGGTACACTGAGTGTGTGCTAGTATAATGGCTTAGTTATAATTCGTTGGAGTGTGCAACGCAGGCAGATGCGCTCTGCAAATGTCTTGGCACTAGTGGGACTATAGCAAAGTCCAATAGCCACGTATAGGATGCCACTAGGTACACTGAGTGTTTGCTAGTAAAATTGCTTAGTTTAAAAAAGTTGTAGTGTGCAATGCAGGCAGACGTGCTCTGCAAATGTCTTTGCACTAGTGGGACTATAGCAAAGTCCAATAGCCACGTATAGGATGCCACTAGGTACACTGAATGTTTGCTAGTATAATGGCTTACTTAGAATGAGTTGGAGTGTGCAGAGGACAAGAGGGTACAGTGGCAGGATTGTGGTGCTCTGGGTAGAGGAATGGAAGCCTGCCTTTCTATTCCCTCCTAATGGTGAAATGCAGGGAGGAAATCCCTGACCTGGGCTACACAGACGCTGTTGCTGTTTGCAGGACCTGTCACTTATGGCTCTCTGACCCTGCCGCTTTGAGCCCTTAAAAGGACTGCTAGAATGTGCTCTCCCTAAGCTGTCTAACGCTGTGTATGCAGCGCATACAGCTGTATCGGCTATAGGACTCAGGAGGACGGAGCTGCGACACTGATGTCTGACACCAAAGACGCAGAAGGCAGATAATGGCGTTCGTGAAGAAAATGTCCGGTTTTATAATGCAGGGACATGTGACATGCAGATCCTATCACACATGCCGTTGCTTCTCTGGCTCAAAGTCCACTTAGGTGTGTGTGTGTCTGTGATTGGCTGACATGCTGGCCCGCCCCACAAGACGCGCGCGCTTAGGGAAGGAAGACAAGAAAAAAAAAAAAAAAAATGGCGATCGCCATTATAGAAACAGCAGTGATCTGAAGGCGCTGTTCACGCACACTATACACTGAAATGTGATAATAGTTTGATTCACAGAGTGACTTACACTATTACAGCAGAAACCAAGCTAGGATTTAGCTGTTTTTTGGCTGCTAGAACCGTTCTCGAACGTTTCTAGAACTATCGAGCTTTTGCAAAAAGCTCGAGTTCTAGTTCGATCTAGAACATGCCCCAAAATCACTCGAGCCGCGAACTGGAGAACCACGAACCACGAACCGCGCTCAACTCTACTCACCACCACCCGAGCTGCTGCCTCACCACTGTGCCAGAACTGCCGCCCGGCTAACACCCTACCTACTGTCTCCTCCCCAATATCCTATAGAATGTAAACCTGAAAGGGCAGGGTCCTCTTCCCTCTGTTCCAGTCTGTATATTGTAACTTGTAAATGTTTTCTATATGTAACCCCTTCTCATGTACAACACTATGGAATCAATGGTGCTTTATAAATAAATAATAATAATAATAATAATAATAATAGATTGTAAGCTTATGAGCAGAGCCCTCTCTCCTCTGTAACGACTCAGCGTCTTGACACTTGTGTGTGTGTGAATGTGGGAGAGTGAACTGTTCTAATAGATTCTAATCTCTGTTGGGCCAGTGGTAGGGTGAGAATCTTGTGTTCTTGCTGGGAATGTATGATATTTTTATGCCTGATGGTGAACCAATAAAATCTTATCAATGTGTGGTTTCCTCATCATGTGTTGTATGAGTTTATGCCCACAGGGAAGGAGTACGAGTGTTCAGTGGGATGAGCGCTGTCCCATTCAGTCTTTCTGAAGACAGCCAGACAAGTGGATGAGAGCACCCACTAACCCTTGTGTCTCTATATCCTCCTGTAACTGTTTAACTACAGAGCCTTGCGAAAGTATTCACTCTTCTTGACTTTTTACTCCCTTTGTTACATTGCAATCTGTGTTTAAATATTTTTGTAATCCGATTTGTATGTGATTCATCAGCACTATATAGTCTAAATTGGTGAAGTGATGTTAGAAAAACATAGGCAAAAAATAAATTTATGGGATAAAATGCCACTTGCGTATGTATTCATACCTTTTATTATGAAGCAGCAGGCAGCTAGCAGAGATCCCCACACGTCAGCTGATTTGAACAGCTGACATGTGTGCCTCCCAGGCACAAGTTTATTCGCGATCCACTCGTGCCCATTAACCCCTTACAACGGGCTGTCAAACTGTGACAGCCTGCTGTACATGGCCAGCGTGGTAATCGCATATTCACCGGCAGCCATCGGAAGTCACATGATGTGATCACATGGAGTCGATGGTTGCCATGTTAGGACAGGATCATATGATGACTCCTGTAACTATCATGAGTCACTTCCTCTTACACCTGACATAGCAGCTGTGTGTGAGAGGAGAGCAACTTTTCTGCAGATTTCAGCTGTGCAGCTGTGATCTTCAGAAATGAATGAGTGATCAGACTGCTGATCCTTATAGTCCCCTAGAAGGACTATTAAAATAAAAAAAAGTTAAAAAAGTTTTAAAAATTTTAAAAATACCTAAAAGTTCAAATCGCCCTCATTCGCCCCATTGAAAATTAAAGGGTTAATAAAATAAAAAATATACAGATTTGGTATCGCTGCGTTCAGAAATGCCTAATCTATCAGAATATAAAATCAATTAACCTGATTAGTAAACTACATAGCAGCAAAAAAAATCCAAATTCTAAAATTACATTTTTTAGTCGCCACAAATTCTGCGCATAATGCAATAACAGGTGATCAAAACATAGCATCTGAGCAAAAATGGTACAGTTAAAAATGTCAGCTCAAGACAAAAGATAAGCCACCCCCTAGTGTTCGAGTTCAGTTTGGTTCGTTGAACGCCGGGTGTGTTCGTCGAACATTTGATGAACACCTTCAAACTCCATTGAAAACAATGGCAGGTAAACACAAACACATACAAACACCTAGAAAACACCTAAGGTGACAAACAACTCAGAAGACACCACAAATATATGGAAAAGTGAACGTACATATACTCTCATGCTGAAGGAAAAGAGCTGGATGAGTAAAAGGAGAAGACACAGATGTAGGCATGTCATGCCCTTCTAAGATCATGAAAAACACAGCAAGGGGACTCCAACAAGAGTCTCCATTTTTTCAAAAAGACACTTAAGTGGCATCAATTGTCCCACAGTTGCAAACTTAACATGTTGATTTGCATGAAGCACAATCAAATATACACAAGCCTTTACTCTCCCCAGGATGACACAGGGGTAGAAAAGTCCTTGTGGATCCATGACTTTTTCATCTTGATGAACGATCATCTAAAACACAGCAAGGGGATTCCAACTAGAGTCTCCATGTTTCAAAAAATTGGGCCACAGACATCACTAAAGTGGCATCAATTGTCCCACAGTTGCAAACTTAACATGTTGATTTGCATGAAGCACAATCAAAAATACACAAACCTTTACTCTCCCCAGGATGACACAGGGGTAGAAAAGTCCTTGCGGATCCATGACTTGTTCATCTTGATGAACATTAGTCTGTCCACATTGTCACTGGACAGATGCGTGTGCTTATCTGTCAACACACACCCAGTGCCATTTTTCCAGATTGGAAGCCCAAAATGAGCAAGGCACCAGTTGCAGTGTCATAGCATCGATATTCACTTGGAGGTACTCCTGTATCATCCTCTTCAGGCATTGACTATGTGTCAGACTTCTTGTCTCTTGTGGCCTTGCAAAGGATGGTCTAAAAAATTCATGAAACGATTCCATAAAATTGCTTTTACCACCAGATACGGTGTTGCTGGTACGGTTTGAGTGATTATGACTCGACAGTCCCATGGTTGGCAAGTTAGAACTGTGAAATTCACTCTGTGCACCACTGGTGTTTATTGGAAAAGCTGAGCTAAGAATGTGTAACAGCTACTGCTGATACTCCTGTATACGTGCATCCCTTTCTATGGCAGGAATTATTTCGCCAAATTTTGACTTGTACTGAGGATCTAAGAGTGCGGAAACCCAGTAGTCAGCATTACTTCGGATTCCGAGAATCTGAGGGTCATGTTGTAGGTAGTGCAGCAAGAAGGCGCTCATGTGTCTTGCGCATCCAGGAGGACCAAGTCCTTGCTGTGTTGGTGGCGGTGAGGTAAGAATCATGCTTCCTTCCTCTGCCCTCTCCCCCCAACCTCACACAACAAAAATGTGATCAATGTCTCCATCATCTGCTGAGTCTTCCATGCCCATCATCAGTTCATCCTCCATTTCTTCCTGGGCTCCTGCACCTTCCTCAACAGTTTGGCTGCTACCATGCGCCCTTGTTAATCCATCTCCCCCTCCGTCCCATGCCTGCCGCCTTGGTGATGCTGACCGTCTGGACCTTGTAGATCTTGGTATCCCTTCCGCATATGAATCATCCTGTACTTCCTCCTCTTTCTCTTGTCCCACCATCTGACTCTGAATACTGTTTAGAGTGTGCTCCAGCATGTAAATGACTGGAATTGTCATGCTGATAATGGTATTGTCAGCGCTAAAAATCTTCGTCGCCATGTCGAAACTGTGCCGAAGGGTGCATAGGTCCTTGATCTGAGACCACTCCAGCAGCATGATCTGCCCCACCTCTGGATCTTGTTAGCCCAGGCTATATGTCATAACGTATTGCACCAGGGCTCGGCGGTGCTGCCACAGTGGCTGCAACATGTGGAGAGTCGAATTCCAGCGTGTCGGCACATCGCATTTTAGGCGGTGAACTGGCAGGCCGAAAGACTTCTGGAGCGATGCAAGTCATTCAGCTGTGGCATGTGAATGGTGAAAGTGAGCACATTGTGACCGTGGCATGTGCAGAAGCCCATCTAGGCCGGGATAGTGGGTTAAAGATTGCTGGACAACAAGGTTCAACACGTGAGCCATACAAGACACGTGTGTCACATTGCCCCGGCGAAGGGCCGCACCCAGGTTTGCAGCATTGTCGCACATGGCCTTCCCTGGCTGCAGGTTGAGTGGAGACAACCATTGATGAAACTTGGTCTCCAGAACTGACCACAACTCGTCAGCTGTGTGACTCACATTTCCCAGACATTTCAACTTAAAGACCGCCTGATGCCGTTGAGCTCTGCTGCCAGCATAGTAAGGAGGTGTGCGGGATTCCTTGTGCGCAGTTACAACACGGGTGGCCTCACCAGACAGGCTTTGGTCAGAGGTGGAGGACACAGACGAGGTAGAAGAGGCAGAAACAGTTGAGAAACTTCTACATACAGAGGATTTATGCACAACTCGTGGGGACGGCAAGACTTGTACAGCAGACCCTTCTCCATCTCTCACCATAGTTACCCAGTGCCCAGTCAGTGACATGTAACACTCTTGTCAATGCTTACTGCTCCAAGTATCTGTGGTGAAATGCACGCTGTCACACACAGAGTTTCTCATGGAAGCGGTGATGTTGTGTGCGACATGCTGGTGTAGCGCAGGCACACCTTTCTTGGAGAACTAGTGGAGACTGGGCATCTGGTACTGGGGCACTGCGACGGACATAATGTCTCGAAAATCCTGTGTGTCCACCAGGCAGAAAGGCAGCATGTCTGTAGCCAACAGCTTGCAGATGCTGAAAGTCAACCTCTTAGCTTTTTCATGGCTCGGAGGAAATGGTCTTTTACTTATCCACATCTGAGGGACCAAGGGCTGGCTGCTGTGCTGAGATGGCGTTGAGTGGGGTGTCCCTGGAAAACTGCTGGTCTGTGAGGAAAGTGCAGGCGGAGACATAATGTTGCTTTCATCCAAAGGTGGTGCTCTCGATGTCTGAGAGAGCTCAACACCAGCAGCTGTTTCCACTTCCAAAACAACTGACAACCTGCCAATCACACTGCATGTTGCGGGTAAAGAGGTGGAAGGTCTGTGTCCAAAAGCATGTGTGACTGCTGTCCCTATAGTCACAGAGTATGAAGAGCACATGGATGCACTTGAAGGGGAAGACCGGGCTTGGTCCGCTCCGCTAGGCCGCATTGTAGCACAGTGAGCTTCCCACTGCGACTTATGCTTCATATCCATGTGACAGTTCATGGACGAAGTACTCAAACTAGTGAGTTTTTGGCCTCTACTTAGAGATTGTCGAAAAATCTTACAGATGACATGAGTTGGGAGATCCTTTGTGATGTCAAAAAAGCTCCAGGCTAGGCAAGGCTTAGAGCCCATGCGACCTGCAGAGCCACCCCGACTTCTGCTCAGAGGCAGAGTTGTGGCTGAGGATGCAGTTGTTGACGTGCTTCCAGTACTACGTCTCTGTCCAGGAAGGCGCAACCTAACCTCGTCGTCAGTAGCAACCTCCTCCACCTCCTCTGCTGACCTCATCGACTGCCTGACTGTGGGTTGACAGTAAGTGGGATCTACAACTTCATCATCACCCTGTGTGTTCGCACTCCCCTCCTTCTCAGAGCCAACCTCTTCCGGCCCTGACCGAATACTTAAGTTGTCATTCCAATCAGGTATCTGAGTCTCATCGTCATCAGCATGTTCCTCATTGTCTCCATCAACAGGAGTTACAGATTGTTAATGAGGGTCTACATTATGCCCAGAACCTTCTTCATCTGGGCCTGAATATGACTTACAAAGCTTCTGGGCATCAGTGCAGATCATTTCCTTGTCTGGACTCACTGCATCTTTGGAGCAGACCTATGATTCCCTGGCTATAGTGTCACTAAACAGCTCTGCAGACTCAACCATCTCTGTTACCTCATACTCAGCAGGGCGGGTGGAGACTTGAGAGCTGGTAGAAAGCAAGTGCGATTGGGGTGACAAATCAGAGGACTGGAGTCTTTGGATGTTGAAGTTCAGGTGGAGGAGAGGCCACTTGATGGAGCACTTGAGATCCATTCAATCATCTGCTGTTTTTGTGCCTCATCTACCTTTAGTAGCAATGGTCGTTTCCGTAACAAAGGGATCATATCAGATTGTCCACGGAAAGTAGTGGACATCTTACTTTGGCTGGAAGATGGTCTTTCTTCAGCAGATGTTACTGTTGCTTTACCACCTACACCACGGACACAAACTTTTTTCCCTTTCCAACACTCCTGTTCCCCTTTCCACCAGCATCTGGCCTTTTGCCACTCATTTTGTTTGTGAACAAATTGGACACTGTTTGCTGCAGGTAAAAATTGGATAGTATAAATGGAGAGGTGGTGTAGAATGGAGAAGTGGTGTAGCTTTCTTGACAGCAGAAGTACGTCACTGACTATCACAGTCACTGATATTATCCCCCAAAGAATTGCCTGCACTTTTTGCAATTAAAATTGCACAGCTGAAATGGAGAGGTGGTGTAGAATGGAGAGGTGGTGTCACTTTTTTGCCAGCAGAGGTATGTCACTGACTATCACAGACAATGATACTATGCCCCAAAGAATTGCCTGAGCTGATTTAGACAGATGCTGTGAAAAACACTTGCACAGCGCTGGCACAGACATGCCTAGCAAAAATGGCTATGAACTGCTCTAATCTAGCCCTGAAAAGTGCTGAAATTACAAGTAGTCCCTAATCCCTAAACCGATGTCTCGATAGCACTGTATAAGCAGCAGCAGCGGGAGCGGTGACTGACACACACCCACAGCACTAAGATAATGGCGGTGATGGGGAAAATGGCCAGGTCTTATAGGGCAAGGACATGTGACATGCACAGCCAATGAAACATGCTTGTATGGCAAAAATCCACTTTGCTGTGTGTGTGTCTGTGATTGGTTGACAGCCAGACCTGCCCCACTGTATGCACGGTTAGGGAAAAAAAAATGGCGATCACCATTCTTTCAGCACTCAGCAGCACTGATCTAAACCCTGTCCCCCCCGCACACTATACGCTGAAGTTTGAAAATATCATTATTAACAGTGACTGACAGTATTACAGTGAAAAGCCAGCTAGTAACTAGCTACGCTTTTGGTGATCGAACCGTTATCGAACGGTAACTTGAACGGTCGAACGTAAAGCAAAGCGTTCGAGTTCGTTGAACGACTCGAATATCGCCCAAAACAGCTCGAATTTGAAATTGGCGAACGGTTCGCTTCGAACATCGCTCATCTCTACTCAAGACGCAAAAAAATATGCAATCACTGAGCCCCAGATCCCAAAAAATGACAACGCTATGGGTTTCAGAATATGGTGCCACTTTTATTTGGACAAACTTGTGAATTTTTTTTAACCTCTTAGATAAAAGTAAACATATACATATATTATTGTCTACAAACCCGTAGCGACCTAAGGTATCATACTGACACATTAGTTTTACTATATAGTGGACACAGTGAATAAAATATCCCCAAAATAATTGTGCGATTACACTTCTTTTACAATTTTTCAGCGCTTGAAATTTTTTGCTATTTTCCAGTACACTATATGATAAAACTGATGGGTACAACTTGTCCCACAAAAATAAGCCCTCATATGGCAAAATTAATGGAAAAATAAAAAAGTTACGGATTTCGAGAGCAAAAAAAGCAAACAAATGGAAAATCGCCCGGGGGTGAAGAGGTTAATTGTAAAGTTTTGCAGAATATGGTTGCGCTATATAAATAAAATTATTATTATCATCAGCAAAAATTATGCAGCTACAATGGCTACAATGTGCAGGCACTTTGATGGACTGAATCAGAAAACAATTTGGATTAAGAATTTTTGCTGTAATTATCTGGAAAAATGTAAAAGTTTATTTGCTCCTGACTTGTATCTTATTTTCAGCAAAGACTTGGGCTATAGAAAGTTAGCTCAACTAACCAAGTCTTTAATGCAGACCTAACAATGGAGAAAGTTTTCTGTTTTTCCTACAAAGGAGTAAAGCTCTTGCGCATAGCTGCTTCATTGCAAAAAAGATAACTACTCACCGGTAATTGGATTTTCCAGAGCTATGACCGCACCTATTGAAAATAAAAGTGGCAGAACCTCTCCAAAGCCCCAGTGTCCTTTTTGAGCATAAGAGGTAGAAGCCATATTAATACACATATCCACCACCATGCAGGTGACATCCTTCGTGTTATATACATATTCCCCCTTTTTATTTATGTATATATATACATATATATATATATATATATATATATATATCCATGGCCGGCTTTAGGCATGTGCGACTTGTGCGACCGATGGCCATGCTTCAGGGGGGGGGCGCAGCAGAGAGGTAAAAAGTCGTAAATTTCCTGGCTCCTCCGGTCCCAGCACTGCGTTTTTATTGTAACCGCCACCAGTTACTTAGGTTTATGTAGCCCCTGGCCAGACGGGTCCACCACCTTTACTGAGCCCCAGTCACAGCTGCATCAGAGGGGCCCGACGGTGTTGCTTCAGCCACAACTGCAGTCTACACATGACTAAGGTGCGTGCGAAGTCCTTCTAGGGCATCGCATGCAGATTAGCCATGTGGTGGGGGAGGCACTGTGAATGGAGCAGAGCAGAAAGGCGGCGCATCAACCCGCAGCCCAATGTAATGAGGTCATCACTCTGCACCTCATCATAGTGCTGCGGACAATGCGGAGCTGGCGAGCGTGCGGCATCTGGCAGGGAGAGGTAGGCGCTCTATGAGCTGAAGATTGCCGGGGGTGGTGAGGGGCCGCTGACTCCAGCCGCGGGGGGCGGGGGGAGTTGCTGACTCCAGCCACGGGTGGTGGGGGGGCCGCTGACTCCAGCCAAGGGGGGCACTGACTCCAGCCGCGGGGGGCGGGGGGGCGCTGACTCCAGCCGCGGGGGGCAGGAGGGGCCGCTGACTACAGCCGCGGGGGGGCGCTGACCACAGCCGCGGGGGCGGGGAAGGGCGCTGACTACAGCCGCAGGGGGGTGCTGTTCCAGCCCCGGGTCGTGGGGGCACCCGCTGATTGCAGCCCCTGCCTTGCTTTAGCTGGATGTGTGGAGGGCACACATCCAGCTGAAATGCATCGCTGCTCAGAGAGGACGCTGCAGGACGTTGGAGTCGGGGAGGGTGAGTAAAATGTTTGTTTTTTTTTCTTTTTTGTAGTAGACAAATGTACGAGGAGAGACCCAGGAAAGGCACATATACACAAGAGGGAGGAGATATATACCAGGAAGGGGACAAAAACCGGGATGGGGACATATATACCAGAATGTGCCCGGGAGGGGAATATATATACACATCAGGAGGAGCCTAGGATGTGGATATATATGCTGGGAAAGGGACAAATAAACCAGGATGGGAACATATATAGCAGGAGGAGGACATATATACCAAGAAGGGGAAAGAAACCAGGATGGGGACATATATACCAGAATGTGCCCAGGAGTGGGATATACATACCAGGAGGTGCCCAGGATTGGACATATATACCAGGATAGGGACAAATAAACTGGGATGGGGACATGCATAACAGGAGGGTCCCTGGATGGGAACATATATACCTGGAAGATGACATTTATGCTAGGAAGGGAACAATAAACCAGGATGGGGACATGCATACCAGGAAGGGCCCAGGATGCAGACATATATACAAGGAATTGGACATATATACCAGGAGGAAATTGTACAGAGAGACAATGTGTTTAGGGAGATAGTATACAGAGGGGTAGTGTGTGTGGGGTGATATACAGAGGAGCATTGTGTGTGTGAGGATATATATAAAGAGGGGCAGCTTGTGTGGGAGATAGTGTAAAAAGGGGCAGCGTACATGAGGGATATTACACAGAGGGTCATTGTGTGTGTGTATATTATACAGAGTTGCAGTGTGTGGGGGATATATAGAAGGGCAGTGTGTGTGTGTGTGGAGGATGCTACACAGAGGAGCAGTGTGTGGGATATTATACAATGGGCAGTGTGTTGGTATTTACAGAGGAGCAGTGTACGTGTAGGGACATTATACAGAGCAGCAGTGTGTGGAGGGTGATATATTGAGGAGCAGTGTTTGTGGGGAGATATTATACAGAGAAGTAGTGTGTGGGAGGATATTATACAGAGGAGCAGTGTGTGGGAGGATATTATACAGAGGAGCAGTGGGTGTGGGAGGATATTATACAGAGGAGCAGTGTGTGTGGGAGGATATTATACAGAGGAACAGTGGGTGTGGGGGATATTATATTGCTAAACAGTGTGTGTGAGGGATACTAAACAGAGGATCAGTGTGAGGGGGGATATTATACAGAGGAGCAGTGTGTATGTGGGGATATTATACAAAAGACCAGTGTGTGGGGGGTATTATGCAGAGTGGCATTGTGTGTCTGGGATATTATACAGAGGAGCAGTGTGTGTGGGGATATTATATTGAGCAGCAGTGTGTGTGTGTGGGGAGATAGTATACTGAGGTGCAGTGTGTGTGGGGGATAGTGTACTGAGGTGGTGTGTGGGGGGATATTATACAGAGGAGCAGTGTGGGGGGGAGGATATTATACAGAGGAACAGTGTGTGTTGGGTTATAATACATAAGTTCAAAGAACCCATCTTTTGGATACCTTATGACTCCAACAACGATTTCAGAATATGAGAAACTTGAGTCAGTATCAATTTATACATATTTTCTTTTATTAATTAATAGTACATAAAAAATATTTTTGATTTTTTTTTACAAAAACAGTTAAAATATTGTGCTCAGTATTATAGCAATTAAATCCCAGTCAAAAAACAAGGCCGGTCTATGGGGTCCATAAATTAAGCTAATTAAGCATCAATGCACATAGGCAAATATAGGGGGGCAGTTTTTTTATTATATATAATATGTAATAAAGAGATTCCCCTCAGCGTCTATTATTTATCATAAATATGAATATTTGTATATTTAAGTCTGAGAAGTTTCCCAAATCCACCAGGAGCGGGGGTACAAATATTACCACAATAAAGTTATTGAAATATTATTTTCTGTTATTTTTCTAATTAATCACATCAACATTCAAATGTCCACAGCTCCGGTGGATTTAGTGAACAAATAAAGGATCCCCTAATATCCTGCTTTTCATATGATTGCGTCCTGAAAGGCGACTGCTATACAACATATACTCCGCCACTCTGTAGCAAATGCGGCAAAAGAATCTCAATATAACCAACGTGGCAAATATACAGTGCATGCAGTCACCCGTCAGGTCACAAACTCCTCAAGCTTTATAAAACCATTGTAAAGCTCATATGCATATGACCCTCAAATAGATGGAGTTAAATCAGTTTAATATTTACCCATAATAGAAGTGAACCACCTGGACGGCACCCCGACACGTGTTTCGCAACTCGCTTCTTCAAGGGGGCGAGTTGCGAAACACGTGGTTCACTTCTATTATGAGGGGAATCTCTTTATTACATATTATATATAATAAAAAAACTGCCCCCCTATATTTGCCTATGTGCATTGATGCTTAATTAGCTTAATTTATGGACCCCATGGACCGGCCTTGTTCTTTGACTGGGATTTAATTGCTATAATACTGAGCACAATATTTTAACTGTTTTTGTAAAAAAATTTCAAAAATATTTTTTATGTACTATTAATTAATAAAAGAAAGTGTGTGTTGGATATATTACACTGAGGAGCAGTGTGTTTGGGGGGATATTATACAGAGGAGCAGTGTGTGTATGAATATTATATACACGGGCTTTGTGTGGGCATATTCTATTGAGGGGCAGTGTTTGTGGGGGATATTATACATGGGGCAGTGTGTGTGGGAGAGATATTATACAGAGGAGCAGTGTGTGTGTGTATGAAATCTTACAGAGGGCCAGTGTGTGGGGATATTATACACAGGGATATCGTGTGGGGGTACACTGAGGGGCAGAGTGGGGGGGAATATTATAAATAGGGGCAGTGTGGGAGTATATTATGTAGAGGGAGGTGTAGGGGGTGTATTATTAATTTTCTTTAGGATAAATGCTTTATTTTCTGGAACAACTTCAAAGGTGCTAACACTTTTGGCCGTATGTGTGTGTGTGTGTGTGTGTGTGTCTGTATGCGTATATAAAATATATATATATACACACACATACATTTTTCCAAGAATGGTGGTGAGCGTGGAGGTCTTGAGGGGTGGAGTTGGAGCACGGGTGGGGTGTAATATTCATGGATATGGCATAAATGGTTAAAATCGGAAGACCTCTAAAAAAACGAGATCAGACGTGGTGGATTTGAGGTGCAGATTCTCCAGCACAAATTTGTAATTTATTGTACATTTGAAGAGATAATTTTTCATAGGATATAAATAAAAATGGCCTCCTGTCCTCATTTGTTTCCTGGAAAACTGGGTAAAAAAATCAGTAGGGGGGGCACCAAAGAGCAGTTTTGCACAGGGCGCCATTCAGGCTAACCCCGGCCCTGTATATATCTGTGAGAAAAAACTCCACCACCAAAGAAGGGAGGGGATTAGGATGGTGCTGTCATGGCTCTGGATAATCCGGTTACCGGTAATTATCATCTTTTCCCTATCATCTTTTCCCTTCCTTATGACAGCACCATGTGAGAGAGAATAAAATAGCAGAGTCTCTAGGGTGGGATCACCACGGAGAGCACCTTCCATTCAAATTAGAGGTCTGAAGGCCCCAAATCCAAGTGGTAGTGCTAGGAGAAAGTAGAGGGTGACAACCAGACTGCAGTCCTACAAATTTGTTCCACAGAAGCATTATCCCTTTCCAAACAGAAGGCAGCTATAGCCCTAGTGGAATGGGCCTTAATAACTTGAGGGGCATCCTGACCCCAGGCAGAGTAAGCAAAACTTATGGATCCTCTCACCCACCTAGCAATAGTGGACCTAGTGATTCTTATGGAATTTAGAATTTTCTTTCTGCAGGAAAGGTAGGTCAGGCTTCAGTATGATCCTATCTTCTAAGATAGATAGTAAAAGGAACTCCCTGTAAAAGGTTTTGTTTGTCTAACCACCAATCCAGCAGACCCCAAACCTTTACAGACAGCAGGAACATGTGATCTAGATGACACAATCCTATTGATTTGACTGATAGAATTTGCCACTAAAGATCTCTTATGTGGAATTGTGCCCACTAAAGGGCAGGAATCGTGGTGGACAGAGAGCCTAACATGGACATTGCTTTTCTTAGAGAAGTTTTCTGCTGCCTCTGAGCCTTTAAAACCTTCGACCTTATCCTGAATATGTCTTCGGATGGAAAGAAAGAATATTGATGGATTGAATCTAGATGGATCTCTAGAAAAATCTTGACCTGACCAGAGTCTGTCTTTCATTTGGCCTTGTTTATTAGCCATCCCAACTCTGGCTGAACTGAGAGGACCTGTTGACTGCTAATGAGCAGTCCCTTTCTGACCTCTCCATTACTAAAAAGTTGTATAAAAAAGGGATTAACACCAATACCACAACTAGTATGGAAGGCTATAGGCATAAACAATAGCAACACTTATTAACAGCAAGCAAGCCGATTTCAAAAATTCAATAATACTTTATTAAATAAAAAAATAATAAACACATAAAACCCGAATGGACCACCCCAAATGACGGATGGTATTGATATGGGGAGCCAGCACAAACAAAGCAGAAATCACAATCTATAATAGTATTCAATAAGTTACATCCAGTTTAAGTAAACTATACATGGCAGAGGAAAACGTTGCCTGTTATAAAGTTGTATATAACAAAAATTAATTATCCATATGTATAAAAGATAGAAAAAGTAAATGATCATACAAAGAACAACCAATATTACCAACAGGCAGCTGATCCAATTCCAAAAGTGGTGCGGCAACCCCTCAAACTGACGCGCATTTCGCAATAGGCGTGCTTTGTAGAAAGTTGAAGAAAATGGTCCATGACCAGTCTCCAACCTGGAAAGCTGATCTGGCAACAGCAATCAGAGAAAGCTGGAGCCAGATTGATGAAGAGTACTGTTTGTCACTCATTAAGTACATGCCTCAGAGACTGCAAGCTGTTTTAAAAGCCAGAGGGGGGCAACAAAATACTAGTGATGTATTGGAGTGTTCTTTTGTTTGTTTGTTTTTTATGATTCCCTAATTTTTACCTCAGAATTGAGTGATTCCATAAGTTTTCCCCCTGTTTGGTCTTGAAAGATAACCGTTACTGGCTAACACATTATGTTTTCATGATTTTTTTTTTAGTGTTTCTTAAAGCCAGAAAGTTGGCATTTGAAATGACTTGTTTTGTGCCATGTCTGTGATCTTCTTTTTTCAAACAAAAGTAAACAACTGAATGAACATCCTCAGAGCCAGGTGAGTCCATAATTGCCAGGGGTTGTATGTAGGGTGCATCTGCCATAAAGTAAGTTGAATTTCTAGCCTCACCCAGGGCCAACTGGTGGGGAGGAAAGTAAAATAACAGCCCAAGACATGTCACTTCTCAAGAGCCATGAGCAAAGTGTCTAGCTTGAGATTACAGAAAAGGAAAGGATATGTACAAGATTTTACTAAGGAACTTGCAAAGACTAGAACATTCTGTAAAGGTTCTTCGGTTTGGTATTATTTTGTGCTATCCACACCCCTCACAGGCCTAGACTACTCTTTCTTGTAGTCAACAGGCCCAAAAATATGTCCACACATAACTATGTTCACCATTAACTATGACCCTTCAATTTAAATTCTGCAAATACTACTGCAGCTTCATCAACTGGTCCATTGTTGGTCCACTATGTATGAGAAAACTAGCATAGCTCCTTTACTACAAATACACAAGTAGCTGCTGAACTAGAATCCTACAAATCTTTTTGATCATCTCTAGAAATCAATTTAAAAGTACAGATAATTTCATTGTAACTGTATTTTGTTGCAAACTTAAGATTGAGCACAGAATAACTTCTCTTTAGAAAAAAAGCTGAAATCGCTTTTCAATGTTAAAATTATATGTCTTCAACTACAGTAGAAGAAGTAAAAAATAGTATAGAATTGTTAGAAGAAGAAAAGAATCGAGTAGAGGAATATGAAGTTATAATAATACACTGTCATACAGTTGGATTCAATTGAATAGATTTATAGAGTGTTTTCCGCAAGTAAGAGCATTTAAATAGGAGATGTAAGAAGCAACATTTAAATGTCAGAAATTAACTTGACCGACAATTTTTACCATAATAGAAGATTTCTGCAAGACTGTAATGGGACCTGTGTATGACAATATTGTCATACATTGCCGCAAAGATTTTCAAGAATTTATTTCCCTTTTATACTTTTCCTTTAGTAACTTAAATTAATTCAAGTAACAGATTAACAAGCATTATACATTTGTTATGGACATTGACAACATAGATATTGGAGATAATTACCTTGTACAATGCTGACATTTTCTGCCTTTTTACACAGAGTAACGAAACCAAGCTATTCTTGCACTCTTCAGGATTTGTGGGTATGTTTAGAGCAGCAAGGAAGAAACTTTACATTTTAGATGTAATATACAAAAAGAACAGTGCTTAATAGTGATGAGCGAGCATGCTTGTAACTACTCGGTACTCGCACGAGTATCGCTGTACTCGGGCTGCTCGGCGGGGACCGAGTAATCTCGCGATACTCGTGCTGTACTCGTGGTCTTCATTTCTGCATGTTGGCGCTCTTTTGAGAGCCAGCCCTCATGCAGGGATTGGCTGGCAGACCACTGCAATGCCACAGCCCTGTTAGTTGTGGAATTGCAGTGATTGGCCGGCCTGCACAGCGTGACCGAGCCTTTATACCGGCCGGCGCGCTGTGCTCTGCTCACAGCTATCCAGACAGTCAGTGCAGGGAGAGTGTCGCTGATTCAGGGAAAGCTTTGCGGCCCTTTATAGCTTTTTCAGTTGCAGGGCTGCAAACAGTGTGACCAAAAGTCCTTCTCAGGACTATTCTAGTTGTATACAGGCAGGCAGGGTATAGCCAGGTCGGAGTACAGTAGCAGAGTCCTTCTCAGGACTATTGTTGCTATATACAGGCAGGGTATAGCCAGGTCTGAATACAGGCTAGTGACCAGAAGAGTCCTTGTCAGGACTATTGTACCAGTATACAGGCAGGCAGGCAGGCAGGGTATATATAGCCATTCCTAGTGGTGACCGTATACCAGCCTTCATCATATCTGGGGCTGGTGTACACAGTGTAAAACAGTCCAGATAGTGTCTGACTTGTCTGTAATTGTCGCTCCCCAAAAAAACCTGTTAGGTTCTTATTGCGTCCGTGCTTGGTTTTTAAAACCGCACGTGTGTGCCTGTTGGTGGCAGCGTACAGGTGCACTTGTGTGCAATTTCCACAAACTTTGATATAACGCACAAGTAGTGAATATACACGTCAGCAGTGCACAGCACTGCAAAATGCGCAAGGGCATTGGCAAGGAACAAGGAAGTGGACGTGATGGTGGTGCAGGCAGAGGCCGAGGTCGTGGGCAAGCTCTAATTTCGCCACAACAAAGGGCCACATCTAGTCGCTCGCACGTCCTGTCCCAAATTCTTGGGGACCGCAGCAGTACACCGCTCTTGAACCAAGACCAGTGTCAACAGGTTGTTAGTTGGATAGCAGATAATGCTTCCAGTCAGATTGGCACCACCACAAACACTCTGTCTTACACACGGTCAAGTGTCAGTAGCCGTGATACTGCACCGCACATTTCTGAACCTGATCCTCCTTCCTACCACCAGGCTGAGTACACGTCCTCCTCGGACATTAATGATCCCACACTTGGACACTCGGAAGAGCTGTTCACGTTTCCATTCACACATTCTGGCCTCTCGCCAGCTCATATTGAAGTGGGTCATGAGGAGATCGTCTGTACAGATGGCCAAATATTTGAGCAGCCACGTTCTCACGAAGTTGGCAACGTGTCTCAACAAGTGGTGGACGATGATGAGACACAATTGTCAGGAAGTCAGGAGGAGGAGCAGGGTGCGGAAGAGGAAGACGACGTGGTGGATGATCCAGTAACTGACCCAACCTGGCAGGAGGATATGCAGAGCGAGGACAGCAGTGCACAGGGGGAGGGAGGCGTAGCATCACAACAGGCAGTAAGAAGCAGGGTGGTAGCCCCAGGCAGAAGTCAGGCAACCGTTCCCCGGAACAACACGACGACACAAGGTGCCTGTACAAATGTTAGGTCTTCCCGAGTCTGGCAGTTTTTTAAGTTGGATCCAGATGATTCAAAAAAGGCCATTTGCAACACCTGCCGTGCCAGCATCAGCAGGGGTACCAAAACTAGCAGCCTGACCACCACCAGCATGATCAGGCACATGTCAGCCAAGCACCCGACTTTGTGGGAAGTACAACAGAGTCGAGGAGCAGTGCTTGCTGATGTCACTGCTACGTCTTCGCTGGTTGTGCATGCGAGCCAATCCCCTGTCCATGCTGCCTGCGAACAAGCCTCCTCCACTCCTGCACCTGCAGAGTCCTACGCAGAAAGAACACCATCATCAAGCACGTCCTTGTCCCAGCGCAGCGTTCAGTTATCCATTCAGCAAACCTTTGAACGCAGGCGCAAATACACTGCCAACACCCCACATGCCACACTTCTAAATGCTAACATTTCGCGACTGCTTGCGCTGGAAATGTTGCCTTTTAGGCTGGTGGAGACAGAAGCATTCCGTGACCTGATGGCGGCAGCTGTCCCACGTTACTCGGTCCCCAGCCGCCACTATTTCTCCCGGTGTGCCGTCCCCGCGTTGCATAACCACGTGTCACAAAACATCACACGTGCCCTGAACAACGCTGTTTCACCCAAGGTCCACCTAACCACAGACACGTGGACAAGTGCTTGTGGGCAAGGCCGCTACATCTCATTGACGGCACACTGGGTTAATATTGTGGAAGCTGGGACCCAGTCTGAGCGAGGGACGGAACACGTCCTTCCCACACCAAGGTTTGCAGGCCCTACCTCAGTCAGGGTTTCACCCACACTCTACAGCTCCGGAATGTCATGCTCTTCAGCCTCCTCCTCCTCCTGCGCATCCTCATCCACTGTACCCTCCACACCAGTCACAAGCTGGAAGCACTGCAGCACTGCCTCGGCGAAGCGGCAACAGGCTGTGCTGAAGCTAATCTGCATAGGTGACAAACCCCACAATGCAGAAGAGCTGTGGACAGCTCTGAAACAGCAGGCAGATCACTGGCTCACACCTCTGAACCTAAAGCCAGGAAAGGTCGTGTGTGACAATGGCCGGAACCTGGTGGCGGCTTTGAGGCGAGGCCAGCTGACACATGTTCCATGCGTGGCCCATGTTCTCAACCTCGTGGTTCAGCGGTTTCTAAAGTCATACCCAGAGCTGTCTGATCTGCTGGTAAAAGTTCGCCGCCTGTCTGCACATTTTCGAAAGTCACCTACTGCTTCAGCCGGCCTTGCCGGCTTTCAGCGCAGTTTGCATCTTCCGGCTCACAGACTGGTGTGTGATGTCCCCACGCGTTGGAATTCAACTCTGCACATGTTGGTCAGGATATGTGAGCAGAAGAGGGCAGTTGTTGAGTACCTGCATCACCTAAGCCGTCGGGAAATGGGTCAAACTCCACACATAACACCTGAGGAGTGGAGATGGATGTCAGACCTATGTACCATCCTCCAAAACTTTGAGGACTCCACCAAGATGGTGAGTGGTGATGACGCCATTATTAGCGTCACCATACCGCTACTCTGCCTTCTAAAACGGTCTCTGCTGAAAAACAAACATGATGCATTGCAGGCGGAGCGCAATGAGTTGCAGCAAGAAACAGTAGTGGGTGTGGGTGATGATAACACACAGCCCAGCCTCGTCTCATCACAACGTGCAGTGGAGGACTATGACGAGGAGGAGGATGAAGACATGGAGCAACTCTCCGGCCAAATTGAGGATATGACATGCACACCAGTCATATCCTCGGTTCAGCGTGGCTGGCCAGAGGACAGGGTAGATGAGGAGGAGGAGGAGGAGGAGGAGGAGGAGGACAGCATGTTCAGTCATCTTGTTGGTCAGGCTACTGAAGTCCTGGCTGTTAAGAGTCTGGCGCACATGGCTGACTTTATGGTAAGCTGCCTGTCTCGTGACCCTCGCGTTAAGAACATCTTGGCCGACAATCATTACTGGTTGGTAACACTGTTAGACCCACGCTACAAGGAGAACTTTTTGTCTCTTATTCCCGTGGAGGAGAGGTCAACCAAAATGCAGCAGTTCCGGAAGGCCATAGTCACGGAAGTAGGCAAAGCATTCCCTTCACAAAACGCTAGCGGCATAGGTCATGAATCAGTGGACAACCGAGGCGTACAGCCGAGAGAGGCACAAGTCCAATCCGCCAGAGGTAGGGGAACATATAACTGAATAGGATAACTGAAGTGAGCACTAATATATATATATATGAGTGCAAGCCAAAAATACATACTATATATAAGAATAAGGCTGCACATCAAACTTAGATAATGGTATAATGCCTCAAGCATATGGAAAAATATTGGAATATACAATGAAAAATGCTACTTGCTAATTTGAACATGTGAATAATGAATTGCATACCTGCTATGAATATTAGGAAAAAGGAGATATTTAGCAATCGCATTGATCAATGTAACTGAGCCCCAAAACCTCGTCAAGGTATATCTCTATATTGGGGTCCCTAGCTCTGTGACCCTAACTGTGTGTCATCTCATTGCAATTAAAAACTGCTATGGGTGGAGAGGGGTAACTAAGGACTTTCTTATATAGGAAATGGAAAAAACATGGCCGAAAGGGGCGGAGCTGTGTTCACATTCAGAAAAAAAAAACATATAACTGAATAGGATAACTGAAGTGAGCACTAATATATATATATATGAGTGCAAGCCAAAAATACATACTATATATAAGAATAAGGCTGCACATCAAACTTAGATAATGGTATAATGCCTCAAGCATATGGAAAAATATTGGAATATACAATGAAAAATGCTACTTGCTAATTTGAACATGTGAATAATGAATTGCATACCTGCTATGAATATTAGGAAAAAGGAGATATTTAGCAATCGCATTGATCAATTAGGGTCACAGAGCTAGGGACCCCAATATAGAGATATACCTTGACGAGGTTTTGGGGCTCAGTTACATTGATCAATGCGATTGCTAAATATCTCCTTTTTCCTAATATTCATAGCAGGTATGCAATTCATTATTCACATGTTCAAATTAGCAAGTAGCATTTTTCATTGTATATTCCAATATTTTTCCATATGCTTGAGGCATTATACCATTATCTAAGTTTGATGTGCAGCCTTATTCTTATATATAGTATTTTTGGCTTGCACTCATATATATATATATTAGTGCTCACTTCAGTTATCCTATTCAGTTATATGTTTTTTTTTCTGAATGTGAACACAGCTCCGCCCCTTTTGGCCATGTTTTTTCCATTTCCTATATAAGAAAGTCCTTAGTTACCCCTCTCCACCCATAGCAGTTTTTAATTGCAATGAGATGACACACAGTTAGGGTCACAGAGCTAGGGACCCCAATATAGAGATATACCTTGACGAGGTTTTGGGGCTCAGTTACATTGATCAATGCGATTGCTAAATATCTCCTTTTTCCTAATATTCATAGCAGGTATGCAATTCATTATTCACATGTTCAAATTAGCAAGTAGCATTTTTCATTGTTTATTCCAATATTTTTCCATATGCTTGAGGCATTATACCATTATCTAAGTTTGATGTGCAGCCTTATTCTTATATATAGTATGTATTTTTGGCTTGCACTCATATATATATATATTAGTGCTCACTTCAGTTATCCTATTCAGTTATATGTTTTTTTTTCTGAATGTGAACACAGCTCCGCCCCTTTCGGCCATGTTTTTTCCATTTCCTATATAAGAAAGTCCTTAGTTACCCCTCTCCACCCATAGCAGTTTTTAATTGCAATGAGATGACACACAGTTAGGGTCACAGAGCTAGGGACCCCAATATAGAGATATACCTTGACGAGGTTTTGGGGCTCAGTTACATTGATCAATGCGATTGCTAAATATCTCCTTTTTCCTAATATTCATAGCAGGTATGCAATTCATTATTCACATGTTCAAATTAGCAAGTAGCATTTTTCATTGTATATTCCAATATTTTTCCATATGCTTGAGGCATTATACCATTATCTAAGTTTGATGTGCAGCCTTATTCTTATATATAGTATGTATTTTTGGCTTGCACTCATATATATATATATTAGTGCTCACTTCAGTTATCCTATTCAGTTATATGTTTTTTTTTCTGAATGTGAACACAGCTCCGCCCCTTTCGGCCATGTTTTTTCCATTTCCTATATAAGAAAGTCCTTAGTTACCCCTCTCCACCCATAGCAGTTTTTAATTGCAATGAGATGACACACAGTTAGGGTCACAGAGCTAGGGACCCCAATATAGAGATATACCTTGACGAGGTTTTGGGGCTCAGTTACATTGATCAATGCGATTGCTAAATATCTCCTTTTTCCTAATATTCATAGCAGGTATGCAATTCATTATTCACATGTTCAAATTAGCAAGTAGCATTTTTCATTGTATATTCCAATATTTTTCCATATGCTTGAGGCATTATACCATTATCTAAGTTTGATGTGCAGCCTTATTCTTATATATAGTATGTATTTTTGGCTTGCACTCATATATATATATATTAGTGCTCACTTCAGTTATCCTATTCAGTTATATGTTTTTTTTCTGAATGTGAACACAGCTCCGCCCCTTTCGGCCATGTTTTTTCCATTTCCTATATAAGAAAGTCCTTAGTTACCCCTCTCCACCCATAGCAGTTTTTAATTGCAATGAGATGACACACAGTTAGGGTCACAGAGCTAGGGACCCCAATATAGAGATATACCTTGACGAGGTTTTGGGGCTCAGTTACATTGATCAATGCGATTGCTAAATATCTCCTTTTTCCTAATATTCATAGCAGGTATGCAATTCATTATTCACATGTTCAAATTAGCAAGTAGCATTTTTCATTGTATATTCCAATATTTTTCCATATGCTTGAGGCATTATACCATTATCTAAGTTTGATGTGCAGCCTTATTCTTATATATAGTATGTATTTTTGGCTTGCACTCATATATATATATATTAGTGCTCACTTCAGTTATCCTATTCAGTTATATGTTTTTTTTTCTGAATGTGAACACAGCTCCGCCCCTTTCGGCCATGTTTTTTCCATTTCCTATATAAGAAAGTCCTTAGTTACCCCTCTCCACCCATAGCAGTTTTTAATTGCAATGAGATGACACACAGTTAGGGTCACAGAGCTAGGGACCCCAATATAGAGATATACCTTGACGAGGTTTTGGGGCTCAGTTACATTGATCAATGCGATTGCTAAATATCTCCTTTTTCCTAATATTCATAGCAGGTATGCAATTCATTATTCACATGTTCAAATTAGCAAGTAGCATTTTTCATTGTATATTCCAATATTTTTCCATATGCTTGAGGCATTATACCATTATCTAAGTTTGATGTGCAGCCTTATTCTTATATATAGTATGTATTTTTGGCTTGCACTCATATATATATATATTAGTGCTCACTTCAGTTATCCTATTCAGTTATATGGTTTTTTTTCTGAATGTGAACACAGCTCCGCCCCTTTCGGCCATGTTTTTTCCATTTCCTATATAAGAAAGTCCTTAGTTACCCCTCTCCACCCATAGCAGTTTTTAATTGCAATGAGATGACACACAGTTAGGGTCACAGAGCTAGGGACCCCAATATAGAGATATACCTTGACGAGGTATTGGGGCTCAGTTACATTGATCAATGCGATTGCTAAATATCTCCTTTTTCCTAATATTCATAGCAGGTATGCAATTCATTATTCACATGTTCAAATTAGCAAGTAGCATTTTTCATTGTATATTCCAATATTTTTCCATATGCTTGAGGCATTATACCATTATCTAAGTTTGATGTGCAGCCTTATTCTTATATATAGTATGTATTTTTGGCTTGCACTCATATATATATATATTAGTGCTCACTTCAGTTATCCTATTCAGTTATATGTTTTTTTTCTGAATGTGAACACAGCTCCGCCCCTTTCGGCCATGTTTTTTCCATTTCCTATATAAGAAAGTCCTTAGTTACCCCTCTCCACCCATAGCAGTTTTTAATTGCAATGAGATGACACACAGTTAGGGTCACAGAGCTAGGGACCCCAATATAGAGATATACCTTGACGAGGTTTTGGGGCTCAGTTACATTGATCAATGCGATTGCTAAATATCTCCTTTTTCCTAATATTCATAGCAGGTATGCAATTCATTATTCACATGTTCAAATTAGCAAGTAGCATTTTTCATTGTATATTCCAATATTTTTCCATATGCTTGAGGCATTATACCATTATCTAAGTTTGATGTGCAGCCTTATTCTTATATATAGTATGTATTTTTGGCTTGCACTCATATATATATATATTAGTGCTCACTTCAGTTATCCTATTCAGTTATATGGTTTTTTTTTTCTGAATGTGAACACAGCTCCGCCCCTTTCGGCCATGTTTTTTCCATTTCCTATATAAGAAAGTCCTTAGTTACCCCTCTCCACCCATAGCAGTTTTTAATTGCAATGAGATGACACACAGTTAGGGTCACAGAGCTAGGGACCCCAATATAGAGATATACCTTGACGAGGTTTTGGGGCTCAGTTACATTGATCAATGCGATTGCTAAATATCTCCTTTTTCCTAATATTCATAGCAGGTATGCAATTCATTATTCACATGTTCAAATTAGCAAGTAGCATTTTTCATTGTATATTCCAATATTTTTCCATATGCTTGAGGCATTATACCATTATCTAAGTTTGATGTGCAGCCTTATTCTTATATATAGTATGTATTTTTGGCTTGCACTCATATATATATATATTAGTGCTCACTTCAGTTATCCTATTCAGTTATATGTTTTTTTTCTGAATGTGAACACAGCTCCGCCTCTTTCGGCCATGTTTTTTCCATTTCCTATATAAGAAAGTCCTTAGTTACCCCTCTCCACCCATAGCAGTTTTTAATTGCAATGAGATGACACACAGTTAGGGTCACAGAGCTAGGGACCCCAATATAGAGATATACCTTGACGAGGTTTTGGGGCTCAGTTACATTGATCAATGCGATTGCTAAATATCTCCTTTTTCCTAATATTCATAGCAGGTATGCAATTCATTATTCACATGTTCAAATTAGCAAGTAGCATTTTTCATTGTATATTCCAATATTTTTCCATATGCTTGAGGCATTATACCATTATCTAAGTTTGATGTGCAGCCTTATTCTTATATATAGTATGTATTTTTGGCTTGCACTCATATATATATATATTAGTGCTCACTTCAGTTATCCTATTCAGTTATATGTTTTTTTTTCTGAATGTGAACACAGCTCCGCCCCTTTCGGCCATGTTTTTTCCATTTCCTATATAAGAAAGTCCTTAGTTACCCCTCTCCACCCATAGCAGTTTTTAATTGCAATGAGATGACACACAGTTAGGGTCACAGAGCTAGGGACCCCAATATAGAGATATACCTTGACGAGGTTTTGGGGCTCAGTTACATTGATCAATGCGATTGCTAAATATCTCCTTTTTCCTAATATTCATAGCAGGTATGCAATTCATTATTCACATGTTCAAATTAGCAAGTAGCATTTTTCATTGTATATTCCAATATTTTTCCATATGCTTGAGGCATTATACCATTATCTAAGTTTGATGTGCAGCCTTATTCTTATATATAGTATGTATTTTTGGCTTGCACTCATATATATATATATTAGTGCTCACTTCAGTTATCCTATTCAGTTATATGTTTTTTTTTTTCTGAATGTGAACACAGCTCCGCCCCTTTCGGCCATGTTTTTTCCATTTCCTATATAAGAAAGTCCTTAGTTACCCCTCTCCACCCATAGCAGTTTTTAATTGCAATGAGATGACACACAGTTAGGGTCACAGAGCTAGGGACCCCAATATAGAGATATACCTTGACGAGGTTTTGGGGCTCAGTTACATTGATCAATGCGATTGCTAAATATCTCCTTTTTCCTAATATTCATAGCAGGTATGCAATTCATTATTCACATGTTCAAATTAGCAAGTAGCATTTTTCATTGTATATTCCAATATTTTTCCATATGCTTGAGGCATTATACCATTATCTAAGTTTGATGTGCAGCCTTATTCTTATATATAGTATGTATTTTTGGCTTGCACTTATATATATATATATTAGTGCTCACTTCAGTTATCCTATTCAGTTATATGTTTTTTTTTCTGAATGTGAACACAGCTCCGCCCCTTTCGGCCATGTTTTTTCCATTTCCTATATAAGAAAGTCCTTAGTTACCCCTCTCCACCCATAGCAGTTTTTAATTGCAATGAGATGACACACAGTTAGGGTCACAGAGCTAGGGACCCCAATATAGAGATATACCTTGACGAGGTTTTGGGGCTCAGTTACATTGATCAATGCGATTGCTAAATATCTCCTTTTTCCTAATATTCATAGCAGGTATGCAATTCATTATTCACATGTTCAAATTAGCAAGTAGCATTTTTCATTGTATATTCCAATATTTTTCCATATGCTTGAGGCATTATACCATTATCTAAGTTTGATGTGCAGCCTTATTCTTATATATAGTATGTATTTTTGGCTTGCACTCATATATATATATATTAGTGCTCACTTCAGTTATCCTATTCAGTTATATGTTTTTTTTTTCTGAATGTGAACACAGCTCCGCCCCTTTCGGCCATGTTTTTTCCATTTCCTATATAAGAAAGTCCTTAGTTACCCCTCTCCACCCATAGCAGTTTTTAATTGCAATGAGATGACACACAGTTAGGGTCACAGAGCTAGGGACCCCAATATAGAGATATACCTTGACGAGGTTTTGGGGCTCAGTTACATTGATCAATGCGATTGCTAAATATCTCCTTTTTCCTAATATTCATAGCAGGTATGCAATTCATTATTCACATGTTCAAATTAGCAAGTAGCATTTTTCATTGTATATTCCAATATTTTTCCATATGCTTGAGGCATTATACCATTATCTAAGTTTGATGTGCAGCCTTATTCTTATATATAGTATGTATTTTTGGCTTGCACTCATATATATATATATTAGTGCTCACTTCAGTTATCCTATTCAGTTATATGTTTTTTTTTCTGAATGTGAACACAGCTCCGCCCCTTTCGGCCATGTTTTTTCCATTTCCTATATAAGAAAGTCCTTAGTTACCCCTCTCCACCCATAGCAGTTTTTAATTGCAATGAGATGACACACAGTTAGGGTCACAGAGCTAGGGACCCCAATATAGAGATATACCTTGACGAGGTTTTGGGGCTCAGTTACATTGATCAATGCGATTGCTAAATATCTCCTTTTTCCTAATATTCATAGCAGGTATGCAATTCATTATTCACATGTTCAAATTAGCAAGTAGCATTTTTCATTGTATATTCCAATATTTTTCCATATGCTTGAGGCATTATACCATTATCTAAGTTTGATGTGCAGCCTTATTCTTATATATAGTATGTATTTTTGGCTTGCACTCATATATATATATATTAGTGCTCACTTCAGTTATCCTATTCAGTTATATGTTTTTTTTTTTCTGAATGTGAACACAGCTCCGCCCCTTTCGGCCATGTTTTTTCCATTTCCTATATAAGAAAGTCCTTAGTTACCCCTCTCCACCCATAGCAGTTTTTAATTGCAATGAGATGACACACAGTTAGGGTCACAGAGCTAGGGACCCCAATATAGAGATATACCTTGACGAGGTTTTGGGGCTCAGTTACATTGATCAATGCGATTGCTAAATATCTCCTTTTTCCTAATATTCATAGCAGGTATGCAATTCATTATTCACATGTTCAAATTAGCAAGTAGCATTTTTCATTGTATATTCCAATATTTTTCCATATGCTTGAGGCATTATACCATTATCTAAGTTTGATGTGCAGCCTTATTCTTATATATAGAGGTAGGGGAACAGTCTTTAAGATGTGGGAAAGTTTTCTCAGCCCCTCACGTACCACAGCCCCTGAGGTGCGGGGTAGTGCCACAAGAAATCCTAAGTTTGCCCAGATGCTGAAGGAGTACCTTGCAGATCAAACAACTGTACTCCGACATTCCTCTGTGCCTTACAATTATTGGGTATCCAAGCTGGACATGTGGCATGAATTGGCTCTCTACGCCTTGGAAGTCCTGGCCTGCCCTGCTGCTAGCATTTTGTCAGAGCGTGTTTTTAGTGCCGCAGGTGGAATCATTACAGATAAACGCACCCGCCTGTCAACTGAAAATGCTGACAGGCTGACTCTGATCAAGATGAACAAGGGTTGTATTGGGCCAGACTTCACCACACCACCAGCAAATGAGAGCGGAATTTAAAGTTTGCCATGTACCTACACTCACCCATGGGTACACACTTCTGGACTTTGGATAATCGCTGGACTGCTCCTCCTTCTCCTCATGCGCCACCATGATGATGACCGTTACAAATTGCAATACTTAGGCCTTTGTTTCAGGTATACCCCCAGTGTTAAATTTTTTCGCCCATTCTTTGCAGAATGGACATTACAACGACAGGAGACCCGCTCCTTTGCAATGGGAACAATGTTTTGAGGCCCTCATGCACGTCTCTACCCAGGGACAACGTGGAGCCTCCCAATTTTTGGCTGCCCTGCCTAAGGGCTATACTACAATAGACCCACTTCCTTACAATGGGCACTTCAGGTTTACAGGCCATCATGCACGTCTCTATCCAGGGACAATGTGGAGCCTCCCAATTTTTGGCTGCCCTGCCTAAGGGCTATACTATAATACACCCACTTCCTTCCAATGGGCACTTCAGGTTTACAGGCCCTCATGCACGTCTCTATCCAGGGACAACGTGGAGCCTCCCAATTTTTGGCTGCCCTGCCTAAGGGCTATACTATAATACACCCACTTCCTGACAATGGACACTTAATGTTTTGAGGCCCTCATGCACGTCTCTACCCAGGGACAACGTGGAGCCTCCCAATTTTTGGCTGCCCTGCCTAAGGGCTATACTATAATACACCCACTTCCTGACAATGGACACTTAATGTTTTGAGGCCCTCATGCACGTCTCTACCCAGGGACAACGTGGAGCCTCCCAATTTTTGGCTGCCCTGCCTAAGGGCTATACTACAATAGACCCACTTCCTTACAATGGGCACTTCAGGTTTACAGGCCATCATGCACGTCTCTATCCAGGGACAACGTGGAGCCTCCCAATTTTTGGCTGCCCTGCCAAAGGGCTATACTACAATAGACCCACTTCCTTCCAATGGGCACTTCAGGTTTACAGGCCCTCATGCACGTCTCTATCCAGGGACAATGTGGAGCCTCCCAATTTTTGGCTGCCCTGCCTAAGGGCTATACTACAATAGACCCACTTCCTTACAATGGGCACTTCAGGTTTACAGGCCATCATGCACGTCTCTATCCAGGGACAATGTGGAGCCTCCCAATTTTTGGCTGCCCTGCCTAAGGGCTATACTATAATACATCCACTTCCTTCCAATGGGCACTTCAGGTTTACAGGCCCTCATGCACGTCTCTATCCAGGGACAACGTGGAGCCTCCCAATTTTTGGCTGCCCTGCCTAAGGGCTATACTATAATACATCCACTTCCTTCCAATGGGCACTTCAGGTTTACAGGCCCTCATGCACGTCTCTATCCAGGGACAACGTGGAGCCTCCCAATTTTTGGCTGCCCTGCCTAAGGGCTATACTATAATACACCCACTTCCTGACAATGGACACTTAATGTTTTGAGGCCCTCATGCACGTCTCTACCCAGGGACAACGTGGAGCCTCCCAATTTTTGGCTGCCCTGCCTAAGGGCTATACTACAATAGACCCACTTCCTTACAATGGGCACTTCAGGTTTACAGGCCATCATGCACGTCTCTATCCAGGGACAACGTGGAGCCTCCCAATTTTTGGCTGCCCTGCCAAAGGGCTATACTACAATAGACCCACTTCCTTCCAATGGGCACTTCAGGTTTACAGGCCCTCATGCACGTCTCTATCCAGGGACAACGTGGAGCCTCCCAATTTTTGGCTGCCCTGCCTAAGGGCTATACTACAATAGACCCACTTCCTTACAATGGGCACTTCAGGTTTACAGGCCATCATGCACGTCTCTATCCAGGGACAATGTGGAGCCTCCCAATTTTTGGCTGCCCTGCCTAAGGGCTATACTATAATACATCCACTTCCTTCCAATGGGCACTTCAGGTTTACAGGCCCTCATGCACGTCTCTATCCAGGGACAACGTGGAGCCTCCCAATTTTTGGCTGCCCTGCCTAAGGGCTATACTATAATACATCCACTTCCTTCCAATGGGCACTTCAGGTTTACAGGCCCTCATGCACGTCTCTATCCAGGGACAACGTGGAGCCTCCCAATTTTTGGCTGCCCTGCCTAAGGGCTATACTATAATACACCCACTTCCTGACAATGGACACTTAATGTTTTGAGGCCCTCATGCACGTCTCTACCCAGGGACAACGTGGAGCCTCCCAATTTTTGGCTGCCCTGCCTAAGGGCTATACTATAATACACCCACTTCCTGACAATGGACACTTAATGTTTTGAGGCCCTCATGCACGTCTCTACCCAGGGACAACGTGGAGCCTCCCAATTTTTGGCTGCCCTGCCTAAGGGCTATACTATAATACACCCACTTCCTGACAATGGACACTTAATGTTTTGAGGCCCTCATGCACGTCTCTACCCAGGGACAACGTGGAGCCTCCCAATTTTTGGCTGCCCTGCCTAAGGGCTATACTATAATACACCCACTTCCTGACAATGGACACTTAATGTTTTGAGGCCCTCATGCACGTCTCTACCCAGGGACAACGTGGAGCCTCCCAATTTTTGGCTGCCCTGCCTAAGGGCTATACTATAATACACCCACTTCCTGACAATGGACACTTAATGTTTTGAGGCCCTCATGCACGTCTCTACCCAGGGACAACGTGGAGCCTCCCAATTTTTGGCTGCCCTGCCTAAGGGCTATACTATAATACACCCACTTCCTGACAATGGACACTTAATGTTTTGAGGCCCTCATGCACGTCTCTACCCAGGGACAACGTGGAGCCTCCCAATTTTTGGCTGCCCTGCCTAAGGGCTATACTATAATACACCCACTTCCTGACAATGGACACTTAATGTTTTGAGGCCCTCATGCACGTCTCTACCCAGGGACAACGTGGAGCCTCCCAATTTTTGGCTGCCCTGCCTAAGGGCTATACTACAATAGACCCACTTCCTTCCAATGGGCACTTCAGGTTTACAGGCCATCATGCACGTCTCTATCCAGGGACAACGTGGAGCCTCCCAATTTTTGGCTGCCCTGCCTAAGGGCTATACTATAATACACCCACTTCCTGACAATGGACACTTAATGTTTTGAGGCCCTCATGCACGTCTCTACCCAGGGACAACGTGGAGCCTCCCAATTTTTGGCTGCCCTGCCTAAGGGCTATACTATAATACACCCACTTCCTGACAATGGACACTTAATGTTTTGAGGCCCTCATGCACGTCTCTATCCAGGGACAACGTGGAGCCTCCCAATTTTTGGCTGCCCTGCCAAAGGGCTATACTACAATAGACCCACTTCCTTCCAATGGGCACTTCAGGTTTACAGGCCCTCATGCACGTCTCTACCCAGGGACAACGTGGAGCCTCCCAATTTTTGGCTGCCCTGCCTAAGGGCTATACTACAATAGACCCACTTCCTTACAATGGGCACTTCAGGTTTACAGGCCCTCATGCACGTCTGTATGCAGGGGCATTGGTGAACCTCACAATTTTGGACTGCCCTGGCAAAGGAAAATACTACAAAGACTCACTTCCTCAAAATGGGCACATTAGACTCAAGAGGCCTTCATGTACGTCTCTTCTCAGGGACATCGGAGTGCCACACAATGTTTTCACGTAAAATCTTTCATGTATTAATCTCAAAAAGTAACATACACCAGCTCTATCTCACTATTGGGTATGTGCCCTTAACATTTCCGCCATGAAAAATCATTTTGGGGTCATTTTGGAAGGTTTTCTGGTGAGTCCGTAAAAATGGCGTAAAACGCGGACAAAATTGTTCACAGCTGTGACTTTTCAGTGATAAATGCTTCAAGGGGTCTTCCCCATGCTGTTGCCATGTCATTTGAGCACTCTTCTGAGACTTTTGTGACATTTTTAGGGTTTCTCCATGCTGCCGGGGGGTCATTTCACAAAAATACTCGGGTCTCCCATAGGATAACATTGGGCTCGTTGCTCGGGCCGAGTACACGAGTATCTTGGGAGGCTCGGCCCGAGCTTCGAGCACCCGAGCTTTTTAGTACTCGCTCATCACTAGTGCTTAAAACAAGGTTACAAAATATGTAATAATAAAAAGACATACATAAAGTAAAAAAGTGTAAAATAAAAGGGATAAAATACAGATAAGTCTTACATATTGGGTCTGACAAAGATATTCATTGACTGAAATGTTATAAAAGGGTCTTACTAGACCTCTCACTTTTCCTTCAACTTAGGTCAGATGAGAACTGTTGATTAGATTTGATTCTAACCCAGTTTAAGGCCATGTCTATATGGTCCGCCATATTTTGCCTCTGAAACCTGTTGTGGGTGTGACATGAGTGACAGACAGTTCTGTGGTGTCCAGCGATAGAAGGTCATAGCATTTGGCTGCGCAAACTGTTCCCTCACCTTCTATTATTCCTGCTTGGTGTTTATGGTATCTTTTGTTTCTCCTCTGCTTGAGGTTCATCCCGTTCCCTTTAGGACCCTGCAGAGTTCCTCACCCTTTCATCTGTTTTCATCGGCACTTTCATTGTGTCCGTAAATTCCTTCATTCCCTCCTGGTGTGTGCTGGTGATAGCTCTAATTACCTACAGATCCTGAGTGCAAGCAGTCGGCTTGCAATCATCTGGAGTAACTTCATTGCATTTTGCAGTCCCTCCCTCTGAATCTTCTTGGAGATAACATATAACTTATTTTTCCTTGTTTGTTATCCTTGTGTGTTTAGCTCCTAGTGGGGATAACCAAGAGATCGTCCCATCCATTCCCAACCCAGGGTCTAGATCATGGTCAGCCTAGGGCCAGGTGTCATGCTCGGTGCATAGGTGCGGAACCTCTCTAGGGTGGTGAGGCAAGCCACGGCCCAGTGGTAGGCTTGGTCAGGGGTCACCATCTCCACTTTCCCTAGACACCAGGGTCTTTCGCTGTTTACTGGGTACTTCCCCGTACCTAGCATGACACCTTCTAGAGAAACAATATGTTCGTCATCTTACTGACCATCTTTCAAGCATTTCTATGCATATCACAAATGAATATGATATATCCTTAATTTGGCGAGATTTTGCATTCCTGAGGGTAGCCAGCTACCAAAACCTTTACGATTTTGCTCACAGATGTGAATATGTTCCCTGATCATGGATACATCCATGAATTCTGTAAAACTAAAATTATAGCACAAAAAACCTTAAAATATTGTTAGATCCTGTCCTTTCTATGTACACAGGGAATGGATTCACAAGGTGGGAGCATTAATTTGCACCTCTTTGTTGATGCAGATGTACACAATCAAAGTGTGCCCTTCCAACAACTGTGATCTACCTGTTAATTTCTCTGTATACTGACTTAATGTCTGCCTTCCATCAGATAACAATGATAAAACACATTTTCAAAAAGTTCCAGAACAGCTACATCTAACTCTTCCTGCCAATAGTGTATGTTTCAGACAATCATCAATGCTTTTGTACTAAAGAAAAAAATTAAATAAAAGAGAGAAAGTGAGCAAAGCCTCATGTAGGTATTGTGAGGTGTACTACATTTAGATTTCAAAGATATTTTTCTGCTCACCTGTACAGCAGTGAAAAACTGCATATTATAGTATATCAAGGTTCTGGTGTGTTGACGTCTCGTTCCTTTGCTGATCCATCATCTGAGATTATTTGTATGTTTGTGTGTGTATGGAAGAAAAAGATTTACTTGCTGTCAACCTGTCTGCAGAATCCATGCCTTAACATCGTCAATTGATCCAGCTGAGGAATCTCGTAGCCACAAGGATGAAAAAATAAAACTTCATATTTATTTCCTTATAAAATTTCATATATGGTTATTGACAGTCAAAAAAATCCATAAAAATGCACAGGGGTGCATAAAAAAATCATCACATCGACGCGTTTTGGCTAGAATATAGCCTTATTCGTGATTTGGAGCATGAATACTCATGAACATGAATAATGCTATATTACAGCCAAAATGCGTTGATGTGATGATTTTTTGCACACCCCCGTGCATTTTTATGCATGTTTTTGACTGTCAATAACCATATATGAAGTTTTAAAGAAGAAATAACTGTGAAGTTTTATTTCTTGATCCTCGTGGTTGTGTGTTTCCTCAGCTGGATCATTTTCTTCTTTTTCTGTTATTTCAGCTTGGTGTAAGCTGCTGACTAGAGATGAGCGAACCGGTCCCGGTTCGGCTCGAGGTCGGTTCGCCGAACGGAGGTCCCGTTCGAGTTCGGTTCGGCGAACGTTCGACGAACCGAACTCGAACTGCATAGGAAACAATGGCAGGCAATCACAAACACATAAAAACACCTAGAAAACACCCTCAAAGGTGTCCAAAAGGTGACAAACAACTCACAACACAACACAAGCACATGGGAAAGTGACAAGGACATATACTCATGCGAAAACAAAACAGCTGGACAAGGAAAAAGAGGAGGACACACAGATATATGAGTATATGCAAGGAAACATCGATTCCATTATTGTACAACTTGAGCCCTGCTCATTTTAGGCTTCCAATCTGGATAAATTGCCTGAGCTCGCCACGTACGCCTTGGGGATCTTGTCGTGTCCTGCAGCCAGCGTTCTCTCGGAAACTGTCTTCAGTGCTGCTGGGGGTCTGCTGGCAGATAAGCACACGCGTCTGTCCACTGACAATGTGGACATGGCTCTCAGAGGACTTTTCTTCCCCTGGGTCAGCCAGGGGAGGCGAAAGGCACGCGTATTTTTGAGAGTGCTTCATGCAAAGCATCTTTTTCATCTTGAAAATGGGGGTCAACTGATGCCAGTCAAGTGGGGTGTGTGTGGCCCAATTAGTGGAAACGAGGGAGACTGTGGTTGGAGTCCCCTCGCTGTGTTTCTAAAAGAACCAAGATGAACAAGTCATGGCTCTCAGAGGACTTTTCTTCCCCTGGGTCAGCCAGGGGACGGGAAAGGCACGCGTATTTTTGAGAGTGCTTCATGCAAAGCATCTTTTTCATCTTGAAAATGGGGGTCAACTGATGCCAGTCAAGTGGGGTGTGTGTGGCCCAATTAGTGGAAACGAGGGAGACTGTGGTTGGAGTCCCCTCGCTGTGTTTCTAAAAGAACCAAGATGAACAAGTCATGGCTCTCAGAGGACTTTTCTTCCCCTGGGTCAGCCAGGGGACGGGAAAGGCACGCGTATTTTTGAGAGTGCTTCATGCAAAGCATCTTTTTCATCTTGAAAATGGGGGTCAACTGATGCCAGTCAAGTGGGGTGTGTGTGGCCCAATTAGTGGAAACGAGGGAGACTGTGGTTGGAGTCCCCTCGCTGTGTTTCTAAAAGAACCAAGATGAACAAGTCATGGCTCTCAGAGGACTTTTCTTCCCCTGGGTCAGCCAGGGGACGGGAAAGGCACGCATATTTTTGAGAGTGCTTCATGCAAAGCATCTTTTTCATCTTGAAAATGGGGGTCAACTGATGCCAGTCAAGTGGGGTGTGTGTGGCCCAATTAGTGGAAACGAGGGAGACTGTGGTTGGAGTCCCCTCGCTGTGTTTCTAAAAGAACCAAGATGAACAAGTCATGGCTCTCAGAGGACTTTTCTTCCCCTGGGTCAGCCAGGGGACGGGAAAGGCACGCGTATTTTTAAGAGTGCTTCATGCAAAGCATCTTTTTCATCTTGAAAATGGGGGTCAACTGATGCCAGTCAAGTGGGGTGTGTGTGGCCCAATTAGTGGAAACGAGGGAGACTGTGGTTGGAGTCCCCTCGCTGTGTTTCTAAAAGAACCAAGATGAACAAGTCATGGCTCTCAGAGGACTTTTCTTCCCCTGGGTCAGCCAGGGGACGGCAAAGGCACGCGTATTTTTGAGAGTGCTTCATGCAAAGCATCTTTTTCATCTTAAAAATGGGGGTCAACTGATACCAGTCAAGTGGGGTGTGTGTGACCCAATTAGTGGAAACGAGGGAGACTGTGGTTGGAGTCCCCTCGCTGTGTTTCTAAAAGAACCAAGATGAACAAGTCATGGCTCTCAGAGGACTTTTCTTCCCCTGGGTCAGCCAGGGGACGGGAAAGGCACGCGTATTTTTGAGAGTGCTTCATGCAAAGCATCTTTTTCATCTTGAAAATGGGGGTCAACTGATGCCAGTCAAGTGGGGTGTGTGTGGCCCAATTAGTGGAAACGAGGGAGACTGTGGTTGGAATCCCCTCGCTGTGTTTCTAAAAGAACCAAGATGAACAAGTCATGGCTCTCAGAGGACTTTTCTTCCCCTGGGTCAGCCAGGGGACGGCAAAGGCACGCGTATTTTTGAGAGTGCTTCATGCAAAGCATCTTTTTCATCTTGAAAATGGGGGTCAACTGATGCCAGTCAAGTGGGGTGTGTGTGGCCCAATTAGTGGAAACGAGGGAGACTGTGGTTGGAGTCCCCTCGCTGTGTTTCTAAAAGAACCAAGATGAACAAGTCATGGCTCTCAGAGGACTTTTCTTCCCCTGGGTCAGCCAGGGGACGGGAAAGGCACGCGTATTTTTGAGAGTGCTTCATGCAAAGCATCATTTTCATCTTGAAAATGGGGGTCAACTGATGCCAGTCAAGTGGGGTGTGTGTGGCCCAATTAGTGGAAACGAGGGAGACTGTGGTTGGAGTCCCCTCGCTGTGTTTCTAAAAGAACCAAGATGAACAAGTCATGGCTCTCAGAGGACTTTTCTTCCCCTGGGTCAGCCAGGGGACGGCAAAGGCACGCGTATTTTTGAGAGTGCTTCATGCAAAGCATCTTTTTCATCTTGAAAATGGGGGTCAACTGATGCCAGTCAAGTGGGGTGTGTGTGGCCCAATTAGTGGAAACGAGGGAGACTGTGGTTGGAGTCCCCTCGCTGTGTTTCTAAAAGAACCAAGATGAACAAGTCATGGCTCTCAGAGGACTTTTCTTCCCCTGGGTCAGCCAGGGGACGGCAAAGGCACGCGTATTTTTGAGAGTGCTTCATGCAAAGCATCTTTTTCATCTTGAAAATGGGGGTCAACTGATGCCAGTCAAGTGGGGTGTGTGTGGCCCAATTAGTGGAAACGAGGGAGACTGTGGTTGGAGTCCCCTCGCTGTGTTTCTAAAAGAACCAAGATGAACAAGTCATGGCTCTCAGAGGACTTTTCTTCCCCTGGGTCAGCCAGGGGACGGGAAAGGCACGCGTATTTTTGAGAGTGCTTCATGCAAAGCATCTTTTTCATCTTGAAAATGGGGGTCAACTGATGCCAGTCAAGTGGGGTGTGTGTGGCCCAATTAGTGGAAACGAGGGAGACTGTGGTTGGAGTCCCCTCGCTGTGTTTCTAAAAGAACCAAGATGAACAAGTCATGGCTCTCAGAGGACTTTTCTTCCCCTGGGTCAGCCAGGGGACGGCAAAGGCACGCGTATTTTTGAGAGTGCTTCATGCAAAGCATCTTTTTCATCTTGAAAATGGGGGTCAACTGATGCCAGTCAAGTGGGGTGTGTGTGGCCCAATTAGTGGAAACGAGGGAGACTGTGGTTGGAGTCCCCTCGCTGTGTTTCTAAAAGAACCAAGATGAACAAGTCATGGCTCTCAGAGGACTTTTCTTCCCCTGGGTCAGCCAGGGGACGGCAAAGGCACGCGTATTTTTGAGAGTGCTTCATGCAAAGCATCTTTTTCATCTTGAAAATGGGGGTCAACTGATGCCAGTCAAGTGGGGTGTGTGTGGCCCAATTAGTGGAAACGAGGGAGACTGTGGTTGGAGTCCCCTCGCTGTGTTTCTAAAAGAACCAAGATGAACAAGTCATGGCTCTCAGAGGACTTTTCTTCCCCTGGGTCAGCCAGGGGACGGGAAAGGCACGCGTATTTTTGAGAGTGCTTCATGCAAAGCATCTTTTTCATCTTGAAAATGGGGGTCAACTGATGCCAGTCAAGTGGGGTGTGTGTGGCCCAATTAGTGGAAACGAGGGAGACTGTGGTTGGAGTCCCCTCGCTATGTTTTACATGATTTTCGAAGGGCATGACATGCCTAAGAGGTTAAGTTTCATCATCTGCAACTTGTTGGCAACAGAAAGGCTGCCTTTACACCCTTTTGAGACCGAGGATTTTCGAGACCTTATGCCCATTGCAGTGCCCCAAGAGCCGATGGCCAGTCGTCACTCCTTCTCCAAGAAAGGCGTGCCCGCGCTACCACAGTAGGTCCCACACAACCTCACCGATTCCTTGAGAAACTCTGTGTGTGACAGGGTGCATTTCAACACAGATACTTGGACCAGTAAGCATGGACAGGGGAGTTACATGTTGCTGACTGGGCACTGGGTAACTATGGTGAGAGATGGAGAAGGGTTTGCTGTACAAGTCTTGCCGTCCCCACGACTTGTGTGTCAATCCTTCCTCTGTATGTACAAGTTCCTCCACTGCTTCTGCCTCCTCAACTTCGTGTGGGTCCTCCACCTCGGCCCAAACCCTGTGTGGTCAGGCCACCCTTCCTTGTAACTGCGCCCAAGGAATCCCACACACCTCCTTACTATGCTGGCAGCAGAGCTCAAGGCCATCATGCGGTCAAATGTTTACTTTGAAATGTAGGGGAAATGTGAGACACCGCTGAGGAATTGTGGACGGTTAGCTCTGGAGAGTGAGACCGAGTTTCATCAATGGTTGTCTACAGTCAACCAGCAGTCAGGGAAGGTCGGGTGCGACAATGATGCAAACCAGTCTGCGACCCTTCTTCAGGGCAATGTGACACACGTGCCTTGTATGGCTCACGTGTTGAACCTGGTTGTCCAGCAATTTTTAAAACACTATCCCTGCCTACATGGCCTTCTGCAGAGGGCACGGTGTAACGCCTGCCTGGATCGACACACTCAGATGGGCTGTAAAGGATAGGCTAGAGGCAAGCCACTCACCAAGCTGGACACCCAGAACCCTGAAACCCTTTAACCCCTATACAGTGATTTGGAATTACACAGGGCCCACGTTGATCAATACCTGTGGAAGGCTTCAGTTCCAGAGAATAGTAGTCATGCAGGTTCAAAAACATTAATTGAGGAAGAGGAACAGAATGGGATGGCCAGGACTTAATCAGAAAACAAGCAGAGGTGAAATGCGGATCGGCCAACGAGGTACATAAACAGCAAGCAGGAAACGTAGTCAGGTAACAAGCACACAAACTCATAAAACTGAACTGGGGGTAACAGTAACAAGAGGTTCATAGCTTTGTCTGGCAGTGGTCTGCAGACAGGAGGGGCCTAAAAAAGGGTGTGGTGTCTTCCCATTGGGACCAGAGTACAAATTGATTGAGTGGACTACGTTGGTGACTTAAAAGCTGTGTGCGGCAATGATGCAAACCTGTCTGCGGCCCTTCGTCAGGGCAATGTGACACACGGGCCTTGTATGGCTCACGTGTTGAATCTGATTCTCCAGCAATTTTTAAAATACCATCCCGGCCTACATGGCCTTGTGCAGCGGGCACGCTGCTATGTGCTCACTTTCATCCTTCGCACCCAGCAGCTCAACAACTTTCATCGCTCCGGAAGTCTTAGGGTCTGGCAGTTAAACGCCGGAAGTGCGATGTTCCGACACGCAGGAATTGGAATCTGCACATGTTGCAGCGTGTGTGGCAGCACTGCAGAGCCCTGCTGAAATACGGTATGACGTATACCCTGGGCTAACTTGATCCAGAGGTGGTGCAGATCACGCTGCTGGAGTGGTGTCAGATCAAGGACCTATGCACCCTTCTACACAGTTTACAAATGTCGACGAAGATGTTTAGCACTGGCAATGCCATTCTCAGCGTGACAATTCTGGTCACCTACATGATGGAGCACACTGTAAGCATTATTCGGAGTCAGGTATTGGTCCAAGAGGAAGGTGAGGAAGTACAGGAGGAGTCATATGCAGAAGGGATAATAAGATCTACAAGGTCCATACGGTAAGCGGTACCTAGGCAGCAGTTATGGTGGGGGATAGGGATTAACAAGGGCGCATAGTATCAGCAAAAATTGTTGAGGAAGGTGCAGGAGCCATGAAGAAATGGAGGACGAACTTGCGATGGGCATGGAAGACTCAGCAGATGAGTGAGAGCTTGCTCACATTTCGGTTGTGCGAGGTTGGGGGGAGAGGGCAGAGGAAGGAGGCACGATTCTCACCTCTCTGCCACCAACACACCAAGGACTTGGTCCTCCTGGATGCACAAGACACATGAGCGTCTTGCTGCACTACCTACAACATGACCCTCGGATTGTACGAATTCGAAGAAATGCTAACTACTGGGTTGCCACACTGTTAGATCCCCGGTACAAGACAAAATTTGGCGAAATAATTCCTGCCATATAAAGGGACGCATGTGTACAGGAGTATCTTCAGAAGGTGTTACGCAATCTTCGATCTGCTTTTCCACTAAACACCAGTGCTGCACAGAGTGAATCTCAACGGTTTGTCATGGATAGGAGGAAATGGTCTTTTACTTGTCCACATCTGAGGGACCGAGGGGTGGCTGTTGTGCTGAGATGCCATTGAGTACGGTGTCCCTGCAGAGTTGCACTTTTGGTCATATACAAAATGAGTTGAAAAAGGACAGATGCTGGTAAAAAGGGGAACAGGTGTGTTGGAAAGGGGAAAAAAGTTTTGGTCCGTGGGTTTGGTGGTTAAGCAAAAGTAACATTTGATGAAGAAACACCATCTGTTACGGTGGGACCGGCAGATTTGGATAAGGTGGTATATACTATGTTACCGCTATATAACGAAAATTAATAAGAAAAGAAAGATAAAGGTATATATCCCCATCAGCAGTCAGTGTCCACCGTGCTCCCAGATGGAAAAGGAGAGGTTGGCAACTGGAAGGTTCGGTGGAGGATACAGAGCTGTGTGGCTATGAAACTAATAGTAGCCTGATCCAAGTTAGACGCCACTCGGATCTTGAGACTGGGAGCCCTGTTAGCGTCAAAGGGTCCACACGCCCACCCAGCCCAGGAACTCCCTGTTAACATCACAGGGGCCATTCAGTATGCTGACCGTGTGCATTGGGGCCACACCTGTGAACAGCAGGCGCATCAGCAGCAGCAGGCCTGTTAATGCCACTGGGCTGCACAAGGAGGACTTGTAGGACAGGAGCTGGTCTTAACCGTTCTGCGTTACCAACTGTGGTGGCGGCCTGCATCAACGCCCTATCTTTGCCTACCTCTGGCCTAAAGCCACAATGGGTTCAACACATGGAGGTGTGCTCTTTCGGAGCATAATAGAAGACTGCGCACCTCCTTGTTGTCTCCAGCACCTTCTATAACCTGGGTCCGCCCCAAACCAGGGTGGACCACAATGCACCTCCTGGAGACAAAAGCAGAGTGACACGTCATGAGTGGCATAACTAGCGTCCTATTTGGAACCACAACTTCAATGATGACCTCATGGCTGTCATGACCCAAACACCTCACAAGTCATCGTCTGACCATCAATAATGAGGTGACAAGTCATAGGGGCGGGCCTCTGCAAGCCATTTGGGAGTGGCCTGGCCACATCGTCAGGACACCTGATGCCCTGTGGTCTAAATGGGCCCCCTACATCACGGGCAGGGCCAAAGAGTTCATTACCGGACCTAGTTTCTGATGCAGTAAGTGCCTGACCATAGTCAGTTGCATGAAATACAGTCTCTGAAAAAAGACTATCAGCTTTAGCATGGTGTCTATGCACAACACAGGACTTAGACCCGTCACGGAGTGCAAGTACCTGTACAAAGAGGCTTTTCGCTCTAAGTGTGGGAGCATGCGCTGTAGCCCGAAATGAAGACTTAGCCTCAGGAATGGCACAGTCAGGCTGAGCATACTCACTAGGCGAAACACTGGAGTTAGGCTGCGGCTGGGGTAATTCGTCACACGCATGCGCACTAGCTGCCTCTCCACACTTACACGTGGAGGAGAAAGCAGCCAGCTGGACAACCCGAGGCACAGGCCTAAATGGCAGCTGATGCCTGGGCGCAACTGAAACCGCAGCAGGCTGCTTGAGTTTAAGGCGTCACCGTTTTGTAACAACAAATAACATCCAAAAGAACAGGAGTACTTCTTCCCATGGATAATCTGATATGATCCCTTTTTTCATGGACACGACCATCGCTAACAAATGTAGATGAGGCCAAATCAGCAGCTGCTTCAATGGATCTGAATTGCTCCATAAAGTGGCCTCTCCTCCACCCCAATTTCAAGATCCCAAATACTCCATTCCTCTGTGGTGTCAATCCAATCGCACTTGCTTCCTAACAGCTCTCAAGTTTCCACCAGCCCTGCTGAGTATGGGGTGACAGAGATGGTTGAGTTTGCATAGCTGTTCAGTCGCACTATAGCCTGGGAATCAGAGGTCTGCTCCAAAGCTGCAATGAGTACAGACAAGGAAGTTATTATTATTTTTATCATTATTGATTTATAGAGCACCATTGATTCCATGGTGCTGTACATGAGAAGGGGGTTACATACAGAATACATATACAAGTAACTATAGACAGACTGGTACAGAGGGAAGAGGGCCCTGCCCTTGCGGGATTACATTCTAAAGGATTTTTGGGAGGAGACAGTAGGAGTTGTTTAGGTTGAGCGTCAAGTACGTATGGTGGTGGTGTCATTGAAGGTTATAGTCATTTCTGAACAGATGAGTTTTCAGATTCAGTTTGAAGCTTGCGTGTGTAGCAGATAATCTAACGTGTTGAGGTAGCGAGTTCCATGAGACAGGGGAAATGATCTGCGCAGATAGCCTGAAGCTTTGTGACTGGGATCCAGGCCCCGATGAAGAAGGTGCTGAGCCTAATCTACACCCTCATTTCCAAATAGTAAATCCTCCTGGTGGAGACAATGGGGAACATGATGAGGAGCACAGATACCTGATTGGAAGGACAACTTTACTATTCGGTCAGGGCAGGAAGAGGTTGTCTCGGAGGACTCAGGACGAGGGGAATGAAAACACACAGGGTTATTGATGAGGTTGGAGACAACACTTACTGTCAAACCAAAGTCAGCCAGTCGATGAGGTCAGCAGAGGAGGTGGAGGAGGATGCTACTGACGACGAGGTTACGTTGCGTCTTCCTGGCCAGAGACAAAGTACTGGAAGCACGTCAACAACTGAATCCTGGACCACAACTTTGACTCTGAGCAGATGTCGTGTTGGCTATGCAGGTCGCATGGGCTGTAAGCCTTTCCTAGCCTGTGAATTTTTGGACATCGCAAAGGATCACCCAAGTCATGGAATCTGTAAGATTTGTCAACAATCTGTAAGTAGAAGGCAAAAACTCACACTTTTGAGTACTTCCTCCATGAAGTATCACATGGATATGAATTGACAGCGTGAAGGTGTATTGCTCAGCTTTAACAACTGTCAACGCAATATGCATATTTGCCGTTCATTGCATGCATTGTTGCAGACTACACACAAGGGGCTGCTGTTTTTTTGGATCAGCCTTTGGTCACTATAGCAATAGAAAATTGCTCTTCGGGGGTGGACTTGGAGATGCTGTCTATGAACAGAATGAAAAGCTAAAGGTGTGTGTTACAGCAAGGAGCCACCGCGGAAACACTTTGTTCAATGGTGAGGGGAGTTGTGTTGTACTTTGATGATGAGCACTGTAACGTCAGTGAGCAGCATCCTGTGCCACAGACCAACATTCTTACAGTGCTGTCTATACTGTTTACCGTGAGAGGAGCGTAAAGTCTGTATTTCTGGCAACTGGACATCACAGTACCCGGGTACGGTAGGCTGTGCCCAGACAATAATGCGGGCACAAAACACTTTGTTTTATTAGCAAAACACATATCTGTTCTGGGTAGGCCGACTATATAGACAATAAGACTTGCTGCCTCTGCACTGTCAAATTGTCACGTACAGTTTAAATCATAGAGGGACAGCAACACATGTTTGCATTGACTGTTGCTTTTCAAGATTTCCATGACTGTGTTGCAGAGCTGTGTGGTTTGCATTCACACTGTTATTATCTGCAATATCTGTGAGGCTTCAGCTAACAAGGGTATTCAGGGGGGGTCATGTGTTTTGTCTATGTTTAGGTAGATAACTTGGAAGCTCTTGTGATGCGCCACTGGTAAGTCGTGCTCACACACACACACACATGCACAAACACACAATTACTGCTACACAGAGGGATTAGCAGGTAGTAGGCAACAGAATAGATTGTTCAATTATTTTAATTGTATGCATGGTTCTTATTGTTTGTTTTGGTAAAGTTAAACAATGATTTATCAACCCAACTGGCTAGAGTCCTTTTCCTTTTGCCTGGTTTTGCTGCATACTGGGGAGCCCACCCTGTACACGACTTAAAATGAAGCATAAGTCGCAATGTGAATTTCACTGTGCTACAATGCGGACTAGCGTGCCTGTGCAACCACCGCCTGCCCCATCAAGTGCATCTGCGTGCTCTTCATCCTCTGTGACTGTGGGGACAGCAGTCACACATGGTTTTTCACACTGAACTTCCACTCCTTAACCCGCAACAGGGAGTATGATTGGCAGGTCATCACTTGTTTTGGAAGTGGAAACAGAAGGTATTGTTGAGCTGTCAGACATCGAGAGAACCATCATTGGATGCAGGCTACATTATATCCACGCCTGCACCTTCGTCACAGATTGCCTGGACTACCTGCAGTTAATAATTGCATTCCAGAAATGGAAAGGAGTGTAGAATGCACATGTGTTGTACCTTGCTTGGCAGCAAAGGAACACTAACTTAGTATTCCAGACAATTTTAGGAAGGCAGAAAAAGAGTCAGCTCTTTGTGCAAATTAAATAGCGTGGCAAAAGTGGACAGATGGGTACAGTGGCCGTGTTCTGTGGGTACCAGGACAGTAAAAGAAGCTTCACTTTCTATCCCTCGTAATGATCAAATGCAGCAAGGAATTCCCTGAGTTTGCTATAAAATTAGCATAGCAAAATGGGCATGAGTGTAGAATGCAGAGGTGCTTGAGATTGCTTGGCACCAGTGGCACAATAAAGGAGTCCTACAGGCATTTTTTGTATACCACTAAGTGGCAGTATTTTTTGCTATAATTATAGCTTATTAAAAACAGAGCAGGAGGGTGTCATGCAGAGGTGCTAGAAACAGCTTGGCACCAGTGGGGCACTAATGGAATACAACAGCCAGTTCTATGATGCCACTAAATGGCAGTATTTTGTGCTATAATTATAGCTTATTAAAAACAGAGCAGGAGGGTGTCATGCAGAGGTGCTAGAAATAGCTTGGCTCCAGTGGGGCACTAATGGAATACAACAGCCAGTTCTATGATGCCACTAAATGGCAGTATTTTTTGCTATCATTATAGCTTATTAAAAACAGAGCAGGAGGGTGTCATGCAGAGGTGCTGCACATAGATTTGCACCAGTGGGGCATTAATGGAGTACAACAGCCACTTCTTGTATGCCACTAAGTTTACTCAATTTTTGGTATTATAATGTATTAGTAACAATGAGTTTGAGTGTGCAATGCAGGCAGACGTGCTGCAAATATCTTTGCACTAGTGTGACTAGACAAAAGTACAATAGCCACGTTTAGGATGCCACTAGGTACACTGACTGTTTGCTAGTATAATGGCTTAGTTAAAAAGAGTTTGAGTGTGCAATGCAGGCAGACGTGCTGCAAATATCTTTCCACTACTGTGACTACACAAAAGTACAATAACCACGTTTAGGATGCCACTAGGTACACTGACTGTTTGCTAGTATAATGGCTTAGTTAAAAAGAGTTTGAGTGTGCAATGCAGGCAGACGTGCTGCAAATATCTTTCCACTAGTGTGACTAGACAAAAGTACAATAGCCACGTTTAGGATGCCACTAGGTACACTGACTGTTTGCTAGTATAATGGCTTAGTTAAAAAGAGTTTGAGTGTGCAATGCAGGCAGACGTGCTGCAAATATCTTTCCACTACTGTGACTACACAAAAGTACAACAGCCACGTTTAGGATGCCACTAGGTACACTGACTGTTTGCTAGTATAATGGCTTAGTTAAAAAAAGTTTGAGTGTGCAATGCAGGCAGACGTGCTGCAAATATCTTTCCACTAGTGTGACTACACAAAAGTCCAATAGCCACGTTTAGGATGCCACTAGGTACACTGACTGTTTGCTAGTATAATGGCTTAGTTAAAAAGAGTTTGAGTGTGCAATGCAGGCAGACGTGCTGCAAATATCTTTCCACTAGTGTGACTACACAAAAGTCCAATAGCCACGTTTAGGATGCCACTAGGTACACTGACTGTTTGCTAGTATAATGGCTTAGTTAAAAAGAGTTTGAGTGTGCAATGCAGGCAGACATGCTGAAAATATCTTTGCACTAGTGTGACTAGACAAAAGTACAATAGCCACGTTTAGGATGCCACTAGGTACACTGACTGTTTGCTAGTATAATGGCTTAGTTAAAAAGAGTTTGAGTGTGCAATGCAGGTAGAGGTGCTGCAAATATCTTTCCACTAGTGTGACTACACATAAGTCCAATAGCCACGTTTAGGATGTCACTAGGTACACTGACTGTTTGCTAGTATAATGGCTTAGTTAAAAAGAGTTTGAGTGTGCAATGCAGGCAGACGTGCTGCAAATATCTTTGCACTAGTGTGACTAGACAAAAGTACAATAGCCACGTTTAGGATGCCACTAGGTACACTGACTGTTTGCTAGTATAATGGCTTAGTTAAAAAGAGTTTGAGTGTGCAATGCAGGCAGACGTGCTGCAAATATCTTTCCACTAGTGTGACTACACAAAAGTCCAATAGCCACGTTTAGGATGCCACTAGGTACACTGACTGTTTGCTAGTATAATGGCTTAGTTAAAAGAGTTTGAGTGTGCAATGCAGGCAGACGTGCTGCAAATATCTTTGCACTAGTGGGACTATACAAAAGTTCAATAGCCACGTTTAGGATGCCACTAGGTACACTGACTGTTTGCTAGTATAATGGCTTAGTTATAATGAGTTGGAGTGTGCAATGCAGGCAGATGTGCTGCAAATATCTTTGCACTAGTGTGACTAGACAAAAGTACAATAGCCACGTTTAGGATGCCACTAGGTACACTGACTGTTTGCTAGTATAATGGCTTAGTTATAATGAGTTGGAGTGTGCAGAGGACAGGAGGGTACAGTGCCAGGATTGTGGGGCTCTGGGTAGAGGAATGGAAGCCTGCCTTTCTATTCCCTCCTAATGGGGAAATGCAGCGACGAAATCCCTGACCTTAGCTACACAGACGCTGTCTCTGTTTTCAGGACCTGTCACCTATGGCTCTGACCCTGCCGGTACGAGCCCTTAAAAGGACTGATAGATAGTGCTATTTCTATGCTGTCCAGCGTATCCAGTATCGGCGATAGGACAAAGGACAGAGCTGCGCCAGTGATGTCTGACACCAAGGACGCAGAAGAGATAATGGCGTCCGGATGGGCAGATACTCGTTTTTATAATGCAGGGACATGTGACATGGACATCCTATCACACATGCCGTTGCTTCTCTGGCTAAAAGTCCACTTAGCTGTGTGTGTGTCTGGGATTGGCTGACATGCTGGCCCGCCCCACAAGACGCGCGCGCTTAGGGAAGGAAGACAAGGAAAAAAAAAAAAAAATGGTGATCGCCATTATACAAACAGCAGTGATCTGAAGGCGCTGTTCACGCACACTATACACTGAAATGTCATAATAGTGTGAGTCACAGAGTGACTTACACTATTACAGCGGAAAGCCAGCTAGGAATTAGCTGTTTTTTTGCTGCTAGAACCGTTCTCGAACGTTTCTAGAACTATCGAGCTTTTGCAAAAAGCTCGAGTTCTAGTTCGATCTAGAACAGGCCCCAAAATCACTCGAGCCTAGAACTGGAGAACCTCGAACCGCGAACCGCGCTCAACTCTACTGCTGACCTCTGTGTCTGTCAATATGATCCTCCTGTGAATCCCAATGTCATTATACATTGTTTAAATTTAAATATTGATTTTATTTAGATTGCTGTTTTCTTCATTCACTTTGTATTTTGTTAATTGATAAAAAAACCCTCTTAACACTTCTACTTTTGAAACATTCTCATTTTGCAGTAATTTTTCCATATTTGCCTAACCTTTATCTACGGTACTGAATATACATATCACATTTGAAAGCTTTAACCCTTTCTGTAACTAAAGAATATTTTCTTTTACTCTGAGGCTTACATGTTGCATGTTGTTAAATGCAGTTTCCATTAGCTAGGGATTTAGGATTACATGAATAATGCCATCTATTTCAGCGTATGCATTCATTATTTTTTTAGCCTAACCAAAAGAGAACATTGCATACTTAAAATTGTTCTTCCACTGTATCTGGAAAGAAGCACAATGTTTTCAGGTAGATTATATAAAATCCTCAATTGCTAGGACTGTAGTGTAAGGTTCTTTGATGCCATTGTTCACATGGAGAATAATGCACATAACACTTCAGGGAAACATATCACATTGGGTTAAAGGTTTTTTTTTTCCCTTAACTTAGGACTCAAAGACTAGAAGGTGACCCACTGTTCCCAAGAAAGAGTTACATTTTGTATTTTGGAATCCAATTATAACAAATGTTACTTTATACACTCGCAGAATCAGGTTTACTTTCTGAAAGTTTTTTCCACACTTACTTCTTTATTAGTTCTCCAGTACTGTTTTGTTCCAATGTTCTCTCTATCACACGGAAAATGTCTAAAAATCAAATATATATTTTTGAATAACAAATATACTAATAAGAATGTTCACATTCCTTGGCTATTCTTTTCTCATTTAAACCCTTATGTGCTGAAGGCACCCATTAAAATCAATGGGTTGCCCATCTATTGCATGGACACATATGACGCTCCACAGCAGAATTCCTCAACCTTTCTGACCTTGAGTGCCACATTCAGCTCTTGCACCCTCACAGTAGACACCCAGAGCACCCATTACCAGTATAATAACGGCCAAAGCTTTTCCACAGAAATACCCACATCAAGGCAGCATACCAATATCCAGGGATTCCTACCTCCATCCAGATCTGCTCTTCCGTGTGGGGCTACAATTTTCACCATTTGGAGACCTGCTCTTCATAGCTCTTCATAGCTGTTTGCTAGACCTGCTGCAAATGCACCTAGCTGGCAGACAGCCGTGAATCACACATCATATGCCCACACGCCACATGTGGCTCCCTAGGCATAGGTGGTGGACCCCTGCTCCAGAGTGAGAACCATTCTTTTTAGCAGCAGAATATGGAACGCCTTATTAGACCTTTTGAAAACAGTCTTAAAGGGAATCTCTTCACCAGATATTTGCCACCTAATTTGAGAGGAGCATAATGTAGAGACATAGACCCTGATTCCAGTGTTTTGTCCCTTACTGGTCTGCTTGCTGTTATTTTGATAAAATCACTTTTTATCAGCAGTGATAAAATCACTTTTTCACTACAGAACTAATAATCCTGCTGCCATGTAGTCATCCACAGGGGTGTAACTAGCGTGGTCGCAGAGATTGCCATTGCTACCAAGCCCGGCAGGTTAGGGGCCTGCTTTGTAGAGCAGATCAGCAGCCAGCTACTTTCTGTGAGAGAGGAACTGCGCTGATCTGTCTCAGACCACGCGGCTGCTATATGACCCGCTGCCGCCGCTGACACCAGCCTCCAGCGGGCACCGGGGCCCCCTCCTCCATCGCCACGCACAGCAATGATAAATCATAGAGCTGCCTGTGCCGCTCCATGCTTCATCAGCCTCCCCCTTTGCCTGCGTGGTGACATCACTCCTGTGCGACTGCTGTGCTGAGAGCACAGAGCACAGGACGGGAGGACGCTGACCGGAGCAGCGGGGGAACAAGGAAAGAGGTGTGGACAACAGCGGTGGAACGAGGAGAGAGAGGTGAGTACTTGTTGTTGGGTTTTTTTTAGATAAATTAGTGAATACACTGTGGTCAGACACCTGGGGGGCTGCATTATACATGGAGAAAAGTGAATGCAGTGAAAACTTCATATTCTTACATATTTGGTCACAATAAAACATGGATTATAATAATTATGTTGGACATTCACTATATCACAGACAAGAAAAGAGCAAGAAACAGGCGAACACAATCCCAATTCCTATTACAAAGGTATTTATTACATAAATTTATGCATATTGATCTTTAAGGAACAAGAGATGGAGGCACAACAATAAAAGTCAATAAACAACAAAATTAAGCATACAATCACGCAGTACCTGCTGAATATCTGCCAAAGATCAACCAGCTATATTATAGATGGCATAGGCTTATTATATGTCACATCAGCACATATATGGCTGTGTAACCCAGTCCCACAGGGCAACCGTCCAAACAATAATCGACTATATTGGGCTCAATTTATTATTTATATAAACACCATATATAGCCTACACAGACCACAGCAGTAATTTTAATAATAGCTGGGCATTATATGCCTCTCTTTTTAGATTTACTGTATGTGCAACAGTTAGGGTACCTTCACACTTAGCGATGCAGCAGCGATCCGACCAGCGATCTGACCTGGTCAGGATCGCTGCTGCATCGCTACATGGTCGCTGGTGAGCTGTCAAACAGGCAGATCTCACCAGCGACCAGTGAACAGCCCCCAGCCAGCAGCGACGTGCAAGCGACGCTGCGCTTGCACGGAGCCGCCGTCTGGAAGCTGCGGAGACTGGTAAAAAGGTAAACATCGGGTATGGTTACCCGATGTTTACATTAGTTACCAGTGTGAGCAGGGAGCAGGGAGCCGCGCACACTGAGCGCTGGCTCCTTGCTCTCCTAGCTACAGTACACATCGGGTTAATTAACCCAATGTGTAATGCAGCTACATGTGCAGAGAGCAGGGAGCCGCGCACACTGCTTAGCGCTGGCTCCTTGCTCTCCTAGCTGCTGTACACATCGGGTTAATTAACCCGATGTGTACAGCAGCTACATGTGCAGAGAGCCGGAGCCGGCAGCACAGGCAGCGTGAGAGCTGCAGAGGCTGGTAACTAAGGTAAATATCGGGTAACCACCTTGGTTACCCGATGTTTATCTTGGATACAGCTTACCTCAGCTGTCAGACACCGGCTCCTGCCCTCTGCTCGCTTCATTTGTCGCTCTCTTGCTGTCACACACAGCGATCTGTGTGTCACAGCAGGAGAGCGGCTTTGAAGAAAACGAACCAGGGCTGTGTGTAACGAGCAGCGATCTCGCAGCAGGGGCCAGATCGCTGCTCATTGTCACACACAGCGAGATCGCTAATGAGGTCACTGCTGCGTCACAAAAACCGTGACTCAGCAGCGATCTCGGCAGTGAGCTCGCTATGTGTGAAGCACCCCTTACCCTGTGTACTGGGGACACAAAAATCAGTATCCATTTAGCTGATGGGCTAAGAACACTCAAAATTTGATAAGGATACAGCAAGTGTTAATGCAAGCCCATGCCTTTGATCATATACTCATATACTCAGGCACAATGTTCCCAGTGCAGCACAGGGTGGCTGTCAGATAGGGTTAATAAGATTACCTCATTATCAAAGACAGCCAGCTATTTACAAAAAATGCCAATATAAGATATCTGACAACCAACCAGTTAACTGGTTAAGGCAAGACAGGGCAATTACCTGATAAGCTGGGTGACAAGATGAACACAGGAACCAGCCCACAAGTGTAAATACAAGCCCATTCCATTAGATCATACAATCAGGCACTAATGTTCCCAATGCAGCACAGGGAGGCTGTCAGATAAAGTTAATGAGATTACCCCGTTATCAAAGATAGCCTAGTGCATTCATATAATGAAAGCTATTTACAAGGAACACCAACATAAGGCATCTGATAACCAGCCAGTTAGCTGATTAGGACAGAACAGGACCATTACCTGATAAGCTGGGTGGCAGGATAAGCACAGGAACCAGCCCAACAGTCGTTTCGAAAAACCTTCGTCAGGGGATGGTAACAGCATCAGAGAGCATGTGGTTTATAACCGCTAAAGCAGCCAATCGTGAGTGAGGAGCATGATGACGTTCACGCGATCATGGATAAACAGGACGGAGAACGGCGGCTGCATCAGAGGCACGTGACAGAGTAATGACTCATAGTCACATGACCCTATAGACGCGACAGGCCGATCCACAGCCTGTCACCACGGCAGCGCGAACGAACAGCAACTCACCCAGCCAAGGCAGATTTGATGTACTTTTTCCTGTATGTCCTGAGGAAGGGAGCAGAGACTCCAGAAATGCGTTGACCTGAATATGTAATAAAAAGTAACATTAATCTTACAATCGGTCATAGCGTTCATTGGCGCGGCTTTGAAAGCCCTACTCTACTACTCTCCCTTAGATGCCTTATGTTGGTGTTCCTTGTAAATAGCTTTCATCATATGAATGCACTAGGCTATCTTTGATAACGGGGTAATCTCATTAACTTTATCTGACAGCCTCCCTGTGCTGCATTGGGAACATTAGTGCCTGATTGTATGATCTAATGGGCTTGTATTTACACTTGTGGGCTGGTTCCTGTGTTCATCTTGTCACCCAGCTTATCAGGTAATTGTCCTGTCCTGCCTTAAGGTACCATCACACTAAACAACTTACCAGTGATCCCAACAATGATACAACCTGATAGGGATCCCTGGTAACTTGCTAGGAGGTTGCTGGTGAGAGGTTGTAACGGGGGCAGGGGGCGCCTCAGGGGGTGTAGTCGGGTCCCCTCGCCTTGTGGGCCGCAGGCTGAACCCCGGTCCGGCCGTTACTTGCAAAACAGGTGTGTTGTTGGGGCAGAGTGTGGATGCATGGGGCCCATTCATGACAGCGTTCTTTCTCAGCTCTCCAGCTCCTTTTTTACTTTCAGGAAAGAGACAATTGCAGGCAGCGGGTAAACCAAACACCGATTTATTAAACAAAGCTTCCATCTTTTTGTTTGCAGCAGGTTTACTTTAGTACGTTACAAGTTACAGGTCCTTTTCTACAAAAACGGTTTCCTTTTTCTCTATGGGCACTTTCCTTTGCCTGCAGGGGACATACGTTAACCCCCTAGTAGCTGCGCTCTAACCCGGATTTACTGTAGGGCAGATCCAGCACACACTACCGGCTCTGGATAAGTTCTCACCTCTCCACTTCTTTGTCAGGGCACTAACCTTCGCCTGCAGGGGCCACTTGTTATCCCCCTGATAGCTGCACTCCACTCTAGTACACACCACCGGCTCCGGACTAGTCCCAACTCTTCCACCGTTTCTCATGGGTTTCCTTTGCTTTCTAGCCAAGAGTACTCACTCAGGCTGACTGCCTCGTCTCACTCCCACAGTCTGCCCCGTCACCTCAGACCGAGCTTGCTCGCCTCTCACATCTCACTGCACACTGGACTCTGCATTCAGAACCCTTCCTTCCCCACCTAGGCTGCCCTGCCCCTTCCTTCCCTGCCACTGTTACCAGGGGAACCACTGCTCTACACTGGCACCTAGTGGGGAAACAGTTTATGACAGGTAACATTTTACCATCAACATTTACAATTTGCCACCATACTACTTTGGCGTCTTCAGGGGGGGAAAAACCGCTCCTTCACTACCAGGGGTCTGACTACCCCTTACATTCCTCCCCTCTTTTACCTCAGCCTCCTGGCGAGGTTCGTACCTGCAAAACAACACATGTAGGAAAACACAATACTTAAAACACACAGACTGGCACACAAGTTTGGTGCCCGGAGTCCCTCCAGGGAAGCTCCCGGTCTTAGTCGCACATCTGCCCGGAGGCCCTCCTCAGGCGCTCCCGGTCTTAGCTGACCTTCTGCCCGGAGGCTATTTCCAAGCGCTCCCGGTCTTTGGGTGGGCAGAAAACAACAGGACAACAAGATTCCTTCTTAACAGTCACGGAAGGAGTCCACGCACAGTTCTGTATTAAGCTCCTCCCGGGTTCAGTACTTTTAACGTTGCTTGAGCTGTAACATTCGCTGGCTCCTAACAGCACCGGCTCCCAACAACAAACAGACGTCTCTTCCGGATGACCACCTCTTCACGCTGGGTGGTATGCACGCAGCCATTCGGCCCGCTGGGCCCTCACATGGTCGGAGAGGGACTGTCCAGGTAAGCGGGGTAGCCTACGAAACGGCTCATAACCCGGTGGCTCCGGTACTTCCTACTCCGGTTCAGGCCCTTCAGCCTCCTGCGGGGGTGAGGGGGTAGCTGGACGGGACCGCAGTGGGCTGCCGACAACAACTACCGGGTGCGACACCATACTCTGATGTATCAACAGTAATGCCGATGCTTCTCTTGGCTTGTCTCCAGCCGTAGGTTCGGCGGCCGCTTTTGGCGCGACCGTCGGGGTACTCTTCAGCCCACAGGCTTCAGCGAGCGCTTGCTTATGCTGAGTGCGCCACGCTCTATTCTCCATTCTGCTTGGTCCAGGTATTGGAGTTTGCTTCTTCTTCCACTGCCGGGGTTGCAATCGCGCCGGGGAAGGTGGAGGCGGTTCTTCTTTTCCCGCTTCTGCCCATACTCCGCCCCCGGCCTCACCCACCAGGTCGGCACAGCGTTTGCGACGCCTCTTCTTTTTTGCGGCGCTGCCGACGTCTCTAGACCTCTGCAGTATCTCGGGGCAAGCACCTCCCCTCTTTGGGTGGTGCACTCCGGGCTTCTTCCTTACAGGCCAGCCCAGCGCTTTTCGTTTGGCGCCCACTTTTCGCGCCTTCACTAAATCCATGAGGACGGCCGCCATCTTGCCGCCATCTTGTGGCCTGTTCAGTACATCAGGCACCACTTGGTCTCTGCTCGGGGTTTCTCTTCTGCGGGCTTGATCCTGCCGACTACGCCAAAATGTAACGGGGGCAGGGGGCGCCTCAGGGGGTGTAGTCGGGTCCCCTCGCCTTGTGGGCCGCAGGCTGAACCCCGGTCCGGCCATTACTTGCAAAACAGGTGTGTTGTTGGGGCAGAGTGTGGATGCATGGGGCCCATTCATGACAGCGTTCTTTCTCAGCTCTCCAGCTCCTTTTTCACTTTCAGGAAAGAGACAATTGCAGGCAGCGGGTAAACCAAACACCGATTTATTAAACAAAGCTTCCATCTTTTTGTTTGCAGCAAGTTTACTTTAGTACGTTACAAGTTACAGGTCCTTTTCTACAAAAACAGTTTCCTTTTTCTCTATGGGCACTTTCCTTTGCCTGCAGGGGACATACGTTAACCCCCTAGTAGCTGCGCTCTAACCCGGATTTACTGTAGGGCAGATCCAGCACACACTACCGGCTCTGGATAAGTTCTCACCTCTCCACTTCTTTGTCAGGGCACTAACCTTCGCCTGCAGGGGCCACTTGTTATCCCCCTGATAGCTGCACTCCACTCTAGTACACACCACCGGCTCCGGACTAGTCCCAACTCTTCCACCGTTTCTCATGGGTTTCCTCTGCTTTCTAGCCAAGAGTACTCACTCAGGCTGACTGCCTCGTCTCACTCCCACACTCTGCCCCGTCACCTCAGACCGAGCTTGCTCGCCTCTCACATCTCACTGCACACTGGACTCTGCATTCAGAACCCTTCCTTCCCCACCTAGGCTGCCCTGCCCCTTCCTTCCCTGCCACTGTTACCAGGGGAACCACTGCTCTACACTGGCACCTAGTGGGGAAACAGTTTATGACAGGTAACATTTTACCATCAACATTTACAATTTGCCACCATACTACTTTGGCGTCTTCAGGGGGGGAAAAAACGCTCCTTCACTACCAGGGGTCTGACTACCCCTTACATTCCTCCCCTCTTTTACCTCAGCCTCCTGGCGAGGTTCGTACCTGCAAAACAACACATGTAGGAAAACACAATACTTAAAACACACAGACTGGCACACAAGTTTGGTGCCCGGAGTCCCTCCAGGGAAGCTCCCGGTTTTAGTCGCACATCTGCCCGGAGGCCCTCCTCAGGCGCTCCCGGTCTTAGCTGACCTTCTGCCCGGAGGCTATTTCCAAGCGCTCCCGGTCTTTGGGTGGGCAGAAAACAACAGGACAACAAGATTCCTTCTTAACAGTCACGGAAGGAGTCCACGCACAGTTCTGTATTAAGCTCCTCCCGGGTTCAGTACTTTTAACGTTGCTTGAGCTGTAACATTCGCTGGCTCCTAACAGCACCGGCTCCCAACAACAAACAGACGTCTCTTCCGGATGACCACCTCTTCACGCTGGGTGGTATGCACGCAGCCATTCGGCCCGCTGGGCCCTCACATGGTCGGAGAGGGACTGTCCAGGTAAGCGGGGTAGCCTACGAAACGGCTCATAACCTGGTGGCTCCGGTACTTCCTACTCCGGTTCAGGCCCTTCAGCCTCCTGCGGGGGTGAGGGGGTAGCTGGACGGGACCGCAGTGGGCTGCCGACAACAACTACCGGGTGCGACACCATACTCTGATGTATCACCAGTAATGCCGATGCTTCTCTGGGCTTGTCTCCAGCCGTAGGTTCGGCGGCCGCTTTTGGCGCGACCGTCGGGGTACTCTTCAGCCCACAGGCTTCAGCGAGCGCTTGCTTATGCTGAGTGCGCCACGCTCTATTCTCCATTCTGCTTGGTCCAGGTATTGGAGTTTGCTTCTTCTTCCACTGCCGGGGTTGCAATCGCGCCGGGGAAGGTGGAGGCGGTTCTTCTTTTCCCGCTTCTGCCCATACTCCGCCCCCGGCCTCACCCACCAGGTCGGCACAGCGTTTGCGACGCCTCTTCTTTCTTGCGGTGCCGCCGACGTCTCTAGACCTCTGCAGTATCTCGGGGCAAGCACCTCCCCTCTTTGGGCGGTGCACTCCGGGCTTCTTCCTTACAGGCCAGCCCAGCGCTTTTCGTTTGGCGCCCACTTTTCGCGCCTTCACTAAATCCATGAGGACGGCCGCCATCTTGCCGCCATCTTGTGGCCTGTTCAGTACATCAGGCACCACTTGGTCTCTGCTCGGGGTTTCTCTTCTGCGGGCTTGATCCTGCCGACTACGCCAAAATGTAACGGGGGCAGGGGGCGCCTCAGGGGGTGTAGTCGGGTCCCCTCGCCTTGTGGGCCGCAGGCTGAACCCCGGTCCGGCCGTTACTTGCAAAACAGGTGTGTTGTTGGGGCAGAGTGTGGATGCATGGGGCCCATTCATGACAGCGTTCTTTCTCAGCTCTCCAGCTCCTTTTTCACTTTCAGGAAAGAGACAATTGCAGGCAGCGGGTAAACCAAACACCGATTTATTAAACAAAGCTTCCATCTTTTTGTTTGCAGCAGGTTTACTTTAGTACGTTACAAGTTACAGGTCCTTTTCTACAAAAACAGTTTCCTTTTTCTCTATGGGCACTTTCCTTTGCCTGCAGGGGACATACGTTAACCCCCTAGTAGCTGCGCTCTAACCCGGATTTACTGTAGGGCAGATCCAGCACACACTACCGGCTCTGGATAAGTTCTCACCTCTCCACTTCTTTGTCAGGGCACTAACCTTCGCCTGCAGGGGCCACTTGTTATCCCCCTGATAGCTGCACTCCACTCTAGTACACACCACCGGCTCCAGACTAGTCCCAACTCTTCCACCGTTTCTCATGGGTTTCCTCTGCTTTCTAGCCAAGAGTACTCACTCAGGCTGACTGCCTCGTCTCACTCCCACAGTCTGCCCCGTCACCTCAGACCGAGCTTGCTCGCCTCTCACATCTCACTGCACACTGGACTCTGCATTCAGAACCCTTCCTTCCCCACCTAGGCTGCCCTGCCCCTTCCTTCCCTGCCACTGTTACCAGGGGAACCACTGCTCTACACTGGCACCTAGTGGGGAAACAGTTTATGACAGGTAACATTTTACCATCAACATTTACAATTTGCCACCATACTACTTTGGCGTCTTCAGGGGGGGAAAAACCGCTCCTTCACTACCAGGGGTCCGACTACCCCTTACAAGGTCACACAGTCAGACGCTCCAGCGATCCCACCAGCAACCTGACCTGGCAGGGATCGCTGGAGCATCGCTACACGGGTTGCTGGTGAGCTGTCACCAGCAACCAATGACCAGCCCCCAGCCAGCAGCGACGCACTGAAGCGATGCTGCGCTTGGTAACTAAGGTAAATATCGGGTAACCAACCCGATATTTACCTTGGTTACCAGCGCACGCAGCTACACGTGCAGAGAGCAGGGAGCAGTGCACACTGCTTAGCGCTGGCTCCCTGCTCTCCTGGCTACAGTACACATCGGGTTAATTACCCGATGTGTGCTGCAGCTACATGTGCACAGAGCAGGAGCCGCGCACAATGCTTAGCGCTGGCTCCCTGCTCTCCTAGCTACAGTACACATCGGGTTAATTACCCAATGTGTGCTGTAGCTACACGTGCTGAGAGCAGGGAGCAGCGCACACTGCTTAGCGCTGGCTTCCTGCTCTCCTAGTTACAGCACACATCGGGTTAATTACCCGATGTGTGCTGTAGCTACACGTGTAGAGAGCAGGGAGCAGCGCACACTGCTTAGCGCTGGCTCCCTGCTCTCCTAGTTACAGCACACATGGGGTTAATTACCCGATGTGTACTCTGCTACACGTGCAAGGAGCAGGAGCCGGCACTGACAGTGAGAGTGGCGGAGGCTGGTAACAAAGGTAAATATCGGGTAACCAAGGACAGGGCTTCTTGGTTACCCGATGTTTACCGTGGTTACCAGCCTCCGCAGAAGCCGGCTCCTGCTGCCTGCACATTTAAGTCCTCTTTACACACTGAGACTTTCTAGCGATCATGCTGCACAGCGGGAAACAAAGGACCAAAGAATGGTCCTGAACGATTTGTAGCGATCAGCAACTTCACAGCAGGGGCCAGGTCGCTGATGTGTTTCACACACTGGAATGTCGCTGGGGAGGTCGCTATTATGTCACAAAACCGGTGACGTTACAGCGATGTCGTTTGCGATGTTGCAGTGTGTAAAGCCACCTTTAACCAGTTAACAGGTTGGTTGTCAGATATCTTATATTGGCGTTTTTTGTAAATAGCTGGCTGTCTTTGATAATGGGGTAATCTTATTAACCCTATCTGACAGCCACCCTGTGCTGCACTGGGAACATTGTGCCTGCCTGAGTATATGAGTATATGATCAAAGGCATGGGCTTGCATTAACACTTGCTGTATCCTTATCAAATTTTGAGTGTTTTTAGCCCATCAGCTAAATGGATACTGATTCTTGTGTCCCCAGTACACAGGGTAACTGTTGCACATACAGTAAATCTAAAAAGAGATGCATATAATGCCCAGCTATTATTAAAATTACTGCTGTGGTCTGTGTAGGCTATATATGGTGTTTATATAAATAATAAATTGAGCCCAATATAGTCGATTATTGTTTGGACGGTTGCCCTGTGGGACTGGGTTACACAGCCATATACAGTTAGGTCCAGAAATATTTGGACAGTGGACAATTTTCGCGAGTTGGGCTCTGCATGCCACCACATTGGATTTGAAATGAAACCTCTACAACAGAATTCAAGTGCAGATTGTAACGTTTAATTTGAAGGTTTGAACAAAAATATCTGATAGAAATTGTAGGAATTGTACACATTTCTTTACAAACACTGCACATTTTAGGAGGTCAAAAGTAATTGGACAAATAAACCAAACCCAAACAAAATATTTTTATTTTCAATATTTTGTTGCGAATCCTTTGGAGGCAATCACTGCCTTAAGTCTGGAACCCATGGACATCACCAAACGCTGGGTTTCCTCCTTCTTAATGCTTTGCCAAGCCTTTAAAGCCGCAGCCTTCAGGTCTTGCTTGTTTGTGGGTCTTTCCGTCTTAAGTCTCGATTTGAGCAAGTGAAATGCATGCTCAATTGGGTTAAGATCTGGTGATTGACTTGGCCATTGCAGAATGTTCCACTTTTTAGCACTCATGAACTCCTGGGTAGCTTTGGCTGTATGCTTGGGGTCATTGTCCATCTGTACTATGAAGCGCCGTCTGATCAACTTTGCGGCATTTGGCTGAATCTGGGCTGAAAGTATATCCCTGTACACTTCAGAATTTATCCGGCTACTCTTGTCTGCTGTTATGTCATCAATAAACACAAGTGACCCAGTGCCATTGAAAGCCATGCATGCCCATGCCATCACGTTGCCTCCACCATGTTTTACAGAGGATGTGGTGTGCCTTGGATCATGTGCCGTTCCCTTTCTTCTCCAAACTTTTTTCTTCCCTTCATTCTGGTACAGGTTGATCTTTGTCTCATCTGTCCATAGAATACTTTTCCAGAACTGAGCTGGCTTCATGAGGTGTTTTTCAGCAAATTTAACTCTGGCCTGTCTATTTTTGGAATTGATGAATGGTTTGCATCTAGATGTGAACCCTTTGTATTTACTTTCATGGAGTCTTCTCTTTACTGTTGACTTAGAGACAGATACACCTACTTCACTGAGAGTTTTCTGGACTTCAGTTGATGTTGTGAACGGGTTCTTCTTCACCAAAGAAAGTATGCGGCGATCATCCACCACTGTTGTCATCCGTGGATGCCCAGGCCTTTTTGAGTTCCCAAGCTCACCAGTCAATTCCTTTTTTCTCAGAATGTACCCGACTGTTGATTTTGCTACTCCAAGCATGTCTGCTATCTCTCTGATGGATTTTTTCTTTTTTTTTCAGCCTCAGGATGTTCTGCTTCACCTCAATTGAGAGTTCCTTAGACCGCATGTTGTCTGGTCACAGCAACAGCTTCCAAATGCAAAACCACACACCTGTAATCAACCCCAGACCTTTTAACTACTTCATTGATTACAGGTTAACAAGGGAGACGCCTTCAGAGTTAATTGCAGCCCTTAGAGTTCCTTGTCCAATTACTTTTGGTCCCTTGAAAAAGAGGAGGCTATGCATTACAGAGCTATGATTCCTAAACCCTTTCTCCGATTTGGATGTGAAAACTCTCATATTGCAGCTGGGAGTGTGCACTTTCAGCCCATATTATATATAAAATTGTATTTCTGAACATGTTTTTGTAAACAGCTAAAATAACAAAACTTGTGTCACTGTCCAAATATTTCTGGCCCTGACTGTATGTGCTGATGTGACATATAATAAGCCTATGCCATCTATAATATAGCTGGTTGATCTTTGGCAGATATTCAGCAGGTACTGCGTGATTGTATGCTTAATTTTGTTGTTTATTGACTTTTATTGTTGTGCCTCCATCTCTTGTTCCTTAAAGATCAATATGCATAAATTTATGTAATAAATACCTTTGTAATAGGAATTGGGATTATACATGGAGGCCTGGGGAGGCTGGCTGCATTATTATACATGGAGGCCTGGGGAGGCTGGCTGCATTATTAAACATGGAGGCCTGGGGAGGCTGGCTGAATTATTATACAGGGAGGCCTGGGGAGGCTGGCTGAATTATTATACATGGAGGCCTGAGGAGGCTGGCTGCATTATTAAACATGGAGGCCTGGGGAGGGGAGGCTGGCTGCATTATTATACATGGAGGCCTGGGGGTGCTTCATTATACATGGAGGTCTAGTTATACAGTACATGGAGGCCTAGGGGTGCTGCATTATACATGGAGATCTAGGTAATGGAGTGCTGGCACCTTAGGAGAGCAGCCTTCACACCGGATATTCCTCCCAGGCACCCAGCTGCTCTCCTAAGGTACCAGCACTCCATTATCTTGCCTCACCACAGATTCACTGCAGCCCTGTTATTAATTTTGTTGCTTCCTTGTCCTAATAACAAGGCACTCATTACTGCCTCAGACAACTATTTCTGCAAGTCTCTCATAGTCAACCTCAGGATCAATTTTGCGAAGACGAAGGCTCTGAATATAAGAGCCAAAACGTTGGCAAAAAATGATGGTGTGACGTTTTGCAGAAATCACTAAAATAAAACAAAAAATTTTATTTTCTCACAATCCCACGTTGCCAGAAATTTGTATTATGCTTGTTATATACAGCATGTGCCCATCCTGGTTTATTTGTCCCCGTCCTGGTATATATGTCCCAACCTGGGTGCTACCTGATGTTTATATTCCCCCTCCTGGTCCCATTCTGGTATATATTATTATTATTTATTATTATAACACCATTTATTCCATAGCGCTTTACAAGTGAAAGAGGGTATATGTACAACAATCATTAACAATACAAAACAGACTGGTATAGGAGGAGAGAGGACCCTGCCCGCGAGGGCTCACAGTCTACTGGGAATGGGTGATGGTACAATATGTGAGGACAGAGCTGGTTGCGTAGTGGTGTACTGGACTGAGGTTTAGTGTAGGTTGTAGGCTCGTTGGAAGAGATGGGTCTTCAGGTTCCTCTTGAAGCTTTCCACGGTAGGGGAGAGTCTGATATGCTGAGGTAGAGCGTTCCAGAGTATAGCGGAGGCACGGGAGAAATCTTGTACGCGATTGTGTGAAGAGGAGATAAGAGAGGAGTAGAGAAGGAGATCTTGTGAGGTTCTGAGACTGCGTACAGGTAGGTACCGGGAGACTAGGTCACAGATGCAAGGCAAGGAGGAGACAGGTTGTGGATGGCTTTGTATGTCATGGTTAATGTTTTAGACTGGAGTCGTTGGGCGATGGGAAGCCAGTAAAGGGATTGGCAGAGTGGTGAGGCTGGGGAATAGCGAGGGGAGAGGTGGATTAAGCGAGCCGCAGAGTTTAGGATAGATTGGAGGGGTGCAAGAGTGTTGGAAGGGAGGCCAGAGAGCAGGAGGTTGCACTAGTCGAGGCGGGAGATGATGAGGGCATGCACTAATGTTTTTGCTGATTCTTGGTTAAGGAAAACACGGATCTGGGAGACATTTTTGAATTAAAGTCTGCATGAGGTGAAGAGGGCTTGGATGTGTGGCTTGAAGGATAGAGCACAGAGAGGATGGAGTGAGGTGTACACGACTTTGGGTGGTGGACTGTGAGGGAGGTGTAAATGGAGATGTAATGGTGGATTGAGAGATATGTGGAGTGCTTGTTGTCTCACATGGGTCAAAAACCCCAGGTATGGTCACTTCTGTAATAGCTGATGGGCTTTCACTCACTCTGACTGTAGCGGGTAAACAAGTGGAGGTTCTGTGGTTGGAGACCTGTGTGAGAATAGTTTTGATAGTGATACAGAAGGAGGAAGAAGCATTAGACCTGCTTGAATGGGTGGCCAGTGGATGGGTAGGCCTGGTAGTACGCATTTTAGCGCTGTAATATCCCCAGAGTAATGCATGTTGGTTACGCATGTGCCGGTTCATGCATGTGGTGGTCAAATTAATTTAATTTAATAAGTCATTGTTTACAACATTGGCAGATAACAAAAGTTGGGTCATCCTTTGTGGTCTCAAAAAAGACCCAGGCTAGGCAACCCTTTCTGCGATCTACAGACCCATGACCACTGCTGGCCATGGCCAGAGTTGTGGCTGAGGATGCAGTGCTTTTCATGGTTGCATCACTAGGTGTTTGTCATGGAGTCACCAATGTAACCTCCTCGTCTTCCTCCTTCTCCTCCTCATCTGTTGAGCTACTCAGCTGCGAGCCTCTGGGTTCACACCAAGTGGGATCTACAATTTCTTCATCATGCTCTATTTTGTCCCACTCCTTTTCTTCCTGACCTGAAATCACTCAGGTATTTCAGTCTCATCATCATCACCTTCACCATCTGGGGTTAATGTCAGCTGACGAGGGTCGGGATTCTGCTTGGACCCTACTTTGTCTAGGCCAGAATCCAACTGCTAAAGACTTTGAGCATCAGTGCAGTTGCTTTTATCCTCTTGAGTCTGGGAATGTTTGGAGCATACCTTTGATGCCCATGGGATATAATGTGTGAACAATTCTGCAGACTCGCCCATGTGTGGTTCCCCACAGTCTGTTTGCTGTTTGGAGATTTGTGACGCAGGGGGAAACAAGTGTAATTGGGATGGCACCTCTGATGAATGAACTGTGTGTGATGCAGGTGCAGAAAGAGGAGGACAGACCATTTGATGTGGTCCTTGCCATCCACTCTAGCACATGCTGCCTATCATACTCATTTTGAAGTTGAAGCGATGTGCGACTTTCAAAGAAATCTAGTGGAGTAGGCTGTCCAGTAATGAAAGTTGTTCTCATTTCTCATTGGGATAGGATGAGCCGGTGTTTGCTCAGTAGAGCTTTGACTAACATTAGAACGTCCTACACACACCCCTCAAACACCCCACCTATTCACCCTTCCACCACAACTTCGTCATCATTTACCACTCATGGTTGATGCCCCTTCCCCTTGGAGACAGGTGTTTCACAACCCTATGCCCACACCTGTCAGATCCCTGATACAAAAGATAAATTCTTTATTTTTTTCCTGAGATGGTAATATTGGGAAGTCACTAAAAAGTACTAATACATAGAAACGTGGTTCACTGGGTATTTTGAAGCAGGCACTAATAAGTTGCAATACCTAGAAATGTGGTTCACTGGGTAATTTGGAGCAGGCACGAAAAGGTGCCTATAACTAAACCTATGTAGCTAGTTCACTAGCAAATTTGGAGCAGGCACTAATAAGTAACAAAATAGAAATGTAGTTCACTGGGTAATTTGGAGTAGGCACTAAGAAGTAGCACTACCTAGAAATGTGGTTCATTGTGTAATTTGTAGTAGACGCTGAAAGTGACAAGATTTATTTAGCTGCTTCACTAGCAAATTTAGAGCAGACACTACTAAGTAACAATACCTAGAAATGTGGTTTACTGGGTAATTTGGAGCAAGCAGTAATAAGTAGCAATACCTGAAAATATGGTTCACTGGGTAATTTGCAGCAGGCACTAAAAGTGCCAAGACATATTTAGCTAGTGCACTAGCAAATTTAGAGCACACACTACTAAGTAACCATACCAGAAATGGCGTTCACTGGGTAATTTAGCGGACACAAATAAGTTGTAATACCAGGAAGTGAAAAGTGACAAGACCTATTTAACTAGTTCACTACCAAATTTAGAGCAGGTACTAATAAGTAAAGTACCTAGAAATGTGTTCACTGGCTAATTTGGAGAAGGCAGTAATAATTAGCAATACCTATTTAGATCGTTCACTGGCAACTCTTTAGCAGGCACTCATAAGTAGCAATCTCTATTTATATCATGAATTGCTGATTTGTGGCACACAGCTTTCCCTATACTGCATGTCCCTTTTGTACACTATCGCTCTACTATCTATCTCAACTACCTATGAATAATCTTTAGCTAAGCTGTGTAGCAGCAGCGGCAGCAGCACCTTCCCTAATCTGTAAAATTCACAAAATGGCACCGACGCTGCATGTCCTCATTTTATATGCAGAGGGACATGTGTCTTAGGCAGCCAGTGACACAAGCCCTTGTTTCTGAACCTTGTGGTTGTTTTCCTCACTGCGATTGGCTGCAGGAACAAATAAAGTTAAGAACAAAAAGGCGCCGCTCCTCAGGTTTCTCCTGAGACCCCACTGCCTCCACTCATTAAACACATCCCCCCCTTCATCATACAGCACCCCAATCCTATCCAAAAGCATAACATGTCATTAGAAAAGCATTTTTGGAAAACGCGATCAGTTATCGAACAAAACCAACGTTGGGGAAAGTGCTTCTGTTATTAATCGAAGCCGAAAAGGCTAAGGCTCGTATTGAACTTAAAATTGGGGAACCTTTATTGAAAAAGTTTGCTCATCTCTAGTATTAATGTTTGATATTAATACCTTACAGGGAAGGTGAAACATCTGGGATGCCTAAGTAGATAACCAACTTTGCAACTAAGGTTGTGCACATTAATCATGGGTCTAGTGGAACCTCAGCAGATGGCCCTGTGTTTACTGTAAATAAATCTCTACAAAGACAAAACCGATATTACTGCCTTAATATCATATCATACAGTGATCATATAGGTGATCATACAGTGGGATATACCAGGCCTACAGAATATTTTAAGAAATTAGACTACAGTTATAGAAAGAGACTTAAACATGACTTTTTGTGGAATAATTCACTTTTCAAGTTTTTTGCATCTGAGCCAGACCAATATAACAACTTCTTCCAGCCATGACTTCTTAAGAAAGACACATTTGATTTCTCAATTTTGCAACGCCGTCCTCATCTATTACCAACCTGCACAAACTGCAACTGCTGTGTGGCATGATAACTGAGCTCCTGTTAGTGGCCCACATAATAATGCCCATCAATGTGCCCCTTATAAAGTAAAATGCCTCCAGTTTGCTATTTAGATGTTAAAATTTATCATTAGAAAATATTGCCCTGTGTAAGAGCAATAAAAAACAGTGCCTTGATTATGCGTAGTAAAAAGTAATAATGACCATGTGCCTTTGTGACAGTCAGTATTCCCTGAGTACCCTACAAAAGTTAAGCTTCTTAATTGCTCACTTAAATTTATGTCCCCTGAATACTCTCATGTACAAGAATAATGCCCCATGTGCCCCCCCCATATACAATGAAAATGTCCCCTGAGCACCTCCCATGTACAATAACAATAATATCCCCTGAGTGCTCCCATGTGCAATGATAATGTCCCCTGAGTACCTCCCATGTACAATACAAATGTCCCCTGAGTCCCCCTATGTATTGCTCTCCTCTATAAAATATGATGCCCCCCCCACAGATCCTCAATGCACAGTATTATGGGCCGACAAAGTCACACACAGTATGATGTCCTCACTGCTCCCCTATATTATATTGGGGTGAAAAGATAAAATTAGTATGTGAATAAAATATACCTTTTAATGATATGAAATAAAATCTATTATTGTTAAAAACTACACTAACAACATACAGTGTGTTCCCATTTATGAACAAATGATAGATGTGCACCAATGATAAAGGGTTATTCCATAATAATGAATTTCTAATTGACACAAAACACTATAACTTTTATTGAATATAACAGATATAAATAATTTATCTTACAACATAAAATACCATAACTGATCAGAACATTAAGCGCCCATAGCTCTGTCCTCCATGCCTGCATTTGGTACTAATGCTCAGCTATATTTTTGCCATCTTAAGGGTTGCTAGGCAACTTCCTTATAAGGTAAGGTGACCTTTCAGATTAGAACACAAGGTTCCATTATGTCATCACAATTGACCATCAGAACTTATACATGTGTTTTCACTCTCATTTTCACTTTGACACTTTGTGCTCATTGTTGTTGGTGATAAGCTACTTAGCTAGTGATTTACTGACTGCGCTTGGATTTATTTGAAATGTCTGGAATTCTTTCAGACAAACCTCAGATGTTAGCACTACTCCAGGGGATTCTTACCACCTATGCCCCTGAGATTGTGCTACCACTACCCTGTGGCGTCCTCAGCTTCAGTTACCGGCTGGTTATGAAGTTAGTGAGTGACTGCCTGACCAAATACAAACATGGTCTTATCAGCTCAGAATATCTTGAGCATTTACAAGAGAACATCAGGACATTAGTACTACAGGTAAATAGCAGAAAATCTTCACAAATCACAGAAAAATAATAGTAATGGAATAGAAATTTAAGCTTAATCTGTAACAAATACCCTGATAAGAATAGCCGGCGATCCGAAATAGGGCACACAGGCTATATGACAAGGGACCTAAAGAATTAAGTGAATTATGGGTGGGAAGGTTATGATTGCAGGGGGGGGGATAGAATTTGTTAAATCTTTAAGAATAAGCACATTTTCTTGCTTAATTGCACAGCGGTGGGTTATAGGTCTGAGTCAGAGGTTAGTTTACTGTGATATCCTTTGGACACAAGATGTTTGTGGTGGGAATAGTGACTTTAGTTACATCCCAATGTAACTAGTGGACTTAGGTACTGCGAGGATAGAGATATTAATATGGGAAATTAATACCTTACTCCTTGTATCAGCGCGGTGAATGCAAGGGTGTCTCAATTTTAATTAGGTGTTGATTTTTTCTGGTTTAGCCCCATTGGCTATGTATAATTGGAGTGTCACCATTGTTGCAGACACCCCGTGTTTGAGCTGTAAAATTAAAAAAGGCTGCTTTTGCCACTTTACATAGATCACAAGCAGTCATGTGTCTTATTTCCACACACTGGATATGTATGGTGGACCTGTGGATATAACGGTTTACAAGTGATCAAATTCCTTGTTGTCCGTCATGTAGTCATCTTAGTGCAGATAGCAGTAATGTGGTGACATAAATGGCCTCCTTTATTCTGTACTGTCCCTCATGATTTTCCTTTCTTGTTTATTTTCATCTCTATAGGCTGAAGAAAAATCCCAAAGTGGAGACTTGGCCTTTTTTAAACAGCTGGCTCAAAATGTCCTAAATGTCCTGGACCACCCGGTCCGCTCAATGGAGCTTCTGGTAAGGATTATCATCTTCTAGATCTCATGTTCTTGTTGTCTATGTCTGACTTTTTTCAAATGACCGGTCATATAGCAGAAGCGCAGATTTATGATGTTCGAGGTCTCGCTTTTGGCTCCAAGCCACCGGTCTCTTGCGGCTCCATCATTGGGGATGACAGTCTGTACTCAGCCTTGCGGAGTTTGTATTTCCACTTCTGTCTCAATCATCACAATCTTCCTTCTTATAAATGCTGCAATTCTGATTATAGAAGTTATTAGAGAACAGTTGTATATACAAGTCCCTTATATATCAATGTGGATTTACTGGAGGCAGTGGCCGTATTATAGTCCGTCCAATACTGAAATGGTCCAGTAAATCCAAGTTTAGAACTCAATGTCTCATATATACGGTAATTTAGTATTTGTGAAATGTTATATTAATTATATATATTATATCCATCAGGAAACATCAGAATGTGACTCCAATGTGGGGCAAAACCGAAATATCCCTGACCCAGATAGTCGTCAGTGGGGGCTAAGCACTCTTTTCAGAAGAGGTAAGTTGATCATGAATAATTTACATTCAAATATCAAGTAATAGAGAACGGCAGAGGATATGTAGATTTACTCTTCATAATCTGTATGAGACCGGTGACGGCTCATGTGATCCCCTATAGTCTATAATTGAGGGGGTCATAAAATTTTGCTTCTCTTCTCTGGGCTCTTCTCTGCTCATAGGACCCAATCATGTTATTGTTGGGGATTCGATCTGATCTTGAGCAATCACACATGTATCTACTGATATAGACTAATACATTATATCTCTATAATATATTATTGTTTTAGATAAAACTGTGCAGCCAAATACTAAATGTGGAATATGTAAGACACCAAAGATCATTCAGGAATCTGCCAGTGTAAGTATCAGACGTCTGTATATCATCAGATGACGGGGTAAGAATTACACATCCCATGACATAACCCATATCACAATGGGATTTCTCTATTGTTCATGTTGATCAGACCTATATTATGTATGCTGGCATTATTATTCCTGCCTCCTCTGTGTGATGTCCCTTATCATCCCCCGCAGTACAATTATATACCCCCTATTATATAACAGTGTCGGTGGATGGTTCAGCATGTATCATGTCCTCTACATCTACTACATTGTAATTTGCGGGGACATAATATGGAAGGAAGATGTTCCTGCATCTGGAGTGTTTATTTTTTTGCAATTTCAAGTCTTAATATAATATTTCATTCCTTTTAGGCCTTAATAAGATCATTAAACCCGAGGAGCAATCCTTGTAAGAGCGACTTTAATACAATCAAACTGATCAGCTCTGGAGGTTTTGGGTAAGCTTTACTTTAGTATAATATTTATTTCCCAGGGCTCCATAATGCGATGCCTATGTCTGTTTGTCATGCTCATATAATGTTCCCATAGAAAAATTATGAGTCCATGTCACTGTCCACATCTGTCAGTATTCAGGTCAGTTGGGATGTGACATGGATGAGGACCCTCCATAGGTGATCGCTTAAGGAGTGTTATTTTATGGATTTCTAGTGTTGGTTGTACATCTGTACATGTAGGATTAACCATTAGTGTAGAAGATCATTAGATGAGGTTTATAGACAGATGGTTAGTAAGACGTCGTAATAAATCATGGATTTTCCTCCTATCCAGGTCCGTCCACTTAGTGCGCCATAAAGAAACTAACCAGATATGCGCTATGAAAAAGATGGACAAGCAAAACCTGAAAAAGCCAAGGAGTCTTGAACGGGCCTTTCTGGAGAGGGACATCGCCACATTCGCTGATTGTCCCTTTGTGGCCTCCGTGTTCTGCTCCTTTTCTACTAAACGTCATCTGTGTATGGTCATGGAGTATGCACCAGGTAGGACTCATCCATTGTATCTATATCCAGCCCATGTCTGCTTAATTCTAGCACCCTACATATAACCAGAATTTTACCACAGGAACGCTTATACAGTTAGGTCCAGAAATATTTGGACAGTGACACAAGTTTTGTTATTTTAGCTGTTTACAAAAACATGTTCAGAAATACAATTATATATATAATATGGGCTGAAAGTGCACACTCCCAGCTGCAATATGAGAGTTTTCACATCCAAATCAGAGAAAGAGTTTAGGAATAATAGCTCTGTAATGCATAGCCTCCTCTTTTTCAAGGGACCAAAAGTAATTGGACAAGGGACTCTAAGGGCTGCAATTAACTCTGAAGGGGTCTCCCTCATTAACCTGTAATCAATGAAGTAGTTAAAAGGTCTGGGGTTGATTACAGGTGTGTGGTTTTGCATTTGGAAGCTGTTGCTGTGACCAGACAACATGCGGTCTAAGGAACTCTCAATTGAGGTGAAGCAGAACATCCTGAGGCTGGAAAAAAAGAAAAAATCCATCAGAGAGATAGCAGACATGCTTGGAGTAGCAAAATCAACAGTCGGGTACATTCTGAGAAAAAAGGAATAAAAGGAATTGACTGGTGAGCTTGGGAACTCAAAAAGGCCTGGGCGTCCACGGATGACAACAGTGGTGGATGATCGCCACATACTTTCTTTGGTGAAGAAGAACCCATTCACAACATCAACTGAAGTCCAGAACACTCTCAGTGAAGTAGGTGTATCTGTCTCTAAGTCAACTGTAAAGAGAAGACTCCATGAAAGTAAATACAAAGGGTTCACATCTAGATGAAAACCATTCATCAATTCCAAAAATAGACAGGCCAGAGTTAAATTTGCTGAAAAACACCTCATGAAGCCAGCTCAGTTCTGGAAAAGTATTCTATGGACAGATGAGACAAAGATCAACCTGTACCAGAATGATGGGAAGAAAAAAGTTTGGAAAAGAAAGGGAATGGCACATGATCCAAGGCACACCACATCCTCTGTAAAACATGGTGGAGGCAACGTGATGGCATGGGCATGCATGGCTTTCAATGGCACTGGGTCACTTGTGTTTATTGATGACATAACAGTAGACAAGAGTAGCCGGATGAATTCTGAAGTGTACCGGGATATACTTTCAGCCCAGATTCAGCCAAATGCCGCAAAGTTGATCGGACGGCGCTTCATAGTACAGATGGACAATGACCCCAAGCATACAGCCAAAGCTACCCAGGAGTTCATGAGTGCAAAAAAGTGGAACATTCTGCAATGGCCAAGTCAATAACCAGATCTTAACCCAATTGAGCATGCATTTCACTTGCTCAAATCCAGACTTAAGACGGAAAGACCCACAAACAAGCAAGACCTGAAGGCTGCGGCTGTAAAGGCCTGGCAAAGCATTAAGAAGGAGGAAACGCAGCGTTTGGTGATGTCCATGGGTTCGAGACTTAAGGCAGTGATTGCCTCCAAAGGATTCGCAACAAAATATTGAAAATAAAAATATTTTGTTTGGGTTTGGTTTATTTGTCCAATTACTTTTGACCTCCTAAAATGTGGAGTGTTTGTAAAGAAATGTGTACAATTCCTACAATTTCTATCAGATATTTTTGTTCAAACCTTCAAATTAAACGTTACAATCTGCACTTGAATTCTGTTGTAGAGGTTTCATTTCAAATCCAATGTGGTGGCATGCAGAGCCCAACTCGCGAAAATTGTGTCACTGTCCAAATATTTCTGGACCTAACTGTATATCCACACTGCGTTCACTATAAGTTATCTATTACTAAGATGCCTGAAATATCATTTATCTCTGTGAAAGTCTCCGGTTTATATCCTCACTGAGCATAGCAGCCATTTCTGCTAAGGGTGAAAGCAAGACTTGTTTTTATTTGTAGAGATGGGTACTATCTCAGAGAAATACATGAGATTTGTAGATGAGGCCCGGCTGTGTCTGTTTGTATAGGGTCACTCTGTAGTATACAGTATACGCTTTACATTACACAGTATATCTCTATATATGACATCCTGTCTCAATATCTACGATTATACTTCATTTACCTTCATCATGTGTCTTTTACATTGTAACAAACTCTCAGCTCTCATATTTGTTTTCTCCTGTAGGATCAGACTGTAGCAGTCTAATAAGGCGCAGGGGTCCTTTACCAGTTCCCATGGCCCGAATGTACATTGCAGAGACAGCTCTTGCAGTGGAATACCTGCACAGCTATGGTGTGGTGCACAGAGATCTGAAGCCAGAGAAGTAAGTGCCCCTTGTAGTATAATGAAGGGGAAGAAAGTTACAATTTATTATACAGTCTATGGGTTATTACTGAGGGCTGACACCATCTTTTCTTTTACAGCCTCCTGATAACAGCAACCGGACATATAAAAGTTACGGATTTTGGAGTTTCCAAACTCGGCCTCATGAGACCAACATCAGCCATCTACAAGGCTTTGACTACAGATATCACCAGAGAGTTCCGTGATAAAGAGGTCGGCTTTACATTTGGGATCTTGTACTTTGCAAATCTTATCTCTTTATTCTTGTCTGATTTATCATCTAGAAAACGTTTCCTCTGATGTGATTGGTTGCAATTCTATATATTGATCATCTCATTCTTCTGTTTGTTTCCAGACTGCTGGCACTACTAGTTACATGGCCCCAGAAGTCATCTTAATGAAAGGATATGGAAGGCCTGTTGACTGGTGGTCATTAGGCGTCATCCTATATACATTTCTTTATGGATATGAACCATTTAATGGAGCGTCCGAGAGGGAGATTTTACGTAGTGTCCTGTATGGTAAGAATAATAATATGGTTGCTATTGTTATTTCACTGTTATTTGGTTTGATTGGTCTGTGATTAATTTCTAGCTTTGTTAGGAAACATGATTTTATGAAAATAAATGAAAATGTTTTATTTTATGTAATATTTACTTTTTATATAACAGATGACATACCTTGGACCTTTCACTATCACCCTCCTCCGAAAAAAGCTCGTGAATTCATCACTGAGCTGCTGAGAAAAGATCCAGCACGTAGACTTGGGACAGGTAATATTACAATTGTACTATAAATCAATTATTACACCTCTGTGAGCAGAGACACGATGGTGCCCATGAGGACCGGCACTGAGGGTCTCTACTCTACTTGTCCATTCCCTATTCTTCATGCTAAGTCAATTCCTTCATATCTGCTCTGTTTTATCTTCAGTTCAGAATAACATAAATTGTAGAGATATGGAGCAGTTTCTCTGACAATGACTGTTTCACTTTCTATCTTGTCTTCCTTTTCCAGGAGGAGCAAATGAGATAAAAACTCATCCATTTATGAGTGGCTTAAAGTTTGACAAACTTCTAAATAAGAAGCCCCTTTCTGTTCCTGAACTAAAGTCAGAGGAGGACACTCGCTACTTTACCAGTAAGTAAAATGAGACATCATCTGCAGAGATGGGCGAACCCGGACTGTAAAATTCAGGATCCATGCACCGACCCTGGACATGGGGTTCCCAGGGAACTCTATGCAACTATCCAGATTTGGCCAGCCAGCTAATTAAAAAAAAAAAGAAAAGGAAAAAAGAGAAAATAGGGAATAAAGCAGGATCTTTGTCATACTTACCAAGTCTCCCGCGCAGCTGTAACATAACTTTCGGGGTTGCCGGTGAGTGGGGGAATCAGTGAATATAATGAGGATTATTGATCTGCCCTGGAAGTAGTGTTACAGTGCATAGGAGACTCGGCAAGTATAATGCTCCTGCTCTGATCCCACTAGCCCTTTCTACCACCATTTTAAAACACAATATCCCCTTAGACTTATATAGGGATTGGCGTCCAGGCAGATATTCAGAATTAATTACGGTCCCAAACTGTTCTTGTTTATTTAAAAAATCCGATTGGACCCGACGATCCTGAGTATCTGCAGGTTCACCCATCACTAGTCATCTGCAGAAAACTGCTGTGTGTCTTGTCTTTCATTCAATATGACAATCAGTTCCCATAATCAATTATTAGTGATAACATGGTGACTGTCTGACCAGGTTTTATACTAATAACCTCTAATAACACTTTTACTTTGCAGCTTTCTTTATGGAAGACATACCTGTGGATTCCGATGAGGAGGACACAAGTGAGGATAATGACTATATGGAAGTCAAAAATTTTGAATCATCTTCTCAAAGGTTTTCTAAAGTAAGTATCTGGCCAATAAAATGTATAAAGCCTATAATGACAAAAAAAAGTTTTAAAATCAATCTATTTTATATTTCTCTATTTGTTTTAGCTATATACCACCAATACTGTGAGGTTGAACAATGAAGCTCTTATGTCACCTCCAGGGAGTTCCCCAGAGAACAGAGAAAAACACTCAGACATGTACGTAAATTTTTCTTCTTCTTCTTATGCTTATTTTTATGATATTTAGTTTTGCCCATGATTGCTGATCTCTGTGGGTCTGGCTATAGATAACATTGTAATAACAGCTAATTATTGCCACCAGCCATTCATTTCTAGCAGCTTACAGGCCAATATTACTAGTTAGACTCCATTCTTGCTAGTAGAATGGGTTCTTTAGTGGGGTATCCCCACCATGTTGTCCCAATTGGGCTTACAGGCATATTTTCAACCTTCTATGTTGTTTTTGTAATTTACTTGACTTTCTTCTACTAAACAGGCAGAAAGAATGTTCCCCTTCCAAAACCGATGGTGGAAATCTGTGTGTCACTGCTAAAAACAGCGAGTCATTCTCAGGTATGTACTGATTTATAGGACATCCTATTATGAGTCACGGCCACATGGTACAGATCATAAAAATGAGCACAAAATAATACAGCCCATATCTCTGGAACCATATCGGGAGTTTAACAAAACAAGAAACAGCTTAGGGGGGCAGCAGGAATGAAATAAAAATGAATCCTGGACACTTTTCACCTGGGACAGGTCCTCTTTAAAGTTACGCCAAAGTTTTATCTGGTTATAAAATAACACTTTGGCTTGTTACAAGTGATGTCATATTAATAAGCAGACATATTGTAGATCCTTGGGAAGGTACCACATGGCGTCACACAGAAAAACTACAGGTGCTTATTACCGCCGGCTCCATTAATCCCCGCACTTGTCTGCTGATCTGATCAGGATACATATGTGGCTTAAGGCCCCGTCACACTAAGCAACATCGCTAGCAACATCGCTGCTAACGAACAACTTTTGTGACATTGCTAGCGATGTTGCTGTGTGTGACATCCAGCAACAACCCGGTCCCTGCTGTGAGGTCGTTGGTTGTTGCTGAATGTCCTGGGCCATTTTTTAGTTGTTGCTGTCCCACTGTGAAGCACAGATCGCTGTGTGTGACAGCGAGACAGCAACAACTAAATGTGCAGGCAGCAGGAGCCGGCTTCTGCAGAGGCTGGTAACCAATGTAAACATCGGGTAACCAAGAAGCCCTGTCCTTGGTTACCCGATATTTACCTTTGATACCAGCTTCCGCCGCTCTCACTGTCAGTGCCGGCTCCTGCTCTGTGCACATGTAGCTGCAGGACACATCGGGTTAATTAACCCGATGTGTGCTGTAGCTAGGAGAGCAGGGAGCCAGCGCTAAGCATTGTGCGCTGCTCCCTGCTCTGTGCACATTTAGCTGCAGCACACATCGGGTAATTAACCCGATGTGTGCTGTAACTAGGAGAGCAGGGAGCCAGCGCTCAGTGTGCGCTGCTCCCTGTTCTCTGCTCTGTTCTGTAGCTCCGTGCACTGGTAACCAAGGTAAATATCGGGTTGGTTACCCGATATTTACCTTAGTTACCAAGCGCAGCATCTTCCACGCGGCGCTGGGGGCTGGTCACTGGTTGCTGGTGAGCTCACCAACAACTCGTGTAGCGACGCTCCAGCGATCCCTGCCAGGTCAGGTTGCTGGTGGGATCGCTGGAGCGTCGCAGTGTGACATCTCACCAGCAACCTCCTAGCAACTTACCAGCGATCCCTATCGTTGTTGGGATCGCTGGTAAGTTGCTTAGTGTGACTGGACCTTTACAGGCGCAGGTGGATCAGACATTTAAATGGCTGCGGCGGGGAAAAACAGAAATGAAAAACGGAAAATTGCCCTGGGGAAAAGGGGTTAATCAGTTCGCATAACTGTAAAAATACAAAGCTAATCTTTTAGGACTTTATAATCAAAATTTATTTCTGACCTTTTGATTAGAAACTCCAGTTCAGAAGAAGAAATCTGCTGTAAAACTGAGAAAACAGCAAAAAACAGAGAAAGTAGAAGAGGGAGAAAGTAGGCGAGGTAAGTGTGACAATACTTTGTATTACGTTAGTGAGGAGAATTCCTGTGGAGCAGATGTGATCTGTCAGTGGTAGGGATTGTCACATGTATAAGATGGCTGATGATGATCTCGAACCCTTGTATGGAGAAGATTCCTCCACTGTCCGGTCATAATGACACCACAGCATTGTCCTCTAATATGGAGTCCCATTACATTAGTTTTATATCTCTTCTGACAGGATCTGCCTTCCGTCGGATGATATCATCTTGCCGACGTGGATTATCCAGGGCTGCTTACACTCTCAGAGAAAGCTGGATTTTTGGACTCTGTCACCAAGGCACCTTAGACATCTCTAAAGTAGAAAACCACAACATCTAGCACCCTGAAGAGACTGCAGCATGTCCTACATCAATGCTACAGTGTATGGAAGGACTTAATGGTTATGTGCACTAGATTCTGTGATGGGGTGATGATCCAGGGAACTAATCTGATTGCCGTATGTGGAGTCGGGAAGGAATTTTTTCCCCTAATGTGGTGCTTACTATCTGCCCCATGGGGTTTTTTGCCTTCCTCTGGATCAACATGTTAGTTTTGGTCATGGGTTGAACTTCATGTACATAACTCTACCTTCAACCTTAAGTACTATGAAACTATGACATGTACCATCTACCTGTGGCCTCCTGTCCAGCAAGAAACATCTGCACAAACCAAAGGCCCCTTAAGGAACATCTTTTCTTCATTCTATGCAATTTTTAAATAACAAAATGAAATAATTGAAAATTCAAATTGATTTATTTTGTTTTGATCTCAACTGAATATTAGTGACATTAACGGAATATCAATCTAATATCTAATATATAAAGCTAAATGTGTGTGTGTGTGTGTGTGTATGTGTGTATGTCCGGGATTGGCATCTGCACCGTCACAGCTACAGCCACAAAATTTTGCACACTCACACATCTGGACCGCGAGAGCGTCATAGGCTATGTTTTGAGGGGAAATTTTAACCCCGCGCTTTACAGTTATTCGCCAAAAAACCTGCCTCCATTAAAGCGAATGGAGCTGGGAGCCACAGTGCAGCCAGAACTTCAGAAGAATGCGCAGCCACGCCCTTATATGGAATGTTGGCGTGTCACAATGCAGCCAGGGAAAGAGACAGACACAGACAGGGAAAGAGGCAGACACAGACAGGGTAAGAAACAGACATAGACAGGGTAAGAGACAGACACAAAGAGACAAACACAGAGAAAGAGACAGACTGACAGGGAAAGAGACAGACACAGACAAAGAGACAGAGACAGACACAGGGAAACATACAGACAGGGAAAGAAAGGGAAAGAGACAGACAGGTAAAGAGACAGACAAAGAGACAGACACAGGGAAAGAGACAGAGGGAAAGAGACAGACAGGGAAAGAGAGGGAAAGAGACAGACAGGGAAAGAGAGGGAAAGAGACAGATAGGGAAAGAGACAGACAAGGAAAGTGACAGAGATAGATAGACAGACAGGGAAAGAGATAGATAGACAGGGAAAGAGATTGAGACAGAAGGAGAAAGAGACAGGGAAAGAGATTGAGACAGAAGGAGAAAGAGACAGAGACAGTCAGAGACAGACAGGGAAAGAGACAGACAGACAAAGAGATAGAGAGACAGAGAGATATATGCAGAGGGGGAGACAGACAGAGAATGGGAGAGAAACAGAGAGACAGTTACTATCCCGGGCGTTAATACATTCTATTTATACATTCTATCCCGGGAATGTTAATACATTCTATTTTGTTAACAACACTTATTAACCCGGGCGAAGCCGCATAGTACAGCTAGTACAGTATAAAGCTGAATGTGTGTGTGTGTGTATGTATGTCCGGGATTGGCATCTGCACCGTCGCAGTTAAGCCACAAAATTTTGCACACTCACACATCTGGACCCAGAGAGCATCATAGGCTATGTTGTGAGGTGAAATTTTAATCCCGCGCGTTCCAATTTACCAATCAACTTTCCCGCTATCTACATAATGGGGAAAAAGTGAAACGAAAAGTGTATCCGCACTGTCGCATTTACAATCACAAAATTTTGCACAGACACCTCATGTGAGCCAGGGAACATCGTAGACTATGTTTTGACAGGAATATTTAACCCCGCGCTTTACAGTTACCCTCCAAAAATCATGGTTCCATTAAAGTAAATGGAGCCTGGGACTACAGGTTATTAGTAGGAGCTGTGATTGGTTGCTATAGGAACAAATGACATTCATAGTATAAGAAGCTTATATGTGAGGTAATAAGATGTCGGTGGGGAAACGGATAGAGAGAGACAGAGAGAGACAGACAGACAGACAGAGAGACAGACAGAGACAGACAGAGAGACAGACAGGGAAAGAGACAGAGAGATAGAGACAGACAGGAAAAGAGACAGACAGAGACAAATGGTGAAAGAGACAGACAGAGACAGACGGTGAAAGAGACAGACAGGGATAGAGACAGACAGAGACAGACCTGGAAAGAGACAGACCTGGAAAGAGACAGACAGAGACAGACCTGGAAAGAGACAGACCTGGAAAGAGACAGACCTGGAAAGAGACAGACCTGAAAAGAGACAGATGGGAAAAGAGACAAATGGGGAGATACAGATGGGGAAAGAGACAGACAGACATGCAGACAGGGACAGAGACAGGCAGACAGGGAAGGAGGAGACAGCCAGAGAGACAGACAAAGATAGATGGGGAAAGAAACAGACCTTGATAGAGACAGATGGGGAAAGAGACAGAAAAATAGAGACAGACAAGGAAAGAGACAAACAGAGACAGGCAAACAGGGAAAGAGACAGACAGGAAAAGGCAGAGACAAAGAGACGGCGAAACAGACGGGGAAAGAGACCGACCTGGGAAAGAGACAGACCTAGAAAGAGACAGATGGGGAAAGAGACAGAGAGATAGAGACAGACAAAAAAAGAGACAGACAGAGACAGGCAGACGGGGAAAGAGACAGACGGGGAAAGAGACAGACGGTGAAAGAGACAGACGGGGAAAGAGACAGACCTGGAAAGAGACAGAACTGGAAAGAGACAGACGGAGCACATTACTTGGCCAATTTAGTTAAATCTGTGTGGAATATCTGCTCGGATCCGGGTTTGCTGTGGTTCGAGGGTCTCCGGATCCGGGAGCTTACAGCCACTCAAAAATAAAAAGGAGACTATTTACAGGGGGGTTAGTGTTCGTGACGCCACTCATGGTTCGCAGTCAGGGGAGTACCGCCGCTGCCAATGGGAGTACCCGGGGAGATGGAGCGGGGCAGCCAGATGACGTTCCCTCCATGGGTAGGGTAGGCCCGGGACTCTGGATGGTGGAGATGTAGGGGAGCGTGGTGCAGGGCAGGTGTGCAGATTCAGGAGAGGTCAGCGTACTCAATCAGGCCGTGTGGATGTCGATGCGATCATTATGCAGACTCTGACACAGGAGTAAACCAAGTCTCTGCTGCTACTCGGGGGAGCTCCTCCGGGATTCTGCCCCCGTCGGTATTGCTGATGGCAATACCTGGTATTGCAGTGGTGCTGCTAACAGGCAGAATTGGCTACAGAAGGTATTTGGAAAAAGCCTTCATTCTCAGCTTTAAAGGGAACCAGTCACCAGAATTTTCCCTTAGAAACTGCGGGCTGCACCAGTGAGTCCTTGTATACAGCATTCTATAATCTAATATATAAAGCTGAATGTGAGTATATGTGTCTGTATGTGTGTATGTATGTATGTGTGTATGTCCGGGATTGTCATCTGCACCGTCGCAGCTACAGCCACAAAATTTTGCACACTCACACGTCTGGACCTCGAGAGCGTCATAGGCTATGTTTTGAGGTAGAGCATTCCAGAGTATAGCGGAGGCACGGGAGAAATCTTGTACGCGATTGTGTGAAGAGGAGATAAGAGAGGAGTAGAGAAGGAGATCTTGTGAGGATCTGAGACTGCGTGCAGGTAGGTACCGGGAGACTAGGTCACAGATGCAAGGAGGAGACAGGTTGTGGATGGCTTTGTATGTCATGGTTAATGTTTTAGACTGGAGTCGTTGGGCGATGGGAAGCCAGTAAAGGGATTGGCAGAGTGGTGAGGCTGGGGAATAGCGAGGGGAGAGGTGGATTAAGCGGGCCGCAGAGTTTAGGATAGATTGGAGGGGTGCAAGAGTGTTGGAAGGGAGGCCAGAGAGCAGGAGGTTGCACTAGTCGAGGCGGGAGATGATGAGGGCATGCACTAATGTTTTTGCTGATTCTTGGTTAAGGAAAACACGGATCTGGGAGACATTTTTGAATTAAAGTCTGCATGAGGTGAAGAGGGCTTGGATGTGTGGCTTGAAGGATAAAGCACAGAGAGGATGGAGTGAGGTGTACACGACTTTGGGCGGTGGACTGTGACGGAGGTGTAAATAGAGATGTAATGGTGGATTGAGAGATATGTGGAGTGCTTGTTGTCTCACATGGGTCAAAAACCCCAGGTATGGTCACTTCTGTAATAGCTGATGGGCTTTCACTCACTCTGACTGTAGCGGGTAAACAAGTGGAGGTTCTGTGGTTGGAGACCTGTGTGAGAATAGTTTTGATAGTGATACAGAAGGAGGAAGAAGCATTAGACCTGCTTGAATGGGTGGCCAGTGGTTGGGTAGGCCTGGTAGTACGCATTTTAGCGCTGTAATATCCCCAGAGTAATGCATGTTGGTTACACATGTGCCGGTTAATGCATGTGGTGGTCAAATTAATTTAATTTAATAAGTCATTGTTTACAACATTGGCAGATAACAAAAGTTGGGTCATCCTTTGTGGTCTCAAAAAAGACCCAGGCTAGGCAACCCTTTCTGCGATCTACAGACCCATGACCACCGCTGGCCATGGCCAGAGTTGTGGCTGAGGATGCAGTGCTTTTCATGGTTGCATCACTAGGTGTTTGTCATGGAGTCACCAATGTAACCTCCTCGTCTTCCTCCTTCTCCTCCTCATCTTTTGAGCTACTCAGCTGTGAGCCTCTGGGTTCACACCAAGTGGGATCTACAATTTCTTCATCATGCTCTATTTTGTCCCACTCCTTTTCTTCCTGACCTGAAATCACTCAGGTATTTCAGTCTCATCATCATCACCTTCACCATCTGGGGTTAATGTCAGCTGACGAGGGTCGGGATTCTGCTTGGACCCTACTTTGTCTAGGCCAGAATCCAACTGCTAAAGATTTTGAGCATCAGTGCAGTTGCTTTTATCCTCTTGAGTCTGGGAATGTTTGGAGCATACCTTTGATGCCCATGGGATATAATGTGTGAACAATTCTGCAGACTCGCCCATGTGTGGTTCCCCACAGTCTGTTTGCTGTTTGGAGATTTGTGACGCAGGGGGAAACAAGTGTAATTGGGATGGCACCTCTGATGAATGAACTGTGTGTGATGCAGGTGCAGAAAGAGGAGGACAGACCATTTGATGTGGTCCTTGCCATCCACTCTAGCACATGCTGCCTATCATACTCATTTTGAAGTTGAAGCGATGTGCGACTTCCAAAGAAATCTAGTGGAGTAGGCTGTCCAGTAATGAAAGTTGTTCTCATTTCTCATTGGGATAGGATGAGCCGGTGTTTGCTCAGTAGAGCTTTGACTAACATTAGAACGTCCTACACACACCCCTCAAACACCCCACCTATTCACCCTTCCACCACAACTTCGTCATCATTTACCACTCATGGTTGATGCCCCTTCCCCTTGGAGACAGGTGTTCCACAACCCTATGCCCACACCTGTCAGATCCCTGATACAAAAGATAAATTCTTTATTTTTTTCCTGAGATGGTAATATTGGGAAGTCACTAAAAAGTACTAATACATAGAAACGTGGTTCACTGGGTATTTTGAAGCAGGCACTAATAAGTTGCAATACCTAGAAATGTGGTTCACTGGGTAATTTGGAGCAGGCACGAAAAGGTGCCTATAACTAAACCTATGTAGCTAGTTCACTAGCAAATTTGGAGCAGGCACTAATAAGTAGAGTTGAGCGCGGTTCGCGGTTCGAGGTTCTCCAGTTCGGGGCTCGAGTGATTTTGGGGGCTGTTCTAGATCGAACTAGAACTCGAGCTTTTTGCAAAAGCTCGATAGTTCTAGATACATTCGAGAACGGTTCTAGCAGCAAAAAGCAGGGCTTTTTACAGCTACAGTGTGCAGGAGCCATCGCTGGCAGCCTGCCAGAAGCTGGTAACCAAGATAAACATCGGGTATCCAAGCAAAGCGCTTTGGTTAGTAACCCGATGTTTATCCTAGTTACGTGCAGGAAGCCGACACTTCCCCGCTCAGCTCGCTCCGCCCCCTCCTGCCCGCGGCATGTTTACACGTACACACACACACACACACACACACACACATGGTCCCGCTCTGCTTACCTGCGGTGATGAAGTCCCGCCATCCCGACCTCAGCGCTGTCACTGTCCTCCATGGCCGCCGCTTGTCACATCACCTTCTCTTGCTTCCGACCCGAGACTGACTAGCGGTGACGTCACGGGCCTCTCACGATACTTGGTGTGAAGGCGCCGGTCATTGAACTCAGTGACAGGTGCTGTCAGTGTGCTGGAGATCAGCGCAGGTAATGTACCTCGCTGACAGCAGCACTTGTCATGCCCTGCAGTGACTTGGGCTGACCCATTGATGTTAGCTCAGGTCACTGCACTGCTCTCCCAGCCAATGGGGAACATCCTGCTCTTCATTGACTGGGACAGTGTGGATCGTCATGGCAACCCCTTGGATTACACCAGACCTGGATTTGTTTTTCTTTCTAATAAATTGGTTAAAGAGGGAATGTATTGGGGAGTGTTTTTTCAAATAAAAATGTGTTTGTCGTCTATTTTTTTTTATTACTGACTGGGTTGGTGATGTCGGGTATCTGATAGACGCCTGACCTCACCAACCGCAGGGCTTGATGCCAGGTGACATTACACATCTGGTATTAACCCCATATATTACCCCGTTTGCCACCGCACCAGGGCGCGGGATGAGCTGGGGCGAAGCACCAGGATTGGTGCATCTAATGGATGCGCCACTTCTGGGGCGGCTGCGGCCTGCTATTTTTAGGCTGGGGAGAGTCCAATAACCATGGACCTCCCTAGTCTGAGAATATCAGACCCCAGCTGTCTGCTTTACCATGGCTGGTGATCCAATTTTGGGGGGACCCCTACGTGTTTAATTTTTTTTTAAATTATTTATTTAATTTAAAAAAACAGCGTGGGGTGCCCTCAATTTTGGATTACCAGCCAAGGTGAGGTTGCCAGCTGTGGTCTGCAGGCTGCAGCTGTCTGCTTTACCCTAGCTGGCTACAAAACTAGGGGGAACCCTACGTCATTTTTTTTTTTCATTTTTTTGGCTAAATACAAAGCTAAGCACCCCTTAGTGCCACATGAAAGGCACCAAAGGGTGCAAAATTACAAAATGCAGGAGAGTGGGACATTATGTGTCTTTCTGCCATTATAATGACAGAAAATACTGATATGAAGTGTACAAGCACAGGAAAATCACCAGAGCGCTATACGCTGTGAAAAGCAGTAGAAAATGGCACTGGAGTGAACATGTGACCGCCTCATGTAGGATGAAGCTATGGATCCTGAGTAAATTTATGCATACCCTCCTTCAGTTTTTTTGCAGTACACAAAAAAAACGGAAGGCACACGGATGACAAACAGATGACATACGGACCGTCTACGGAACGGAAACGGATGCCACACGGATGCATACGTGAAAAAAAACGGACTGTTTTTTGCAGACCGCAAAAATGGATCAGTCGTGTTAATGTAGCCTTATTCTGATCTGCCGTTTATAAACAGCAGGCAGAAATAAGTGAATAACGCCCCCCGGCGTCAGAAAATCTCCGGGGTTTCAGGGCTAGCTGAGACCCTGGAGATCACGATTCAGGACGGTTTTTCCGGTCCCCGCTCACATGATCACAGGTATACACCGTACACCGATGATCACGTTACAGTAAATGACAGCGCCGGTAAAAAATTATTTATCTCCCATCTGGCATGAACAAACACTTCTTCTCCACTTCTTCTCCACTTTTTCTCCACTTCTCCACTTTTTCTCCACCTTTTCTCCACTTTTTCTCCATTTTTTCTCCACTTTTTCTCCACTTTTTCTCCACTTTTTCTTCACTTTTTCTCCACTTTTTCTACATTTTTTCTCCACTTTTTCTCCACTTTTTCTACATTTTTTCTCCACTTTTTGTCCACTTTTTCTACATTTTTTCTCCACTTTTTCTCCACTTTTTCTCCAATTTTTCTCCATTTTTCCTCCACTTTTTCTCCACTTTTTCTCAACTTTTTCTCCACTTTTTCTCCACTTCTTCTCCACTTTTTCTCCACCTTTTCTCCACCTTTTCTCCACTTTTTCTACACTTTTTCTCCACTTTTTCTCCATTTTTTCTCCACTTTTTCTCCACTTTTTCTCCACTTCTTCTCCACTTTTTCTCCACCTTTTCTCCACTTTTTCTCCATTTTTTCTCCACTTTTTCTCCACTTTGTCTCCACTTTTTCTCCACTTTTTCTACATTTTTTCTCCACTTTTTCTCCACTTTTTCTCCACTTTATCTACATTTTTTCTCCACTTTTTCTCCACTTTTTCTACATTTTTTCTCCACCTTTTCTCCACTTTTTCTCCATTTTTTCTCCACTTTTTCTACACTTTTTCTCCACTTTTTCTCAACTTTTTCTCCACTTTTTCTCCATTTTTTCACCACTTTTTCTCCACTTTTTCTCCACTTTTTTTCCACTTTTTCTCCACTTTTTCTACATTTTTTCTCCACTTTTTCTCCACTTTTTCTCCATTTTTTTCTCCACCTTTTCTCCACTTTTTCTCCATTTTTTCTCCACTTTTTCTCCACTTTTTCTCCATTTTTTCTCCGCTTTTTCTCCACTTTTTCTCCACTTTTTCTTAACTTTTTCTCCACTTTTTCTCCACTTTTTCTCCATTTTTTCTCCACTTTTTCTCCACTTTTTCTCCACTTTTTCTCCACTTTTTCTCCACTTCTTCTCCACTTTTTCTCCACCTTTTCTCCACTTTTTCTCCACTTTTTCTCCACTCTTTCTCCACTTTTTCTCCATTTTTTCTCCACTTTTTCTCCACTCTTTCTCCACTTTTTCTCCATTTTTTCTCCACTTTTTCTCCACTTTTTCTCCACTTCTTCTCCACTTTTTCTCCACCTTTTCTCCACTTTTTCCCCATTTTTTCTCCACCTTTTCTCCACTTTTTCTCCATTTTTTCTCCACTTTTTCTCCACTTTTTCTCCACTTTTTCTACATTTTTTCTCCACTTTTTCTCCACTTTTTCTCCACTTTATCTACATTTTTTCTCCACTTTTTCTCCACTTTTTCTACATTTTTTCTCCACCTTTTCTCCACTTTTTCTACATTTTTTCTCCACTTTTTCTCCACTTTTTCTCCACTTTTTCTCAACTTTTTCTCCACTTTTTCTCCATTTTTTCACCACTTTTTCTCCACTTTTTCTCCACTTTTTTTCCACTTTTTCTCCACTTTTTCTACATTTTTTCTCCACTTTTTCTCCACTTTTTCTCCATTTTTTTCTCCACCTTTTCTCCACTTTTTCTCCATTTTTTCTCCACTTTTTCTCCACTTTTTCTCCATTTTTTCTCCGCTTTTTCTCCACTTTTTCTCCACTTTTTCTTAACTTTTTCTCCACTTTTTCTCCATTTTTTCTCCACTTTTTCTCCACTTTTTCTCCACTTTTTCTCCACTTTTTCTCCACTTCTTCTCCACTTTTTCTCCACCTTTTCTCCACTTTTTCTCCACTTTTTCTCCACTTTTTCTCCACTTTTTCTACATTTTTTCTCCACTTTTTCTACATTTTTTCTCCACTTTTTTCAACTTTTTCTCCACTTTTTCTACATTTTTTCTACACTTTTTCTACACTTTTTCTACACTTTTTCTACACTTTTTCTACATTTTTTCTCCACTTTTTCTCCATTTTTTCTCCACTTTTTCTACACTTTTTCTCCACTTTTTCTCCATTTTTTCTCCACTTTTTCTACATTTTTTCTCCACCTTTTCTCCACTTTTTCTACATTTTTTCTCCACTTTTTCTCCACTTTTTCTCCACTTTTTCTTAATTTTTTTCTCCACTTTTTCTCCACTTTTTCTCCATTTTTTCTCCACTTTTTCTCCACTTTTTCTCCACTTTTTCTAAATTTTTTCTCCACTTTTTCTACATTTTTTTCTCCACTTTTTCTCCACTTTTTCTCCACTTTTTCTACATTTTATCTCCACTTTTTCTCCACTTTTTCTCCACTTTTTCTCCACTTTTTCCACATTTTTTCTCCACATTTTCTCCACTTTTTCTCCACTTTTTCTACATTTTTTCTCCACTTTTTCTCCACTTTTTCTCCACTTCTTCTACATTTTTTCTCCACTATTTCTCCACTTTTTCTCCACTTGTTCTCCTCTTTTTCTCCACTTTTTCTCCACTTTTTCTCCATTATTTCTCCACTTTTTCTCCTCTTTTTCTCCACTTTTTCTTCACTTTTTCTCCATTTTTTCTCCACTTTTTCTCCACTTTCTCCACTTTTTCTCCACTTCTTCTCCACTTTTTCTCCACCTTTTCTCCACTTTTTCTCCATTTTTTCTCTACTTTTTCTCAACTGTTTCTCCATTTTTTCTCCACTTTTTCTCTACTTTTTCTCCACTTTTTCTCCACTTTTTCTCCATTTTTTCTCCACTTTTTCTCCACTTTTTCTCCACTTTTTCTCCATTTTTTCTCCACTTTTTCGCTACTTTTTCTCCACTTTTTCCCCACTTTTTCTCCATTTTTTCTCCACTTTTTCTCCACTTTTTCTTTACTTTTTGTCCATTTTTTCTACATTTTTTCTCCACTTTTTCTCCACTTTTTCTACATTCTTTCTCCACCTTTTCTCCACTTTTTCTACATTTTTTCTCCACTTTTTCTCCACTTTTTCTCCATTTTTTCTCCACTTTTTCTCCACTTTTTCTCCACTTTTTCTACATTTTTTCTCCACCTTTTCTCCACTTTTTCTACATTTTTTCCTCCACTTTTTCTCCACTTTTTCTCCATTTTTTCTCCACTTTTTCTCCACTTTTTCTCCACTTTTTCTACATTTTTTCTCCACTTTTCTCCACTTTTTCTCCACTTTTTCTACATTTTTTTCTCCACTTTTTCTCCACTTTTTCTACATTTTTTCTCCACCTTTTCTCCACTTTTTCTCCATTTTTTTCTCCACTTTTTCTCCACTTTTTCTCCACTTGTTCTCCATTTTTTCTCCACTTTTTCTCCACTTTTTCTCCACTTTTTCTTAATTTTTTTCTCCACTTTTTCTCCACTTTTTCTCCACTTCTTCTACATTTTTTCTCCACTTTTTCTCCACTTTTTCTCCACTTTTTCTCCTCTTTTTCTCCACTTTTTCTCCACTTTTTCTCCATTATTTCTCCACTTTTTCTCCTCTTTTTCTCCACTTTTTCTTCACTTTTTCTCCATTTTTTCTCCACTTTTTCTCCACTTTCTCCACTTTTTCTCCACTTCTTCTCCACTTTTTCTCCACCTTTTCTCCACTTTTTCTCCATTTTTTCTCTACTTTTTCTCCACTTTTTCTACATTTTTTCTCCACCTTTTCTCCACTTTTTCTACATTTTTTCTCCACTTTTTCTCCACTTTTTCTCCATTTTTTCTCCACTTTTTCTCCACTTTTTCTCCACTTTTTCTACATTTTTTCTCCACTTTTCTCCACTTTTTCTCCACTTTTTCTACATTTTTTCTCCACTTTTTCTCCACTTTTTCTACATTTTTTTTCCACCTTTTCTCCACTTTTTCTACATTTTTTTCTCCACTTTTTCTCCACTTTTTCTCCACTTGTTCTCCATTTTTTCTCCACTTTTTCTCCACTTTTTCTCCACTTCTTCTCCACCTTTTCTCCACCTTTTCTCCACTTTTTCTCCACTTTTTCTACATTTTTTCTCCACTTTTTCTCCACTTTTTCTCCACTTTTTCTACATTTTTTCTCCACTTTTTCTCCACTTTTTCTACATTTTTTCTCCACTTTTTCTCCACTTTTTCTCCGTTCTCTTCCTATGGTCGGTCTACCTATTAGCTCTGCCATGCATAGTGTAGCTCTACACCTACTGCACATGTTACTTTATGATTGACATCTCTTTCGTACCAGAGCTGTCTAAGCCTACTCTGACCCCATATTTGTCATTACTATATTGTCCTTGTTCTGTATTATGACATTTGTATCATGTGTTTCATTTCTTGCTGTGTTGCAATTTTTTTGCTGCATCCCAATTGTACCTCTACATTGTTCGAGTTTATGTTATTGTTCTCTCACTCTTATGTGATACTGATTATTGTCATTTTTCATGATTACATGCAGATAAGTCCAATCTGACGAAGGCTCAGGCCGAAACGTCATTTGTAACTTGTTTTGGACAAAAACATATATGCTTATGAAAAAAAAAATTTCTCAATACGGACCAATAAAGAGTGATTTTGCATTACTATCCGTTGTGACTTACTGACTTAGTCTGGGAGATTTAGAGTGCTGAGGTTACTCACTAATGTTATCTATTATTACCTCTGACACCTATATACCAGTGAGCAGAGCTTCCTCTACAGTAGTTCTCCTGATTAGGCATGCCCTTACCTCATGAGCAGGGCATTGCAGCTTTGGTAGCAACCATTACGACATGGACTCTGCTGCTGTGGACCCGGGGAGAGTGAGTGCAGATTCATTGCACCCACACTCCTCATATGAAGGGTCCGCACTCCTAGAAAATGGGGGATACGTTCCCTGAGTGTCTCCCCCCCATATTCTAGACGGTCCAGAGTCGTCGTGGGACCCCTTTATTTTTTTTCTTACAATAAATTGGTCAAAGAGGAAATGTTTTGGGGACTGTTTTTTCAAATAAATTTCTTTTGTCGAGTTTTTTTTTTTTTGTTAGTACTGACAGTTTATGATGTTGGGTATCTAATAGACGCCATGACATCACAAACTGCTGAGCTTGATCTCAGGTGACTTTACAGCTAGTATCAACCCGATTTATTACCCCGTTTGCCACTGCACCAGGGCACGGGATGAGCTGGGGTGAAGCGCCAGGATTGGCGCATCTAGTGGATGCGCCACGTCTGGGGTGCCTGCGGCCTGCTATTTTTAGGCTGTGAAGGCCCAATAACTATGGACCTTCCCACCCTGAGAATACCAGACCACAGCTGTCCGCTTTACCTTGGCTGGTGATCCAATTTGGAGGGGACCCTACTTTTTTTGTGTAATTATTAATATTTATAAAATAATTATAAAAAAAGAGCCTGGGGGGACCTCCACATTGGATCCCCAACCACGGTAAAGCTGCCAGCTGTGGTTTTCAGGCTACAGACGTCTGCTTTACCCTAGCTGGCTATCAAAAATGGGGGGACCCAACGTCATTTTTTTTTTAACTATTTTTTAAATAGAAAAAATGAATGGGCTTCCCTGTATTTTGATTGCCAACCAAGGTAACGACAGGCAGATGGGGGTGGCAACCCATAGCAGTCTTATTTATCTGCGCTGATAATCAAAAATACCGCGGACCGCTACGTCATTTTTTTTAAAGATTTATTTTTACAGCACTGTGATGTCCAGCAATCAAAATACAGGGAAGCCCATTTTGTTTTTAGTTATTTAAATAAATAATTAAAAAAAATATATATGGGCTCCCACTGCATTTTTTGTATTGCTAGCTAAGGGTAATCCAAGCAGCTACTGGCTGCTAACCCCCACTGCTTGGTGTTACCTTCACTGGCAATGGAAAATCCAGGGAAGCATTTTTTATTTTTTTTGCCAAAAAACTACAAAAAAAGGACGTGAGCTTCACCATATTTTTGTATGCTAGCCAGGTATAGCAGGCAGGTGCTGGAAGAGTTCGATACAGCGCCAGAATATGGCGCTTCTATGAAAGTGCCATTTTCTGAGGCGGCTGCAGACTGCAATTCGCAGCAGTGGGGCCCAGAAAGCTCAGGCCAACCTGTGCTGCGGATTCCAATCCCCAGCTGCCTAGATGTACCTGGCTGGACACAAAAATGGAGCGAAGCCTACGTCATTTGTTTTCTAATTATTTCATGAAATTGAAATTCATGAAATAATAAAAAAAGGGCTTCCCTTTATTTTTGGTTCCCAGCCGGGTACAAATAGGCAACTGGGGGTTGGGGGCAGCCGTACCTGCCTGCTGTACCTGGCTAGCATAAAAAAATATGGCGAAGCCCACATAATTTTTTCAGGGGGCAAAAAACTTCTGAATACAGTCCTGGATGGAGTATGCTGAGCCTTGTAGTTCTGCAGCTGCTGTCTGTCTGTATGGAGAAGAGCAGACAGCAGCTGCAGAACTACAAGGCTCAGCATACTCCATCTAGGACTGTATGCAGACTTTTTTGCCCACCAAAAAAATGACGTGGGCTTTGCCATATTTTTGTATGCTAGCTAGGTACAGCAGGCAGCCACGGGCTGCCTCCAACCCCCAGTTGCCTATTTGTACCCGGCTGGGAAGCAAAAATATAGGGAAGCCCTTTTTTTTTTATTTATTTCACTTATTTCATGAAATAATTAAAAAACAAATGACGTGGGCTTCGCCCCATTTTTGTGTCCAGCCGGGTACAACTAGGCAGCTGGGGATTGGAATCCGCAGCACAGGTTAACCCGAGGTTTCTGGGCGCCTCTGCTGCGAATTTCAGTCCGCAGCCGTCCTAGAAAATGGCGCTCTCATAGAAGCGCCATCATCTGGCGCTGTATCCAACTCTTCCAACAGCCCTGGAGCCGGGTGGCTTGTTGGGTAATTATGAGTTAATACTGGCTTTGTTTTACTAGCCAGTATTAAGCCAGAGATTCTTAATGTCAGGCACGTTTGACCCGGCCATTAAGAATCTCCAATAAAGGGGTAAAAAAAGACACCACACAGAGAAAAAATACTTTAATAGAAATAAATACACAGACACATTAGAGACTCCATCTTTATTACCCCCTGTCAGCCCTCCACGATCCTGCTCTTCTGTCTTTCTCGTTCAACAAATGCAGCTCTGCTACATCACTGCTGCATGGGGGAAGACGCTGCTTCCCGTGGAGCATTCACTCCGTGAAAGCTGCACGAGAAGCAGCGTGCAGCCTTCACTCCGTGAGTGATCAGTGCTACTGGCTGTCAGCGGTAACGCTGACAGACGCGTTACCATAGCAACGGTGCTCTCGGAGCCGCGGTTAGCGGTGACGTCACCGCTAACTGCGTTGCTATGGCAACGGTGATCTCCGTTAATGACCGGCTGTGTCAGCCGGTCCCTAACGGAACGGGGAATCGACCGTGTGCTAGAGCATGTCGCCGGTACACGGCGATACACAAATGTGCACCGTGTACCGGAGAGATGCACTCGCAGGTCCTACATGACGCGTCATAGTCATGTGACCAGTCTGTAGCCAATGAGATAATAGCCACGTGACTGGTCACATGGCTATTTTGACGTCACGATAGGTCCTGCATCTCTGCTGGCAGTGCCGGTCACCGGGAGGATTCAGCGATCATCGGATGGAATAGCGGAAGGAGACAGAGTGCAGGAGGGATCGCGGGGACCGGTAAGTGTTATGGCAATGTTTATTAACTGTTTGTGTACATTTATCATGCATTTATATGTGTTTGTGACTGCCTCCCATTATAGCCTATTGGTTCGAGTTTGGTTCGTCGAACGTTCGACGAACCGAACTCGAACGGGACCTCTGCTCGACGAACCGACCTCGAGCCGAACCGGGACCGGTTCGCTCATCTCTACTAATAAGTAACAAAATAGAAATATAGTTCACTGGGTAATTTGGAGTAGGCACTAAGAAGTAGCACTACCTAGAAATGTGGTTCATTGTGTAATTTGTAGTAGACACTGAAAGTGACAAGATTTATTTAGCTGCTTCACTAGCAAATTTAGAGCAGACAGTACTAAGTAACAATACCTAGAAATGTGGTTTACTGGGTAATTTGGAGCAAGCAGTAATAAGTAGCAATACCTGAAAATATGGTTCACTGGGTAATTTACAGCAGGCACTAAAAGTGCCAAGACATATTTAGCTAGTGCACTAGCAAATTTAGAGCACACACTACTAAGTAACCATACCTAGAAATGGCGTTCACTGGGTAATTTAGCGGACACAAATAAGTTGTAATACCTGGAAATGTGGTTCACTGTGTAATTTGGAGCAGGAAGTGAAAAGTGACAAGACCTATTTAACTAGTTCACTACCAAATTTAGAGCAGGTACTAATAAGTAAAGTACCTAGAAATGTGTTCACTGGCTAATTTGGAGAAGGCAGTAATAATTAGCAATACCTATTTTGATCGTTCACTGGCAACTCTTTAATAGGCACTCATAAGTAGCAATCTCTATTTATATCATGAATTGCTAATTTGTGGCACACAGCTTTCCCTATACTGCATGTCCCTTTTGTACACTATGCTCTACTATCTATCTCAACTACCTATGAATAATCCCTAGCTAAGCTGTGTAGCAGCAGCGGCAGCAGCACCTTCCCTAATCTGTAAAATTACGCTGCATGTCCTCATTTTATATGCAGAGGGACATGTGTCTTAGGCAGCCAGTGACACAAGCCCTTGTTTCTGAACCTTGTGGTTGTTTTCCTCACTGCGATTGGCTGCAGGAACAAATAAAGTTAAGAACAAAAAGGCGCCGCTCCTCAGGTTTCTCCTGAGACCCCACTTCCTCCACTCATTAAACACATCCCCCCCTTCATCATACAGCACCCCAATCCTATCCAAAAGCATAACATGTCATTAGAAAAGCATTTTTGGAAAACACGATCAGTTATCGAACAAAACCAACGTTGGGGAAAGTGCTTCTGTTATTAATCGAAGCCGAAAAGGCTAAGGCTCGTATTGAACTTAAAATTGGGGAACCTTTATTGAAAAAGTTTGCTCATCTCTAGTATTAATGTTTGATATTAATACCTTACAGGGAAGGTGAAACATCTGGGATGCCTAAGTAGATAACCAACTTTGCAACTAAGGTTGTGCACATTAATCATGGGTCTAGTGGAACCTCAGCAGATGGCCTCGTGTTTACTGTAAATAAATCTCTACAAAGACAAAACCGATATTACTGCCTTAATATCATATCATATAGTGATCATATAGGTGATCATACAGTGGGATATACCAGGCCTACAGAATATTTTAAGAAATTACACTACAGTTATAGAAAGAGACTTAAACATGACTTTTTGTGGAATAATTCACTTTTCAAGCTTTTTGCATCTGAGCCAGACCAATATAACAACTTCTTCCAGCCATGACTTCTTAAGAAAGACACATTTGATTTCTCAATTTTGCAATGCCGTCCTCATCTATTACCAACCTGCACAAACTGCAACTGCTGTGTGGCATGATAACTGAGCTCCTGTTAGTGCCCCACATAATAATGCCCATCACTGTGCCCCTTATAAAGTAAAATGCCTCCAGTTTGCTATTTAGATGTTAAAATTTATCATTAGAAAATATTGCCCTGTGTAATAGCAATAAAAAACAGTGCCTTGATTATGCGTAGTAAAAAGTAATAATGACCATGTGCCTTTGTGACAGTCAGTATTCCCTGAGTACCCTACAAAAGTTAAACTTCTTAATTGCTCACTTAAATTTATGTCCCCTGAATACTCTCATGTACAAGAATAATGCCCCATGTGCCCCCCCCATATACAATGAAAATGTCCCCTGAGCACCTCCCATGTACAATAATAATAATATCCCCTGAGTGCTCCCATGTGCAATGATAATGTCCCCTGAGTACCTCCCATGTACAATACAAATGTCCCCTGAGTCCCCCTATGTATTGCTCTCCTCTATAAAATATGATGCCCCCCCCCACAGATCCTCAATGCACAGTATTATGGGCCGACAAAGTCACACACAGTATGATGTCCTCACTGCTCCCCTATATTATATTGGGGTGAAAAGATAAAATTAGTATGTGAATAAAATATACCTTTTAATGATATGAAATAAAATCTACTATTGTTAAAAACTACACTAACAACATACAGTGTGTTCCCATTTATGAACAAATGATAGATGTGCACCAATGATAAAGGGTTATTCCATAATAATGAATTTCTAATTGACACAAAACACTATAACTTTTATTGAATATAATAGATATAAATAATTTATCTTACAACATAAAATACCATAACTGATCAGAACAGAAAGCGCCCATAGCTCTGTCCTCCATGCCTGCATTTGGTACTAATGCTCAGCTATATTGTTGCCATCTTAAGGGTTGCTAGGCAACTTCCTTATAAGGTAAGGTGACCTGTCAGATTAGAACACAAGGTTCCATTATGTCATCACAATTGACCATCAGAACTTATACATGTGTTTTCACTCTCATTTTCACTTTGACACTTTGTGCTCATTGTTGTTGGTGATAAGCTACTTAGCTAGTGATTTACTGACTGCGCTTGGATTTATTTGAAATGTCTGGAATTCTTTCAGACAAACCTCAGATGTTAGCACTACTCCAGGGGATTCTTACCACCTATGCCCCTGAGATTGTGCTACCACTACCCTGTGGCGTCCTCAGCTTCAGTTACCGGCTGGTTATGAAGTTAGTGAGTGACTGCCTGACCAAATACAAACATGGTCTTATCAGCTCAGAATATCTTGAGCATTTACAAGAGAACATCAGGACATTAGGACTACAGGTAAAAACAGGAAATCTTCACAAATCACAGAAAAATAATAGTAATGGAATAGAAATTTAAGCTTAATCTGTAACAAATACCCTGATAAGAATAGCCGGCTATTCGAAATAGGGCACACAGGCTATATGACAAGGGACCTAAAGAATTAAGTGAATTATGGGTGGGAAGGTTATGATTGCAGGGGGGGGGGATAGAATTTGTTAAATCTTTAAGAATAAGCACATTTTCTTGCTTAATTGCACAGCGGTGGGTTATAGGTCTGAGTCAGAGGTTAGTTTACTGTGATATCCTTTGGACACAAGATGTTTGTGGTGGGAATAGTGACTTTAGTTACATCCCAATGTAACTAGTGGACTTAGGTACTGCGAGGATAGAGATATTAATATGGTAAATTAATACCTTACTCCTTGTATCAGTGCGGTGAATGCAAGGGTGTCTCAATTTTAATTAGGTGTTGATTTTTTCTGGTTTAGCCCCATTGGCTATGTATAATTGGAGTGTCACCATTGTTGCAGACACCCCGTGTTTGAGCTGTAAAATTAAAAAAGGCTGCTTTTGCCACTTTACATAGATCACAAGCAGTCATGTGTCTTATTTCCACACACTGGATATGTATGGTGGACCTGTGGATATAACGGTTTACAAGTGATCAAATTCCTTGTTGTCCGTCATGTAGTCATCTTAGTGCAGATAGCAGTAATGTGGTGACATAAATGGCCTCCTTTATTCTGTACTGTCCCTCATGATTTTCCTTTCTTGTTTATTTTCATCTCTATAGGCTGAAGAAAAATCCCAAAGTGGAGACTTGGCCTTTTTTAAACAGCTGGCTCAAAATGTCCTAAATGTCCTGGACCACCTGGTCCGCTCAATGGAGCTTCTGGTAAGGATTATCATCTTCTAGATCTCATGTTCTTGTTGTCTATGTCTGACTTTTTTCAAATGACCGGTCATATAGCAGAAGCGCAGATTTATGATGTTCGAGGTCTCGCTTTTGGCTCCAAGCCACCGGTCTCTTGCGGCTCCATCATTGGGGATGACAGTCTGTACTCAGCCTTGCGGAGTTTGTATTTCCACTTCTGTCTCAATCATCACAATCTTCCTTCTTATAAATGCTGCAATTCTGATTATAGAAGTTATTAGAGAACAGTTGTATATACAAGTCCCTTATATATCAATGTGGATTTACTGGAGGCAGTGGCCGTATTATAGTCCGTCCAATACTGAAATGGTCCAGTAAATCCAAGTTTAGAACTCAATGTCTCATATATACGGTAATTTAGTATTTGTGAAATGTTATATTAATTATATATATTATATCCATCAGGAAACATCAGAATGTGACTCCAATGTGGGGCAAAACCGAAATATCCCTGACCCAGATAGTCGTCAGTGGGGGCTAAGCACTCTTTTCAGAAGAGGTAAGTTGATCATGAATAATTTACATTCAAATATCAAGTAATAGAGAACGGCAGAGGATATGTAGATTTACTCTTCATAATCTGTATGAGACCGGTGACGGCTCATGTGATCCCCTATAGTCTATAATTGAGGGGGTCATAAAATTTTGCTTCTCTCCTCTGGGCTCTTCTCTGCTCATAGGACCCAATCATGTTATTGTTGGGGATTCGATCTGATCTTGAGCAATCACACATGTATCTACTGATATAGACTAATACATTATATCTCTATAATATATTATTGTTTTAGATAAAACTGTGCAGCCAAATACTAAATGTGGAATATGTAAGACACCAAAGATCATTCAGGAATCTGCCAGTGTAAGTATCAGACGTCTGTATATCATCAGATGACGGGGTAAGAATTACACATCCCATGACATAACCCATATCACAATGGGATTTCTCTATTGTTCATGTTGATCAGACCTATATTATGTATGCTGGCATTATTATTCCTGCCTCCTCTGTGTGATGTCCCTTATCATCCCCCGCAGTACAATTATATACCCCCTATTATATAACAGTGTCGGTGGATGGTTCAGCATGTATCATGTCCTCTACATCTACTACATTGTAATTTGCGGGGACATAATATGGAAGGAAGATGTTCCTGCATCTGGAGTGTTTATTTTTTTGCAATTTCAAGTCTTAATATAATATTTCATTCCTTTTAGGCCTTAATAAGATCATTAAACCCGAGGAGCAATCCTTGTAAGAGCGACTTTAATCCAATCAAACTGATCAGCTCTGGAGGTTTTGGGTAAGCTTTACTTTAGTATAATATTTATTTCCCAGGGCTCCATAATGCGATGCCTATGTCTGTTTGTCATGCTCATATAATGTTCCCATAGAAAAATTATGAGTCCATGTCACTGTCCACATCTGTCAGTATTCAGGTCAGTTGGGATGTGACATGGATGAGGACCCTCCATAGGTGATCGCTTAAGGAGTGTTATTTTATGGATTTCTAGTGTTGGTTGTACATCTGTACATGTAGGATTAACCATTAGTGTAGAAGATCATTAGATGAGGTTTATAGACAGATGGTTAGTAAGACGTCGTAATAAATCATGGATTTTCCTCCTATCCAGGTCCGTCCACTTAGTGCGCCATAAAGAAACTAACCAGATATGCGCTATGAAAAAGATGGACAAGCAAAACCTGAAAAAGCCAAGGAGTCTTGAACGGGCCTTTCTGGAGAGGGACATCGCCACATTCGCTGATTGTCCCTTTGTGGCCTCCGTGTTCTGCTCCTTTTCTACTAAACGTCATCTGTGTATGGTCATGGAGTATGCACCAGGTAGGACTCATCCATTGTATCTATATCCAGCCCATGTCTGCTTAATTCTAGCACCCTACATATAACCAGAATTTTACCACAGGAACGCTTATACAGTTAGGTCCAGAAATATTTGGACAGTGACACAAGTTTTGTTATTTTAGCTGTTTACAAAAACATGTTCAGAAATACAATTATATATATAATATGGGCTGAAAGTGCACACTCCCAGCTGCAATATGAGAGTTTTCACATCCAAATCAGAGAAAGAGTTTAGGAATCATAGCTCTGTAATGCATAGCCTCCTCTTTTTCAAGGGACCAAAAGTAATTGGACAAGGGACTCTAAGGGCTGCAATTAACTCTGAAGGGGTCTCCCTCATTAACCTGTAATCAATGAAGTAGTTAAAAGGTCTGGGGTTGATTACAGGTGTGTGGTTTTGCATTTGGAAGCTGTTGCTGTGACCAGACAACATGCGGTCTAAGGAACTCTCAATTGAGGTGAAGCAGAACATCCTGAGGCTGGAAAAAAAGAAAAAATCCATCAGAGAGATAGCAGACATGCTTGGAGTAGCAAAATCAACAGTCGGGTACATTCTGAGAAAAAAGGAATAAAAGGAATTGACTGGTGAGCTTGGGAACTCAAAAAGGCCTGGGCGTCCACGGATGACAACAGTGGTGGATGATCGCCACATACTTTCTTTGGTGAAGAAGAACCCGTTCACAACATCAACTGAAGTCCAGAACACTCTCAGTGAAGTAGGTGTATCTGTCTCTAAGTCAACTGTAAAGAGAAGACTCCATGAAAGTAAATACAAAGGGTTCACATCTAGATGAAAACCATTCATCAATTCCAAAAATAGACAGGCCAGAGTTAAATTTGCTGAAAAACACCTCATGAAGCCAGCTCAGTTCTGGAAAAGTATTCTATGGACAGATGAGACAAAGATCAACCTGTACCAGAATGATGGGAAGAAAAAAGTTTGGAAAAGAAAGGGAATGGCACATGATCCAAGGCACACCACATCCTCTGTAAAACATGGTGGAGGCAACGTGATGGCATGGGCATGCATGGCTTTCAATGGCACTGGGTCACTTGTGTTTATTGATGACATAACAGTAGACAAGAGTAGCCGGATGAATTCTGAAGTGTACCGGGATATACTTTCAGCCCAGATTCAGCCAAATGCCGCAAAGTTGATCGGACGGCGCTTCATAGTACAGATGGACAATGACCCCAAGCATACAGCCAAAGCTACCTAGGAGTTCATGAGTGCAAAAAAGTGGAACATTCTGCAATGGCCAAGTCAATCACCAGATCTTAACCCAATTGAGCATGCATTTCACTTGCTCAAATCCAGACTTAAGACGGAAAGACCCACAAACAAGCAAGACCTGAAGGCTGCGGCTGTAAAGGCCTGGCAAAGCATTAAGAAGGAGGAAACGCAGCGTTTGGTGATGTCCATGGGTTCCAGACTTAAGGCAGTGATTGCCTCCAAAGGATTCGCAACAAAATATTGAAAATAAAAATATTTTGTTTGGGTTTGGTTTATTTGTCCAATTACTTTTGACCTCCTAAAATGTGGAGTGTTTGTCAAGAAATGTGTACAATTCCTACAATTTCTATCAGATATTTTTGTTCAAACCTTCAAATTAAACGTTACAATCTGCACTTGAATTCTGTTGTAGAGGTTTCATTTCAAATCCAATGTGGTGGCATGCAGAGCCCAACTCGCGAAAATTGTGTCACTGTCCAAATATTTCTGGACCTAACTGTATATCCACACTGCGTTCACTATAAGTTATCTATTACTAAGATGCCTGAAATATCATTTATCTCTGTGAAAGTCTCCGGTTTATATCATCACTGAGCATAGCAGCCATTTCTGCTAAGGGTGAAAGCAAGACTTGTTTTTATTTGTAGAGATGGGAACTATCTCAGAGAAATACATGAGATTTGTAGATGAGGCCCGGCTGTGTCTGTTTGTATAGGGTCACTCTGTAGTATACAGTATACGCTTTACATTACACAGTATATCTCTATATATGACATCCTGTCTCAATATCTACGATTATATTTCATTCACCTTCATCATGTGTCTTTTACATTGTAACAAACTCTCAGCTCTCATATTTGTTTTCTCCTGTAGGATCAGACTGTAGCAGTCTAATAAGGCGCAGGGGTCCTTTACCAGTTCCCATGGCCCGAATGTACATTGCAGAGACAGCTCTTGCAGTGGAATACCTGCACAGCTATGGTGTGGTGCACAGAGATCTGAAGCCAGAGAAGTAAGTGCCCCTTGTAGTATAATGAAGGGGAAGAAAGTTACAATTTATTATACAGTCTATGGGTTATTACTGAGGGCTGACACCATCTTTTCTTTTACAGCCTCCTGATAACAGCAACCGGACATATAAAAGTTACGGATTTTGGAGTTTCCAAACTCGGCCTCATGAGACCAACATCAGCCATCTACAAGGCTTTGACTACAGATATCACCAGAGAGTTCCGTGATAAAGAGGTCGGCTTTACATTTGGGATCTTGTACTTTGCAAATCTTATCTCTTTATTCTTGTCTGATTTATCATCTAGAAAACGTTTCCTCTGATGTGATTGGTTGCAATTCTATATATTGATCATCTCATTCTTCTGTTTGTTTCCAGACTGCTGGCACTACTAGTTACATGGCCCCAGAAGTCATCTTAATGAAAGGATATGGAAGGCCTGTTGACTGGTGGTCATTAGGCGTCATCCTATATACATTTCTTTATGGATATGAACCATTTAATGGAGCGTCCGAGAGGGAGATTTTACGTAGTGTCCTGTATGGTAAGAATAATAATATGGTTGCTATTGTTATTTCACTGTTATTTGGTTTGATTGGTCTGTGATTAATTTCTAGCTTTGTTAGGAAACATGATTTTATGAAAATAAATGAAAATGTTTTATTTTATGTAATATTTACTTTTTATATAACAGATGACATACCTTGGACCTTTCACTATCACCCTCCTCCGAAAAAAGCTCGTGAATTCATCACTGAGCTGCTGAGAAAAGATCCAGCACGTAGACTTGGGACAGGTAATATTACAATTGTACTATAAATCAATTATTACCCCTCTGTGAGCAGAGACACGATGGTGCCCATGAGGACCGGCACTGAGGGTCTCTACTCTACTTGTCCATTCCCTATTCTTCATGCTAAGTCAATTCCTTCATGTCTGCTCTGTTTTATCTTCAGTTCAGAATAACAAACAATAAATACAATTTAGTAGAGATATGGAGCAGTTTCTCTGACAATGACTGTTTCACATTCTATCTTGTCTTCCTTTTCCAGGAGGAGCAAATGAGATAAAAACTCATCCATTTATGAGTGGCTTAAAGTTTGACAAACTTCTAAATAAGAAGCCCCTTTCTGTTCCTGAACTAAAGTCAGAGGAGGACACTCGCTACTTTACCAGTAAGTAAAATGAGACATCATCTGCAGAGATGGGCGAACCCGGACTGTAAAATTCAGGATCCATGCACCGACCCTGGACATGGGGTTCCCAGGGAACTCTATGCAACTATCCAGATTTGGCCAGCCAGCTAATTAAAAAAAAAAAGAAAAGGAAAAAAGAGAAAATAGGGAATAAAGCAGGATCTTTGTCATACTTACCAAGTCTCCCGCGCAGCTGTAACATAACTTTCGGGGTTGCCGGTGAGTGGGGGAATCAGTGAATATAATGAGGATTATTGATCTGCCCTGGAAGTAGTGTTACAGTGCATAGGAGACTCGGCAAGTATAATGCTCCTGCTCTGATCCCACTAGCCCTTTCTACCACCATTTTAAAACACAATATCCCCTTAGACTTATATAGGGATTGGCGTCCAGGCAGATATTCAGAATTAATTACGGTCCCAAACTGTTCTTGTTTATTTAAAAAATCCGATTGGACCCGACGATCCTGAGTATCTGCAGGTTCACCCATCACTAGTCATCTGCAGAAAACTGCTGTGTGTCTTGTCTTTCATTCAATATGACAATCAGTTCCCATAATCAATTATTAGTGATAACACGGTGACTGTCTGACCAGGTTTTATACTAATAACCTCTAATAACACTTTTACTTTGCAGCTTTCTTTATGGAAGACATACCTGTGGATTCCGATGAGGAGGACACAAGTGAGGATAATGACTATATGGAAGTCAAAAATTTTGAATCATCTTCTCAAAGGTTTTCTAAAGTAAGTATCTGGCCAATAAAATGTATAAAGCCTATAATGACAAAAAAAAGTTTTAAAATCAATCTATTTTATATTTCTCTATTTGTTTTAGCTATATACCACCAATACTGTGAGGTTGAACAATGAAGCTCTTATGTCACCTCCAGGGAGTTCCCCAGAGAACAGAGAAAAACACTCAGACATGTACGTAAATTTTTCTTCTTCTTCTTATGCTTATTTTTATGATATTTAGTTTTGCCCATGATTGCTGATCTCTGTGGGTCTGGCTATAGATAACATTGTAATAACAGCTAATTATTGCCACCAGCCATTCATTTCTAGCAGCTTACAGGCCAATATTACTAGTTAGACTCCATTCTTGCTAGTAGAATGGGTTCTTTAGTGGGGTATCCCCACCATGTTGTCCCAATTGGGCTTACAGGCATATTTTCAACCTTCTATGTTGTTTTTGTAATTTACTTGACTTTCTTCTACTAAACAGGCAGAAAGAATGTTCCCCTTCCAAAACCGATGGTGGAAATCTGTGTGTCACTGCTAAAAACAGCGAGTCATTCTCAGGTATGTACTGATTTATAGGACATCCTATTATGAGTCACGGCCACATGGTACAGATCATAAAAATGAGCACAAAATAATACAGCCCATATCTCTATAACCATATCGGGAGTTTAACAAAACAAGAAAAAGCTTAGGGGGGCAGCAGGAATGAAATAAAAATGAATCCTGGACACTTTTCACCTGGGACAGGTCCTCTTTAAAGTTACGCCAAAGTTTTATCTGGTTATAAAATAACACTTTGGCTTGCTATGAGTGATGTCATATTAATAAGCAGACATATTGTAGATCCTTGGGAAGGTACCACATGGCGTCACACAGAAAAACTACAGGTGCTTATTACCGCCGGCTCCATTAATCCCCGCACTTGTCTGCTGATCTGATCAGGATACATATGTGGCTTAAGGCCCCGTCACACTAAGCAACATCGCTAGCAACATCGCTGCTAACGAACAACTTTTGTGACGTTGCTAGCGATGTTGCTGTGTGTGACATCCAGCAACAACCCGGTCCCTGCTGTGAGGTCGTTGGTTGTTGCTGAATGTCCTGGGCCATTTTTTAGTTGTTGCTGTCCCACTGTGAAGCACAGATCGCTGTGTGTGACAGCTAGACAGCAACAACTAAATGTGCAGGCAGCAGGAGCCGGCTTCTGCAGAGGCTGGTAACCAATGTAAACATCGGGTAACCAAGAAGCCCTGTCCTTGGTTACCCGATATTTACCTTTGTTACCAGCCTCCGCCGCTCTCACTGTCAGTGCCGGCTCCTGCTCTGTGCACATGTAGCTGCAGGACACATCAGGTTAATTAACCCGATGTGTGCTGTAGCTAGGAGAGCAGGGAGCCAGCGCTAAGCATTGTGCGCTGCTCCCTGCTCTGTGCACATTTAGCTGCAGCACACATCGGGTAATTAACCCGATGTGTGCTGTAACTAGGAGAGCAGGGAGCCAGCGCTCAGTGTGCGCTGCTCCCTGTTCTCTGCTCTGTTCTGTAGCTCCGTGCACTGGTAACCAAGGTAAATATCGGGTTGGTTACCCGATATTTACCTTAGTTACCAAGCGCAGCATCTTCCACACGGCGCTGGGGGCTGGTCACTGGTTGCTGGTGAGCTCACCAGCAACTCGTGTAGCGACGCTCCAGCGATCCCTGCCAGGTCAGGTTGCTGGTGGGATCGCTGGAGCGTCGCAGTGTGACATCTCACCAGCAACCTCCTAGCAACTTACCAGCGATCCCTATCGTTGTTGGGATCGCTGGTAAGTTGCTTAGTGTGACTGGACCTTTACAGGCGCAGGTGGATCAGACATTTAAATGGCTGCGGCGGGGAAAACCAGAAATGAAAAACGGAAAATTGCCCTGGGGAAAAGGGGTTAATCAGTTCGCATAACTGTAAAAATACAAAGCTAATCTTTTAGGACTTTATAATCAAAATTTATTTCTGACCTTTTGATTAGAAACTCCAGTTCAGAAGAAGAAATCTGCTGTAAAACTGAGAAAACAGCAAAAAACAGAGAAAGTAGAAGAGGGAGAAAGTAGACGAGGTAAGTGTGACAATACTTTGTATTACGTTAGTGAGGAGAATTCCTGTGGAGCAGATGTGATCTGTCAGTGGTAGGGATTGTCACATGTATAAGATGGCTGATGATGATCTCGAACCCTTGTATGGAGAAGATTCCTCCACTGTCCAGTCATAATGACACCACAGCATTGTCCTCTAATATGGAGTCCCATTACATTAGTTTTATATCTCTTCTGACAGGATCTGCCTTCCGTCGGATGATATCATCTTGCCGACGTGGATTATCCAGGGCTGCTTACACTCTCAGAGAAAGCTGGATTTTTGGACTCTGTCACCAAGGCACCTTAGACATCTCTAAAGTAGAAAACCACAACATCTAGCACCCTGAAGAGACTGCAGCATGTCCTACATCAATGCTACAGTGTATGGAAGGACTTAATGGTTATGTGCACTAGATTCTGTGATGGGGTGATGATCCAGGGAACTAATCTGATTGCCGTATGTGGAGTCGGGAAGGAATTTTTTCCCCTAATGTGGTGCTTACTATCTGCCCCATGGGGTTTTTTGCCTTCCTCTGGATCAACATGTTAGTTTTGGTCATGGGTTGAACTTCATGTACATAACTCTACCTTCAACCTTAAGTACTATGAAACTATGACATGTACCATCTACCTGTGGCCTCCTGTCCAGCAAGAAACATCTGCACAAACCAAAGGCCCCTTAAGGAACATCTTTTCTTCATTCTATGCAATTTTTAAATAACAAAATGAAATAATTGAAAATTCAAATTGATTTATTTTGTTTTGATCTCAACTGAATATTAGTGACATTAACGGAATATCAATCTAATATCTAATATATAAAGCTAAATGTGTGTGTGTGTGTGTGTGTGTGTATGTGTGTATGTTCGGGATTGGCATCTGCACCGTCACAGCTACAGCCACAAAATTTTGCACACTCACACGTCTGGACCGCGAGAGCGTCATAGGCTATGTTTTGAGGGGAAATTTTAACCCCGCGCTTTACAGTTATTCGCCAAAAAACCTGCCTCCATTAAAGCGAATGGAGCTGGGAGCCACAGTGCAGCCAGAACTTCAGAAGAATGCGCAGCCACGCCCTTATATGGAATGTTGGCGTGTCACAATGCAGCCAGGGAAAGAGACAGACACAGACAGGGAAAGAGGCAGACACAGACAGGGTAAGAAACAGACATAGACAGGGTAGGAGACAGACACAAAGAGACAAACACAGAGAAAGAGACAGACTGACAGGGAAAGAGACAGACACAGACAAAGAGACAGAGACAGACACAGGGAAACAGACAGACAGGGAAAGAAAGGGAAAGAGACAGACAGGTAAAGAGACAGACAAAGAGACAGACACAGGGAAAGAGACAGAGGGAAAGAGACAGACAGGGAAAGAGAGGGAAAGAGACAGACAGGGAAAGAGAGGGAAAGAGACAGATAGGGAAAGAGACAGACAAGGAAAGTGACAGAGATAGATAGACAGACAGGGAAAGAGATAGATAGACAGGGAAAGAGATTGAGACAGAAGGAGAAAGAGACAGGGAAAGAGATTGAGACAGAAGGAGAAAGAGACAGAGACAGTCAGAGACAGACAGGGAAAGAGACAGACAGACAAAGAGATAGAGAGACAGAGAGATATATGCAGAGGGGGAGACAGACAGAGAATGGGAGAGAAACAGAGAGACAGTTACTATCCCGGGCGTTAATACATTCTATTTATACATTCTATCCCGGGAATGTTAATACATTCTATTTTGTTAACAACAACAGACAGGGAAACAGACAGACAGGGAAAGAGACAGACCTGGAAAGAGACAGACCTGAAAAGAGACAGATGGGAAAAGAGACAAATGGGGAGATACAGATGGGGAAAGAGACAGACAGACATGCAGACAGGGACAGAGACAGGCAGACAGGGAAGGAGGAGACAGCCAGAGAGACAGACAAAGATAGATGGGGAAAGAAACAGACCTTGATAGAGACAGATGGGGAAAGAGACAGAAAAATAGAGACAGACAAGGAAAGAGACAAACAGAGACAGGCAAACAGGGAAAGAGACAGACAGGAAAAGGCACAGACAAAGAGACGACGAAACAGACGGGGAAAGAGACCGACCTGGGAAAGAGACAGACCTAGAAAGAGACAGATGGGGAAAGAGACAGAGAGATAGAGACAGACAAAAAAAGAGACAGACAGAGACAGGCAGACGGGGAAAGAGACAGACGGGGAAAGAGACAGACGGTGAAAGAGACAGACGGGGAAAGAGACAGACCTGGAAAGAGACAGAACTGGAAAGAGACAGACGGAGCACATTACTTGGCCAATTTAGTTAAATCTGTGTGGAATATCTGCTCGGATCCGGGTTTGCTGTGGTTCGAGGGTCTCCGGATCCGGGAGCTTACAGCCACTCAAAAATAAAAAGGAGACTATTTACAGGGGGGTTAGTGTTCGTGACGCCACCCATGGTTCGCAGTCAGGGGAGTACCGCCGCTGCCAATGGGAGTACCCGGGGAGATGGAGCGGGGCAGCCAGATGACGTTCCCTCCATGGGTAGGGTAGGCCCGGGACTCTGGATGGTGGAGATGTAGGGGAGCGTGGTGCAGGGCAGGTGTGCAGATTCAGGAGAGGTCAGCGTACTCAATCAGGCCGTGTGGATGTCGATGCGATCATTATGCAGACTCTGACACAGGAGTAAACCAAGTCTCTGCTGCTACTCGGGGGAGCTCCTCCGGGATTCTGCCCCCGTCGGTATTGCTGATGGCAATACCTGGTATTGCAGTGGTGCTGCTAACAGGCAGAATTGGCTACAGAAGGTATTTGGAAAAAGCCTTCATTCTCAGCTTTAAAGGTAACCAGTCACCAGAATTTTCCCTTAGAAACTGCGGGCTGCACCAGTGAGTCCTTAAGTACAGAATACCAAAAGACACGACCAATCCCGTGCCATCTTTTAAATATGGATCGAGCCATATACAGATAAATAATTAAACAGAAAAGAACAGTACTGTACAACGACTCAGTTGCAAAAACACTTCAATTTTATTTATATAAGAAAAGGTTTTTTTCCATACAAATAGCAAAAAAGCGATAAAAAGTAGAGACAGATGGTTTATGCCACCAGGTGGCGCTCTCACCACAACATACGGCAGGTAAAAGTACATATATAAAGGTAATATGAACATATACACAGCCTAGGGCTCACCTATAAAAAAGTGGCCCATAATAGGGTACTTTACAGAGGTAAAGATACAAACAGACGCTGATCCAAGGTACCAAAGAATCAATGTGCCTAAATGGCTAAGAATATATCCCTTGATCAGCAGATGTACTATTACCATACCTGGAGATGTGGTGGGAACCCTGAACCCCGACCTATAGGTTTCGTTGATAGTTGAGTCGTTGTACAGTACTGTTCTTTTCTGTTTCACCAGTGAGTCCTTGTATACAGCATTCTATAATCTAATATATAAAGCTGAATGTGTGTATATGTGTCTGTATGTGTGTATGTATGTATGTGTGTATGTCCGGGATTGTCATCTGCACCGTCGCAGCTACAGCCACAAAATTTTGCACACTCACACGTCTGGACCTCGAGAGCGTCATAGGCTATGTTTTGAGGTAGAGCATTCCAGAGTATAGCGGAGGCACGGGAGAAATCTTGTACGCGATTGTGTGAAGAGGAGATAAGAGAGGAGTAGAGAAGGAGATCTTGTGAGGATCTGAGACTGCGTGCAGGTAGGTACCGGGAGACTAGGTCACAGTGCAAGGAGGAGACAGGTTGTGGATGGCTTTGTATGTCATGGTTAATGTTTTAGACTGGAGTCGTTGGGCGATGGGAAGCCAGTAAAGGGATTGGCAGAGTGGTGAGGCTGGGGAATAGCGAGGGGAGAGGTGGATTAAGCGGGCCGCAGAGTTTAGGATAGATTGGAGGGGTGCAAGAGTGTTGGAAGGGAGGCCAGAGAGCAGGAGGTTGCACTAGTCGAGGCGGGAGATGATGAGGGCATGCACTAATGTTTTTGCTGATTCTTGGTTAAGGAAAACACGGATCTGGGAGACATTTTTGAATTAAAGTCTGCATGAGGTGAAGAGGGCTTGGATGTGTGGCTTGAAGGATAAAGCACAGAGAGGATGGAGTGAGGTGTACACGACTTTGGGCGGTGGACTGTGACGGAGGTGTAAATAGAGATGTAATGGTGGATTGAGAGATATGTGGAGTGCTTGTTGTCTCACATGGGTCAAAAACCCCAGGTATGGTCACTTCTGTAATAGCTGATGGGCTTTCACTCACTCTGACTGTAGCGGGTAAACAAGTGGAGGTTCTGTGGTTGGAGACCTGTGTGAGAATAGTTTTGATAGTGATACAGAAGGAGGAAGAAGCATTAGACCTGCTTGAATGGGTGGCCAGTGGTTGGGTAGGCCTGGTAGTACGCATTTTAGCGCTGTAATATCCCCAGAGTAATGCATGTTGGTTACACATGTGCCGGTTAATGCATGTGGTGGTCAAATTAATTTAATTTAATAAGTCATTGTTTACAACATTGGCAGATAACAAAAGTTGGGTCATCCTTTGTGGTCTCAAAAAAGACCCAGGCTAGGCAACCCTTTCTGCGATCTACAGACCCATGACCACCGCTGGCCATGGCCAGAGTTGTGGCTGAGGATGCAGTGCTTTTCATGGTTGCATCACTAGGTGTTTGTCATGGAGTCACCAATGTAACCTCCTCGTCTTCCTCCTTCTCCTCCTCATCTTTTGAGCTACTCAGCTGCGAGCCTCTGGGTTCACACCAAGTGGGATCTACAATTTCTTCATCATGCTCTATTTTGTCCCACTCCTTTTCTTCCTGACCTGAAATCACTCAGGTATTTCAGTCTCATCATCATCACCTTCACCATCTGGGGTTAATGTCAGCTGACGAGGGTCGGGATTCTGCTTGGACCCTACTTTGTCTAGGCCAGAATCCAACTGCTAAAGATTTTGAGCATCAGTGCAGTTGCTTTTATCCTCTTGAGTCTGGGAATGTTTGGAGCATACCTTTGATGCCCATGGGATATAATGTGTGAACAATTCTGCAGACTCGCCCATGTGTGGTTCCCCACAGTCTGTTTGCTGTTTGGAGATTTGTGACGCAGGGGGAAACAAGTGTAATTGGGATGGCACCTCTGATGAATGAACTGTGTGTGATGCAGGTGCAGAAAGAGGAGGACAGACCATTTGATGTGGTCCTTGCCATCCACTCTAGCACATGCTGCCTATCATACTCATTTTGAAGTTGAAGCGATGTGCGACTTCCAAAGAAATCTAGTGGAGTAGGCTGTCCAGTAATGAAAGTTGTTCTCATTTCTCATTGGGATAGGATGAGCCGGTGTTTGCTCAGTAGAGCTTTGACTAACATTAGAATGTCCTACACACACCGCTCAAACACCCCACCTATTCACCCTTCCACCACAACTTCGTCATCATTTACCACTCATGGTTGATGCCCCTTCCCCTTGGAGACAGGTGTTCCACAACCCTATGCCCACACCTGTCAGATCCCTGATACAAAAGATAAATTCTTTATTTTTTTCCTGAGATGGTAATATTGGGAAGTCACTAAAAAGTACTAATACATAGAAACGTGGTTCACTGGGTATTTTGAAGCAGGCACTAATAAGTTGCAATACCTAGAAATGTGGTTCACTGGGTAATTTGGAGCAGGCACGAAAAGGTGCCTATAACTAAACCTATGTAGCTAGTTCACTAGCAAATTTGGAGCAGGCACTAATAAGTAGAGTTGAGCGCGGTTCGCGGTTCGAGGTTCTCCAGTTCGGGGCTCGAGTGATTTTGGGGGCTGTTCTAGATCGAACTAGAACTCGAGCTTTTTGCAAAAGCTCGATAGTTCTAGATACGTTCGAGAACGGTTCTAGCAGCAAAAAGCAGGGCTTTTTACAGCTACAGTGTGCAGGAGCCATCGCTGGCAGCCTGCCAGAAGCTGGTAACCAAGATAAACATCGGGTATCCAAGCAAAGCGCTTTGGTTAGTAACCCGATGTTTATCCTAGTTACGTGCAGGAAGCCGACACTTCCCCGCTCAGCTCGCTCCGCCCCCTCCTGCCCGCGGCATGTTTACACGTACACACACACACACACACACACACACACACACACATGGTCCCGCTCTGCTTACCTGCGGTGATGAAGTCCCGCCATCCCGACCTCAGCGCTGTCACTGTCCTCCATGGCCGCCGCTTGTCACATCACCTTCTCTTGCTTCCGACCCGAGACTGACTAGCGGTGACGTCACGGGCCTCTCACGATACTTGGTGTGAAGGCGCCGGTCATTGAACTCAGTGACAGGTGCTGTCAGTGTGCTGGAGATCAGCGCAGGTAATGTACCTCGCTGACAGCAGCACTTGTCATGCCCTGCAGTGACTTGGGCTGACCCATTGATGTTAGCTCAGGTCACTGCACTGCTCTCCCAGCCAATGGGGAACATCCTGCTCTTCATTCACTGGGACAGTGTGGATCGTCATGGCAACCCCTTGGATTACACCAGACCTGGATTTGTTTTTCTTTCTAATAAATTGGTTAAAGAGGGAATGTATTGGGGAGTGTTTTTTCAAATAAAAATGTGTTTGTCGTCTATTTTTTTTTATTACTGACTGGGTTGGTGATGTCGGGTATCTGATAGACGCCTGACCTCACCAACCGCAGGGCTTGATGCCAGGTGACATTACACATCTGGTATTAACCCCATATATTACCCCGTTTGCCACCGCACCAGGGCGCGGGATGAGCTGGGGCGAAGCACCAGGATTGGCGCATCTAATGGATGCGCCACTTCTGGGGCGGCTGCGGCCTGCTATTTTTAGGCTGGGGAGAGTCCAATAACCATGGACCTCCCTAGTCTGAGAATATCAGACCCCAGCTGTCTGCTTTACCTTGGCTGGTGATCCAATTTTGGGGGGACCCCTACGTGTTTTTATTTTTAAAATTATTTATTTAATTTAAAAAAACAGCGTGGGGTGCCCTCAATTTTGGATTACCAGCCAAGGTGAGGTTGCCAGCTGTTGTCTGCAGGCTGCAGCCGTCTGCTTTACCCTAGCTGGCTTCAAAACTAGGGGGAACCCTACGTCATTTTTTTTTTTCATTTTTTTGGCTAAATACAAAGCTAAGCACCCCTTAGTGCCACATGAAAGGCACCAAAGGGTGCAAAATTACAAAATGCAGGAGAGTGGGACATTATGTGTCTTTCTGCCATTATAATGACAGAAAAGACTGATATGAAGTGTACAAGCACAGGAAAATCACCAGAGCGCTCTACGCTGTGAAAAGCAGTAGAAAATGGCACTGGAGTGAACATGTGACCGCCTCATGTAGGATGAAGCTATGGATCCTGAGTAAATTTATGCATACCCTCCTTCAGTTTTTTTGCAGTACACAAAAAAAAGGAAGGCACACGGATGACAAACAGATGACATACGGACCGTCTACGGAACGGAAACGGATGCCACACGGATGCATACGTGAAAAAAAACGGACTGTTTTTTGAAGACCGCAAAAATGGATCGGTCGTGTTAATGTAGCCTTATTCTGATCTGCCGTTTATAAACAGCAGGCAGAAATAAGTGAATAACGCCCCTCGGCGTCAGAAAATCTCCGGGGTTTCTGGGCTAGCTGAGACCCTGGAGATCACGATTCAGGACGGTTTTTCCGGTCCCCGCTCACATGATCACAGGTATACACCGTACACCGATGATCACGTTACAGTAAATGACAGCGCCGGTAAAAAATTATTTATCTCCCATCTGGCATGAACAAACACTTCTTCTCCACTTCTTCTCCACTTCTTCTCCACTTTTTCTCCACTTCTTCTCCACTTTTTCTCCACCTTTTCTCCACTTTTTCTCCATTTTTTCTCCACCTTTTCTCCACTTTTTCTCCACTTTTTCTCCACTTTTTCTCCACTTTTTCTTCAATTTTTCTCCACTTTTTCTACATTTTTTCTCCACTTTTTCTCCACTTTTTCTACATTTTTTCTCCACTTTTTGTCTACTTTTTCTACATTTTTTCTCCACTTTTTCTCCACTTTTTCTCCACTTTTTCTCCAATGTTTCTCCATTTTTCCTCCACTTTTTCTCCACTTTTTCTCCACTTTTTCTCCACTTTTTCTCCACTTCTTCTCCACTTTTTCTCCACCTTTTCTCCACCTTTTCTCCACTTTTTCTCCACTTTTTCTCCATTTTTTCTCCACTTTTTCTCCACTTTTTCTCCACTTCTTCTCCACTTTTTCTCCACCTTTTCTCCACTTTTTCTCCATTTTTTCTCCACCTTTTCTCCACTTTTTCTCCATTTTTTCTCCACTTTTTCTCCACTTTTTATCCACTTTTTCTCCACTTTTTCTACATTTTTTCTCAACTTTTTCTCCACTTTTTCTCCACTTTATCTACATTTTTTCTCCACTTTTTCTCCACTTTTTCTACATTTTTTCTCCACCTTTTCTCCCCTTTTTCTCCATTTTTTCTCCACTTTTTCTCCACTTTTTCTCCACTTTTTCTCAACTTTTTCTCCACTTTTTCTACATTTTTTCTCCACTTTTTCTCCACTTTTTTTTCCACTTTTTCTCCACTTTTTCTACATTTTTTCTCCACTTTTTCTCCACTTTTTCTCCATTTTTTTCTCCACCTTTTCTCCACTTTTTCTCCATTTTTTCCTCCACTTTTTCTCCACTTTTTCTCCATTTTTTCTCCACTTTTTCTCCACTTTTTCTCCACTTTTTCTTAACTTTTTCTCCACTTTTTCTCCACTTTTTCTCCATTTTTTCTCCACTTTTTCTCCACTTTTTCTCCACTTTTTCTCCACTTTTTCTCCACTTTTTCTCCACTTCTTCTCCACTTTTTCTCCACCTTTTCACCACTTTTTCTCCACTTTTTCTCCACTTTTTCTCCACTTTTTCTCCACTTCTTCTCCACTTTTTCTCCACCTTTTCTCCACTTTTTCTCCATTTTTTCTCCACTTTTTCTCCACTCTTTCTCCACTTTTTCTCCATTTTTTCTCCACTTTTTCTCCACATTTTCTACATTTTTTCTCCACTTTTTCTACATTTTTTCTCCACTTTTTCTCCACTTTTTCTCCATTGTTTCTCCACTTTTTCTCCACTTTTTCTCCACTTTTTCTCTATTTTTTCTACATTTTTTCTCCACTTTTTCTCCACTTTTTCTACATTTTTACTCCACTTTTTCTCCTCTTTTTCTCCACTTTTTCTTCACTTTTTCTACATTTTTTCTCCACTTTTTCTCCACTTCTTCTCCACTTTTTCTCCACGTTTTCTCCATTTTTCTCCACTTTTTCTCCACTTTTTCTCCACTTTTTCTCCATTTTTTCTCCACTTTTTCTCCAGTTTTTCTCCATTTTTTCTCGACTTTTTCTCCACTTTTTCTCAACTTTTTTTCCACTTTTTCTACATTTTTTCTACACTTTTTCTACACTTTTTCTCCATTGTTTCTCCACTTTTTCTCCACTTTTTCTCCATTTTTTCTCCACTTTTTCTCCACTTTTTCTCCACTTTTTCTACATTTTTACTCCACTTTTTCTCCTCTTTTTCTCCACTTTTTCTACATTTTTTCTCCACTTTTTCTCCACTTTTTGTCCACTTTTTGTCCACTTTTTCTCCTCTTTTTCTCCACTTTTTCTCCACTTTTTCTCCATTTTTTCTCCACTTTTTCTCCACTTTTTCTTCACTTTTTCTCCATTTTTTCTCCACTTTTTCTCCACTTTTTCTCCACTTCTCCACTTCTCCACTTTTTCTCCATTTTTCTCCACTTTTTCTCCACTTTTTCTCCACTTTTTCTCCATTTTTCTCCACTTTTTCTCCACTTTTTCTCCATTTTTTCTCCACTTTTTCTCCACTTTTTCTCCACTTTTTCTAAATTTTTTCTCCACTTTTTCTACATTTTTTTCTCCACTTTTTTCCACTTTTTCTCCACTTTTTCTACATTTTTTCTACACTTTTTCTACACTTTTTCTACACTTTTTCTACATTTTTTCTCCACTTTTTCTCCACTTTTTCTACATTTTTTCTCCACTTTTTCTACACTTTTTCTCCACATTTTCTACATTTTTTCTCCACTTTTTCTACATTTTTTCTCCACCTTTTCTCCACTTTTTCTACATTTTTTCTCCACTTTTTCTCCACTTTTTCTCCACTTTTTCTCCATTTTTTCTCCACTTTTTCTCCACTTTTTCTCCACTTTTTCTACATTTTTTCTCCACTTTTTCTACGTTTTTTCTCCACTTTTTTCAACTTTTTCTACATTTTTTCTACACTTTTTCTACACTTTTTCTACACTTTTTCTCCACTTTTTCTACATTTTTTCTCCACTTTTTCTCCATTTTTTCTCCACTTTTTCTACACTTTTTCTCCACTTTTTCTCCACTCTTTCTCCATTTTTTCTCCACTTTTTCTACATTTTTTCTCCACCTTTTCTCCACTTTTTCTCCATTTTTTCTCCACTTTTTCTCCACTTTTTCTCCACTTTTTCTTAACTTTTTCTCCACTTTTTCTCCACTTTTTCTCCATTTTTTCTCCACTTTTTCTCCACTTTTTCTCCACTTTTTCTAAATTTTTTCTCCACTTTTTCTAAATTTTTTTCTCCACTTTTTCTCCACTTTTTCTCCACTTTTTCTACATTTTATCTCCACTTTTTCTCCACTTTTTCTCCACTTTTTCTCCACTTTTTCCACATTTTTTCTCCACATTTTCTCCACTTTTTCTCCACTTTTTCTACATTTTTTCTCCACTTTTTCTCCACTTTTTCTCCACTTCTTCTACATTTTTTCTCCACTTTTTCTCCACTTTTTCTCCACTTTTTCTCCTCTTTTTCTCCACTTTTTCTCCACTTTTTCTCCATTATTTCTCCACTTTTTCTCCTCTTTTTCTCCAATTTTTCTTAACTTTTTCTCCACTTTTTCTCCACTTTTTCTCCACTTTTTCTCCATTTTTTTTTCCACTTTTTCTCCACTTTTTCTCCACTTTTTCTACATTTTTTCTCCACTTTTTCTACATTTTTTCCTCCACTTTTTCTCCACTTTTTCTCCATTTTATCTCCACTTTTTCTCCACTTTTTCTCCTCTTTTTCTCCACTTTTTCTTAACTTTTTCTCCACCTTTTCTCCACTTTTTCTCCATTTTTTCTCCACTTTTTCTCCACTGTTTCTCCACTTTTTCTCCACTTCTTCTCCACTTTTTCTCCACCTTTTCTCCACTTTTTCTCCATTTTTTCTCCACTTTTTCTCCACTTTTTCTCCACTTTTTCTACATTTTTTCTCCACTTTTTCTCCACTTTTTCTCCACTTTTTCTACATTTTTACTCCACTTTTTCTCCACTTTTTCTCCACTTTTTCTACATTTTTTCTCCACTTTTTCTCCACTTTTTGTCCACTTTTTGTCCACTTTTTCTCCTCTTTTTCTCCACTTTTTCTCCACTTTTTCTCCATTTTTTCTCCACTTTTTCTCCACTTTTTCTCCACTTTTTCTTCACTTTTTCTCCATTTTTTCTCCACTTCTTCTCCACTTTTTCTCTACTTTTTCTCCACTTTTTCTACATTTTTTCTCCACCTTTTCTCCACTTTTTCTCCATTTTTTCTCCACTTTTTCTCCACTTTTTCTCCACTTTTTCTCAACTTTTTCTCCACTTTTTCTCCATTTTTTCTCCACTTTTTCTCCACTTTTTCTCCACTTTTTTTTCCACTTTTTCTCCACTTTTTCTCCACTTTTTCTCCACTTTTTCTTCACTTTTTCTACATTTTTTTCTCCACTTTTTCTCCACTTTTTCTCCACTTCTCCATTTCTCCACTTTTTCTCCACTTTTTCTCCACTTTTTCTCCATTTTTCCTCCACTTTTTCTCCACGTTTTCTCCATTTTTCTCCACTTTTTCTCCACTTTTTCTCCACTTTTTCTACATTTTTTCTCCACTTTTTCTCCACTTTTTCTCCACTTTTTCTACATTTTTTCTCCACTTTTTCTACATTTTTTCTCCACTTTTTTCCACTTTTTCTCCACTTTTTCTGCATTTTTTCTACACTTTTTCTACACTTTTTCTACATTTTTTCTCCACTTTTTCTACACTTTTTCTACATTTTTTCTCCACTTTTTCTCCACTTTTTCTCCTCTTTTTCTCCACTTTTTCTACATTTTTTCTCCACTTTTTCTCCACTTTTTGTCCACTTTTTGTCCACTTTTTCTCCTCTTTTTCTCCACTTTTTCTCCACTTTTTCTCCATTTTTTCTCCACTTTTTCTCCACTTTTTCTTCACTTTTTCTCCACTTTTTCTCCACTTTTTCTCCACTTTTTCTACATTTTCTCTCCACTTTTTCTACGTTTTTTCTCCACTTTTTTCAACTTTTTCTACATTTTTTCTACACTTTTTCTACACTTTTTCTACACTTTTTCTCCACTTTTTCTACATTTTTTCTCCACTTTTTCTCCATTTTTTCTCCACTTTTTCTACACTTTTTCTCCACTTTTTCTCCACTCTTTCTCCATTTTTTCTCCACTTTTTCTACATTTTTTCTCCACCTTTTCTCCACTTTTTCTCCATTTTTTCTCCACTTTTTCTCCACTTTTTCTCCACTTTTTCTTAACTTTTTCTCCACTTTTTCTCCACTTTTTCTCCATTTTTTCTCCACTTTTTCTCCACTTTTTCTCCACTTTTTCTAAATTTTTTCTCCACTTTTTCTAAATTTTTTCTCCACTTTTTCTCCACTTTTTCTCCACTTTTTCTACATTTTATCTCCACTTTTTCTCCACTTTTTCTCCACTTTTTCTCCACTTTTTCCACATTTTTTCTCCACATTTTCTCCACTTTTTCTCCACTTTTTCTACATTTTTTCTCCACTTTTTCTCCACTTTTTCTCCACTTCTTCTACATTTTTTCTCCACTTTTTCTCCACTTTTTCTCCACTTTTTCTCCTCTTTTTCTCCACTTTTTCTCCACTTTTTCTCCATTATTTCTCCACTTTTTCTCCTCTTTTTCTCCAATTTTTCTTAACTTTTTCTCCACTTTTTCTCCACTTTTTCTCCACTTTTTCTCCATTTTTTTCTCCACTTTTTCTCCACTTTTTCTCCACTTTTTCTACATTTTTTCTCCACTTTTTCTACATTTTTTCCTCCACTTTTTCTCCACTTTTTCTCCATTTTATCTCCACTTTTTCTCCACTTTTTCTCCTCTTTTTCTCCACTTTTTCTTAACTTTTTCTCCACCTTTTCTCCACTTTTTCTCCATTTTTTCTCCACTTTTTCTCCACTGTTTCTCCACTTTTTCTCCACTTCTTCTCCACTTTTTCTCCACCTTTTCTCCACTTTTTCTCCATTTTTTCTCCACTTTTTCTCCACTTTTTCTCCACTTTTTCTACATTTTTTCTCCACCTTTTCTCCACTTTTTCTCCACTTTTTCTCCACTTTTTCTACATTTTTTCTCCACTTTTTCTCCACTTTTTCTCCACTTTTTCTACATTTTTACTCCACTTTTTCTCCACTTTTTCTCCACTTTTTCTACATTTTTTCTCCACTTTTTCTCCACTTTTTGTCCACTTTTTGTCCACTTTTTCTCCTCTTTTTCTCCACTTTTTCTCCACTTTTTCTCCATTTTTTCTCCACTTTTTCTCCACTTTTTCTCCACTTTTTCTTCACTTTTTCTCCATTTTTTCTCCACTTCTTCTCCACTTTTTCTCCACTTTTTCTCCACTTTTTCTACATTTTTTCTCCACCTTTTCTCCACTTTTTCTCCATTTTTTCTCCACTTTTTCTCCACTTTTTCTCCACTTTTTCTCAACTTTTTCTCCACTTTTTCTCCATTTTTTCTCCACTTTTTCTCCACTTTTTCTCCACTTTTTTTTCCACTTTTTCTCCACTTTTTCTCCACTTTTTCTCCACTTTTTCTCCACTTTTTCTTCACTTTTTCTACATTTTTTTCTCCACTTTTTCTCCACTTTTTCTCCACTTCTCCATTTCTCCACTTTTTCTCCACTTTTTCTCCACTTTTTCTCCATTTTTCCTCCACTTTTTCTCCACGTTTTCTCCATTTTTCTCCACTTTTTCTCCACTTTTTCTCCACTTTTTCTACATTTTTTCTCCACTTTTTCTCCACTTTTTCTACATTTTTTCTCCACTTTTTCTACATTTTTTCTCCACTTTTTTCCACTTTTTCTCCACTTTTTCTGCATTTTTTCTACACTTTTTCTACACTTTTTCTACACTTTTTCTACATTTTTTCTCCACTTTTTCTACACTTTTTCTACATTTTTTCTCCACTTTTTCTCCACTTTTTCTCCTCTTTTTCTCCACTTTTTCTACATTTTTTCTCCACTTTTTCTCCACTTTTTGTCCACTTTTTGTCCACTTTTTCTCCTCTTTTTCTCCACTTTTTCTCCACTTTTTCTCCATTTTTTCTCCACTTTTTCTCCACTTTTTCTTCACTTTTTCTCCATTTTTTCTCCACTTTTTCTCCACTTTTTCTCCACTTCTCCACTGCTCCACTTTTTCTCCATTTTTCTCCACTTTTTCTCCACTTTTTCTCCACTTTTTCTCCATTTTTCTCCACTTTTTCTCCACTTTTTCTCCATTTTTTCTCCACTTTTTCTCCACTTTTTCTCCACTTTTTTTTCCACTTTTTCTCCACTTTTTCTCCACTTTTTCTCCACTTTTTCTCCACTTTTTCTTCACTTTTTCTACATTTTTTTCTCCACTTTTTCTCCACTTTTTCTCCACTTCTCCATTTCTCCACTTTTTCTCCACTTTTTCTCCACTTTTTCTCCATTTTTCCTCCACTTTTTCTCCACGTTTTCTCCATTTTTCTCCACTTTTTCTCCACTTTTTCTCCACTTTTTCTACATTTTTTCTCCACTTTTTCTCCACTTTTTCTACATTTTTTCTCCACTTTTTCTACATTTTTTCTCCACTTTTTTCCACTTTTTCTCCACTTTTTCTGCATTTTTTCTACACTTTTTCTACACTTTTTCTACACTTTTTCTACATTTTTTCTCCACTTTTTCTACACTTTTTCTACATTTTTTCTCCACTTTTTCTCCACTTTTTCTCCTCTTTTTCTCCACTTTTTCTACATTTTTTCTCCACTTTTTCTCCACTTTTTGTCCACTTTTTGTCCACTTTTTCTCCTCTTTTTCTCCACTTTTTCTCCACTTTTTCTCCATTTTTTCTCCACTTTTTCTCCACTTTTTCTTCACTTTTTCTCCATTTTTTCTCCACTTTTTCTCCACTTTTTCTCCACTTCTCCACTGCTCCACTTTTTCTCCATTTTTCTCCACTTTTTCTCCACTTTTTCTCCACTTTTTCTCCATTTTTCTCCACTTTTTCTCCACTTTTTCTCCATTTTTTCTCCACTTTTTCTCCACTTTTTCTCCACTTTTTCTAAATTTTTTCTCCACTTTTTCTACATTTTTTTCTCCACTTTTTTCCACTTTTTCTCCACTTTTTCTACATTTTTTCTACACTTTTTCTACACTTTTTCTACACTTTTTCTACATTTTTTCTCCACTTCTTCTCCACTTTTTCTACATTTTTTCTCCACTTTTTCTCCACTTTTTCTCCACATTTTCTCCATTTTTTCTCCACTTTTTCTACATTTTTTCTCCACCTTTTCTACACTTTTTCTACATTTTTTCTCCACTTTTTCTCCACTTTTTCTCCACTTTTTCTCCATTTTTTCTCCACTTTTTCTCCACTTTTTCTCCACTTTTTCTACATTTTTTCTCCACTTTTTCTACATTTTTTCTCCACTTTTTTCAACTTTTTCTCCACTTTTTCTACAATTTTTCTACACTTTTTCTACACTTTTTCTACACTTTTTCTCCACTTTTTCTACATTTTTTCTCCACTTTTTCTCCATTTTTTCTCCACTTTTTCTCCATTTTTTCTCCACTTTTTCTACATTTTTTCTCCACCTTTTCTCCACTTTTTCTCCATTTTTTCTCCACTTTTTCTCCACTTTTTCTCCACTTTTTCTTAACTTTTTCTCCACTTTTTCTCCACTTTTTCTCCATTTTTTCTCCACTTTTTCTCCACTTTTTCTCCACTTTTTCTAAATTTTTTCTCCACTTTTTCTACATTTTTTTCTCCACTTTTTCTCCACTTTTTCTCCACTTTTTCTACATTTTATCTCCACTTTTTCTCCACTTTTTCTCCACTTTTTCCACATTTTTTCTCCACATTTTCTCCACTTTTTCTCCACTTTTTCTACATTTTTTCTCCACTTTTTCTCCACTTTTTCTCCACTTCTTCTACATTTTTTCTCCACTTTTTCTCCACTTTTTCTCCACTTTTTCTCCTCTTTTTCTCCACTTTTTCTCCACTTTTTCTCCATTATTTCTCCACTTTTTCTCCTCTTTTTCTCCACTTTTTCTTAACTTTTTCTCCACTTTTTCTCCACTTTTTCTCCACTTTTTCTCCATTTTTTTCTCCACTTTTTCTCCACTTTTTCTCCACTTTTTCTACATTTTTTCTCCACTTTTTCTACATTTTTTCCTCCACTTTTTCTCCACTTTTTCTCCATTTTATCTCCACTTTTTCTCCACTTTTTCTCCTCTTTTTCTCCACTTTTTCTTAACTTTTTCTCCACCTTTTCTCCACTTTTTCTCCATTTTTTCTCCACTTTTTCTCCACTGTTTCTCCACTTTTTCTCCACTTCTTCTCCACTTTTTCTCCACCTTTTCTCCACTTTTTCTCCATTTTTTCTCCACTTTTTCTCCACTTTTTCTCCACTTTTTCTCCACTTTTTCTACATTTTTTCTCCACCTTTTCTCCACTTTTTCTCCACTTTTTCTCCACTTTTTCTACATTTTTTCTCCACCTTTTCTCCACTTTTTCTCCACTTTTTCTCCACTTTTTCTACATTTTTTCTCCACTTTTTCTCCACTTTTTCTCCACTTTTTCTACATTTTTACTCCACTTTTTCTCCACTTTTTCTCCACTTTTTCTTCACTTTTTCTCCATTTTTTCTCCACTTCTTCTCCACTTTTTCTCCACTTTTTCTCCACTTTTTCTACATTTTTTCTCCACCTTTTCTCCACTTTTTCTCCATTTTTTCTCCACTTTTTCTCCACTTTTTTTTCCACTTTTTCTCCACTTTTTCTCCACTTTTTCTCCACTTTTTCTTCACTTTTTCTACATTTTTTTCTCCACTTTTTCTCCACTTTTTCTCCACTTCTCCATTTCTCCACTTTTTCTCCACTTTTTCTCCACTTTTTCTCCATTTTTCCTCCACTTTTTCTCCACGTTTTCTCCATTTTTCTCCACTTTTTCTCCACTTTTTCTCCACTTTTTCTACATTTTTTCTCCACTTTTTCTACATTTTTTCCTCCACTTTTTCTCCACTTTTTCTCCATTTTATCTCCACTTTTTCTCCACTTTTTCTCCTCTTTTTCTCCACTTTTTCTTAACTTTTTCTCCACCTTTTCTCCACTTTTTCTCCATTTTTTCTCCACTTTTTCTCCACTGTTTCTCCACTTTTTCTCCACTTCTTCTCCACTTTTTCTCCACCTTTTCTCCACTTTTTCTCCATTTTTTCTCCACTTTTTCTCCACTTTTTCTCCACTTTTTCTACATTTTTTCTCCACCTTTTCTCCACTTTTTCTCCACTTTTTCTCCACTTTTTCTACATTTTTTCTCCACTTTTTCTCCACTTTTTCTCCACTTTTTCTACATTTTTACTCCACTTTTTCTCCACTTTTTCTCCACTTTTTCTACATTTTTTCTCCACTTTTTCTCCACTTTTTGTCCACTTTTTGTCCACTTTTTCTCCTCTTTTTCTCCACTTTTTCTCCACTTTTTCTCCATTTTTTCTCCACTTTTTCTCCACTTTTTCTCCACTTTTTCTCCACTTTTTCTACATTTTTTCTCCACTTTTTCTCCACTTTTTCTCCACTTTTTCTACATTTTTACTCCACTTTTTCTCCACTTTTTCTCCACTTTTTCTTCACTTTTTCTCCATTTTTTCTCCACTTCTTCTCCACTTTTTCTCCACTTTTTCTCCACTTTTTCTACATTTTTTCTCCACCTTTTCTCCACTTTTTCTCCATTTTTTCTCCACTTTTTCTCCACTTTTTTTTCCACTTTTTCTCCACTTTTTCTCCACTTTTTCTCCACTTTTTCTTCACTTTTTCTACATTTTTTTCTCCACTTTTTCTCCACTTTTTCTCCACTTCTCCATTTCTCCACTTTTTCTCCACTTTTTCTCCACTTTTTCTCCATTTTTCCTCCACTTTTTCTCCACGTTTTCTCCATTTTTCTCCACTTTTTCTCCACTTTTTCTCCACTTTTTCTACATTTTTTCTCCACTTTTTCTACATTTTTTCCTCCACTTTTTCTCCACTTTTTCTCCATTTTATCTCCACTTTTTCTCCACTTTTTCTCCTCTTTTTCTCCACTTTTTCTTAACTTTTTCTCCACCTTTTCTCCACTTTTTCTCCATTTTTTCTCCACTTTTTCTCCACTGTTTCTCCACTTTTTCTCCACTTCTTCTCCACTTTTTCTCCACCTTTTCTCCACTTTTTCTCCATTTTTTCTCCACTTTTTCTCCACTTTTTCTCCACTTTTTCTACATTTTTTCTCCACCTTTTCTCCACTTTTTCTCCACTTTTTCTCCACTTTTTCTACATTTTTTCTCCACTTTTTCTCCACTTTTTCTCCACTTTTTCTACATTTTTACTCCACTTTTTCTCCACTTTTTCTCCACTTTTTCTACATTTTTTCTCCACTTTTTCTCCACTTTTTGTCCACTTTTTGTCCACTTTTTCTCCTCTTTTTCTCCACTTTTTCTCCACTTTTTCTCCATTTTTTCTCCACTTTTTCTCCACTTTTTCTCCACTTTTTCTTCACTTTTTCTCCATTTTTCTCCACTTCTTCTCCACTTTTTCTCCACTTTTTCTCCACTTTTTCTACATTTTTTCTCCACCTTTTCTCCACTTTTTCTCCATTTTTTCTCCACTTTTTCTCCACTTTTTCTCCACTTTTTCTCAACTTTTTCTCCACTTTTTCTCCATTTTTTCTCCACTTTTTCTCCACTTTTTCTCCACTTTTTTTCCACTTTTTCTCCACTTTTTCTCCACTTTTTCTCCACTTTTTTCTCCACTTTTTCTTCACTTTTTCTACATTTTTTTCTCCACTTTTTCTCCACTTTTCTCCACTTCTCCATTTCCCACTTTTTCTCCACTTTTTCTCCACTTTTCTCCATTTTTCCTCCACTTTTTCTCCACGTTTTCTCCATTTTTCTCCACTTTTTCTCCACTTTTTCTCCACTTTTTCTACATTTTTTCTCCACTTTTTCTCCACTTTTTCTCCACTTTTTCTACATTTTTTCTCCACTTTTTCTACATTTTTCTCCACTTTTTTCCACTTTTTCTCCACTTTTTCTGCATTTTTTCTACACTTTTTCTACACTTTTTCTACACTTTTCTACATTTTTTCTCCACTTTTTCTACACTTTTTCTACATTTTTTCTCCACTTTTTCTCCACTTTTTCTCCTCTTTTTCTCCACTTTTTCTACATTTTTTCTCCACTTTTTCTCCACTTTTTGTCCACTTTTGTCCACTTTTTCTCCTCTTTTTCTCCACTTTTTCTCCACTTTTCTCCATTTTTTCTCCACTTTTCTCCACTTTTTCTTCACTTTTTCTCCATTTTTTCTCCACTTTTTCTCCACTTTTTCTCCACTTCTCCACTGCTCCACTTTTTCTCCATTTTTCTCCACTTTTTCTCCACTTTTTCTCCACTTTTTCTCCATTTTTCTCCACTTTTTCTCCACTTTTTCTCCATTTTTTCTCCACTTTTTCTCCACTTTTTCTCCACTTTTTCTAATTTTTTCTCCACTTTTTCTACATTTTTTTCTCCACTTTTTTCCACTTTTTCTCCACTTTTTCTACATTTTTTCTACACTTTTTCTCCACTTTTTCTACACTTTTTCTACATTTTTTCTCCACTTCTTCTCCACTTTTTCTACATTTTTTCTCCACTTTTTCTCCACTTTTTCTCCACATTTTCTCCATTTTTTCTCCACTTTTTCTACATTTTTTCTCCACCTTTTCTACACTTTTTCTACATTTTTTCTCCACTTTTTCTCCACTTTTTCTCCACTTTTTCTCCATTTTTTCTCCACTTTTTCTCCACTTTTTCTCCACTTTTTCTACATTTTTTCTCCACTTTTTCTACATTTTTTCTCCACTTTTTTCAACTTTTTCTCCACTTTTTCTACATTTTTTCTACACTTTTTCTACACTTTTTCTACACTTTTTCTCCACTTTTTCTACATTTTTTCTCCACTTTTTCTCCATTTTTTCTCCACTTTTTCTCCATTTTTTCTCCACTTTTTCTACATTTTTTCTCCACCTTTTCTCCACTTTTTCTCCATTTTTTCTCCACTTTTTCTCCACTTTTTCTCCACTTTTTCTTAACTTTTTCTCCACTTTTTCTCCACTTTTTCTCCATTTTTTCTCCACTTTTTCTCCACTTTTTCTCCACTTTTTCTAAATTTTTTCTCCACTTTTTCTACATTTTTTTCTCCACTTTTTCTCCACTTTTTCTCCACTTTTTCTACATTTTATCTCCACTTTTTCTCCACTTTTTCTCCACTTTTTCCACATTTTTTCTCCACATTTTCTCCACTTTTTCTCCACTTTTTCTACATTTTTTCTCCACTTTTTCTCCACTTTTTCTCCACTTCTTCTACATTTTTTCTCCACTTTTTCTCCACTTTTTCTCCACTTTTTCTCCTCTTTTTCTCCATTTTTTCTCCACTTTTTCTCCATTATTTCTCCACTTTTTCTCCTCTTTTTCTCCACTTTTTCTTAACTTTTTCTCCACTTTTTCTCCACTTTTTCTCCACTTTTTCTCCATTTTTTTCTCCACTTTTTCTCCACTTTTTCTCCACTTTTTCTACATTTTTTCTCCACTTTTTCTACATTTTTTCCTCCACTTTTTCTCCACTTTTTCTCCATTTTATCTCCACTTTTTCTCCACTTTTTCTCCTCTTTTTCTCCACTTTTTCTTAACTTTTTCTCCACCTTTTCTCCACTTTTTCTCCATTTTTTCTCCACTTTTCTCCACTGTTTCTCCACTTTTTCTCCACTTCTTCTCCACTTTTTCTCCACCTTTTCTCCACTTTTCTCCATTTTTTCTCCACTTTTTCTCCACTTTTTCTCCACTTTTTCTCCACTTTTTCTACATTTTTTCTCCACCTTTTCTCCACTTTTTCTCCAAATTTCTCCACTTTTTCTACATTTTTTCTCCACCTTTTCTCCACTTTTCTCCACTTTTTCTCCACTTTTTCTACATTTTTTCTCCACTTTTCTCCACTTTTTCTCCACTTTTTCTACATTTTTACTCCACTTTTCTCCACTTTTCTCCACTTTTCTCACTTTTTCTCCATTTTTTCTCCACTTCTTCTCCACTTTTTCTCCACTTTTTCTCCACTTTTCTACATTTTTTCTCCACCTTTTCTCCACTTTTTCTCCATTTTTTCTCCACTTTTTCTCCACTTTTTTTCCACTTTTCTCCACTTTTTCTCCACTTTTTCTCCACTTTTTCTTCACTTTTCTACATTTTTTCTCCACTTTTTCTCCACTTTTTCTCCAACTTCTCCATTTCTCCACTTTTTCTCCACTTTTTCTCCACTTTTCTCCATTTTCCTCCACTTTTTATCCACGTTTTACTCCATTTTTCTCCACTTTTTCTCCACTTTTCTACATTTTGTCTCCACTTTTTCTCCACTTTTTCTCCACTTTTTCTACATTTTTTTCTCCACTTTTTCTACATTTTTTCTCCACTTTTTTCCACTTTTTCTCCACTTTTCTGCATTTTTTCTACACTTTTTCTACACTTTTTTACACTTTCTAACATTTTTTCTCCACTTTTTCTACACTTTTTCTACATTTTCTCCACTTTTTCTCCACTTTTCTCCTCTTTTTCTCCACTTTTTCTACATTTTTTCTCCACTTTTTCTCCACTTTTGTCCACTTTTTGTCCACTTTTTCTCCTCTTTTCTCCACTTTTTCTCCACTTTTTCTCCATTTTTCTCCACTTTTTCTCCACTTTTTCTTCACTTTTTCTCCATTTTTTCTCCACTTTTTCTCCACTTTTTCTCCACTTCTCCACTTCTCCACTTTTCTCCATTTTTCTCCACTTTTCTCCACTTTTCTCCACTTTTTCTCCATTTTTCTCCACTTTTCTCCACTTTTTCTCCATTTTTTCTCCACTTTTCTCCACTTTTCTCCACTTTTTCTAAATTTTTCTCCACTTTTTCTACATTTTTTTCTCCACTTTTTTCCACTTTTTCTCCACTTTTTCTACATTTTTTCTACACTTTTTCTACACTTTTCTACACTTTTTCTACATTTTTCTCCACTTTTTCTACATTTTTTCTCCACTTTTTCTCCACTTTTCTCCACATTTTCCTCCATTTTTCTCCACTTTTTCTACATTTTTTCTCCACCTTTTCTCCACTTTTCTACATTTTTTCTCCACTTTTTCTCCACTTTTTCTCCACTTTTTCTCCTTTTTTCTCCACTTTTTCTCCACTTTTTCTCCACTTTTTCTACATTTTTCTCCACTTTTCTACATTTTTTCTCCACTTTTTTCAACTTTTCTCCACTTTTTCTACATTTTTTCTACACTTTTCTACACTTTTTCTACACTTTTTCTCCACTTTTTCTACATTTTTTCTCCACTTTTTCTCCAATTTTTCTCCACTTTTTCTACACTTTTTCTCCACTTTTTCTCCACTTTTCTCCATTTTTTCTCCACTTTTCTACATTTTTCTCCACCTTTTCTCCACTTTTTCTCCATTTTTTCTCCACTTTTTCTCCACTTTTTCTCCACTTTTTCTTAACTTTTTCTCCACTTTTCTCCACTTTTTCTCCATTTTTCTCCACTTTTTCTCCACTTTTTCTCCACTTTTCTAAATTTTTTCTCCACTTTTTCTACATTTTTTCTCCACCTTTTCTCCACTTTTCTCCACTTTTTCTACATTTATCTCCACTTTTTCTCCACTTTTTCTCCACTTTTTCCACATTTTTCTCCACATTTTCTCCACTTTTTCTCCACTTTTTCTACATTTTTCTCCACTTTTTCTCCACTTTTTCTCCACTTTTTCTCCACTTCTTCTACATTTTTTCTCCACTTTTTCTCCACTTTTTCTCCACTTTTTCTCCTCTTTTTCTCCACTTTTTCTCCACTTTTTCTCCATTATTTCTCCACTTTTTCTCCTCTTTTTCTCCACTTTTTCTTAACTTTTTCTCCACTTTTTCTCCACTTTTTCTCCACTTTTTCTCCATTTTTTTCTCCACTTTTTCTCCACTTTTTCTCCACTTTTTCTACATTTTTTCTCCACTTTTTCTACATTTTTTCCTCCACTTTTTCTCCACTTTTTCTCCATTTATCTCCACTTTTTCTCCACTTTTTCTCCTCTTTTTCTCCACTTTTTCTTAACTTTTCTCCACCTTTTCTCCACTTTTTCTCCATTTTTTCTCCACTTTTCTCCACTGTTTCTCCACTTTTTCTCCACTTCTTCTGCACTTTTTCTCCACCTTTTCTCCACTTTTCTCCATTTTTTCTCCACTTAATTCTCCACTTTTTCTCCACTTTTTCTCCACTTTTTCTACATTTTTCTCCACCTTTTCTCCACTTCTTCTCCACTTTTTCTCCACTTTTTCTACATTTTTCTCCACCTTTTCTCCACTTTTTCTCCACTTTTTCTCCACTTTTTCTACATTTTTTCTCCACTTTTTCTCCACTTTTTCTCCACTTTTTCTACATTTTTACTCCACTTTTTCTCCACTTTTTCTCCACTTTTTCTTCACTTTTCTCCATTTTTCTCCACTTCTTCTCCACTTTTTCTCCACTTTTTCTCCACTTTTTCTACATTCTTTCTCCACCTTTTCTCCACTTTTTCTCCATTTTTTCTCCACTTTTTCTCCACTTTTTCTCCACTTTTTCTCAACTTTTTCTCCACTTTTTCTCCACTTTTTCTACATTTTTTCTCCACTTTTTCTCCACTTTTTCTCCACTTTTTCTACATTTTTACTCCACTTTTTCTCCACTTTTTCTCCACTTTTTCTACATTTTTTCTCCACTTTTTCTCCACTTTTTGTCCACTTTTTGTCCACTTTTTCTCCTCTTTTTCTCCACTTTTTCTCCACTTTTTCTCCATTTTTTCTCCACTTTTTCTCCACTTTTTCTCCACTTTTTCTTCACTTTTTCTCCATTTTTTCTCCACTTCTTCTCCACTTTTTCTCCACTTTTTCTCCACTTTTTCTACATTTTTTCTCCACCTTTTCTCCACTTTTTCTCCATTTTTTCTCCACTTTTTCTCCACTTTTTCTCCACTTTTTCTCAACTTTTTCTCCACTTTTTCTCCATTTTTTCTCCACTTTTTCTCCACTTTTTTTTCCACTTTTTCTCCACTTTTTATCCACTTTTTATCCACTTTTTATCCACTTTTTCTACATTTTTTTCTCCACTTTTTCTCCACTTTTTCTCCACTTCTCCATTTCTCCACTTTTTCTCCATTTTTTCTCCACTTTTTCTCCACTTTTTCTCCACTTCTTCTCCACTTTTTCTCCACCTTTTCTCCACTTTTTCTCCATTTTTTCTCCACTTTTTCTCCACTTTTTCTCCACTTTTTCTCCACTTTTTCTACATTTTTTCTCCACCTTTTCTCCACTTTTTCTCCACTTTTTCTCCACTTTTTCTCCACTTTTTCTCCACTTTTTCTCCACTTTTTTCTACATTTTTACTCCACTTTTTCTCCACTTTTCTCCACTTTTTCTACATTTTTTCTCCACTTTTTCTCCACTTTTTGTCCACTTTTTGTCCACTTTTTCTCCTCTTTTTCTCCACTTTTTCTCCACTTTTTCTCCATTTTTTCTCCACTTTTTCTCCACTTTTTCTCCACTTTTTCTTCACTTTTTCTCCATTTTTTCTCCA